>NC_091826.1:140866807-141484420 GCF_038994185.2 Dermacentor albipictus | reverse complement strand
TTCATCAATGAAACAAGTCCCTGTGTACAAGCAACCGTTACGCCATTCTGGCCTCGCTGGAAGAGACCGCTAGCCAGGTGACAAAAGCAAGTACAGCGACAATGATGCTGCCACTCGTACCTATAGCGCAGCTGTTAGGTCGTCCACTTCACGACCGCAACGGGCATCACAATCGATAGAAGACACGCCGCTTCCTTTGGCAGACGAAGAGTTCGAAATCGACGCTCGCCTCGCCAACCTTGAAAGGGAGATCCAACGTCTCAAGGAACGCCGTACAGTGCTCCGGCGTCGTCATGACGGAGCGCGGCCGTCGCATTCACCGTCGACGTCTAGTCCTGCTCATATGGCTAACCCGGCATCTGTGTCGAAGCCTCTTTCACCCCAAGAACTCCTGCGCTTCGTTGCGCAACAGCTCCAGCATCTCACCACGGTTCTACTGGCCAACCTTAATCTATGATGGCTGCTACGTCTTCATCATCATCATCAGCAGAAGCAGCCTGGTTACGCCCACTGCCGAACAAAGGCCTCTCCCATATTTCTCCAACAACCCCGGTCATGTACTAATTGTGGCCATGCCGTCCCTGCAAACTTCTTAATCTCATCCGCCCACCTAACTTTCTGCCGCCCCCTGCTACGCTTCCCTTCCCTTGGAATCCATTCCGTAACCCTTAATGACCATCGGTTATCTTCCCTCCTCATTACATGTCCTGCCCATCCCCATTTCTTTTTCTTCATTTCAACTAAGATGTCATTAACTCGCGTTTATTCCCTCACCCAATCTGCTCTTTTCTTATCCCTTAACGTTACACCTATCATTCTTCTTTCCATAGCTCGTTGCGTCGTCCTCAATTTGAGTAGAATCCTTTTCGTAAGCCTCCAGGTTTCTGCCCCGTAGGTGAGTACTGGTAAGACACAGCTATTATAGACTTTTATCTTAAGGGATAATGGCAACCTGCTGTTCATGATCCGAGAATGCCTGCCAAACGCATCCCAGCCCATTCCTATTCTTCTGATTCTTCCCGTCTCATGATCCGGATCCGCCTTCACTACCTGCCCTAAGTAGATGTATTCTCTTACCACTTCCAGTGCCTCGCTACCAATTGTAAATTGCTGTTCTCTTCCGAGACTGTTAAACATTACTTTAGTTGTCTGCAGATTAATTTTATACCCACTCATCTGCTTTGCCTCTCCAGGTCATTGAGCATACATTGCAATTGGTCCCCTGAGTTACTAAGCAGGGCAATATCATCAGCGAATCGCAAGTTACTATGGTAATCTCCATTAACTTTTATCCCCAATTCTTCCCAATCCAGGTCTCTGAATACCTCCTGTAAACACGCTGTGAATAGCATTGGAGAGATCGTATCTCCCTGCCTGACGCCTTTTTTTATTGGGATTTTGTTGCTTTCTTTATGGAGGGCTATGGTGGCTGTGGAGCCGCTATAGATATCTTTCAGTATTTTTACATACGCCTCATCTACACTCTGGTTCCGTAAAGCATCCATGACTGCTGAGGTTTCGACAGAATCAAACGTTTTCTCGTAATCAATGAAAGCTAAATATGAGGATTGGTTATATTCCGCACATTTCTCTATCACCTGATTGATAGTGTGAATATGATCTATTGTTGAGTAGCCTTTACGGAATCCTGCCTGGTCCTTCGCTTGACAGAAGTCTAAGGTGTTCCTGATTCTATTTGCGATTGCCTTAGAAAATAGTTTGTAGGCAACGGACAGTAAGCTGATCGGTCTATAATTTTTCAAGTCTTTCGCGTCCCCTTTCTTATGGATTAGGATGATGTTAGCATTCTTCTAAGATTCCGGTACGCTCGAGGTCATGAGGCATTCCGTATACAGGGTGGCCAGTTTCTCTAGGACAATCTGTCCACCATGCTTCAACAAATCTGCTGTAACCTGATCCTCCCCAGCTGCCTTCCCCCTTTGCGTATCTCCCAAGGCTTTCTTTACTTCTTCCGGCGTTACCTGTGGGATTTCGAATTCGTCTGGACAATTTTCTCTTCCATTATCGTCGTGGGTGCCACTGGTACTGTATAAATCTCTATAGAACTCCTCAGCCACTTGAACTACTCATCCATATTAGTAATGATATTGCTGGCTTTGTCTCTCAACGCACACATCTGATTCTTGCCAATTCCTAGTTTCTTCTTCACTGTTTTTAGGCTTCCTCCATTCCTGAGAGCGTGTTCAATTCTATCCATATTATACTTCCTTATGTCAGCTGTCTTACGCTTGTTGATTAACTTCGAAAGTTGTGCCAGTTCTATTCTAGCTGTAGGGTTACAGGCTTTCATATATTGGCGTTTCTTGATCAGATCTTTCGTCTCCTGCGATAGTTTGCTGGTATCCTGCCTAACGGAGTTCCCACCGACTTCCATTGCACACTCCTTAATGACGCCCACAAGATTGTCGTTCATTGCTTCAACACTAAGGTCCTCTTCCCGAGCTAAAGCCGAATACCTGTTCTGTAGCTTGATCTGGAATTCCTCTATTTTCCCTCTTACCGCTAACTCATTGATCGGCTTTTTATGTACCAGTTTCTTCCGTTCCCTCCTCAGGTCTAGGCTAATTCTAGTTCTTACCATCCTGTGGTCACTGCAGCGCACCTTGCCGAGCACGTCCACATCTTGTATGATACCAGGGTTAGCGCGGAGTATGAAGTCTATTTCATTTCTGGTCTCGCCGTTCGGGCTCCTCCACGTCCACTTTCGGCTATCCCGCTTGCGGAAGAATGTATTCCGGAAGGTAAGGTGCCAGAAGGCATCTTACAGTGGAACTGTCGCGGCATCGCGGGGAACGTCGGAGAGCTCCGTCAGCGTCTCAGATATGGGAAGCTGCGTGTTTGGGCTCTACTACTTCTAGAATCCAACGGCCTGTCACCCATTCCAGGATTTGTGGCATACTCATCGCCTTCAATGCTGGACCGTAGGAGTGCTACGCCCGATGTCCCTCCAGGAAAGCCTGCAGCGTATGTAAGATGCACTCTTCATCAGACTCGCGTTGATCTTTCACGGTGGTGTACTCTGTGCCAAGAAGTCGTGGCCGTATTGGTTCGTCTCCAACGCACGGACGTTATCATCGTTTCATACCATGGCCGCCCCTACAGCGGTCGTGCGGCTCGGTTGTGTCTCGGCTGGCTGGCGCACCTACGACAGAAACATACTTGTTGCCCCATTATGGTAGCAGGAGGTTTTAACGCGTCCCACACTACATGGGGATACGCTATTTTGAGTGCGCGTGGTACCTGTGTGCTGGACACATTTATGGGCGCCCAATTCACTCTGCTTAATAATGTGTCAGTGCCTACTCGTCCGCGAGACCACCCTCGCGCGCCGCCACACTCACCGGACTTATCTTGGTGGCTAGGAAGGAAGACCATCTCATGGTCATGTGAACCCGACTGCTGGGGTAGCGACCTTCATCCGATTCACCTTGGCCTATCTTCGGGCGCAACAGGCCACCTCCGCCGACTATGTCGAGCTGTGGACTGGGATCGATACAGGGCGGTATCAGAAAGCAATGTATCCAACTTCATGGTGGACCCGTCCCATTGTCTTAAGGCGGCGTAAGTTGAGGCGACACGTACGTCGGTGGGTTGATCAATGGCGAACTACTCCTGATTAGCAACTTCTTCGTCTCTGGGCGTCGCGCCGCCAAGCAGAACTTGCATCAGAACGTGACCTTGCATCAAATACCCTTCGCTTAGAGGCCCAACGCCTTACTGCAGTAGCTCGGCGCCATGAACACCGCTTAGAACATGGCCGCTGGATGGACTGGTGCTCTTCTCTCGGACCTTCTTCGTCCAATGCCTCCATTTGGCGCACCTTCCAAGTAATGGAACGTGGTCGGCGCCCCCCAGAGCCCGCAGCCTGCGCCCTGTTAGCATCGGGCCAGACACCAGCAGTATTCGCAGAAACTGTCGCCCACACCTTTTTTGTGGCTTTGGACACAGCACCGCCTCCCTTCGTTGTTCAAAACTGCCTTCCCGCGGACGCAGGCACGCCGCCTACGCTCTCTGACATCGAAGGTATACAAGCTGCCTTCACTATGGCGGAATTTTTAAAGGCAATCGACCTGTCGAAGCCATGCAAGGCACCAGGACCAGATGGCATACCATTTGAACTTTATAAAAACACGGAAGGCAAGGTTCTCGAAGTGCTGTTGGGGGCCATAAACGAAGCTTGGGCTACAGGAGTCATTCCCGATTTTTGGCGGCATGCAGAAATGGTCCGTATTCCCAAACCCGGAAAACCCTAAGATAATATCGCTCATATGCGCCCAATAGCAGTAACCTCAATGTTAGGCAAGCTGATGGAGCGTATGCTCGCTACACGTAATACATGGTGGCTCGAGCGGTACTCATGGTATCATCCTGGCCAAATCGGGTTCCGTGCTCATCTAGGCGCAGAGGATTGCCTTGCGTACCTATCTTGTATGGTTCTCATCGGAGGCCGCTCCCGAAGAATTCGCATGATTCTGGCAATGGATATTCGTAAAGCGTACGACCATGTGAGTCATGAAGCAATTGTCGGAATTCTCCATTGGCTTCAGTTCCCTAGCCATGTCTGCACATTCGTCGAAGCCTTCCTGTGCGCTCGCACCTTCTCCATTCGCCTGGCTGGCCAAGCAGAAGGTCAGTTTGTCGCACATCGGGGTATCCCACAAGGATCTGTGCTCGCACCAGTCCTTTTCAATATTGCTCTCCTTCCACTAGCCTGGAAGGAAGCTAGCCACAATACATGTACGATAATGTACGCAGATGTCATCACTGTCTGGTCAGTTGATCCTGAAAGATGCCACCAAGATCAAGCGCTCCAAGAGGCCCTAAACATGAAGCACAACTGGTGTGCTCAGATAGGCCTTGACATTTCCAAGGACAAAACGACGTACATGTCAGTAGCGAACAAGTATACGCGCCGTCTACTGGCACTTCGGCCTCTTCAGTTAACTCTGGATCAGCATTACACGAGGCTTCAACTCTCCGTGTACTCGGCCTTGAAATGAATTCCTCCGGATCTGCGGGACCATGGGTCAAGAATGCAAAGCAACAGGCCGCAGAAACGATACAGTTGATACGTCGGATTGTGAAGAAATCTGGCGGAGCGAGCACCAACATGGCTCGCCTTCTTGTCCGTTCTGTATTGCAACCACGACTCGTCTACAGAGCCCTGTTTCATCATCTCACGAAGACACAATGGGCTCGCCTTGAGGCCATTAATTACGAAGCTATGCGGGCCATAACGGGACTACCACGTCTCACTCCGTTGCCAACCCTACAGGCTGAGTCCCAGCTCAACACTATTGACGAACTCGTACACCAACGTCAATGCGCGCGCGCCCTAAAGCCATCATATTTCGGCTCGGCTGCTTCACTGGCCCGGTACATAGGACACGAAATAGACAATCCAACCTGTACGAGAGCCGATGTAGCTCTGTGGAAAAGGGTACAATTAAGTGACAATAAGCCTCTTGGTCGTCTGTATAGCCCGGTTCCTCGTCAGGCGAATGCCCATGTTTCCCGCCTTCATCGCGCCGATGACAAGCAAGACGATGCGACTCTTGTAGCATACACTGATTCCAGTGTTAATGGCACCATGATTCACACAGCTCTCGTGTGTCCATTGATGCCAGAGGCAGGCCAAACGTGCTCGTATGTTGCCGATCCTTCACCACCGGCCTACCTTGCCGAGCTTGCTGCCATAGGAGACGGCTTGGCCGTGTTGCTACCTACTGTTCAAGATGCTCGATACTCTCAGCTCACCATTCGCACAGACTCGACTCAAGCCATCCACGACATACGTAGGGTGTCTCGGTCCACTCTATTCTCAGATAGCATTCACCGTCTTGCTGCCACTACGAATATCCTCATACGCGACCAGTGGGTGCCTCGAGCAGCCCTGCCGGGTCTCCTTGAAGCAGATATGGCAACCCACCCACAGTATACAACATACTCACTTCCGCATTTTCCTGAAGACGTCTGTGGACGACTGATCCGGGAAAAGGAAAACCTCCGACGTACCACGCGAGCTCTCATTCCTCCGTGTGGGTCAGACCTACCTGGTGGGCTAACCCGCCGAGAGGAGGTTACGTTAAGGAGGCTGCGTGTCGGGGTCGCGCTCACCCCGTTTGTGACCGTTCTCTGGCCACAACAGTACCATTGTCCTTACGGCTCATCATGCCCATTTTGCAACACAGGAATCCAAAATGTGACAGTGAGACATCTATTATAGACGTGCCCAGGACTTCATATAAGCCGTCTCCGCCACCTCCGGGCAACAGGCCTTCGGCCTGGCCGCTTACCCGACCTTGAACGTTGGATTCATGGACCCCATCATCGTTCACTCCTAGATTTTTTGCACGAGTCGAATTTGTTCGTGTATTTTTAACATCTTTTGCATTATGCCTAAGGGCATGCTTTCGAATTAAAAAAACTGCTGTCTGTTAGATAAAAAGCTAACAATACAGTTCAAGACATTGCTGTTTATGTTTAGATTTCCAAGTTTAAATATAAGACGATTGTGAGCAAGTTTGTAGAATACTTCGGCAAAGTCGATGAATACGGCATCAATTCTCATTAAATGGTGCGTAGCGTCACGCAAGTGTGACTCGCAGGAGCGGCCACACAAGAATTCGTGTTGGTTTCCCAAAAAAAAGTTCTGCTGACTGAGCTACTTCATTATTGCTGATGATATGATGTGTTCCAGAATTTTGCAAGTTATACTCGTTAATGTGATGGGCCTGTAATTTGAAAGGACTGAAGAATTTCCAGATTTAATTATAGGTATAATGCGTGGGATTTTCCAAGCGTCAGGCACGATTCCTGTAACAATGAATTGCTGAAAAATTGGGACGAATATGCGAGCTATGGCTGGTTTCATTAACTTGAGCAATTTCGGACATATATCATCGGGTCCGGTGGCTGAATTACTCGGCAAGCGATCAATAGCTTGCTCAATGCTTTCTTGTGTAATTAGGATGTCATTCATGTCCGCGTTTATAGTAATAGCATTAAAACCTGTGGGAAGTGGCGCTTCGTTAGTAAACACGGACCTCAAATATAGGTTCAATTCGGTGGCAACCTCAGACGGCTGAATAAAATCACCGTCTTTTACTATTGTTATCAGACTAGATGAAGGAGGCTTAGGATTGATTACTTTCCGAAACTTTTGAGTATTGGTTTTAAGCAAAGTTGACATGTCATGTCATGTTCTGTTTCATTGCTGAATTAGGAAAATTTCCTTCTGTCACCACGTGTGTAACGCATTTTCATCGTAAGTGCTTGTTACATGCTTCTTGCTGTTTTTTTATGTTGACCGGGTGGCATTGGTCTACGGCATTTTTTCTGAAGTGTTATATGCGCTATAGGCGTGCTCTGTTGACTAGATCGCGCAGATCTGCGGGTACATAAGGAGTAAGTTCTTCGAAATTAAAAGCAGTTGTTAGAAAGCGCATATCTAACAACTGCTTTTAATTTCGAAGAACTTACTCCTTATGTACCCGCAGATCTGCGCGATCTAGTCAACAGAGCACGCCTATAGCGCATATAACACTTCAGAAAAAATGCCGTAGACCAATGCCACCCGGTCAACATAAAAAAACAGCAAGAAGCATGTAACAAGCACTTACGATGAAAATGCGTTACACACGTGGTGACAGAAGGAAATTTTCCTAATTCAGCAATGAAACAGAACATGACATGACATGTCAACTTTGCTTAAAACCAATACTCAAAAGTTTCGGAAAGTAATCAATCCTAAGCCTCCTTCATCTAGTCTGATAACAATAGTAAAAGACGGTGATTTTATTCAGCCGTCTGAGGTTGCCACCGAATTGAACCTATATTTGAGGTCCGTGTTTACTAACGAAGCGCCACTTCCCACAGGTTTTAATGCTATTACTATAAACGCGGACATGAATGACATCCTAATTACACAAGAAAGCATTGAGCAAGCTATTGATCGCTTGCCGAGTAATTCAGCCACCGGACCCGATGATATATGTCCGAAATTGCTCAAGTTAATGAAACCAGCCATAGCTCGCATATTCGTCCCAATTTTTCAGCAATTCATTGTTACAGGAATCGTGCCTGACGCTTGGAAAATCCCACGCATTATACCTATAATTAAATCTGGAAATTCTTCAGTCCTTTCAAATTACAGGCCCATCACATTAACGAGTATAACTTGCAAAATTCTGGAACACATCATATCATCAGCAATAATGAAGTAGCTCAGTCAGCAGAACTTTTTTTTGGGAAACCAACACGAATTCTTGTGTGGCCGCTCCTGCGAGTCACACTTGCGTGACGCTACGCACCATTTAATGAGAATTGATGCCGTATTCATCGACTTTGCCGAAGTATTCTACAAACTTGCTCACAATCGTCTTATATTTAAACTTGGAAATCTAAACATAAACAGCAATGTCTTGAACTGTATTGTTAGCTTTTTATCTAACAGACAGCAGTTTTTTTAATTCGAAAGCATGCCCTTAGGCATAATGCAAAAGATGTTAAAAATACACGAACAAATTCGACTCGTGCAAAAAATCTAGGAGTGAACGATGATGGGGTCCATGAATCCAACGTTCAAGGTCGGGTAAGCGGCCAGGCCGAAGGCCTGTTGCCCGGAGGTGGCGGAGACGGCTTATATGAAGTCCTGGGCACGTCTATAATAGATGTCTCACTGTCACATTTTGGATTCCTGTGTTGCAAAATGGGCATGATGAGCCGTAAGGACAATGGTACTGTTGTGGCCAGAGAACGGTCACAAACGGGGTGAGCGCGACCCCGACACGCAGCCTCCTTAACGTAACCTCCTCTCGGCGGGTTAGCCCACCAGGTAGGTCTGACCCACACGGAGGAATGAGAGCTCGCGTGGTACGTCGGAGGTTTTCCTTTTCCCGGATCAGTCGTCCACAGACGTCTTCAGGAAAATGCGGAAGTGAGTATGTTGTATACTGTGGGTGGGTTGCCATATCTGCTTCAAGGAGACCCGGCAGGGCTGCTCGAGGCACCCACTGGTCGCGTATGAGGATATTCGTAGTGGCAGCAAGACGGTGAATGCTATCTGAGAATAGAGTGGACCGAGACACCCTACGTATGTCGTGGATGGCTTGAGTCGAGTCTGTGCGAATGGTGAGCTGAGAGTATCGAGCATCTTGAACAGTAGGTAGCAACACGGCCAAGCCGTCTCCTATGGCAGCAAGCTCGGCAAGGTAGGCCGGTGGTGAAGGATCGGCAACATACGAGCACGTTTGGCCTGCCTCTGGCATCAATGGACACACGAGAGCTGTGTGAATCATGGTGCCATTAACACTGGAATCAGTGTATGCTACAAGAGTCGCATCGTCTTGCTTGTCATCGGCGCGATGAAGGCGGGAAACATGGGCATTCGCCTGACGAGGAACCGGGCTATACAGACGACCAAGAGGCTTATTGTCACTTAATTGTACCCTTTTCCACAGAGCTACATCGGCTCTCGTACAGGTTGGATTGTCTATTTCGTGTCCTATGTACCGGGCCAGTGAAGCAGCCGAGCCGAAATATGATGGCTTTAGGGCGCGCGCGCATTGACGTTGGTGTACGAGTTCGTCAATAGTGTTGAGCTGGGACTCAGCCTGTAGGGTTGGCAACGGAGTGAGACGTGGTAGTCCCGTTATGGCCCGCATAGCTTCGTAATTAATGGCCTCAAGGCGAGCCCATTGTGTCTTCGTGAGATGATGAAACAGGGCTCTGTAGACGAGTCGTGGTTGCAATACAGAACGGACAAGAAGGCGAGCCATGTTGGTGCTCGCTCCGCCAGATTTCTTCACAATCCGACGTATCAACTGTATCGTTTCTGCGGCCTGTTGCTTTGCATTCTTGACCCATGGTCCCGCAGATCCGGAGGAATTCATTTCAAGGCCGAGTACACGGAGAGTTGAAGCCTCGTGTAATGCTGATCCAGAGTTAACTGAAGAGGCCGAAGTGCCAGTAGACGGCGCGTATACTTGTTCGCTACTGACATGTACGTCGTTTTGTCCTTGGAAATGTCAAGGCCTATCTGAGCACACCAGTTGTGCTTCATGTTTAGGGCCTCTTGGAGCGCTTGATCTTGGTGGCATCTTTCAGGATCAACTGACCAGACAGTGATGACATCTGCGTACATTATCGTACATGTATTGTGGCTAGCTTCCTTCCAGGCTAGTGGAAGGAGAGCAATATTGAAAAGGACTGGTGCGAGCACAGATCCTTGTGGGATACCCCGATGTGCGACAAACTGACCTTCTGCTTGGCCAGCCAGGCGAATGGAGAAGGTGCGAGCGCACAGGAAGGCTTCGACGAATGTGCAGACATGGCTAGGGAACTGAAGCCAATGGAGAATTCCGACAATTGCTTCATGACTCACATGGTCGTACGCTTTACGAATATCCATTGCCAGAATCATGCGAATTCTTCGGGAGCGGCCTCCGATGAGAACCATACAAGATAGGTACGCAAGGCAATCCTCTGCGCCTAGATGAGCACGGAACCCGATTTGGCCAGGATGATACCATGAGTACCGCTCGAGCCACCATGTATTACGTGTAGCGAGCATACGCTCCATCAGCTTGCCTAACATTGAGGTTACTGCTATTGGGCGCATATGAGCGATATTATCTTAGGGTTTTCCGGGTTTGGGAATACGGACCATTTCTGCATGCCGCCAAAAATCGGGAATGACTCCTGTAGCCCAAGCTTCGTTTATGGCCCCCAACAGCACTTCGAGAACCTTGCCTTCCGTGTTTTTATAAAGTTCAAATGGTATGCCATCTGGTCCTGGTGCCTTGCATGGCTTCGACAGGTCGATTGCCTTTAAAAATTCCGCCATAGTGAAGGCAGCTTGTATACCTTCGATGTCAGAGAGCGTAGGCGGCGTGCCTGCGTCCGCGGGAAGGCAGTTTTGAACAACGAAGGGAGGCGGTGCTGTGTCCAAAGCCACAAAAAAGGTGTGGGCGACAGTTTCTGCGAATACTGCTGGTGTCTGGCCCGATGCTAACAGGGCGCAGGCTGCGGGCTCTGGGGGGCGCCGACCACGTTCCATTACTTGGAAGGTGCGCCAAATGGAGGCATTGGACGAAGAAGGTCCGAGAGAAGAGCACCAGTCCATCCAGCGGCCATGTTCTAAGCGGTGTTCATGGCGCCGAGCTACTGCAGTAAGGCGTTGGGCCTCTAAGCGAAGGGTATTTGATGCAAGGTCACGTTCTGATGCAAGTTCTGCTTGGCGGCGCGACGCCCAGAGACGAAGAAGTTGCTAATCAGGAGTAGTTCGCCATTGATCAACCCACCGACGTACGTGTCGCCTCAACTTACGCCGCCTTAAGACAATGGGACGGGTCCACCATGAAGTTGGATACATTGCTTTCTGATACCGCCCTGTATCGATCCCAGTCCACAGCTCGACATAGTCGGCGGAGGTGGCCTGTTGCGCCCGAAGATAGGCCAAGGTGAATCGGATGAAGGTCGCTACCCCAGCAGTCGGGTTCACATGACCATGAGATGGTCTTCCTTCCTAGCCACCAAGATAAGTCCGGTGAGTGTGGCGGCGCGCGAGGGTGGTCTCGCGGACGAGTAGGCACTGACACATTATTAAGCAGAGTGAATTGGGCGCCCATAAATGTGTCCAGCACACAGGTACCACGCGCACTCAAAATAGCGTATCCCCATGTAGTGTGGGACGCGTTAAAACCTCCTGCTACCATAATGGGGCAACAAGTATGTTTCTGTCGTAGGTGCGCCAGCCAGCCGAGACACAACCGAGCCGCACGACCGCTGTAGGGGCGGCCATGGTATGAAACGATGATAACGTCCGTGCGTTGGAGACGAACCAATACGGCCACGACTTCTTGGCACAGAGTACACCACCGTGAAAGATCAACGCGAGTCTGATGAAGAGTGCATCTTACATACGCTGCAGGCTTTCCTGGAGGGACATCGGGCGTAGCACTCCTACGGTCCAGCATTGAAGGCGATGAGTATGCCACAAATCCTGGAATGGGTGACAGGCCGTTGGATTCTAGAAGTAGTAGAGCCCAAACACGCAGCTTCCCATATCTGAGACGCTGACGGAGCTCTCCGACGTTCCCCGCGATGCCGCGACAGTTCCACTGTAAGATGCCTTCTGGCACCTTACCTTCCGGAATACATTCTTCCGCAAGCGGGATAGCCGAAAGTGGACGTGGAGGAGCCCGAACGGCGAGACCAGAAATGAAATAGACTTCATACTCCGCGCTAACCCTGGTATCATACAAGATGTGGACGTGCTCGGCAAGGTGCGCTGCAGTGACCACAGGATGGTAAGAACTAGAATTAGCCTAGACCTGAGGAGGGAACGGAAGAAACTGGTACATAAAAAGCCGATCAATGAGTTAGCGGTAAGAGGGAAAATAGAGGAATTCCAGATCAAGCTACAGAACAGGTATTCGGCTTTAGCTCGGGAAGAGGACCTTAGTGTTGAAGCAATGAACGACAATCTTGTGGGCGTCATTAAGGAGTGTGCAATGGAAGTCGGTGGGAACTCCGTTAGGCAGGATACCAGCAAACTATCGCAGGAGACGAAAGATCTGATCAAGAAACGCCAATATATGAAAGCCTGTAACCCTACAGCTAGAATAGAACTGGCACAACTTTCGAAGTTAATCAACAAGCGTAAGACAGCTGACATAAGGAAGTATAATATGGATAGAATTGAACACGCTCTCAGGAATGGAGGAAGCCTAAAAACAGTGAAGAAGAAACTAGGAATTGGCAAGAATCAGATGTGTGCGTTGAGAGACAAAGCCAGCAATATCATTACTAATATGGATGAGTAGTTCAAGTGGCTGAGGAGTTCTATAGAGATTTATACAGTACCAGTGGCACCCACGACGATAATGGAAGAGAAAATTGTCCAGACGAATTCGAAATCCCACAGGTAACGCCGGAAGAAGTAAAGAAAGCCTTGGGAGATACGCAAAGGGGGAAGGCAGCTGGGGAGGATCAGGTTACAGCAGATTTGTTGAAGCATGGTGGACAGATTGTCCTAGAGAAACTGGCCACCCTGTATACGGAATGCCTCATGACCTCGAGCGTACCGGAATCTTAGAAGAATGCTAACATCATCCTAATCCATAAGAAAGGGGACGCGAAAGACTTGAAAAATTATAGACCGATCAGCTTACTGTCCGTTGCCTACAAACTATTTTCTAAGGCAATCGCAAATAGAATCAGGAACACCTTAGACTTCTGTCAAGCGAAGGACCAGGCAGGATTCCGTAAAGGCTACTCAACAATAGATCATATTCACACTATCAATCAGGTGATAGAGAAATGTGCGGAATATAACCAATCCTCATATTTAGCTTTCATTGATTACGAGAAAACGTTTGATTCTGTCGAAACCTCAGCAGTCATGGATGCTTTACGGAACCAGAGTGTAGATGAGGCGTATGTAAAAATACTGAAAGATATCTATAGCGGCTCCACAGCCACCATAGCCCTCCATAAAGAAAGCAACAAAATCCCAATAAAAAAAGGCGTCAGGCAGGGAGATACGATCTCTCCAATGCTATTCACAGCGTGTTTACAGGAGGTATTCAGAGACCTGGATTGGGAAGAATTGGGGATAAAAGTTAATGGAGATTACCATAGTAACTTGCGATTCGCTGATGATATTGCCCTGCTTAGTAACTCAGGGGACCAATTGCAATGTATGCTCAATGACCTGGAGAGGCAAAGCAGATGAGTGGGTATAAAATTAATCTGCAGACAACTAAAGTAATGTTTAACAGTCTCGGAAGAGAACAGCAATTTACAATTGGTAGCGAGGCACTGGAAGTGGTAAGAGAATACATCTACTTAGGGCAGGTAGTGAAGGCGGATCCGGATCATGAGACGGGAAGAATCAGAAGAATAGGAATGGGCTGGGATGCGTTTGGCAGGCATTCTCGGATCATGAACAGCAGGTTGCCATTATCCCTTAAGATAAAAGTCTATAATAGCTGTGTCTTACCAGTACTCACCTACGGGGCAGAAACCTGGAGGCTTACGAAAAGGATTCTACTCAAATTGAGGACGACGCAACGAGCTATGGAAAGAAGAATGATAGGTGTAACGTTAAGGGATAAGAAAAGAGCAGATTGGGTGAGGGAATAAACGCGAGTTAATGACATCTTAGTTGAAATGAAGAAAAAGAAATGGGGATGGGCAGGACATGTAATGAGGAGGGAAGATAACCGATGGTCATTAAGGGTTACGGAATGGATTCCAAGGGAAGGGAAGCGTAGCAGGGGGCGGCAGAAAGTTAGGTGGGCGGATGAGATTAAGAAGTTTGCAGGGACGGCATGGCCACAATTAGTACATGACCGGGGTTGTTGGAGAAATATGGGAGAGGCCTTTGTTCGGCAGTGGGCGTAACCAGGCTGCTTCTGCTGATGATGATGATGAAGACGTAGCAGCCATCATAGATTAAGGTTGGCCAGTAGAACCGTGGTGAGATGCTGGAGCTGTTGCGCAACGAAGCGCAGGAGTTCTTGGGGTGAAAGAGGCTTCGACACAGATGCCGGGTTAGCCATATGAGCAGGACTAGACGTCGACGGTGAATGCGACGGCCGCGCTCCGTCATGACGACGCCGGAGCACTGTACGGCGTTCCTTGAGACGTTGGATCTCCCTTTCAAGGTTGGCGAGGCGAGCGTCGATTTCGAACTCTTCGTCTGCCAAAGGAAGCGGCGTGTCTTCTATCGATTGTGATGCCCGTTGCGGTCGTGAAGTGGACGACCTAACAGCTGCGCTATAGGTACGAGTGGCAGCATCATTGTCGCTGTACTTGCTTTTGTCACCTGGCTAGCGGTCTCTTCCAGCGAGGCCAGAATGGCGTAACGGTTGCTTGTACACAGGGACTTGTTTCATTGATGAATCTCGAGGGGTCCTTGCTGGCTGTCGAGAATGGCGTTGTCGAGCCTTCTTAGTGGCCTTCAACTTCGTAGGACAGGTCATGGAAGTGATGTCATGATCGTTTGTTTGGCATACGATGCCGACGGTTCAGGCTCCATGGTGTCGTCGTTAGGTGGGTAGGGGCAGGATTTTATGTGTCCCTGTCTAAAGCAAGAGTAGCAGTACACAATGGAAGGCTTGAACGGACGCGGGCGCAGAACGCAGCCGTAATACAGGATACGTTCAGGTGGGGAATTAGGACCTTGAAGCGTGATTAGGCTCGTACGACCACTGCCTAGGTAGCGAGCAGCCACGACGTTGTGTGTGGGACACGATAGTTCCTGCAGGAGCCTCTCGGGTTCTTCGTCAAGGTCAACGCCATTAACCACGTAGCGTCTTAAATCGGCACCACTGGCGAGGTACGCCTGGACTGGAAGGACACACTCTTCCGAGACTTGTATTTGTTGCAGTTCTTCGAGTTTATAAATTAGTGTCGTAGCAGACACCCATACTGAGACCGTAGTAGTGGGTTTGTGTAGAGCAAAACCTTGAAATCGGGAAGTCTCCAGGCAGGCGTCAAAGGTTGCTGGAATGGTACGGTTGTGCAGAGTGGACATATCATATCTAGCACGAGGTTTGATAACCACTTTGTACCACGATGTCATTGGCGACTCTGGAGACGTGTTTGTCGGTCGTGCGGGCAGGCCTTGTGATGAGCGAGGTCTTTTCGGGGCTGATGGAGCTACATTTTCATCCGATGGAAGGTCAGTAGCTTCCTTCGCTCTCTTAGCTGAGGTGTGCGCCCCGACAGCAGGGCTGTTCTGCTCCATGTTGGTGGTATCCATGCTCAGGGCGCCGCCTTCGTGCGTTGCACTTGTCCCCACGAAGGAGACGCTCCTGACTTGGATGGAAGTTGCATCGGCAACGCTCCGCTATTTCGACGCAGCGGACAGCAGCTTGGATGCTCCGCGCCGACGCGGCGAGTGCCGCGGGGGCACTCGCAAAGCCGCGCAAGAAATCGAGTTGGACGGCGCAGCAGGAGGGTGTAGATGATGGTGGACCTTGTAGATAGGCGCCAGTAGTAATTACGGACTGCCAAAGCGGTCCATAAACAAGAAAGTTCCAGTAGCGGGGAAAAGAAACCAGCAAACGGGGCGGAAAAATCCAGACAGCAGTTCGTGCCTGCCAATGAATTTTGCTCCGCACTAGCACACGTAAAGTCCGGAGTGCCTCAAGGTTTGGTGCTCGGGCCGATCCTCTTCCTCATCTACATTAATGACATAAGCAGCAACCTCACTTCTACGATTAGACTATTAGCTAGAACGACTGTGTTACTTACAGAAAAATTACAGACCCTCATGACACTAATGCTTTGCAATCAGATCTTGACAAAATCGCTAAATGGTGCGAACAATGGCACATGAAAATAAACGTTTCGCAAGCGAAACCTGAAATTGAAAAACTTGAAAAATGAAATTTACGACGGCTAGAGTCACTGAACCCATCTTTTTATTCTATCGGTAACGTGGTCATTGAAAAAGTTCCTGCAATCAAATACCCAGGTGTCCGCATTTCTTCTGATTTGACATGGCACAAGCACATTGAATCTATAAACACGAAAGCATCCAAAACCCTCGGTTTATTAGGCGTAACTTGCACTTTGCAAATCAGGCACCAAACTCTCAGCATACACAACTTTAGTCAGATCTCAGCTAGAATATGCCGGTTTCATCTGGAACCCGCATCAAGCTTATCTTGCCAATAAACTGGAATGACTTCAAAATAAGGCTTCAAGGTTTATCACAAGGAAATACGCTCGCTACTCCAGCATCACATATATTAAATCATATCTAAAATTAAGCTCATTTGGAAAGCGAAGACTTGTCACCCTGCTATGTCACTTTCACAAGCTCTATCACAATCCTTCATGGTTCCCAGAATCTCATATGAAACAAACACATCGCATTTTCCTCCGATTAGACCACTGCCTCAAAGTGCAACCCAAGATAGCTCACAGCAAACTTATGCGTCATTCACAATTGTTCGTTGCCATTTATCATTGGAATAAACTGCCTGCAGAAATTGTTTCCGAAAATAATTACGACGCTTTCTGAACAACCTGAAGTCCATACTCTGTTCTGGTCCTTAATGGATTATTATCAGAAGTGTATTCTTTTTTACATTCTCTTGAGTATTGTGGTCCACGTGTGTGCGTGTTCTCGAACATTTGTTTTATCCAGATACGTTCCCTGTTTTCCTGAGCGCATGTTTGTTTATGCTTTTCTGATTTTTCACTGTAAAATGCAATATGAGCATTTTATTGTATATTTAGCCCCCTATGTAATGCCTGTAAAGGGCCCTTAGGGTAAGTGAATAAAAAAAAATAAAGGATGGCTGATGGATTTTTCTTTTTGTTTTTCAATGCAGTGCGCTTCCACAATTTCTCTCGCGGTTTGTTCACCTAGCGGTGAACAAGTACTTTAGGAAATGTGATGTAAATGTAGAAAGTGTAAAAAAGAAGGCGGTGGAGCTATTGATAAAATGTGACCAAGAAAAGCTTGCATCACATGTGAAGAACTCCAAAGGAATGAAATCGGAGAAATTTCTTTCGGCAAAAACACACAAGCAAGGAATTCCGTTTAGGCCAATTGTGTCCGAGCGAGGGTGTTGGCAGGTTCTGGTCGCGGGATTCCTGCACAAGATGTTTAATTCCTTAAAAGTACAGGATCCGTACTTGTTGAAAAACTGAAAGCCTTCTGAATTTGCTAGCATCGTATAGTACAAGTTGCAGCTGGGCATTCAGCATAGATATTCAAGATCTCTACTATTTTTTACTGCATGTACCGCTAATGTGCAGTGTGCAGATTGCATAACAAAGGAGAATGACGAGGTGTCATTCTGCAACGCGTGCGGGACGGCTATTGAATCCTTTCTTGAAATTCTTCATTTTCATTTAGCGAATACAGAGGTACGATTCTGTGGTGAAACGTATTCACAGGCAAGGGGTGTGTGCATCGGGTCAAAGGTAGCTCCCATCATTAGTAGCATTTTTTTTGAAGCATAGAAAGAGAACTAACAAAAGCTTTGGAAGGTGCAGTATGTAAGGTTTACAGATATGTGGATGTCCACTTGATTTTAGGCTGTAGTGTAGACCAGGGTGGTTTCAGAAATAGGGTAGTACAAGCCTTTATTTCCCTGGGCAAGAGCTTGACATTTACTTCGGAAGAACCGGTAGATAAGAAGCTATGGTTTCTTGATGTCAAGTTAGAATTTCTACCGGAACATGTTTGTTGGTCATTCTCGCCCCCAGCTGGAAAACAGCTAATGAACTATGCCTCAAATCATTCCAGGTTTGTGAAGAATGGGATAGTCATTTCGTGTTTTTGGTCAGCGTTGATGAAGTAATGTCACCACACTGTAAACTTTGCATTTCTTGAGCAAGTTGATAGGTTGAAAAAGGCTAGGTACCCACTCGCTGTGATGCTGCACTCTAAAAATTTTAACACCCTTAAGGGTGTAAATGACTTGTCCCATGGGTGACACCCTTTTTGGGTGTATTGCTACACCCCAAGCAACGGGATGCAAATTAACACCCCACAAAAGAAGGGGTGTTAATATGACGTCATCTCGTCTATGGGTGTAAAGCAAACAACACCCTTTCTATATGGGGTGTAACAGAGACACCACCCTTTCAATATGGGTGTAGCATGGACAAAACCCTTCCAAAAGGGTGTTATCCCTGCAAGTATTTTAGCGTTCACTGCAACCATGTAGTTAATGGGCAGACTAGCTGTTGTGAATGCTGCCTAGCCTTAGCTATCGTACTACCTTGTTCAGTATAAGCCAGAATCTGTGAGGCGTCCTCATATTGCGCTTCTGGTCCGTCATGTGGTAGCATAACGTGCGATCCTTTCAGGCAAACAATTTAAGGTTTCGCCATTGCAGCAAGGCACAAAGGCCATGCTTTTCGTAATCTTCCTCTGCAGTGATAGTACGCTGCCGGCAGGATGCAGAGCGCAATAACAATGCGCGCTGCACTAAGGACACAGGACCTCCCGCACCTTGGTGCACCAGTACTTACAACCCCGTGGAAACAGCACACAGCCAAAAGCATGGTTACATGCATTTCAGAAATAATTAAAAACCTCCACTTTTCTTGGCCAAAAATTTTCGCAACACCAGCTCGACCAGGAGGGAAAGACACCACAGCTCGTTGTTGTAGCTCATATTGAATGCAATAGAGCACAAGCAATGCATGGATTGGCGACGGTAACAAGTGCAGTACTACAGAATCATACGTTTGCCTGTCAAGCAGTTTTTTGCCGTTTAAAGCACACATTTTATACCTCTATTCATCAAAGTTGCCATTTATCTCCACGGGATGCTTCTACTAGTACTTTCACACATATGACTTAAAGGTAGCACTGAAAGCCAAAGAACAAAGTGCGTCCACGCCGAATAACGTTTCAGCATTTACGAACAAAACAGCATGTGTAGCTGTGCATGCTGTTCAATATATAAGCATGCACTATTTCCTGAAATATATGTATGCTCCATTTACTGCCAGTGACCTGCTTATACCCAATAATTTAGTTTATTTTTCACCATGTGCTTGCATTGAATATTGCAAAGGCATTGTAAGTTAAGCTACCAGAACAACACTCAGCTAGTCTAAGGGTACGTAATTGAACAACATCATTGTAAAATTTGTGACGAAATGTCAGAAGTATTTATTTCATTCAAGAGAAATGGTTACATAATAATGTTTGCACATTTTAAAAGTAAAAAGGAAGATGAGTAAAACCATACCAATACAAAGACATAAGCACCGAATAATGGCACAGGCTTGCTCAATTAAATTTTAAGCAAAACAGTTTTTTTAAATAACCTCACTACTAAATATCACGTTTTCATTCGAAAAGCACTGCATCTTATTATAAAGCACAAAAATAACCGGTCACATAAGTAAGAACAAGTCTGAGTGTGTCTTTAACACAAGGATAAAAAGTTGGGCGAGTTGGTACAGTAACATGATCTTGGATTGTAGCGCGAAGTGGCATGGACACAGACTAGAAGCAGACAGGATGAGCGCTAACTCTCAACTAAATTTTTGCAAGCTAGTCTCTTATCAAGTATACCTGTAGGCATTGCGACCATTGTGCTCCCAAGATGCATGAGGCATTAGTCATTGCAGAGTTGTAAGGACATGACAATCCTAGGATGATTATGTTCTTGAGGCTTTTTTTCCCCACTTTCCATCTTTTGAAACGTGTATACTTTAGTCATGAATACAAAAATGCTACAACTGGCATGTGATGAGTTTTGCAGCTCATTGAACCAAGCCACGATGACAAATTTAAATGCTGTTACCTCATCAGACATTCAAATTTCTTAAACACAAACAAAACCAGATAGGCATTAGAGTGAGCATCACTTAAATACATTACACTGGTTTAAAGTTATTGCGCCACTTTGTGCCAGGTAAAAACGTTAGAAACATCAAAAATGTTAAGATTCTACCGCCAACCGTGAAAACTAAATAAAAAAAATCATTAAGCTTTCTTAAACGGGTACAGGAGCTTTACAACTAGCCGTCTTGGTGATGGACACGCAGATAGATGGGCAGCCATTCCACTGAGACGAGAATGTTGAGGGCTTCGCATGGAAGACTGAGACACTGCAGAGTAGTTCTTGGTCCACATGAAGGAGGTTGCTTGCATACACGTCTGGGCCACCATACTGAATGCATGGTGTTACCGGAGCTTTTTCCCCCTGCATTGTGGTAAAAAAGCATGGTTAAGTTTATACGATATTTAATATGCAAAAAAAAGAGGCGAGACATGCAGACAGGACACGAGAGTAGAGAAGTGAACACAAACGCGAAAAACATGAAAAATTTCATTAGATCGTTTTATTAGATAAAATTTTTATACTGTGTGTCATTCATTATGAGGGTTCATAACCGCAACACATTTAATATACAAGCAGGTAGAATTATCAGCTTGGTCAGTTTGTACAAGCTCGTTTGAGGCAAGAAATCGAGTTTCACAAACACAACCTCAACATTCTTGATTGAAAAAGGAACACTTCACATGACATGCAGTCCTGTGAGTGGAAATTGCACAGTTCAAGAAAAACAAATTAAAACTCACAGACCGATCCTGAAAAAGGAATAAGCACCTGCTACTGCAAAAAGCGAATTAATTGATAGGTTTTAGTAGCAAAAGGGCATCTTTGGCCAATTAGCGCCAAGCCTATACTGCAAAAAATAAACTTAGTGCATCTTTACAAAGCAAATATATAAAGATGACTAATGCCTCTCTGCACTACAGTTGCTTTGCTCTAGCGTGAAGTCATTTTAATGCATGCACACGTACATACACATGCTACACCCAAGTGTAACAGCTGCAGAATTAAAATTGGGCATCAACAAAGTCGCAACATTTAACCATTGATCCCAAGCTGTACTAGTGACTGGAGGTAGTACCAATATCGCCAATGACGAGTTGCACTCTTTCTGCCCGATGTTATACTGCTCGTATTGTCAAAGATGAGTTACAGTCGGCATTGAGGGAAAGCTGCCCTCAAGAGCAGCTCTTATTTTTGTGTTATTTCTAACCAGAGACCAATGAAGTAATATATTTTTAGAATGAGAATGACGCCGAAAAATTGAGTACGTAAAAAATTTGGTGCATTTTTCCGGAATTAACTTGGGGGTTAACGGCTAAAGCGGCAATCCAGACACTAGAACAAGTTTTGACATGTTTGTTACCAGTGAATGCTAGAAAATATGTTGGCATTCTGTAGTTTTGTCCAACAATGCAAAAGGGATTCTTAATAACTGATGAAATAAATGGAAAAGTATCATGAAGTATATTTCGTGAATGTAACGCAGAATCACTCAACTTCTGTTACTATTAATCTCCACTAGATTAACCTGCACTTTCTGAACTAGTTCAGGAGGTGCTGAATTTCACTCCTCATTCCACCAGTTCAACGTGGCAGCACCTGCACGTTGTGATTCGTTTTACTTAGTGCAGGCTTTGTACAGGGCGAGTTCACAGCATTCCCTGCACTTGGCCGAAAGGTAGTGCATGTTTACGCAGCAGGTGTGGTGCCGCTTCTGCACGAGTGAGGCGCAGAAATCAGAGTTTCATACAATAATTACTAGAGGGAACTCTGACGTTAGTGTTCACAGGAGATCAAACAAGAACGGCTGTAGCAGCATGGAAATTATGGGAAGTACATGGATTTGCCTAAACTTCATCTGTTTGGCTTCAAACGGCTTTGTGACTTTGTAAACTAGTCATTCTCAACAATATACTGTGTAATAAATAAATAAACATGAAAATCGTCCGACGACAGGATTCAGACACAGGAACTCTAGAACAGAAGTCTGATATTGAAACCATTAAGCCCCGGAGGCATGTAACGACAAGCGAGTGCAACGCCCTGATGAATTTATCGCGGGCATACCAGTGCCTTGAGACGCTTGGCGCCCTTCGATTTGGCTACCTGGACAAGCTCAATCGTTGCAATTAATAGCGATTGTGCGTGTTGACGCCGTCTTCTGCACTTCGAAGAGTATAGACTGCGCTGAAATTTACGGCAATGAGATTTATATAGCGTATAATATACGAAGCCACAAGAACGTCTGAATTCACAAGCACGATTATCCGACAAATCCATGTGCTTCCCATCATTCCCATGGTGGTACGACTGCAGCGCCAGAGTTCCCTCTAGTAATTACTGTAAGAAACTCTATGGCAGAAATAACCGAAGTGCCTCGCATTTTGTTCTGGAGTAATAAACTAAGTTTTGCTGGTCCCATAAATCTTACTGGTCATTAATTCCAAGTTTTAGTGCAGTCACATGTCTAGTAACCAATTGTGGTATTTTGCATAAACATTGCAAAGCCAACTGTGGTGAATGTTCACCCTGGTAAATTGTTTATGATGCAGTAGCATAGACTACTGAAGCAATCTCCAGAAGGCAAGTCAAGTAATTTTCTTATTAGCAGCCTCTAAACAGCATTCGAGCTTATGACACATGCACCTCAGATATGCAAATATTTCCTTGACTCAGCAAGAAGCGATGCTTCATGTTCCACGTGGCTACCTCTATCAAAGCAGTATTGGTGCTCTCTAAAAACAATGCCAATGCATATTATCCAAATATTTTTCAGGGGCAACAGTTATGCCTGAAATCATGCTAGATTAGTTTTTTTAAACACATGCTCAGACCATGTTAGAAGTGCTTCTTAAAATCCTCCTATTTATTAGACTAGTCATATATCTGTACACAAAGGCTACTAATTAGGTCCCATGCTATATCATCTTAACAAAAACTTCACTTAGTAATACACATGCTATGATAAGATTTGAGACCACATTGAGATACTGAACAAGGTGAATTCATTATTTTTAAAATGAAGCTCCTGTTCTTCCAAAGGAGAAGAAAGGATACTGAGGGTCAAAATTTTTCTGAATCACAGCTGGAAGATGCCAGGGAAGGCACGTGGAAACTTATTTGTAATTTTCTATTTAAATGTAGAAATGATAAAGGGAAATGAAAATGGTAAAAAAAAACAACCAGGCATGGGGGGAGAACGAACCTACAGCCTTTGCATTAGGCATGCGATGCACTAACCACTGTGCCACCGAGGCAGCATTCAATCGTCCACAATGGCCCCTAAGATTGTCGACGCTCGAACACGGCAGTAGTACCACAGTGGTTAGTATATCACATGTGTAATGTGAAGGTTATGGGTCCGTTCTCCACCCACAGGTGGATATCTTTTAATCCACTTTCACTTACCCAGAATTTATCATTTCTATACTTCATATAAAAAAACTTAACACATGTTCCTGTATGCTTTCCTTGGCCTCATTATCTGCTGGCTTCTTCCAGTTCTGTTACTTCCAACACTTATACATATTCTAATCTGGTAAGTAAACAGTTCTGTATGATGCTGGAATACAATATAAACATTATTGCATGGCAGTGTTATGTAGAATGCCTTACATTGCCCAGGCAAGGTGTATTTATGTCAATCTGAAAAAAACACCATTTCCACTCTAGGCAGAAATGCTGTGTACTGCTGTGTGCAACAGGGTTTAACGAAAACAACTTGTTCAGAAATAAAGCCACCAAACAACGAGGAAACATGAAAACTAGATGAAAATTTGTGCAGTTGCATGTTAAAAATATAGCACAGCAACAGATAAAGACATAATAAAGGAAGCGCGAGGATGGTTTATTTTGGACACACGAGAATATACTTGAAAGATGCATATGAGCTTACACGTGGAGAAATATTGTTTATGTAGTAGCTAAACTACGAACAGGCCTAGAACACACTGATACAAGGTGTCGAGCATGTCAATCTTATCATGCCCTTAAGTCAAAGAAACATGGCTGTTTCTCATGATTCACTACACATGGCTGGCTTACACAACTTAGCCACTTCTATATATGCCTTGTAATTACCAGGTGGTCTGTATAACACATGCAAGCTTTAAATATGTACAACTGCAACGTAGCTGGACAGCACCAAGGTAATGTCGTTTGCCATCGTTTTGAGGAAGTGAAACCAATTCTTGCATTTTTCGTAATTAGGTAATTAGTTAACAACGATTACTTAACTGCTCAAATATTATATTCAAAGCAAAAGTGTCAGTGCGAAAATTGTAGAGCACCCTGAAAAATTCCCAATCCAGCTTTCTACTGCTCAATAGGTGCAACAAATGTTTCTTTCAAGCTTGAAAGAAGCCAGTGAACACATGCAAGTGCCGTGCAACTAACCGCTCGTGCACCTGAACACCATTTGGCTCCTCCTTTCATACTTGAAAAAAAACTTTTTGAAAAGAATATTTTAGAAATTGATTAATTATTGACTATGTTTTAGGCAAAATGCATGAAATAGTGTGACTGCCACCTCCATTTTCGGCGACATGAATTGACTCCATTTTCATGTCCAAATCCAGCTATACATGGTGCGTGTTTTGAGCTGGTTCTGTAATTTAGGCTGGTTTTGACTAATTGAAGCTTCGCACTTTAATAATGGAGTAAGGTTAAAAAGAAATTGGTACATAAAACAGTCGCTGTCAGTACTCCATACTCCTTTAACTTAGTGCAAAGTGCTTGTGAGCCAAGAAGTTGGTAGTTCTAAGCAGTATTTCTCATTTTTACCTAGTGTTATAGCCCACTTACTATGATGCCATGCTGCTCAGTCATGCTGGTCCCAGCTTCAATCTAGGCCATGACAGCTGCCCTCCAATGAGGGTAAAATGCAATAACGCTTATGCACTTACATTCAGGTGTACATTAAAGAAGGCCAGGTTCCCAAAACTTCAGGCTGTGACTTTGGTATGTAAAAGCCCATAATTTAATTTTAATATCTAAAGGTGCTTTATTAGGAGCAGGGGCATCATTTTGAGCTTTTACTGCACTGCCATGGCACCAAGAAGCTCTAAGTAAATAAAACAATTTCATGGACAATGTACATATCTTGCAAACATTTACAAACACTTCTCTGCATGCACCTCTGTTGCTGTTATATTTAGATCCGTATGCCAAGGCGGGTTATGATGTTAGAACTTGTTTCAAACTTGTTTTTTTACCGCTTTAAAGTTGTTGGTTACCTTGCATCTCATTGTGTGTCGAACGCACATTTCAGTGCATCAATTTCTTCAGAAAGTGAACTCCTCTTTATTTATTTGTGCATGCAAAAAGGGTTCAGAAGAACTGCTTTCTGAAGGTCTGTATAAGAACAAAAAACAATTCTATGTAGGCTGCACAAAGAGAAAGGATTGGTTTGTAAATATGTTATTTAGTTCTTAAAAAAAGAGGCAGCTGTCAGTATTCTGTTCCAAAGTAAAAATTGGCCCTACCTGGCTCTGCTTCAGTTTCCGATGTTGATGGTCCATTCGGGGGCGCTCAACTGATAGGCTGCACTTTGGCGATGTCGGGTGTGCTGTCACCAGGCCCAAGGTCGATCGACAGCCTCACCAAAAGTCGAGTCCAAACGCTATAAAAGAAATATCTCATCATTTTGCTATCAGTTTTGTCATCTTGCGTGTTTCACACACGGCCGTCAGTGGAATATTTCGTCACTTGGATACTGAAAGAAATTCAAGCATTTTCTGGCAGCCAAGCTGATGATGATGATGTGTGGTGTTTTATGGCGCAAGGGCCACGTTTGGCCAAAGAGGGCCATGACAAGTGGTAATGTTGACGATGTATTATGGAAGATGTAACTTGGCTGTAAACTGGCCTAAAAATTGTCGCTGTAAAGTGCGTAAAATCTACGTGCTATAAAATTATGGCGATGACTAATGACAAATAGTATGAACATTAAAATCCATCGTGGAAGAATGATGCAAAATAGAAAATATACAGGATGGTAAAATTACTTGGAGCACTGCTGCCTCGCCAGAGCCCTTGAAACACAAGGGCCTAGAGGCATGTGCTATACGAAAGAGCTATCACAGCAGCATCCTCTGAAGAGAGGACGGCAGCCAAGCTGAATACACAGTAAATGGAGAACATTAAAGAGCAAATGCAGTTGTCACATTAGATTGATCAAGTACAGCAGAAATGGAAAATAAATCAGTGATACTCTGTTGGCTTTGAATGCAAGAAACGTAAAAACAGGAACTTGCAGCCACGCCACATTGAATTTCCCGCGTTTGCTACACCTCACAAGTTTGGCATCGTCCGGTACTCGGGGATAGTAACCGCTTAAAATCAAGATGAACGAGCGTCGGCATAAATTAACAGGATACTTAACCAGGCAATATTGGCGCATAAAACAACTCACGTAGCGAAGCTACTGTCAATTACCCGATGACGCATCTGCGGGCGAAATCAAAAAGGAAAGAGTTTCACTTGTTTCACGCCTACTAAGCTAAGACAGAATTCGAGTTTCTTACTAAACTATACTGGATATTTACGCTCCGAATAAAACGCTGGAAATTTTGTTACGTCACATTGCATACGTATGAAAGTGAGGAAATTGCTTTTGTTGTATTCTGCCCAGACGGCATGCAGCAGCTACCTCTCATGCAACAAAAGCATGAAAGTGGTACTCGTGACACCGAAAACAAGCATATACAGCGCCAACGTTACGCCCCTTGGAGTTGGAACTAAGCACGATAAAGCCAGTTAGTTTTCTAGCTTTCATAACGCCATGAACACGACCAAACATCGAGCGAAACAACTCTCTGCTCTCGAAAATTATTACCGCTTCCATTTATATACTTATCGCTGCCACAAGCAAAAGTCAATGGGCTAGCTGTCCACAAGCCGCAGATTAGACTGACAGCAACATATTACGGTAACGTAAAACAATTTCCACGCTAACTTAGCAGCCGCGGTGTGCTCTAAATGCCAAAGTTCTCGTTTGCCGCTCGAAATTCACACCATGATGACAGGCACTGCATCTTTCACATGAAATATTGCACGCTTTGCGCCGGAGCTCAATAGGAGGGCGAAACGCATTTGCACGTACCTGAAATCCGCATGCCGGAAAGCCGTAGACGCTTCCGAGACAGGGCGCACAGCCATACACCCGTACGGCGGCTTGACTTGGACGTGAGGCACTTCTACCAAACATTTCACATGCGACATGCTTCACACCGATTGCGCGAACACCAAAAAATGACGCAGGCCGCATTGCGACGCCGAGCAGACGTGCATCCACCGATGAGCTGCGTGCGCGGATTGCAGAGAACAAAGCCATACAAAACGTTAGGCGCGAGAAGATGGCGGCTCTCGTTGCGAAGACGAAGCGAACGAAGCAATGACGCGCGAATGAATGTTGCCAACTGTTGGTTCCGCGTTATGCCGGCGGTGGTGGCTTTAGTGGCGTGTGTTGCGGCTGTCTAATTTTTTATTTCTTTTTCCCAAACAGTATAATTAAGATCAGTTATTTGTTTGAATTTTTAACTGTGTCATTTGGCATTATCTTTGTCTTTTTATGCTATTAAGCGGCCAATTAGGGCCTCCCAGGTTCGCGCGCGCCAGCTGCGCGCGCAAATCTCAGAGGCCATAAGACAACTCGTTAGGAGATGCCATTCTTGTCGTTAAGGTTTCATCATCGTTTCTTCAACTGAGATAGGTAGTGTCCCTTTTCCCGGGGTTGGGAGGGGGCGATCAAGACGGCATCGCTCCGCGGGGCGCCGAGGAGTGGGTTGGTGTTGGTTCTTATCGCGAAATTCGCGAACCCTGCGATTTTTTTTATAACGTAAGCATTTCTATACTTCTCCAACAAGAAAAAACATCCGTCCGTCAGTCCGTACCACACGATACGTTTCAAAATAGAACCCGCAACAGCGAGTGAATTCACCTTCGTGCTAGCTCTCGCTTCAACGCGACCGAAGCGGCGAGAACACTGCGCTCACGAAGCTCTCAGCTCATGCCGCACTATGCGCTTTTCGCAGAACACTTTCAAGATAGGTGTACGCACGTCTGTTTTCAAAGCGAAGTAAACGGTGCGAACACAGCGCGGGAAGGTTTCAGCAGTGGGCACACTCTGTCCACAATGCAGTTCGCTTTCAAGATACGGTTCGCGCGGCCGTGCCACAAGCAGCCGCCGCCGGAGAACGGTTGATAATGTTTCGGCGCGGATGAGGAGGGCTAAAGAGCGATAACAGCTCAAAACGAACGGAACGTCACCAGCGCGCCTGGCCCCGCCACCTGCAGTACTTTGCTTGCGCCGCCGACCAGAGCAGCTCGTGTCGCCGCAGCGCTGTCGCTTATACTTGTCGGCTCAAGTCTCATAACATTGATAACGACATGGACTGCGTGTAGATGAGGAAGAGTCACAATGCTTACCCACACTTAGACAAATCCGAGAGGAGTTCCGGTGTGATTTTTTTTTTTACCGGAAATGTACAGTCAGCGGTGGGACCCAGAGTTGACAATGCCTGTAAGAGGGGTGCCAAGCTTTTTTTTTTTTGTGTGAGAGTCTTGCCCAGCTCCCAAAGATCTGCTCAAGCTAAGATTTGCTGATGGCTGTATGGGTTTTTTTTATTGTCGCATGCCCTCGAACCGCCACAGATCCTACAGTGTAATGGCATTAGAGCAGTATTCACGTGCAAAGGGAAATGCAGCCGGTAATTGGGCTGCCTAAGGTTTGCGGCCCGGCGGCAGCTGCCCTCCCGTCCCCAGTTTCCGTTGACAAGTTACAGGGAGGGGTCCAGAGCAATCTTACACCCTCTCCCGACAGTGGCGTAACCAGAAAATTTTTTCGTGTGAGGGGGGGGGGGGGAGTCCCAATTGGCCGTGGAGGGGGAAGGAGCGGGGCCATTGCCATAGCAGCAAAAATTTTACTGTTAGTGAGCGTTACAAGTGCCCGGCGTGCCCCACTTGGCTACGCCGCTACTAGCCCCCCTCCCTCCCCCCCGCGCAATCGACGCAAATCGAGCTATCAGAACGTGCATGACACGCATGCATGACATAACATGAATGACATGCCGCGAAGCTAGCATGGATGTCGTCACGTCATCATCATCATCAGCTTATTCTGACGTCCATCGCAGGACGAAAGCTTCTCCAGCGATCTCCAATACCCCTGTCTTGTGCTAACTGGTTCCACGTGTCTTCAAGTTTCCCAATTCCATCACGTCCACATTATTCTCTGCCGTCCTCGACTGTGCTTCCCTTCCCTTAGCACCCATTCTGCAACTCCAATAGACCAGCAGTTCTCTCCCTTACGCATTGCAATGTCTGCCCAGCACGACTTCTTCCTCATAATGTCAACCAGAATATCAGCTATCCCCGTTCGCTCTCTAATCCACATCGCTGTCTTCCAGTCTATTATCATCATGACTAATAATTTTCATTGCATCGCTCGTTGCGCGGTCCTCAACGTCTTCCAAAGCTTCTTTGGTAACTTCCAAGTTTCGGCCCCATACGTTACTAACGGTAGAAAGCAATGGTTAGCAGTAAGCTCCCTGGTCATGATTTAGTAATGCCTGCCGTAAGCTCTCCAGCTAATATTTTATTTTTGTTAATTTCCTTGATCAGAGGCCCCTGCGACTAATTAAGCTCAATAAACGTATTTCTGCGCAGGTTCTAGAGGCTGACTGCCGACCATGACATTCGTTCTCTCGCCACGCTGCGGAACATTACTTTTCTCTTCTGCATATTAACTCTCAGTCAGACTTACACTTTCTTCGACATGTTCCTCAAACGTTTGTTGCAAATAGTCTACAGTGTTGCTGAGTATGCCAATGTCATCTACAAACCGTAAGTTGGTGAGCTATTTACCGTTAGCCCTCACTTCTAACCATTCCTAGTCTAACTGGTTGCACACCTTTAAGCATTGAGTGATAGCATTGTAAATATTTTGCTATTGATCATATGAAGCCTTTTGCAGATATCTGGCTATGCAAAGTCTGCGCGTTAGTGTCATCCGTTCGATATCAACATTCGTGGGAAACTTCGTTTTTGACCACTGTTCGGAGCCAGTGCGCTGCTGCCTAGGTGCCCCGATCTAATCATTCCAGCTACCTGATTCAAGCGCAGGTAGCGCGCGTTTTATGTACAGCCAATATCAACGCCTTAACTGGCAATGTTCATTTATCATATACTGTAAGCTTGTTCACTTACTCCCTTATAATTAGGGTGTAAATTAGAAAGACTGGGGGTGTTCCAAGGGTGTTTTCTTGTTGAACGCCCTTTTGCGCTGAAAAAGGGTGTTTCAAGGGTGTTTACATGGGGTGAAAAGATGAATACACCCGCATTACACCCATAAGGGTGTGAAAATTTTAAGAGTGCAGGTGGCTTTGGTCCACGGCATTTTATCTCAAGAGTTATATGCGCTATACGCGTGCTCTGTTGACTAGATCGTAAACCAGTTGCGAGAAAGCGCTCGTCCTTGTGTTGCTCCTCTTCTTTTTCCCTGTTTGTTGGCGCACAAAAATTTGTTTTAACAATGTATATAAAACATCCCGTGGCGCAAGGAAGGTCAGAAGCGAACCAAAGTACGTCCAGCCATGTATAAAAGATTATTACCGATTAGCAAAGTTAATTATTGATTAGGGATTGTATTAAGGTGGATACAACTTTAAGAAACGCGTGGGGACTAGCTTGTGCTCATCACCTGCAATACTACAGGTATACTTGCCGCTAATTTTTGGGGGACCTGCATTGATTGTATGCCTCACGCACACATCGACGTGAGCTGAAAATATTAGCTCCTCTACAACCCGCTATTTAGAATTTCAGTAAAAAAGAAACGTATCGTAGCAATAACGAAAAGTGCGATCGAGAGGCTCTATCATCGCTCTGAATGGTTCCTAGCGGAAAACACCCTATAGTTCTGCATTTCGGATTGAATAACAACAATTGGCGACGTACGATGTGATGGAGTCCTACCATTAGCACCATATTAAGCATACTGAGAACAACGCCATTTTTATGCAACGTACAAACTGCCGCAGCTAAAACGCTGGTGAGCAGGCCGGTGGAATTAAATGTAGCATTAGGAGATGGCTTGATACGAGCAATAAGAAAGACGTATCACCACGCAAACAACACTGTTCTTTGTCGGAACAAAGTTCTTTCGGCCAATGTTATGCAGCCACTGCTTCGTGAGCAAGCCGTCACGCTTTCCTTGTAGTGTCATAAATATTGCACAACCATCTTCAGGCTTCTTGCTGCAGTTATATGTGCAACAGCACGGCATAGCGTTAGCACAGAGAGCAGGGGACGCACCGTAGAACGTTCGCTACACCGAGCTATTGGCCTCGAGCTCCACCACTGGAAAAGCTGGCGCCACCGTCGGCGTGACGTGCTAGGAGGGATCACATGGACATAGCGGCCGCGTCGGCTGCTTCGGGCGCGGCGAAGCGAGCTGAACACGAGTTTAAATTCCCTCGTACGCTGCGGTCCTCATTTAGTGGCGAAATTTTCCCGCTTCGAGTGTCTCCTTTACAACGCTTGAAAGCACTACAATAGGTAGTGGCTGCATTTGAAGGCGCGCAACATGGTAGGCTGCTGCTTGGTGCCGCAGGGCCGGACGCACCCAACGGAGCCCGGTGTCAGCCTTATTCACACGTAGCCGCAGGACAAGAAGCTGCGTGAAGCTTGGCTCGCGAAACATAAAACCGGCAAACAGTCATCGGCTACAACTCGGGTATGCAGCAAGCACATATGCGAGGAAGATTTCTGCTACGGCGCCCGGTCTGCGATGTTCTGAAAACGCGCACTGAGACGCTCGCCCGAGTCCGCTGCCCGATTAATGTCATGGCGGTTAGGCCTATGAACTTGTCGATGCTATAGATACTGGCAAGTTTAGTGGAGTGGAAAGGCAGCGGTAAGAAGCACATTTTAAAAAAGCATGGCATATGGTCATGTTTGTGTTATGAATTAATGTACTGGATTACAAAAAAGGAGCACCGGAAAATTGCACGCCGATAAACATACAAACACCGATAAACATACAGTGCGACGCAACTCGAGAAATAATATTGAAAGGTCAAAGAATTTAGAAGAAAAAAAAAGATTGAATCGTCGCGACAATGAAATTATTTTTGAACAGCTCTGATAGCGCCCACGCAACAATGGTTGCTTGTATACTGTCAAATGCTCATATTCTGCGGCGTAAAGCACATTGCACGGCGCGAAAACGCGCGCGCGGAGAAAGTGAAACAGCGCGCGGACAAGCATGCAGACGCGCAGACGGTCACTGCGAATCTGCGCTATCACTGCATTGAGGCTTCGTTCTATTACACTCCATTTAGTTATACAAACACTATAAGAACGTATTTCACATAGCTTGCTCTCAGCGTTTACCTACCTTTCACGCAAGAAGCCGGTTCGGGAGACTCCATCGGGGCGACCGTGCGCAGTGGCGTTAACTGTACGTATTCGGTAAAGAGATAGCGTCTGTAAACGATTGTGTGCTTTCAGTTTGCCCAAGATTCGCTGCAGGCGCCGTGAAAACTCCAGCGCTAGTTCCCCATACTCGGCGGGAGCCCTAGTGTCAGTGTCGATGGGACCTTCCGCACGGAATCCAGCATCCAGATGTCGCATGGTGGCGCTGACACAGATGTGGTTGCACAGTCGATTCCTATGGCGTACACGGTGACCACCTGCCGTTTTCTTTGATGAGGGGCAGCAGTGCACATTCCACTGGCATGTTGATAACTGGAGTTATCGGTGATCACAGCTGCTCCTGGGTGACGATAGCTACGAGCACCTGCGTGGCGAAGAGCAACGGGCTAGTTGTCTGCATTGTGGTACAGCAACCGAGCCCACAAACATGACCATATGTCATGCCTTTTTTAATGTGCGTCTTACTGCTCCCTTGTCGTTCCAGTGAACTTGCCAGTTTCTAGCATCAACAAGCTCATAGGCGAAATTGTCATGACATTAGCCGGGCAGCGGGCACGGGCGAGCGTCTCAGTGCGCGTTTTCTGCTGCTCGCTGAACATCGCCGTCCCGGCGCCATAGCAGAAATCGTCCTCGCGTGTGTGCTTGCTGTATACCCGAGTTGTTGCTGACGGCTGTCTGATGGTTCTAAGTTTCGCAAGCTAAGCTTCACGCAGCTCCTTGTCCTGCGGTTACGTGTGAATAAGGCTGACACCGGGCTCCGGTACGTACGTCCGCATTGCGGCACCGAGCAGTAGCCTACCATGCTGTACACCTCCAAAGGCAGCCACTACCTATTATACTACTTTCAAATGTTGTCAAGCAGACACCCAAGGTGGTAAAGCCTCACCACCTAATGAGAACCATAGTGCAGCAGGGACTTTAAACTTTGGTTTTCAGCTCGCTTTGGCACTTACGCAGCAGCCGATGTGGCCGCTGTGTCCACGTGATCCCTCAAGCCACGTCACGCAGATGGTGGCACCAGCTTTCCCATTAGCCCTTCGCAACTACACGCGATGCCCATGGGAGCCGCTTTTCAGGAGCAATTTTTCGTTTCACTCGTGCCTTGTCGTTGTCATCGAGTCCGTCTCTTCATATCGGCCTGGCACGCCGCAGCACACTCAAGTTTACTACAATTCATATTAACGCGATAGCGTTAAGGAGCTCGTGTCGCAGAAAAGCCGGTGTCGTCGGCGTCGGGTGTCGGCGTCGGCGGCGTTGACCGTGAGCGATAAATCACGGCAGGCGCTTCATAAATAAAAAGCAACTTCCAAGATTGGCCCGGTGGGAATCGAACCCAGGTCTCCGGAGTGTGAGACGGAGACGCTACCACTCAGCCACGAGTTCGATGCTTCCAAGCGGTGCAAACGCGCCTCTAGTGAATGCGGTGTTGCCTTCGAAACGAGCCGTGGAACGTTATACTGCGGTGTATATCGGTAATTATGAACATGTAACGTACAGAAGTCACAATTACACGAGTTGCGAAGTGCGTTTCCGCTGCATTTCTTCTGCGCTTTCCGCACACGCAGAGCCATCTTGCGGCAAACACAGAAGACCCCTTCCTCTCAATGTACGGCGCTGCCCCGACAGGAGGCGCGCCGCGCGCGCATTGGGACCGCTGCCAGGCGCGTCGCGGGACTCCCTCTCCCCTGACGACGCTTCGCCGTGCTTCCGGTTTAGATTACTATCTATCTCTCTGCCCGTGCCGATCACGACGTTTGGCTGGCGAGACACCGAGTTCTTTGGTTCGTTTCGTTCGCTCAGGCGCACGTTTCGTTGCCGCGCCAAACGCTGCGTTGCTCGACGCTCACCGCGTGATAGGTGGGCGCTAAGTCCGATGCGGGGCGCATCGTAAGTGATTGCTGTGCCGTAGCGCATTGTCTTATACCCCTTGGCGGGTCGACGGGAACGCTGTCGCGTCCCACTCTTGAAGGCGAAGCTTAAGCGTCCTCCAATTTTTGCTCCTAAAGCTGCTAGCCTAACTTCGTCTAGCATTCGTATAACACAATGTGTTGCTATCACATTCATTGCTTCGCCCTTGCTTCGCTGGGGGCGAAATGGGAAAACACCCGTGTGCTTAGATTTAGGTGCACGTTAAAGAACCCCAGGTGGTAGAAATTTCCGCAGTCTTCCACTACAGCGTGCCTCATAATCAGAAAGTGGTTTTTGTACGTAAATTCCTACAATTTATTATATTTATTATTCGCCCTTGCTGCGAAACTGACTTTTTTATTTCTAAACAAAAATAAGTTTGATCCTATGGAGACAGTGCCGTGTTATTTTTTTTTTTTGATGGAGTGGGGGTAGGGCGTCGTATGTCGCACTCTCCAAATAGACCATGATGCAGGCATGCTGTGTTTTCACTTTTAGCGCTACAACGCTATAAATACTAAATATTTACGAACGAGAAAATGGAAACAAAACTGATATCTTTGAAGAACAGACCGAAATACTCACTCAATGTCTTGCTTAGTTATGTGTCGTTGTCTGTTGGGCCCCCAACTGCAACTCCCCATTGGTGCATGAAGGTAAATAAAGAAATAAAGAAATAAATTTGTTGCGAGGAGATTTTGGGCTTACTGTGCCGACGGCGAACACGATGAGCACCACCAAACCGACCACGATGACAGCAGTGCTCTCGGTCCCGATGACCGCCAACCGGCAGAGGGCCACCAAACCGTTCTGAACCATCTGGCGGCTTAGTGTGGCCATGCGGTTGTCCACTCCGCTGAGATCAGCGGTGAAACGATTTAAAATCCTCCCTCGTGGTGTTGTGTCGAAGAACGACACTGGGCTGAACAGCACTCGTTCGAGCATTTCGTGGTGGAGCGCGCACGACAGTCGATTCATGGCGAAGGAGAGCAGCACGCTTCCCGCTAGGCGGCTGGCCACTGCGAAGAAAATAATTTCCGTGAACATCCACTGGTTTGGCCACACGAGTTCATTAGCACACTACTATTGCCTACTGAGAGTGAAACTTCTCCTAAGCACCATACAGCCTGAAATTGACAATTGACCGGATTAGCAAAAATATACAAGAAACAGAAATCTGAAAACACTCAGCGAGTTCGTTCTTCGCGCTTTCTCAATCGACTATAAATGCTCGCTGAAACGGATGGGACAAATTTTGGATACGCGTAGTGTACAACTACCGTAAAATATTCGCGCCACAAGATAAAGCGCCGCTTGTAATTGCGATACCAATTATATAGACACTCCAGGCGCTGTTATGTTTGAAGCCGGGCATGAAATAGATGGTAGCTGGCCCATGCCGTCGTCCAACTTATCCACAGGGAGGAAGTTGTTGAAGGGAAGGACTGCTTCTCATCGAGAACGAAGAATATGGGTTTATTTACAGTATCTATATAAGGACGTTACAGTTCATCAGTCTTGCATGACTGCGAAAGAAAGCACCCTCAGCAGCCGCACAACAGCTGCTTCTAAACATCCTGTCCTCCCTAGATCCCTAGGTGAGGGCAAAAAACGATCGATCAGAGTCATCGTAGCCAAGCTGCCTATGAGCGGGAGGGCTTACACATACACTTCCGCAAAAAGTATCACTGCCCCCCCCCCCCCCCCTTGAGTTGAGACGGTCTTCGCAGAACAGGGTCTAGCGTGTTGAAAGGCGCGTGGGATGGTGCCACCAAATACATTCCTTCGGGAACTTCCCCGCTCCCGACAGACCAGGTCCGTAATATCGAGTTCACTAAGAAAGCCTGGTTCGTCGACCTCGTTTAGTCATAGTGGTGCCACGGGGGTGTTGTGCGGCATAGCGTCGCGCCTACCAAACGAGTCGCCGTGGAGGGGAGCGGAATGATCTCATGGTCGCTTTGGGGAAGCTCGCCACGCTCGCAGCTGGCTGAAAAAACTTTGCATGTGGGTACCTCTGCAGGCCGTTCATAACAGCTCCTCCATGGCCCGGAAAATGTCGACTGTCCAGCGGCTGACAACCGCTTGGCAGGAAGAGAATGGCTGGTGGCAAGGGGGTGATGCCTTGGCTTGCAGCTACCACTTGTGTAATCATGTCCCCACCCAAAACACTCCAACAAGGACAAGTTACTGCAAAATGAACCCCACAACACGGCTGTGCGCTGCGATGACATATCTCGGATCTCACTTTAGACCCGCTAGGCTTCACGGAAAACATAGGTGCTGAAACAAAAAAAAATGCTGCATTTCGCTACGCCAATTTTAGAAGTAATTTTGCGCTGACAAAGTGAGCAATCATGGAGGGAATCCTGCTAAATGAGAAGGGATCTTCTTGGCATAACAAACTTTACAATAACAACCTAAAATTTAGGCGGGATCCTTAAACGCAGGATTCAAATCAGCCTGCTCAAACCATCCGCATTGCTGTGCAACATTCCCTTCTTATATCTAACCGACAAGTTGTACTCTTGGAGAGTGAAGCTCCATCGGAGCAAGCGGCCATTTTTGTGTGACATTTGATTGAGCCACGTGAGAGGGCAGTGGTCGGTCTCGAAGATGAACCTCGCTCCGTTCAAGTAACACGACAACTTCTGGGCTGCCCAATCCAAACAAGCGCATTCCTTCTCTGAAGCGCTTCAGGCTTCCTCTCTATCAGTTTGTTTACGGCGGGTCTAGAGGATAGGATGTTCCTCATTATCGTCGCTGACCTGACTAAGTACCACGCCCATACCTCTGTCGCTTGCGTCGCTATGAACTGTAAATTTTTTGTGTAGTCTGTCGCGCGAAGCGCAGGACCAGAAACCAATAGCGTTTTCAAACTTTGCAAAGCGTTCTCTTTGTCCTTATCCCAGAGCACGCTATTCGGTGCTCCCTTTCGGAGGGCGTCCGCTAAAGGACTTCCTATTTGCGAGTAATTCGGAATGTACCGTTGATCATACCCCACAAGTCCCAAAAATGAACGAATGTCTGTCTTCATTTTCGTGCGCGGCTGTGCAAATTCTCCAATCCTAGCTGTTTTCAGATCGGCCAGCCGTCTCGTGCCCTGACCGACAACAAGGCCCAGATAAGTAACCTGCGAGCAGCCAAACCTGCTTTTTTTCCGCTTTCATCGCTAAGCCGGCTTCCCTCAACCATGACAACACCTGTATGAGGTGCAATACGTGCTGTTCCCAGCTATTCGAAAAAATTGCTACATCATCAAGATATGGCAAGGCGAACTCCTGCAAGTCTTTCAGGACAATATCCATTGACTTATGCTATCTTCGGCTGGTCGCTTCCATCCCCCGAAGCAGAGTCGGGCAGATCCGGCGTTCCTCGAGCTCAGAGGTAGAGGACGAGCGCGCATGCCAAACGTGCGACTCGCTCTCGGAGGAGGCAATGGCAGATGATAAACCACGTGACTACTACCAACGTCCGATGTTTCGCTTATCGAAAGCTCCCGGCGCTGCCGGGAAAACCGGCGGACGCGCCGGCGGGACGAGCGTTCGTCGCAGTGGCCTAGGTTGCCTAGGTTACGGTGGGCCGTCGCCAACAGCAGCGACGCGGCTCTGCGATGACTTTTCAATTTCGACGACTGCTCCGACGACAGGGTTCGGAGCGCCTCAGAGCGCTCGAAGGTGGAGGAGAGCAATCGAGAAGAACCAGCCGAACGCAGGGCGGGCACCCTCTTTCAACCAGCCGAAGACAACGCCGCTCGCGAGAGCGCTCCAGAGCGCTCAGAAACGACCAGTCGAAGATGGCATTAGAGAAGCTAAACGGCGCGTTCTTCAGCCCTAAGTTGATTGCGAGAGGGTGGAAAGTGCCTACAGATAAGATAAATGTGGCATAGCGGCTGGCACTTTTTGAACGGGGAACTTGCTAGTACCCCCGCACGAGATCTATAGTTGAAATGTATTCAGCAGCGCCAACTCTTCCAATTCATTCCTCAATGTTGGGTATCGGGTACAGCTGATCCCTACTGATGGCATTTATCCTGCTGTAATCAACACACGGACGAGGGTCCTTGTTAGGGGGTTCTACAAGTATTAGCGGTTGCGTGTTGTCACTCTCAGCGGGCTCAAGAACTGCCAACTCTAGAGAGCGCTGTATCTCAGCCTCCATAATTTCTCTCTGTCGTGGAGACACCCTGTAAGGCTTTAATTTACGGGTTCAATTGACGTCAGCTCTATTTGATGCGTTATTAGTTCGGTTCTACCCGGCCGATCGCTTAATCTCTCGAGATATTCTCCCAACAGCCCTCTTAGCTCATCTAGCTGCTCGGGTCTAAGAGAGTGCGAGCTTACCGAATGTTTTACCACTGCTTCCAGGCTGATTTCAGAGTTGGAAGTCGCCTTACACTCATTAAAATCGGTAGTAGTGTCATCCTCCTCCTTGATGGTACAGTTGACGTAAGCGTCACGCCACTGAAACCACTATCTGGGCTTCCGGATCTCGTTTTAAGTCGGTGCATCGCTTCCCTCTATCTTTACCACAATTTGTTTTACAGTCCTATCCTTTATCAAGCACCATACATCACGCCCGCAGCGCGCATATCATACCGGACGAGTCACTCGCTGCAAGTTTCACGACCACGCTCAGGAACATCAACATTTTTAGCCTCGTTTTTTCATCGCATGGCGGCAGACTGGAACGGCCTCCCTGCTGCCATTGTCGAAATAATCTGCCCATCCGTATTTTCCCAACATGCTATTGATCATCTCCAACTACATTGTACATGATTTTTCCTTATATGTGTTGTTTGTATTTACTAGCGTGTATGTTGGTCTACATGTATAGACTTTGATATGTGTAAATACATGTATCAATATACTTGAATATTGTCACGTGGTCGTGACGTCAAAGAACACAGTAGCAATACTGTGAACAAGAAAACTAACCTTTATTGGGAGAACCTGTGCCCACAAAACAGGCTACACTTATAGCGCAACGATAGCGGCGAACACGCTCGGCGATCGTCGAAAATCTGCTCAGCGGGTCAAGCGCGTCTGCTTTTATACAGCAGTCGTCGAATGTTCCAGACTAATCGTTGGGACCCGAATGCCTTCTACAAAGTTCTACACCATTCGCGTCAAGCGATGAAATCAGATAACAGAATGTTTGGTGATAGCAGACAGAGGATAGAAGCATCGACAATTTTTCAGAAATTCCGATAAGTGCAGGCGCGTCCCGCGCAGTGCGATAACATTTGCTAAGCGGCAAAACGTGTCACCCGGTAAAGATAAGTACACGTGTCAATATCCATACTATGTATGTGTATATATATGAGTACTTGAACTTGAAAGGTACTTGAACTAGTGTTAATTCGAATCTTGCACCCACCCCTTATGTAACACCCCTCAAATCGGGGGTCTTTAAGGAAGATAAACTGAACTGAACTGAACGACTCCGCTCCGCTCTACGTGCGGCTTCGTCAAATTGCAGTGGTGTATCATCACCTCCTTCTGCGACCAGGCATTTTCAGAGCATAGTTAGTATCTGAAAGTTTGTGCAACACTTTAAGAGGCCCGTCCCAGTGAACTTCAAGCTTGTTCTTTCTTGAAGGTTTGAGGATTATTACCTGGTCTCCCGCGTTAAACGTACGAAGCCTCGTATTTTTGTCATAATAGAATTTGGCATTCTTTTGAGCTACAACCATGTTTTTTCGACTACTTTTTGGTTGCACTGAGCCATTCCAGCAGATTTAGCACGTATTCTCCTACAGTTGGTCTCTCATCTCTTTCATCCACACCTCTCTTACCGTTCTCAGTGGAGAATAGAGTGTCTTCCCATACATTAGTTCTGCTGGCGAGAACCCTGTAGCCTCATGAGGAACCGTTCGCAAAGCAAACGAAATGGCCGGAAGACAATTCTCCCAGTCCTCCTTGTGTTCGTAACATAGCACCCGCAAAACTCGCTTAAGCACTGAATGCCACCTCTCTACACTATTTGACTGAGGATGATAGACGGAACTGTGCATCATCTTTACCCCGCACTTTTCCAAGAATGTGGAAGTCAGTGCGCTAATGAATACTGACCCTTGATCCACCTGAACTTTGGCTAGAAACCCAACTCGTCCAAATACTGTCAAAAACGGGCCATATACTTAGGTGGAGCTGAGCTCTTTCAGAGGGATTGCTTCTGGAAACTTTGTAGCCGGACACAGCAGGGTAAACAAGTTCCTAGTAACCCGACTTTATTTTTGGTAGAGGCCCTACCATGTCTATGACAAGTCGTCTGAAAGGTTCTGTTATTAAGGAAAGTTCGGTTACCTTTAGTGGAGCTTTCCATGTTTCTTCTGGTTTACCCGAGCGCTGGCAGGCGCCGCATGGTCTCACAAAGTTTTCTACGTCTTCGAAACAGCCAGGCCAGTAATATTCCATAAACAATGTTTCCTTTCATTCATTTATGCCTAGGTGGCCGGACAACCCTTTCCCATGACCGGGGCTCAAAAAGTCCTCCCTTTAGTTAGTAGCGACGCCTAACTGATCTAGAATCCGCCCCTTTGGGTCCTTGTGGTGCCATTACAACAACCCTCCTCTCTCTTGTATCGTCACGTTACGCCTATTATTGCTTTCTTTAGCTGCGTGATGCAATTTAGGTAAACTTTCATCATTTACGTTAGGCAATTAAGGTAAGCTTTCAGCTGATCAAAGTCTTTTGAGGCCGGTGAATGAAACGATCATATCTCGCTTGCGAGTGCGTCAGCAGGCGTTTCCTGCAGGCGTGAAATTTGACACCCTAGGGATACGCTCTCATTAAGCTGGTCAGCTGGCAGGCTTTCCTCAACCGTTTCTTCGCCCTTCGAGCCTAGATCAGATTCGGTTACCGAAGTTACCTGTATTGTACTCCCGCTGGAGCAGCTTTTGGATTTTCAGCCGAAACCGGCGCGATTTCACGAGCTTTGTCTCGCGTCAACACCCTGTACTACGCCCTCTCAAGTTTAAGCCCTCTGTCATGCAGTAACTCATCCTACCAATTCGAAAAAATCTAAGGGCACTGCCGCGACGAAAATTTGGAAACTATAGCTTCGGTCACGAGCTCCCGGAAGGGTCCACTGATTATGAATTTGGCCATGGGCAGACACACGCTGTGTTCTTCTACAACATGTTTGATCCATGCCACTTCTGCAGTGAACTCATCTACCATCACGTAAGACGGATGGACAATGTCCATAGTGGCGGCACTGTCTCACAGCACCCGGCATGGTTTGCCATTAAATTGCAGGTCGTGAAGATATGGCCTTAAAAGTTCCATATTCTCGTCTTTTTCATCCACGTAGGAGAAAAATTACGCTAGGCTTCCTGCAGTTTACTGCAATATGTCCGAGTTTGTGCACTTATAGCAGCGCATCGGTCTACAAGATTCGAACTTTCTTTTCTGCTCCTTTTGTATGGTTTCCCCGTTTGAATTATCCTCGCTCTTTTCTGGGGGCTTTTCCGCCACGTCTATAGGCTCTGGTCGTCTAGCATGCGAACCCTTTTTGAATGGAAATGGTTTCCGCGATCCATTTCCATCCTCGGCGTTCAGCTGTCTACGCGTTGCGTACTCTTCGGCTAATTCAGCCACCCTTTCGCAAGTGTTTACATTTCCCCCGTATTGCACCCACAGCTTCACAGATTGGCGGTGCTTTTGGAAAACTGCTCTAGACACACGCATTTATTAATCTTGTCTCTGCTTTCGTACGCTGCCGTATGCAAACTTCGGATACCCCTCACTATCGTTCTTGCCCGTACTTCTAAATCATTGACGAAAAGCTTCGGCTGAAAGGTTGTACTTCTTCAAAAGACTACCCTTAACCTTTGCTTAATCATATGCATCTTGTGCACTGAGTCTGGCGATTACTTCCGCAGCCTCACACGGCAACATAGACAGCAACCGCTGTGGCCATGTACTAGGACCGAAGTTCATCTTCTTGCAAGTCCTTTCGAAATTTCCTAGGAACAAGCCTATGTCGTTCCCGACCTCAAATGGCTTTAATAGCCTGTCCATGCGGTACAATTCTGCCTCACTTGATCGTCCCAGAGCCCCTTCTTTTCCTTGAGACAACTCCAAACCTTTGCTTTCAAGTTCAAGTTGCATTTTTTTAACTCGCTACCTTCCACTCGTTCCTCTCTCTCTGTGTCCCGTTCTTCTCTGTCCCGTTCTTCTCTGTCCTGTTCTTCTCTCTCTCTGTCCCCTTTCTCTCTTTCGTTCAGAAGTTCCAACCGCATTTTAATTTCTTCCTCACTGGCCTGTTCGGAAATTAGCTGCAATAATTCCGATTTTAGCATGTCCTTGCGCACCTCTAGGCCCATTTCCTCACCAACAATCAACAATTCCCCTCTCAGCGGTGTCGTTAACTCCAACATTGCTGCTTTACTGCCTTGCCTCGCTAAACCTACCTAGGAAAACACAACCTAGCTAACAATCAAGAACCTAGCTTCCCTACTGTTCTAAACAGAACAACCACAAAATGAAGCCTAGAGAGTCAAAGCAAGAACCAAGCACTCACCGCAGACACAGCACTATGTCGAAAAGTCCATCTCACCGCTATCAGCCAGTTGTCAGGTTTGGAGTCGGGCATGACAAAGATGGTAGCTGGCCCATGCCGTCGTCTAACTTATCCACGCTGAGGACGTTGTTGAAGAGAAGGACGTCTTCTCATCGAGAATGAGGAATATGGGCTTATTTACAGTATCTACATAAGCACGTTGCAGTTCATCAGTCTAGCATAACTGCGAGAGAAAGCACCCTCAGCAGCCGCACAACAGATGCTTTAAACACGCTGTCCTCCCTAGATACCTAGGTGAGGGAAAAAACGTTTGACCAGAGGCATCGTAGCCGAGCCGCCTGTAAGCGAGAGGGCTTGCACACACACTTCCGCAAAGGTTTCACTGCCACCAGCGAGGTGAGACGGTCTTCGCATAATTAGGTCTTGCGTCTTGGAAGGCGCGTGGGACGGTGCCGCCAGATACATTCCGGGAACTCCCCCGCTCCCGACAGACTAGGTCGATGGTTGCGAGTTCACTTACAAAGTCTGGTTCGTCGACTTCGTTTAGTCATAGTGGCGCCGAGAGGTGTTGTGCGACACAGCGTCGTCCCAACAAAACAAGTCGCCGCGACAGGTGGGGAAGGCTTCCATGATCGCTTCGGGGAAGCTCACCACGCTCGTAGCTGCAGCTCGCTGAAAAAACGTTGCATCTAGGCACCTCTGCAGGCCTTTCTTAACAGCGCATATTCACCGTCAGCGTCCCTGTCGCCGTGATGTTCCCTATAAACTTCAACAGCGATAACACCATCGCCGCGAAGCGTATGCTGTACGTGGGAGTGAAATCTAGTGAGGGGAACCGACAATCACGGCTCAATCTCGGGAGTGTAAAGCAGTGAGGCGGTGAGGCATTGCGTCGTCTTCCGTCGCGCGCATGGTTCTGGGGAAAGGGTAGGGAGATGGGCACCATTGTACTCCGGCAGCAGCTGCGTTATGCGCGGTCGCGCACGCCCTATCTCGAAAGCGATTTGTGTGAGGGGCTGAGTATAGGTAGCCTAGGTGCGGCGGCTTTTGATACCTTTGCGCGTGCTGCCTTCTCATGCCTTAGTGTCCGTTGAAGTGACAGGCAGCACGTAGGTCAGTTTGTTCGCTGCTGTTGTCGCGCTTCCTAGAGCCATCGTTTTGACAGTGAGTGTCCGAGATCATCGAATGTGATCTGTTCTTGTCTGCCGGTTCGTGCTGACATTACGCTTGTTAATTTAGTTAGTAAGCGAATGCTTGCCAGTTTTTACGGCTGACAAATCTACTATTCTTACTTCATATAGCTGTCTACCATTTCGCTATCGTAGTTGATGATTCGCATTTCGTGTGAAACTGCAACGTTTTCTAGTTAAGAGAGCTACAGACGATCACAAGTTACCCCCCTCCCTAGCCATTCTTTACCTCAACTAGTTCGCCTAGTTGTCGGCGTTAAGCTCCGCCTTCACTGGCTCTGCGCCATGATGCGGCGTGGTTTACTTCCAGTTGTCTTAGGGCCAGCGCGCGAAACCTTTCCACCCTCTCCGCTAGCCGCCTGGCCGTCGATGTTCAGCGAGAGCTATCGAAGCAGCGTGCGTTGCGAGCGTTCTGACACAGCGCCGAGCGTGTCCAGTATTGTGGTAACCACAGGCGGGCTGGGCGTGTTGCCTGATTGGCAGAGATGTAAACTCCATCCGCTCCATACTACTACCATGCTGTCGAAGGAGCTTTATCGCAGACGTACTTGAGCAGCCTCATCGGCCAGCATGGTGCAGCCACCTGGTGGGGCAGAGCTTACCAGCCAGAACAGAGAGCTAATGATGCTGTAAACAAGGGCCATATAATGTGAAACTATTCCAATCTGTTTTTGTTTCAATCTCCTGGCGTCCGATTTGCGTAACCACCGACACAAAGATCTGGCGGTAACCCGCAGCATTGTTTGAAAATCCCAATGAAACACTCTTCTCATTTATAGGATGTCACTTTCCTTTGCTTTCAAAGCGAATAGCATTGTCTGCATTGAGCAGTTTTCTTATCTAATTAGCTGAGAAGAAGCGGGAAGCACACTCAAGTGGTGAGAGTTTCGATGGGGCCGAGTCAGCATAGTGAATGTAGGTAACCGGAGAAGGAGGGTGGTGCCGGCGTCTGCGATTGGTCCGCTTCCACTTACATAGCTTGCGGTGGCTGTTTGAAAACGCGACGCCGTGCAAGGTGAGGTCAGAAATGCCGCTAAAACGAATAATCAGCAATGAAGTGTTGGAAGAGCGATGTCGTATGCCGAAAGGTCTCGATAACGTTACATTGCCACGTATTTTTTTCATTATACGCAAATAAATCCATGCCTTCCGGCAACTTCAAGTAGCCTGTTCCACAGTGATCGGCAGACATCCATCTTCCATTCCTTTCAAAGCGGGGCATTCTCTGGCTTTTCAGAATTGACCAGTCTCTGGCAGTTTCTGGCTTTCAGAACTGACCGCGTCAAACTGACCGCGTCAGGTTGACGCAGTCAGTTAGCACACTTTTGTGACGCCGCGTGGCAGACAGGTGAAGTTAGCGCAGCCCGAAACGCTTGATCAGTAGCAATTGATCAAGCGACACCTTTCTCACTAATGACGAAAAAGTAGTTTTTTGTTTCGTTCGGTCTAATGATGCCTAATCACACACACACACACACACACACACACACACACACACACACACACACACACACACACACACACACATATATATATATATATATATATATATATATATATATATATATATATATATATATATATATATATATATATATATATATATGTGTGTGTGTGTGTGTGTGTGTGTGGTGTGTGTGTGTGTGTGTGTGTGTGTGTGTGTGTGTGTGTGTGTGTGTGTGTGTGTGTGTGTGTGTGTGTGTTCACATATATCATATATGACGTTTTCGCGGTTTTCATGACATCGCGTGACAGGCAGGCGCACGAGGACTAGATTGACTGGAAAATTTTTGGACAACCGTGGAGGGCCGATTGCAGAATTGGGATAGAAAAGCTTGGAATAGCTTTACGTTATATTGCCCTAAGTGAAATATACATCTGAGACATTTAAAAAGACAACGTTTCAGGTTCACACACCTGCCCAAAATTTGCACCAGCAGCGCAGTACAATACATTTGGTCACTGCTACATTAGTTCCATGTTCGGTTCAGCTCTGTACCACCCGGTGGCTGTACCAACGAGGTCGTTCCAATGCCCCTCAATGGTTAAGCATGCGCCATCCTTTTAACTTTTACGTCGCTGCGCGGGCTATCCGCCTCTCTCCCTTATCCGCGCCCGTCTTCCCTTTCCGATTGGACTACAGCCGTCACGTGACAGCACGCGCTCTTCCATTTTATTGTTCTTTACATCTCAGAAGAAAGCGTGCACTTTTAGAAGTCTCTCTGGCACCATTTTTTTATGCAGTGAACAAATACACGCCGTAGTGTACGTAGTATGTAGTGACGGTATCTTCCGTCGTGAATGTGTCGTTACGAACAGCGCGCTTCCTTGGCGCTGTTCCTATTCTTCCTTACAAGTTGCTGCGCATACAGCTGCCATAATCGCTTGAGTGAAAGAAAAAAAATCCTTTTTACAGTGCCATCCCGCAAACAAATTGTGAAGCGAAGAAACTATTCGACGCACCAGATCGGTCGCGCAAGCTTCAACGAGCCACCCTCCATGCGCGGTGGTGAGTTAAGTAGGAGGTTCCTAAATAACGCAGTGTGTCCCAGGTATTTATTCGCGACCTTTCACACCGCGCGACTTTACCGCGGATGTCGTGCGCTCCTTCGTTGTGCACCATGTCGACGCACTCTTTCCTCCTTGCACCCTTTTTTTTAATGCGTAAGCACTCTTTGGCGAATACCACAAGCAAACTTGTCCGTCACGCGAAAAGTGTCATGCCTCACACCTGCACAAAACCGCGTAATTTGCAAAGACAGGTAATATTTATAATACTGTAAATGTAGATAATTAGTAGCTTTATAAGCAATAAGGAACAATTAAAAAATTGAACATGATCAGGGAGAATACATATAGGATACATAAGGCTGAATAGACATGCATGGGGAAGCTACTAGTTGGGGTGGGCCAACTTGAATTTTGAGGGTGGGCCAAGCCGAAATGTAGGAGTGGGCCAACTTAAGTTTCGAGATGGGCGAACCTGAAATTTGAGTGTGGACCCACCTCGAATTAGGGGGTACGCAAACTCAAATTTAGGGGTAGCGAAACATGAATTTCAGGGTGGGCCAACGGAAATTTGGGGTACGCTTACGCATATTTAGATAACTCCAGTGGAGTTTCTGCACGCTTTTTGACATAACGCAAACGGAGTGATACTCAGACAGCAAATTTGTGTTTCTTAAGCATGTATGTTTAGCTGTGGGAAAAACACTGCGTCACCTAAACTATTAGAATACTCAAGGAACCGATCACTTTCATACTTTAATACTTAACCAGAAAATTGCATTCTAGCTTTGAAAAGTGTTTGGAAAATGCTGCTCATTCCATCAAAATTTACAGTATACTTAATTTACTTATTTATTTATTTATTTACAGATACTGCTGTCTCAATACATGAGACATAGAAGGAGAGGATACACCAGACAAAAGATCCAAACAACATACAATGAACTTGAAACGTGATTACGAATTGTGGTTAGACAATTCATTCAAAAACTCTGCATTAGGCTTTTCCCGCAAGGAACAAGCTAGGTTGTTTCAAATTTCAACAGTGCTTGGAAAAAACGAATACCTAAAACAATTTACAAAAGACTGGGAAGGAACAATATTAGGTGGGTGTGAACGGCGCGTGGCACGCCCAGTGGGATGACTGAAGGAAATCGTTGCATAAATGCTACTTTTGCCGTGTACAATCTTATATAGCAAAGTGATACCTTAAAGTTTGCGTCGATGAGCCAAGTGTTCTATTGCTAATGCACACTATTGAGATGAGGGAGAAAAGTTTCGGTCATATGGGCGAAAAATGAACCGTATTGCTTTCTTTTGTATGGCTTCAAGCTTACTAATTTCATGTGCAGCGTATGGTGCCCATACCACTGAGGCGCACTCTAGTAAGGGTCTGACGAGGCATTTATATGCTGTTAATTTGCAGTCCTTAGTCAAGCACTTGAGGGTTCGCTTTTAATATTCCAGTTTCCTAAGTGCCCTAACGCAAATTGTTTCAATTGAAGGTGCCATTTTGAGTTTTGAGTAAAGGTAACTCCAAGATATTTGAAGGTATTCACAGTATTTAGGTAGTGCCCACTGCAACTATAACTGAAACTTAACGGCTGCTTTTTATTGTTGAAAGTCATTTGTACAGTTTTCTTGGTAATTAATACTCATTTGCCACACATTGCTCCAACCACAAAAGGACGAAAATGCATTGTTAGGAACCTCTTGATCTCGTCTGTTAGTTACTCTGGTATAGAGCACGCAGTCGTCAGCCTACAATCGCAGTTTCACTTCTGTGTCCCTTCTGACCTGTGCGACATCATTAACCTAAATATTGAACAGCAGGGGCCCAACGACTGAGCCCTGTGGTACCTTGCAAGCGACTGTGTCCAACGATGAGTGCGTGTGATTAAAAGTAACATACTGAGACCTTAAATGTAGCCAATCAGCTATCCAAGCAAGTATTTTGTCATCGTTAATAATTTTACTGAGCCTAAGAAGAAGTTTTCTGTGGCACACCATCCTAAACGCTTTGCTATAATCTATGAATGTGGCATCAACCTAACCTCGATAATTTAGAGCCGAAGCGATGTCATGAGTGAATTCAAGGAGTTGAGTAGTTGTAGAAAAAACATAGCGGAAGCCGTGTTGATTCTGCGACAATATATAATTAGTAGTGAAATACTGAATAAAATGTTTGTGAATTATGCGCTCTAAGAGTTCGCAACAAGTACATGTTAATTAGCTAGGCCTGTAGTTGGAAATTAGTTGTTTATTACCCGATTTGAACAATTTTAACACAGGAATGACATTGGCGATTTTCCAAAAGTATAAGTCACTAATGATTTACCAAAAATTATGGTTGGGTAATGAGCATTCCATTCTGCATAGCGCTTCAAAAACGTGTTTGGTATACCGTCCGGCCCGGCACCCTTAGTAATGTTGATGTTCAAGAGAAGGCTGTAAATACCAGTATAGCTCATTTCAATTCTTCCAAACGGAGCCATTTCCTGGCTAATACCAATGTCGGGGGTGGTACCGTTGTCATCTCCGAACACAGATTTGAAATAGCCATTAAATGCCTCCGAGATTGTCGAATGGTCCGAACAGGACACATCATTTATTACGAAGGATGACGGGCAGGAGGTAGCAGGGTTGATGGTTTTCCAAAACTCTAGTGGATTATTTTTCATAAAAGAGGATAATGTGGTATTGAAATAGAACTTTCTATGTTCACTCATTTTGGCTTTAAGTTATTTATTTTAGGACTCGCCGTCATTATTGTGTGCATTCCGTCGTTTTCGCAGTCGCTTAATGCGACGTTTGAGTTGTATAATTGGTCTGGTATGCCATGGCGTTTTACACTCTATTGCGGAACAAATTGCGCTATGCAATCATTAACTATACTATAAAATTTGTTAGTCAACATATCAACACTGTACTGTTCACTACAAGGCACAACATCATCAAAACATGATGCAAGTTTTGCAATAATAGAAGTGTCGTCAGCACGCTCAAAATTAAGGACAGTTTTAAACGTTGGTCTTACTGGTACACAAGCAACATTTATATGAACAGTAACAGCCTTAGGGTCAGAAATTCCGTCACCAAGACGGCACTGATATCCATTCTTTACCGAGTCATCACTGACAAAAACAAGATCAAAGACAGAAGCTTCGCGCGTTTTATGAACAACCAGCTGCAATAGATCGAAAGCTACTGGCATGTCAATTAACGAATCATAAATTATCCTATCAGGGCCAGTTTATGATAACGAATGCCAATCTATAGCGGCTGCATTAAAGTCACCAGTTAGTACCAGTTCAGAACAGTTTAGCTTTTGTCCGACAATATAATCACTGATAGCCAAAAAAATGCCAGGGGCCAAATTTGGGGCATGGTAGATAGCACCGATAACAATAGCGAGACCATCAAGTTTTAGTTTACACCATATTTTCTCCACATTTGGAAGTTGAGGTAGTAAAGAAAACTCAATACCACTTTTAATAAACAGTGCTACTCCGCCACCACGGCCAGACTGCCTGTCTTTCTTTAGAACCGTGTAATCAGGAGGCAAGAACTCATGATCAAGAATGGATTCGTTTAGCCACGTCTCAGTCACACATACAATTGATGGAATATGACATTCGATAAGGCAAATAAAGTTTTCAATTTTATTAATCAGGCTACGTGCATTTAAATTCAAAAGCGTGAAGCATTGCGCTCGAAACTGTCAATCATTGCCTATAGCGGTCAAGGGACGGCTTTCTCTAACAATAGCTTTTTTGCTATCATCCCAAGAGTACCGAACGTTGTCCACCAACAGGTGATCATAGTGCATCCGGGATTTTTGCGCATTTTTCCTTATCTCAGCTGAATTCTGCCACAGCTCCTTGCGCACCTGCGTCACGCGAACAGAGAAGTCTTCATTTATAATTATTCTTGTGCCCTTTAACTTTCTTGCATTACGTAATATAGGGACCTTAGTTCTAAAATCCAGCAACCTAATAATTACAGGTTTTTGATTATTGCTCTTTCGCATTCCCATCCTACGACAGCGTTCGATATCGCTGCACCTAATTTCTAGTTTCGATGTAATCAGTTCAGTTACCGCTTCCAGAACTCCTCTGAAGATTCGCGGGAGCTTCCAGCAAAAGCGAATTAAGGAAATTATTTCTGCGGGACCTGATTTTTAAATCGTCGTTCCTGCGATCCAATTTATTAACCATCTCTAGAAGGTTAGTTACAGCCTTTTCAAGCTCAGATACGCGCAATGCAACATCGACAATTGGTACAATAGACTGCTCTATACCAGTTAATCGTTCTTCGAGGAATGCTATCTTAGAGGGAAAACCTGCTAGCTCTTGGCTGATTTTTGTTTGTCCTGAGACTAATTTGAGTAACATTTTTCAATGTCGGGGCCAGGGTTAGTTTCCACACCATCGCACAATAGCAACAACATCTTTAAGGAATTTATGAGCGAAAGAAACACATTCATGAGGACTGCAGGGGGGTCCGGCAGCAGCAATAGAAAACGATTTTTACTTCTATACCTCTTGAAATTGTACTTCAAGCTTACCTGCACAACAAAGCATAAGATTTCGAAGCGAGTGCATTCCATGCTGCCGCCGGACCCACTGAAGGGTAGCACACGATGCGATGCTTTTATAGGCTTCGGTGTGCTCATGGTTGTCCTGGTACCATGCCACGCGCAGTTCGACCATGCATTAACAGTCTAGCAGATATAGTGGAAATCAGGTTTCATCGCAGTATGCCTGCAAGTAACTTCGCCACACGAGGCATTGACAAAGCATCCGCTGACCGGCCAAGAAGGTAGGCTATCGAGATGGCCTGAATAGGGTGGGCCGTCCTGAACGCCGAATATTCCGGTGCATGCAGGAATCTGCAAAGCAGAGCATAAGATATTGAAGTGAGTGCATTCCATGCTGCCGCAGGACCCACTGAAGAGTAGCACACGATGCGATGCTTTTATAGGCTCCGGAGTGCTCATAGTTGTCCTGGTACCGTGCCACGCGCAGTTCGACCCCGCATTGACAGTCCAGCAGACATGGTGGAAATCAGGTTTCTTCGCAGTATCCCTGCAAGTAACTTCGCCGCACGAGGCATTGACAAAGCATCCGCTGACCGGCCAAGAAGGTAGGCAATCGAGATGGCTTGAATAGGGTGGGCCGTCCTGAACGCCGAAAATTCCGGTGCATGCAGCAACCTGCAAAGCAGAGCATAAGATTTTGAAGCGAGTGCATTCCAGGCTGTCGCCGGACCCAAATTACTATTATATGTCGGCAACGAATAGTTTTTGGTGCATATGATGTTTAATTCATGTAGGACATTTTTTTGTCTTTTGTTTAATACTTATGACAATTTTTCGCTGGACAAATTAGAGCCTTAGATTATGCATGATTTCGGCAGAAGAAGCTGGAGCCGGACGCTGTACCCAGCATGCTCCATGGCTTTCAGCGAGAGCACACAGTCAGTGCCAACGTAATAAATTTTAATATTTATTGTAAGGCTGAAGGCGAAGCCATCATGCCTGAATGACTGATGTGACTTCAGTCACTGCTTCCTTTCCTCTTAATGATGCAGCTCTATAACTGAGCAGTTACAGTTGGCGGTCCTCAAAACAAATTTGTAGATTCTATTTTTACTGAACACTTTGAGATAGCCCTCTTTCATAGCTCCTTGCGACAATTCGCAAACCATACTCAGCCAAAACCCCTACAGACACGCGAACGTATTTGCCCCCGCTAACCTTGTCCTGACTCAAAAGTAGACATTTGTTACGTATTGTTACGTGTAGCTGATGCCCAATGCTATTTGCAATTTATTTACAGGGGAGCTAACGGACGCAAAAATGGCGACGCTATATAAAGCGAACACACGTCATCTTTTTCCTCCTCAGTGCAGACACACTGTGGCGGCTATTCCATAGCATCACCCCCGACAGTAGAAGCACCCCGTCCCGGTGCTTAATCTACACATCCGCGGTCAAAGGTATGTGGTATGGCTTCAGTCTCGCCACGTGAACGATGTCGCTTGCAGCTGACGATGACGCTGAGAGGTCGGCGGGGATGATTGCATATATGACATCGGTCACTCGCCGCACCACACGGTATGGGCCAGTGTAGCGCGACAGCAGCTTTTCCGAAAGGCCCACACGACGAATGGGTGACAAAAGAAGCGCCAGAGAACCCGGTGAGAAGTGCACGTCGCGATGGTGGCAATCATAGAGGCGTCTCTGATGCTCCTGTGAGGCCTCGAGACGGGTGCTGGTGAAACCTCGAGACGGGTACTGGTGAGCTGGCATGCGCGGTCGGCGTGTGCGATCGCGTCGCGGGCCTATTCAGTGGCTGAACGTGAGGCCGAGGGCAGCAAAGCGTCGAACGGCAACGTGAGTTCTCGGCCATATAGGAGATAGAATGGTGAATAGCCAGCGGTGTCGTGACGCGATGAATTATACGCGAACGTCACATCTGGTAAGTGAAGATCCCAGTTGGGGTGGTCGGTCGCAAAGTTCGTCAAAACCATGTCGGTGATGGTCCGGTTGAGGCGCTCCGTGAGGCCATTGGTCTGTGGGTGGTAGAGGACGTGCTGAACTTCTGCTTTGTCGAGCAGGAACGGAGGATGTCCTCGACGACTCCCGAGAGAAAGCTGCGGCCACGGTCAGTGAGTAATTGGCGCGGAGCACCGTGCACTAAAATGATGTCATAGAGAAGAAAGTCAGCAACGTCTATGGGCAGGTTGCAAGTGCATAGGCGGCGCCCTGGCTTTCCGACTCCTAGCGCCATCTGACGAATAGTTGCGCGAATGTGGTAGGATAACTCACGGCGTCAGCAGCCCGCGCTGCGTGTTTGGCATCCTGCCAAACGGTAGCGATGGCGCTAAAAAGCGTGCCGATATTAATTTTAACCGGGTTTCGGGAATTACAAGATCTTCATACCTTTTTTCGTGAAAAGAATTTAGAGAAAGGAAGTCGTCTATTTGAAGTGGGGCACGTCTACGACGTGAGGGAAGTGTTGAACTCGCACTAATCGGAAGTGACTGCTAGGTTTATTCCGCAAACGAAAAATAATGCACCAGCGAGATGCGTGAAGCTCAGCGTAAGTTACTTCGTTGTCTACGGTGTGGACGCATGAAATTATAGGCGACATTGATTCTTGAAGATTGGCGACAGCAGACAAATCTTAGCGGGGAGCTGCGATTGCCGTGCTGGCATCGCAGCGAAGTGCAAGGACGCCGCGGTAGTTTCCCTGTACATACAGGACGGCAAATACGAATCCAAAACATCTCATCCAGGAACGTGGAGCGTACGAGCGACTCGTAAGACCTACCAGAGGTATTCTAACGTTGCTCTCCCGAAACACACAAAAAAGGGGATGAACTTACCAGTTGTGTTAGACTACGCTGGGAAAATATTTTCGCCCAAGTTACTGGAAGTGCGATTTTTTCAGTGCGTGCAAAGGAGGTTCCAATAAACCACGTTGTCAAAAATTTTGGTTATCTCAACTGCCCCTTCGTTGATAATATGCTGGGCGCCGAAGGGCGTATGCCAGCTCAGCCGGCTGCAACCCCTCCTCAAATCTCTCAGCAAGCCCTAGCGCTGTTTGAATGGGAGAGGATTGGGAAAGAGTTCCACAGCTTTACTGCAGTACAGTGTGGGAACAAACTACTTAGTTTGCTGCATATCCTGGTACGCACTGCAGGCAGTGGCGTAGCAACGGGGGGGGGGGGGGGGGCGTGAGCCCCGGGTCCAAGGGGCCTGTGTGGGGGTGTCATATACGTCTGGAAACACACGGAAATTGTTGATAACCTCACCTTCCTCGAATAAACCCGGGGGAGGGGGGGAGGGGACAGAAGACCTATGGGCCCCGGGTGCCAGACGACCTAGCTACGCCACTGACTGCAGGTGTCCCGTTGCTGCCATCATTGCTGTAAAAGCAAAGGATTCAGTGTTATAACGCACTTGACATAACGCCGGAACATAAAACAGCTTATGCCGTCTGACGAGCGCTATCCAGTGTTGACGCCGTTCTGCTTCATACGGTCGGCTTGGAAACCTGTAAAACTTTGTTGCTCGTGAGTTGGTGTACGTGCTGTTGCAGCCCACTACTCAACAGCTCGGGTTGCACTTCGGCATTGCTCAGAAAAGGCAACAGCTCCGCGCGAAACAGTCCACATACAGGCTTTCCGAACGCAAGCAGGCCGGTCGTATCCTGCCGGTTCCGCGCTCGCCGCCGCGAGGGGCGCCCTAGTAGGCGCGGGAACTACGTTCGCAACCTGCCTATAGCACGACTTGTCGTCAGGGCTCTGGCGATTGCGTGCTGCATAGCACAATCAATAGCGACGGCGACCCATTTATTTCCGGAGCCTGAGAGAGGAAATGGTCCAAGAAGGTTTAGACCAACATGGAAAAAGGGTTCAAGTGGGATGCCGATCGGCTTAAGACATCCAGCTAGAAGTGTGGAGGGCTTCTTCAGGCACTGACAGGGCTCACAAGCGGCAAAGTAGCGCCGCACGGAGCCGACGACACCCGGCCAAAAGCATCGACGGCGTACACGGTCGTATGTGCGCGAGACGCCCAAGTGTCCAGCAAAGGGAGCGTCCTAAAGTTGGTGGAGGAGAGTCGAACGCAGGTGTGATGGAACGACAAGCAGAAGGTCAAGGCCGTGTAGATGAAAATTGCGGCGGTTTAATGTCCCTTCTATCAGGAGAAACCTCCGGAGAGAGGCGTCGCCCGGCGTTGACTCCAGACGGTCCATGAGGCCTCATAAGGAAGGATCGCGGCGTTGCTCGTTGCCGATTGGAAGCAACTGGGACACAGAGAAAACGCAAGCGATGGCGTCCGCATCTGCCGGTTCGTCGACGGGGTAGTGGGACAAACAATCGGAATCCTGGTGCAAACGTCCCGTCTTATATACCATGGAGAAGGTATATTTTTGCAGGCGTAACGCCCAGCGAGCGAGTCGTCCCGTGGGATCCTTAAGCGAGGATAGCCAGCAGAGAGCGTGGTAATTAGTGATGACATAGAATGGGCGTCCGTAGAAGTTGTGATTGTCGCAAAATCCTTCACAAAGCATCGGAAATAATAGCTACGAAATAGGAAACTATGAAGGTCCTTGGTAGACTTCAATACACGAAAAATCGTAATGGCGCGAATTTTGTCCGTATCAGGTGGCACGCCTCTGGCATCCACGAGGTGTCCAAGGACGGTGATCTGGCGGCGTGCGAAGTGAAATTTTCATGACTTCAACTAGAGACTGGCGTGGCGGAACACGTCAAGAATCGCTGAAAGACGGTCTAGATGCGTGTCGAATGTGGGCCAATAAACAATGACGTCTTCCAGATAGCACAAACTGGTGTACCACTTGAACCCCTGAAGCAAAGAGTCCATCATTCGTTCGAAGGTGGCGGGCGCGTTACAGAGACCGAAAGGCATCACCTGGAGCTGATAAAGGCCGTCAGAGGTAAGAAATGCAGTGTTGTCTGGGTCCATGTCGTCGACGGATATCTGCCAGTAGTCGGACCGTAAGTCGATAGAAGAAAAATAGGTGGTACCGTATAGGCTGTCTAGAGCGTCATCAATACGTGGCAAAGGGCACACGTCCTTCTTTGTGATTTTGTTCAGGTATCGATAATCTACACAAAAGCGCCACGTTCCATCCTTCTTTTTGACAAGAACGACGGGAGAAGCCGAGGGACTACAGGAAAGCTCGATAATGCCCTTTTCAAGCATCTTTTTTACTCCCTGTTGAATACGTTCTGACGAAGAAACACGATATGGACGTCGGTGTATAGGGTTCGCATCGCCAGTATTTATACGATGGGTCACAACGGACGTTTGACCTAAGGGCCGATTGTCAAAGATGAAAATGTCGCGATAGCCTTCAAGAACGCGGCAAAGGGCTTCAGCTTGAGCAGGTGTAAGGTAAGAGGAAACCATCTTCTCAATGTCGACGTCACTACTACGCGATGACGTCACGGCATGGGCTTAGCTGTAATGATCTTCTACTGTAAATGACTTGACCTCATCGCCCTGCAAAGCGCTAATTATAGCCAATGAGATCCCCTGAGGCAGAACTCTCGCGGTTGGCGGGAAGTTGACAAGGAGAAAACAGGTGTGGTTTCCAGTAATTGTCAGCACGGTGTGCGGCATGGTAACACCATGTATAAGTGTAATGGCCTGAATTAGTTTCGACCACGTAATTGCTGTCAGGTACAGCTGGTGAGGACAAGTCGACGTGCGTCACAGAGTGGGGTGGTAGGTGATTAAAGTCCATGCAGCTCAAGTGGTTTGGAGGTGGGTCCATAGGGTCGGCAAGAAGAGGCAAGTCAAGGCGAAGTGAGCCGGCCAAACAGTCAATGAGGGCAGAATGATTTGCAAGGAAATCGAGACCGAGAATGAGTTCCTGAGGGCAATGCTCGATGACGGTGAAGAGAACGACGGTGTGTCTCTCAGCAATGGTGAGTCGGGCAGAGCACATGCCAACAATAGCGACAGTCCCTCCGTCGGCGACTTGTACAACTCGGTTCGGGGCAGGCGTCAGAACTTTCTTGAGCCGACGGCGAAAAGCAGCACTCATAATGGACACATGCGCCCCGGTGTCAATCAACATGCCCACAGGATCATTGTTGACGAGAACGTCCAAAAGGTTCTTGCTCGTAGGTAAGGTGAAGCGAGGATTTCGTACCAATGTCGTCATTGCAGCTGCACCTCCAGAAGCTGCACTGTCTAGTTTTCCGGCCGGGGGTGCGGCGAGTAGGTCGGAGAAGAAGCATGGCGTGACGGGGGTGAACAAGATTCACGGCAGGAGTAGCGGGAGTAGCGGGGTCGTGTCAAAGGCGTCACAGGGTGCAATGATGGGGCGGGCATAGAAGGAGCGAAGGACGCGCTGGAGTGACGAGGGTGGTAATCAGGAGAATAGCGCGTCGGAGAAGTCCAGCGGCTGGGGCAGTGGCGAGCGACATGTCTCATGTGTCGGCAGTTAAAATAGATCAGCTTGTCGTCCACGGTTCGCCATTCGGAGGGGTTACGCTGTGGATAAGAGTAAGAAGAGCAGGGTGGGGACGTGCGTGGAGAAAGAGGTTCCGAGCGCACGGATCGAATCGATTTCTGGCCGACGTTGGACACCTCTTGACGGACGACGGCCTGCATCAAGGATATTGTCACCGGATAATGCTCAGGAGACGGAAATGAAGGGGCCGTCAGTTGTGCTGCTTCAACCTCACGACGAATGATGCGGCTCAAGTTGTTACATCGCGACGGCTGGTGGAAGACGTCGTCACAAGATGACGTAGCAGCTGTGTTGGGAAGTCGCGTGACGTGCTGGGATAGCCGGCGGCTTTTAGCATGCTCGAGATGGCGGCACTCCTTGAGGATCGTATCGATGCTGGTGACGTTAGTAAACCCTTTGGAGACGTGATTAACCTTATGATCCTCAGACATGTTCGGATCAGCCTTGGCACAGGAGGCCAAGACGTCGAGAACGCACCACACCTAAGACTCGGTCAACATCTGTACACGTGTGGCAAGGGCTTTCTTGGCATTGATTTGGGGACTAAACGGATTGCTGATTTGGGGACTAAACGGATTGCTGAAAAGTTCGCAGAGCTTCTCTTTGAAGAGATCTCAGCTCGAGATCTCCTCTTCGTGAGTTTGGAACCATGCCAGTGGAGCTCCGTCGAGGTAGAAAAGAACGCTGGCAAGCATAATAGTGGGATCCCACCTGTGACTGGTGCTGACACGTTCGTATAATCGTAGCCAGTCATCAACTTGAGGACTGCCGACATCGGTGAAAACACCAGGATCCCGAGGGGGGAAACGGCGACGTAGGTCGGGGCTGCAGGCGTAGACGCTTGCGCAGATGAAGTGCCGCCAGCAGGAGCCGAAGTTGCACTGTCGCCGTTGCGACCGCTGCGGAGCTCCATGACGGGTACTGGGAAAGTCCACCTCCACCAAATTAATGTTACGTGTAGCTGATGCCCAATGCTATTTACAATTTATTTACAGTGGAGCTAATAGCGGCCAAAATGGCGATGCTATATGAAGCGGGTACGCGTCGTCTTCTTCCTCCTCCGTGCATCCACACTGTGGCGGCTGTTCCGTATCAATATTTTCCGCCCTTTTCCGACATGCCTTAATTGGGGTTGGGCGGCTGAAAACTCAAAGGAGCAGCATCACTGTGATTGGTAGCGACGCATATTTTTAGATCTCCATAATAAATTAGGGGCTTTACGCGGAGCGCCTAAATGTGACCGTTAATGATCAGAGGAACCTACTCGAACAACTAAGTACGTTTGTACAAAATCATCAAAATGGTTTCGGGGTACCTTTAAAGAGGTCTTTTTTTCTGTACCCCTTAAGGGACTTTTGCAGCGTGTTTGTTTGCAACTGGTGTTTGTTTCCATTATGCGTGATGTGGCCAATTAGGCCGCCTTAATACCTGTTGTATCCCTAGCTTATTTGCACTATATGTGGTGTCGGCCACTAGTGCCGTCTTAATTCGCACTACATCCTTTCCTTGCCCTATGTGCTGCGCCGGCCAATGGGGCCTCCTTTTTTCACACTATATCCTTTGCTTGCCCGTGGTGTGTGGTGTCGGCCAACTCGGTCGTCCTAATTCGCATTATATCTTTTGTTTATTTGCACTATGTGTGGTGCCAGCCAAGTGGGCTGCCATATTGCACACTAAACCTGGTATTTGTTTGCACTATGCGTGGTGTTGGCCACTTGGGCTGCTTAATACGTATGGTATCCCTAGCTTATTTGCACTATCTGTGGTGTCGGCCACTAGTGCCGTCTTAATTCGCACTACATCCTTTCCTTGCCCTATGTGCTGCGCCGGCTGATGGGGCCGCCTTATTTCACACTATATCCTTCATTTGCTGGCAATATGTGTGGTGTCGGCCAACTGGGTCGCCCTAATTCGCATTATATTTTCTGTTTATTTGCACTATATGTGGCCTCGGCCAATTGGGCTGCTATAATTCGCACTACACCTGGTGTTCGTTTGCACCATGAGTGGTGTTGGCAAATTGGGCGACATAATTCGTACTGTAGCCTTTGTTTATTTTCACTATGTGTGGTGCCGGCCAACTGGATCGCCCTAATCTGCATTATATCCGTATTTTAATTGCACTATCTGTCACTATCTGTGATGTCAGCGAATTGGGCTCCCCTAATTCACACTATATGCGGTTTTTGCACAATGTGGGGTGTTGGCCAAGTGGGCCACCTGAATTTGTACTACAATCTTTGTTTATTTGCATTATGTGTGGCGTCGGCCAATTGGAACATTTTAATTTCCACTAAATCCTTTGTTTGCTAACGCTATATTTGGCGTGGGCCAAGTACGCCACATTAATTCTCACTATACATCCTTTGCTTTCACTATGTGTGCTATGGACCAATTGCGTCACCTTCATTCACACTATATTTTTGCTTACGGGCACAATGTGTGGTGTCGTCCAATTTGGCTGCCTTAATCCGCATTATGTTGACACGCGTATTTATCTTTATCGGGCGACCACGTTTCGCCACCTAACAAATGTTATCGCACAGCGCGGGACGCGCCTGCATGCATCCGAAGTTTCTGGAAAGTTATCAATGCTTCTATCCGGTTCTCTGTTGTCGCCGAACCTTGTGCTATTAGATTTCATCGCGTGACGCGAATGTTGTAGAACTTTGTGGAAGGCACGCGGCTCCCAACGATTAGTCTGGAACATTCGACAACTGTTGTATAAAAGCCGACGCGCTTGACCCGCTGATCAGATTTTCGACGATCGCCGACTGTGTTCGCCGCTATCGTTGTGCTATAAGTGTAGCCTGTTTTGTGGGCACAGGTTCGCCCAATAAAAGTTAGTTTTGTTGTTCACAGTATTGCTACTGTGTTATTCAACGTCACCACCACGTGACATCTGGTGGAGGTGCTTTACGTTCATGTACAGGACGCCCCCGACAAGCCGTAATTCAAGCCCGGACCGCAAAGACAACACCAGCGCCGTCCCGGAACATCGAGCAAGCCGCCGGCTACAGCAGCTGCCCCCGGAACACGGAATTCTACCAGAGAGGACCAAGAAGAGCGTCAGAGAAGTTCGTCCAGAGACGACCAAGAAGACAGCCCCAATGGCAGCCGGAGCAGCCCCAATAGTTCTGCAGCAGCCCAGGGAGCCACCGACGTTCCGCGGTTCCACATTTGAGGACCCGGAAAGCTGGCTGGAGACGTATGAGAGGGTCGCTAAGTTTAACAGTTGGGACAGCGACGACAAGCTGCGGCATGTCTATTCCGCATTGGAAGACGCCGCCAGGACGTGGTTCGAGAATCGGGAAGCCACCTTAACGACGTGGTGCCTGTTCCGAAGCGGCTTCTTGCAAACGTTTACAAGCGTCGTGCGAAAAGAGCGAGCACAAGCTCTACTAGAAACCAGAGTGCAGCTGCCAAACGAGACGATCGCGATCTTCACGGAGGAGATGGCCCGACTTTTCCGGCACGCCGACCCGGAAATGTCGGAGGAGAAAAAAGTTCGCTTCCTGATGCGGGGCGTCAAGCAAGAACTTTTCGCCGAACTTATTCGTAACCCACCGAAGACTGTGGCTGAGTTTTCTGCAGAGGCATCGATGATCGAGAAAACTCTGGAGATGCGCACCCGGCCATATAACCGCCAGGGGCACACGCCCCAGTACGCCATCCAAGGACTGGGTTCGGACGACCTTCAAGAGACCATCAGGGCCATTGTGGCGAAATTTTTCGTCGATAACATCCTGCTGCGACATGGTGCCCCAGAAGTGCTCATCACCGACAGAGGAACGGCTTTTACAGCAGAGCTCATGCAAGCCATTCTGCAGTACAGCCAGACAAGCCACAGGAGGACAACTGCCTACCATCCGCAGACGAATGGTCTCACGGAGCGCCTGAACAAGACCCTCGCCGACATGCTAGCAATGTACGTCGACGTTGAACACAAGACGTGGGACGCGGTCCTGCCGTACGTAACCTTTGCCTACAACACGGCGGTGCAAGAAACAACACAGATCACGCCATTTAAGCTGGTTTACGGCAGGAACCTGACGACGACGCTTCGTCGAGTACCAACCTGGCGACCGTGTTTGGGTCTGGACCCCGATATGCCGACGAGGACTCAGTGAGAAACTACTCCGACGCTATTTCGGACCCTACAAGGTCATCCGACGTATTGGCGCTCGGGACTATGAGGTCGTGCCAGACGGCATTTCGCATTCACAGCGGCGCCGCGCACGATCTGAAGTGGTCCACGTGGTGCGTCTGAAACCCTTTTACGCACGCTGACGAACTTCCTTATTTTGTTTTGTTGTTTTCTTCCCTACGGGTGTTTTCTTTACTTTCGTTTGTATGCAGCATCGGGTCGATGCTTTTTAAGAGGGGGGGTATTGACACGCGTATTTATCTTTATCGGGCGACCACGTTTCGCCACCTAACAAATGTTATCGCAAAGCGCGGGACGCGCCTCCATGCATCCGAAGTTTCTGGAAAGTTATCGATGCTTCTATCCGGTTGTCTGTTGTCGCCGAACCTTGTGCTATCAGATTTCATCGCGTGACGCGAATGTTGTAGAACTTTGTGGAAGGCACGCGGGTCCCAACGATTAGTCTGGAACATTCGACGACTGTTGTATAAAAGCCGACGCGCTTGACCCGCTGGTCAGATTTTCGACGTTCGCCGACTGTGTTCGCCGCTATCGTTGTGCTATAAGTGTAGCCTGTTTTGTGGGCACAGGTTCGCCCAATAAAAGTTAGTTTTGTTGTTCACAGTATTGCTACTGTGTTATTCAACGTCACCACCACGTGACAATATCCTTTGCTTGTACTATGTCGGGTACCGGCTAACTAGGCCCCTGTAATTCGTACTATATCCTTTGTTTACAGTATATGTGGCGTCGGCCTGTTGGGCCGCCTTAAATTGCCCTATATCCTTTGTTTGTACTATGTGTGGTGTCAGTCGATTCGATCGCCTTACTTCGCACTACATCCTTCCATTGCACAATGTGTGGTGCTGGCCGATTGGCTCGCCTTAATTCGCACTATATCATTTGTTTAATGACACTATGTATGGTTTCGGCAAATAGGGTAGCCTTAATTCGCATTATATGCATTGCTTGTATGCATTACGTATTGTGTCGACCAAGTTGGCCACCTTACGTCACCTTACTACATCATTTGTTTGTTTGCAATATGTGTGATGTGGGCCAACTAGGCTACCTTAATACGCCTTACGACCTTGGTCTGCACTATGTAGTGTCGGCCAATTGAACCATATTAATTCACGCTACGTCTTTGCTTGCACTATGTGAGGCGTCGGCCAATTGCGACGACTTAAATCTCGCTATATCCTTTCTTTGTTTGCACTATGTCGGGTGTCGACCAACTAGGCCGCCGCAATTGGCACTATATTTTTTGTTTGCACTATGTGTAGTCTCGGCCAATTGGGTCGCCTTAATTAGCATCATATCATTTGTTTGATTGCGTTATATCTGGTGTCGGCGAACTAGGCCAGCCTAATCCGCACTACATCCTTGGTTTGCACTGAGGCAGTGGGCAAGGAGCCACGGGCAGGAGCAGTATGCTTCAATGTCCACGCTTCTGCCTTTTACAGGCTTACCTGGCTTCTTTTCTGGTTCATGGTTATATTGCGCTCAGTTTTACACAGACGATATTAAGGAAGGAGAGGACATGGACGGACGTATTGCAAACTACCAACTGTTTATTACTGTTAAAGAACGCGCTTATATACAAGGAGATATGGCGTGGGGGGGGGGTATAAAAGATATGAGAAGTTAACGAAACGTGATCACAGTTTGGGTCAGGCATACATCGTTCACTTGCACCCATTCGTCCTGGCAAACATCGACCTCAGCTTTGATAAGCGCGATGGACGGAGTGATTACACACATTTCTTTTTCTTTAGCTATCGCAAGCGCCTCCCATATTTATCGCTCCGTTTTTGTCTTTGATGTGCCAATGACTGCGGTGCTTTCTAGTAGCGGAGAGCATTTGCATTGTTTGCAATGTGCAGCCAAGTTGCTAGGTGCTGTCAGAAGCTGGCACGTGTATTTGTGCTCCCGTAACCTATCATTTAAACAACGTCCAGTTTGCCCGATGTATACTTTCCCGCAATCTAGTGGGATTTTGTCAACAATTGAAGTAGCACATTCCACGTACTTTTTATTATGCAAAATTGAAGTGAGGCGTGCGGACAGGACGCAAGAGTAGAGAAGTGGGCACCACAAACGCCGACTATCAACTGAAGGGAGCACTGAGGCGAAAAAAGAAAGAAGACACAAAACTAATCTGCGCATGCTCACGAATGGTAACACCACGTGTCAATCGGGTACTCGTACCGGTCTACGTGAGAGATAACTGTTAAGGCACTTAATCTCTTCCTTATGTAAAGTAATCGAAGGCTGGCTCACGCACGCACTTCCGCCATTATAGATATGCCATGCCTCTACCATAAGACGCGTATCTTCATTTTTATGCCCGTACAATATCGCGCATTCATCTAACTCTGGCATGCAGTTACAATCTCGGCAATGTAGCGAAAGATTAGAAGGCGATCCACCGGTTAACGACCTTTCATGTTCCATTAGCCTCTGATTGATACACCGTCCCATTTGCCCTACGTAGAACTGGCCAGAGTTCTACGTACTAATCTACGTACATTCATCTAACTCTGGCGTGCAGTTACGATCTCGGCAATGTAGCGAAAGATTAGAAGCCGATCCACTGGTTAACGACCTTTTATGTTCCATTAGCCTCTGATTGATACAGCGTCCCGTTCGCCCTACGTAGAACTGGTCACAGCTAAGGGGAATTTTATAAACCACACCCATACGACAGTCAGTAAAACTGTTGTCCTTATTGTGCTTCACTGGACAAATATCTGTTCGTTTTTTTCCTTTTACCCGCTCCTTTCTATTCTGTACGGCAGCGCAAATCTTACCTAGCTTATTGGGAGCAGTGAAAGGAACATTACCATCATATCTGCTAGCAACTTTTTGAAGCCTGTGCGAAACTGAATGAATATACGGAATAGCCACTACTCTTTTTTTGCTATTAATGCTTTCTGTAATCACGTCCGTCCCTCTCGACACCGACTTCTTTAGGCGCTCAGCCACAGTGGCCCCCGCTACACTAGGATAACCTGCTTCTAATAGGCGCCGGACCTGCGCAATAAAACTGGCGCTCATTTTGTGCATGCAGGATCTGGTGAGGGAAGACTTAAGGCACGACATGGCAATTCCGTTTTCTACTGATTTAGAATGCTTGGATTGAAAGTTTAGCAACGGCTTCGAAGGCATTGGGAGTAGTGTCAACAAACATGATTTTGTTCGAAGATCAAGGAAATGTCAAGAAACTGAATTACGCGTCGCTGAGGAAATTCCTTGGTAAAGTTTAATCCTCCCCCATAAAATTTCAATTGCTCACTTATTGAGGTAGCAGCGGAATCGAATTCTTCCCTATTGCAGAAAATCAGGTAATCATCAACGTAACGAAATGTCTTGATAATGCTATCACCTAAGGCTTTCTCTAAGCAGTTGTCAACCTTACTGTCAGCCAATACAAATGCCTGATTTCTGCAGAAAAACGCCATCTCTCCACCCAATAAGCGTCGACTTCAAGTACATTGAAAGAATTTCTATAAAAGCTCTCGTGGAAACACCGCACCTGTCAATAAAAGGCGACTCTTGCACTTGCTCTTTAATGCATTCATTTACGGAATTTAGCTCACGCTGTATTAATTCACACTATATCCTTCGTTTGCAGTATGTCTGGTGTCGGCAAACTAGGCACCTTAATGAATGAATGAATGGTTATTTCATCTTGAATACAATTTCAAGAAAGGTGCAGGAGCAAAAGGAGCGCAGCGCTTGACAGGCTCCCATGTACTTGCAAAATACGCGTGTATTTACATCATTTAGTGACAGTTCGTTGGCAGTGAGCGAACATACATAACGTTACATATTTTCACACGTTGTGTATGAGTTTACACAAAAATCAAGAACAACAGAATTTGACAAATAATCGGTTACAGTTGGTTTCCTGAAATAGACGGTGAAATAATTAATGTTGCCATTTGGCCCCTGTTCCCATTTTCTCTCCCCGTCCAGAAACAGGTAAAGTACAGGTTGTACATAGTACAACCTGTACTATGTACAACCTGTATTATGTACTGTGCAGGTGTACTATGTACAACCATTTGATTGTACAATAGTACAGTCAAATGCAACTCAGAGTTGAGCCTAGTATTTCTGATCACCATTTGCTTTTTTTTCGTTGTCGTACTACTTGTGTTGATAGTACTCGAAATTTGTCTGTTGCCTACGTCCATGATTTTGACAGCGCTGACGACGCTTCTATTATTGATTATTTGGATGATGTAATGCTGCGTACTAATGAGGGTGATGTACACAGCTTATGGGAACGCCTCAAGGAAGTCATATTATTTTCTATCACTAATTTTGTACCTCCACGGTAGGGAGAAATAAGCGTCGAAACCCTTGGGTGAGTCGTGTTATTACTCATTTGAAGCGGAGCCTTCTACGTCTGAGGCGACATCATTCTACATCTCCTCAGTATTTTCATAATTTAAAACATGAATGAGGCACAGAAACTGTCCCCTTCGAAGTCACATTATTTTAAGGTTACTCTTCCATCATTCATAAAAACAGGTCCCTGCAAGTTCTGGAATTACCTTGGCCATCAAAAAGAGGTCATAAAAGAAATTTAAAGTGTTTATGGGAGCCTCGTTACCAAGAGGAAGGAAATAGCTCAGCTCTTCAATGGATACTTTCAAACTGTTTTTGGAGGCCTTTCCGGTATGTTTTTTGATGCACCGAAATGATCCATCGATCCTAGCGAGGTTCCACAGAAGGGGTTATGTCGTTGCTTTGTAAAATAAATATTCGGAAAGGTCTTGACGGCATTCCAAATGCTTTTTTAAAGCGTTATGCCGACCAGATCTCGGAGCATCTTGCTAAAATTTTCACTTTATCTCTGCAAACCAGTGAGTTGCCAAAGGATTGGAGGAAGGCTCGTGTTGTACCGATCTATAAGAAAGGGCATAAGTTATTCGTGTCTAATTACCGACCGGTATCAATTATTTCTACATCCTGCAAACTCCTAGAGCACATTGTGGGCCGCTTTATAAATGACCTTTTAAAGGAAAAGGACATCCTATCACCTTTTCAGCATGGTTTCAGGAAGGGCATGTCAGCCACTACTCAACTAATTGCGACGGTTCATGACTTTCTCAACGTACTGGATAACTCGGGCCAGATCGATGTTCTTTTTCTGGATATGGCGAAAGCTATTGACAAGGTACCGCATTCAGAGCTTCTTTATAAATTGCAGTTGATTGGTCTTCCGCTGTATCTTGTAGAATGGGTCAAAGCATACTTAAGTGGTAGAACGCAGTATGTTGATGTGAATGGCACCCTTTCTGAATCGCTTGCTGTTACTTCCGGTGTTCCGCAAGGTAGTGTGTTAGGACCTTTGCTGTTTTAATATACCTAATTGATTTAGTAAATGTAATTCCGCGGTCAGTGTCAGTAAAATTGTTCGCAGATGGCTGCGTTGTATATAAAGAAATAACATCAGTAGAATACTACAAATTGCTCCAAGGATCTTTGCTTAAGATATGTCATGTGTGAAGAATGGAATATGGATTTTAACATTGATAAAAGTGTACTTCTCCGAGTTACACAAAAAAGAAGTATTAGCGGTTACCAATATTGCCTCTACAACAGTCACATTAGCGAGGTCTCAAAATATGAATACCTAGGAATAACTCTTAACAGCCGATTTACATAGGACACTCATATTTCTCACATCTGTTCAACTGCATTCTCGAAGCTCTGTCTCTTGAGAGGAGAATTAAAACATACTCCTAGCCATATTAAGCTCTTGGCTTATAGAACTTTCATCAGGTCCAGACTTAAATGGCAGTGGGCACGGCGGCAACGTGTTGGCTATGTGCTCAAACAAGTTTCTGCTTTTTCAACAGGCGCTTCTTATCTGTGCTTCCTTCCATGGGAGTGCACGGAGCATGCGCCTGACCGATCTGGCTGCTGCTAATGATTCTGCCGAATTGGAACTGCGCCCGTGGATTATCAACAACCTCGACTCCAGGAACCAAGGTGGAACAGCGCCGTGGGAAGACAGTATAACGCAAGCACCCTTGCCGGCAGCATCCAGTGGGCACGGCGGCAACGTGTGGGCTATGTGCTCAAACAAGTTTCTGCTTTTTCAACAGGCGCTTCTCATCTGTGCTTCCTTCCATGGGAGTGCACGGAGCATGCGCCTGACCGATCCGGCTGCTGCTAATGATTCTGCCGAATTGGAACTCCGCCCGTGGATTATCAACAACCTCGACTCCAGGAACCAAGGTGGAACAGTGCCGTGGGAAGACAGTATAACGCAAGCACCCTTGCCGGCAGCATCCAGTGGGCACGGCGGCAACGTGTTGGCTATGTGCTCAAACAAGTTTCTGCTTTTTCAACAGGCGCTTCTCATCTGTGCTTCCTTCCATGGGAGTGCACGGAGCATGCGCCTGACCGATCCGGCTGCTGCTAATGATTCTGCCGAATTGGAACTCCGCCCGTGGATTATCAACAACCTCGACTCCAGGAACCAAGGTGGAACAGCGCCGTGGGAAGACAGTATAACGCAAGCACCCTTGCCGGCAGCATCCAGTGGGCACGGCGGCAACGTGTTGGCTATGTGCTCAAACAAGTTTCTGCTTTTTCAACAGGCGCTTCTCATCTGTGCTTCCTTCCATGGGAGTGCACGGAGCATGCGCCTGACCGATCCGGCTGCTGCTAATGATTCTGCCGAATTGGAACTCCGCCCGTGGATTATCAACAACCTCGACTCCAGGAACCAAGGTGGAACAGCGCCGTGGGAAGACAGTATAACGCAAGCACCCTTGCCGGCAGCATCCAGTGGGCACGGCGGCAACGTGTTGGCTATGTGCTCAAACAAGTTTCTGCTTTTTCAACAGGCGCTTCTCATCTGTGCTTCCTTCCATGGGAGTGCACGGAGCATGCGCCTGACCGATCCGGCTGCTGCTAATGATTCTGCCGAATTGGAACTCCGCCCGTGGATTATCAACAACCTCGACTCCAGGAACCAAGGTGGAACAGCGCCGTGGGAAGACAGTATAACGCAAGCACCCTTGCCGGCAGCATCCAGTGGGCACGGCGGCAACGTGTTGGCTATGTGCTCAAACAAGTTTCTGCTTTTTCAACAGGCGCTTCTCATCTGTGCTTCCTTCCATGGGAGTGCACGGAGCATGCGCCTGACCGATCCGGCTGCTGCTAATGATTCTGCCGAATTGGAACTCCGCCCGTGGATTATCAACAACCTCGACTCCAGGAACCAAGGTGGAACAGCGCCGTGGGAAGACAGTATAACGCAAGCACCCTTGCCGGCAGCATCCAGTGGGCACGGCGGCAACGTGTGGGCTATGTGCTCAAACAAGTTTCTGCTTTTTCAACAGGCGCTTCTCATCTGTGCTTCCTTCCATGGGAGTGCACGGAGCATGCGCCTGACCGATCCGGCTGCTGCTAATGATTCTGCCGAATTGGAACTGCGCCCGTGGATTATCAACAACCTCGACTCCAGGAACCAAGGTGGAACAGCGCCGTGGGAAGACAGTATAACGCAAGCACCCTTGCCGGCAGCATCCAGTGGGCACGGCGGCAACGTGTGGGCTATGTGCTCAAACAAGTTTCTGCTTTTTCAACAGGCGCTTCTCATCTGTGCTTCCTTCCATGGGAGTGCACGGAGCATGCGCCTGACCGATCCGGCTGCTGCTAATGATTCTGCCGAATTGGAACTCCGCCCGTGGATTATCAACAACCTCGACTCCAGGAACCAAGGTGGAACAGCGCCGTGGGAAGACAGTATAACGCAAGCACCCTTGCCGGCAGCATCCAGTGGGCACGGCGGCAACGTGTGGGCTATGTGCTCAAACAAGTTTCTGCTTTTTCAACAGGCGCTTCTCATCTGTGCTTCCTTCCATGGGAGTGCACGGAGCATGCGCCTGACCGATCCGGCTGCTGCTAATGATTCTGCCGAATTGGAACTCCGCCCGTGGATTATCAACAACCTCGACTCCAGGAACCAAGGTGGAACAGCGCCGTGGGAAGACAGTATAACGCAAGCACCCTTGCCGGCAGCATCCAGTGGGCACGGCGGCAACGTGTGGGCTATGTGCTCAAACAAGTTTCTGCTTTTTCAACAGGCGCTTCTCATCTGTGCTTCCTTCCATGGGAGTGCACGGAGCATGCGCCTGACCGATCCGGCTGCTGCTAATGATTCTGCCGAATTGGAACTTCGCCCGTGGATTACCAACAACCTCGACTCCAGGAACCAAGGTGGAACAGCGCCGTGGGAAGACAGTATAACGCAAGCACCCTTGCCGGCAGCATCCAGTGGGCACGGCGGCAACGTGTGGGCTATGTGCTCAAACAAGTTTCTGCTTTTTTCAACAGGTCAGTTCATATTCGAGCTATAGGAGCGACAATCGCTTTCTCGTAGTGCTGCCGCGCCCACGGTTGTTGTCTTCTGCTTTTGCATCACTGTGTCTGCTGTTGTCGGGGTACGTTGAGAGGAATGCTGGACCTGAATCAAAAATACTTGTACAAGAGTTGTGTGAAGGACAAAAGGCCATTCAGGCCAACCTAAGCGGCCTAGGCGAGAGACTTAAGGCGCTGGAAGAGATTGTACAGCTTTTCAAGGACCAAGCGGCAAGTCTTGCTGAGATAAAAGAGACAAACGATAGGCTATATTCAGCTTTGGAAAAACATGAAGAAACACTGGCTGACTTAGAAGATAGAATGTGGCGAAACAATCTAATGGTGTTTGGGATATCGGAGAATGGCAATGAAACTTCAGAAGAACTTGAAAAAAAGTTGTTGTAGAATTATTCAAGAAAAAGCTCGGTCTTAACTTGAAAACTATAGAGCGTATGCAGAGAATCGGAAAGCCGCATAAGAACGAATCCGCAGAAGAAACCCTGAAGCCTCGTCCAGTAATACTGAAGCATTATGATTATAGGGAAAAAGAAAAGGTTTTTCAAAACTGCGCAAAATTGAAAGGAAGTGATATTTCTGTTGGCGACGACTATTCAAAAGAAACACTGAATAAGCGCAGGCTACTCTGGAAGTCTGCCTTGAAAGAAAAAGAAGGTTCGCGCATGCGCCTGAACCGCGACAGGCTTACTGTAGATAACAATGTCTACGTATGGGATTATTCCAAGAACAGCCATGTCAAGATACGGCAATTTCCGAAAGCCAAATTGACACACTCAAAGACTACACCACCAGATAGTAACCGCTGAACCAATACCGTCTTCCAGGAAACAGTCTTTCGACTTATAAACCTTAATGCTCGAAGCCTCTCGAATAAAGTCGGCGATATAGAACATGTGCTAGCCAGTTATGACCCCCATGTAGTCATTGTTAGCGAAACATGGCTGCGACCAGAAATACAAGATAGCGAGATGTTACCTCCAGGTTTTAAGATAATACGTAATGATAGAGAAACTAGAGGAGGAGGAGTTGCAATAATAATACAGAAAAATATTGAATGTGTAAGGATGAACGGTATCCCAAATCACGAGAGCGCTTCGTGCCAAATCAAACTGGGAACCCCTTCAGTCCTAATAGGAGCAGTCTATAGATCCCCTAACGCATCGACTGAATATTTAGAGGCCATCCAACACTACTTAGAAAAACAAAAAGAGCGAAACCAAAGGATCATAATTGCCGGGGATTTTAACTTGCCAGGGGTGGACTGGAACTCGATTACTATACAGTCACGGGAACGAGCTGACTGCGAAGTGTTGCTCGATATTGCTTTCGCTAACGATTTAACACAGGTAGTACAGGAAAGTACTCGAAAAACGGGAACAGTACAGTCCATATTGGACTTAGTACTTCTTGATGGACGGTTTGAAAGTTATCAGGTAGCAGTTGAAGCTGGCATATCAGACCATCATCTTGTATTTGTACAAATCAAAACCAAGGTTCCGGCAACAAATCCCAAAGAATGCACTACGCACGTTCCCAATGTTGATAAAGCTGACGACACGAGCATCATTGATTGTTTGACGTTTCATCTAGGCAGCCTGAGCTCTGACGATGACGTCAATGTGTTGTGGGCAAGATTCATAGCCATTATCTTGCACTGCGGAAACTCATTCGTACCAATAAGGAAAAAGAGAATAAATAAAAGAAACCCCTGGATAACACGAGAGATCATTCGCCTGAAGCGAGAAATAGGAAAACAAAGGAAAGTAAAAAATCGTGAAAAAATATCTAACCTATCAGCACAGCTTCGAATAAAGCTTAGGCAAGCAAAAAAGAAATACTACGAGGAAACCCTTCCTAACTTCATGGTATCTTCTCCGCAAAAGTTTTGGCGTCACTTGTCGCAAACCACTCAAAGCCAATACAGCATTGTTGCTAACAACGAAATCATAACTGACTGTTCAACTATTGCGTTTTACCATAACCAGTTCTTCCAATCTGTCTTATCAAATGTTTCTAATTCTACTGCTCCAACTACAGTAACATCATTCTCAGACAAGTCAGATATGCCAGATGTACGAATTAGCTATGAAGGATTACTATCGCTGCTGCTTAATATCAGAGAACATAAATCTGTAGGTCCGGATGGAATTCCGAATGCCTTTTGCGAAGATACGCTGAATGGGTTGCCAGATACCTAGAAGTTATCTTTAATGCATTTTTGCAACAAAAACAGGTCCCAGACGACTGGCTTGCTGCGAAAGTTATCCCGATACACAAAACCGGTGACAAGCAGAAAATTGAAAATTATCGGCCAATTTCTTTAACCTGCGTCTGCTGCAAACTCCTCGAACATATAATATCGAAAGCAATATATAAGTACCTAGAAGATAAGAAAGCACTACATTCGAACCAACATGGCATCCGGCAAAAACTGTCAACTATCACACAGCTGGTTGAAACCATCCACTTTTCAAAAGCAATAGATAACGGAAAACAGGTTGATGCAATATGCCTTGATTTCTCAAAAGCTTTTGACAGGGTCCCTCATAATGAAATAATTATCAAATTGAAACAGCTTGGAATAAATAACAATATAGTGGAATGGGTCAGGTCATATTTATCAGGTAGGACGCAGTACGTGGACGTAAACGGCTACCAGTCCGATCATTTATCTGACACTTCAGGCGTTCCTCAAGGGTCTGTCCTTGGACCGATATTATTTCGCGCTTATAATAATATTTGTTCAGTTAATAATGAAAACGTAACTGCGCGACTGTTCGCCGACGACTGTTTAATTTATCGAGAGGTATGTAACCACAAGGATCAAAAAATGCTCAGCGAGGCACTGGCGTCTGTTGAAGAATGGTGTGAAAGATGGAAAATGCAAGTAAATAAAAAAACTGTTCATTTACGAGTTACAAACAAGGTTAAGCACGTCCTAAATTTTGATTATCAACTAAGTTCCACTGTACTAACTACCGTTAACAAATGTAAATACTTAGGAGTAACAATATTGGACCTCAACTGGACTCAACATATCCCTAATATTTGCTCTACCGCTGAAAAAAGTTATTGTTCCTACGTCGCAAATTGAAACTCGCTCCAGCCCCCGTAAAGCTAACAGCGTATTTAACAATAGTAAGGCCTACACTGGAATATGCAAGCATTATATGGGACCCCTACGAAAAAGGATTAATTCATAAAATTGAGCGAGTGCAAAGAAGGGCGGCTAGATTTATTCTTTCAAGATACTCCCATACTGATTCTGTGACAGAGATGTTGGAAGAACTAAATTTGACCCCCCCCCCCCCCCCGCTTGGACCGCCGTCGCATAGCCAGACTTAAATTCTTGTTTTTGCTTTGTCAAAATTTATTGAACTTTGATGCAGCGCAGTACCTAATTCCGCGACAAGTCCGGAGCCTACGAGGTGACCACCACAATAACTTTCTAGTATGTCAATCTCGTGTGAATACACACACATACTCTTTTTTCCCTAGAACCATAAGAGACTCGAACGATTTACCGAATGCCATGTGTGATTCTCGTACTGTAGAACATTTTGAAACCGAAGTTACAAAATATTTTCTAAATGGACCCTCATGATCTAACAATTCCCCTGTAAGTTGTAGAATCTAGTATTGTTATATGTATAACGTTTCGATGTATGTGCTGTAATATGTATCATGTAAGTTGTAGTATGTAGTACGTGATGCATTTTTCGGCTACACATTGCTGCTTTGTTTCACATAACGGTTGTTAAGTCAGATTTTGTATTATGTTTATGTATAATGGCACGCTGTGATTAAGTATCAGCTATACAGTGCTGCTTTATGTAAGCCATGATGTGTTTTGTGCCAATATTGTACCCCACCCCCGTAACGGTCAAATCGGCCAAGAGTACCTGCAAATAAAATAAAAAATAAAATAAAAATATTCATCCGTAATTTGGGACCCCCACACTAAGAAAGACATCTATCAATCAGAGCTCCTTCAGAGAAAGGCAGTACGTTTTGTTCTTCATAAATACAGAAGGTCAGACTCCCCAACACAACTTATGAAGGACAATAATATCCCGTTGCTTAGTACACGTAGAAAATTGAACCGCATTTCTTTCCTTCATAAAATTTCGGCAGGAAAGCTTAGCATTGCTCCCCCTCATTCCTTAGGCACTCCATTACTCGAAGGATCCGACATTATAGCGAATACCAATTACAGCCTATATTTCCTATAACAAACTCATTTAAGCGCAGTTTTTTTCTCTCAAACAATAGCTGATTGGAACGCACTTCCTGAATCAATTTTTCGCTCTCCTGACGTGGAACAGGTTCTTCAAACTTTGTTTCTTCAGTAGAAATTAAACAATTTCAATGTTCATTGTTTTAGTTTCTGATCTGTCATCTTTTAATTTTTGATTCTCTTGTATGTCAAATGCAATGTAAACTTTTTTTCTTTTTTTGCATTTGTGTGCTGCTATGATTTGTGTTTTCATGCCCCTCCTGCTTGGGCCAATCTGGCCTGCAGTATTGCGATATATAAATAAAATATCAAGTATGGATTTCAGCATGCTATAAAAGGGATACCTGAGTAATAAATATTAACAGAAAAGGTAGGATGACGCAATAGTAAAAAATAAGACAAACAAATGAAATGAAAACACGATATATATTGTTATGACAATATACAACAATTAGTGTAAGCTGGAGAACGTACGCAACTGAAAAATAGCGCAGGCCATGAAATTGTGTAACATAATGAATTCAGCAACCGAAGTACATCACTGCAGAAAGCGTTGCCGCAATAAGTTAAAGCAGAATTGATGCGGACAGGAAGAGTAGAAACACATAGATTTTACACGATATACATATTTACACGGAAGCAACAGGTAATATAAATAAAACAAGAATGTCAGAAATAATAATTAGTGAAACATCTCCAATAGATATTTCTTGTGGAGGTGTCGAAACATGTGTACCGGTGATGATGATTTAATTTCGTACGGTATAGAAATCCAAAATGATGTCCCGGAGAAGACAGCAGTTATTCTTCCAGAATTTGTTCGAACGAGGGAAAGTAGTAAATCATTGTTCGCAGAGAGCCTGGTAATGTTAGTATTTTTGCGGAAATAATTTGTGAGAGCCCAGGTTAAGGTGTCATAACGTTTAAGCATGAAGACAAATAGTGATAGCCTTCGTTTCAACAATTCTGTTAGTGACACAATATTCAGGATTTGGTACAGAGGTTTACAGTGCGTAAAAATATTAAATGTCATTAGTCGGAGCGCTTGATTTTGAAGGTGCTGAAAGGCATCTAGGCGCCAGTAATAAGTGTTGCCCCAAGACGATATACAATAAGAGAGATGGCTATTAATGTAGGAGTCATATACTGAAAGAATAATGTGTCTGTGAAATAGTTACGTGATTTATTGATTACATGAATTCCGAAGGCCACTTTCTGTATTAGTGAATGAGCGTGAAAATCATATTTTAATTGCTCGTCTAAAGCAAAACCTAAAAATTCGTTGCTGTTAATAGTCGGTATTACTTCTAGTCCTATCGTGAGCACCACGGCAGCCACTTTTAACAATTGTGATGAAATATTACAAAGTTGTTTTTTATGGGTTAACGCACAAATAGTTATTCTTCCAACAAACGCTGACATTATCTAAATCCGAATTTATGTTTTCTTGCAAAACCGTGATGTTTTTGTGAGGTGAGTATACAGTTGTATCATCCACATATAGTAAGCAGTCAGTGTGGCGAAGTGTTAAGGGCAAGTCACTGATAAAGAATAGAAAAAGCAAAGGGCTTAGAATAGATCCCTGAGATACTCCTTGGTTACTATTCTTGGCACTGGAAATGCTGCCATCGACTGCGACAACCTGCGACCTGTCTTTTTAAGTAACATTTTATAGGAGTCAAAGCTGGACCAGAAAGTTTCGGGTTTTTGAAAGAGAATGGTGTGATTAATGGTCTTGAAAGCTTCAGTAAGGTCAACAAAAACTGCACCAAACAGTGATGCATTATCACTAACAAGTTTAATTTGGTGCGTGAAATTAATGAGTGCCAGTTCAGTTGACAACCTCGGACAGAAGCCAAACTGATGGGGAGAGAGTAGGTCGAACGTTTTTAAGTATGACATTAGGCCTTGGCGCAGAAGCTTTTCGATTACTTTGCTAAAAAAATGGAATAATGCAGATTGGACTGTAGTTATTTATACATTCGCGGTTACCTTTCTTGTAAACGGGAGTTATCTTTCCGTTTAGGCTGGTCGGAAACGTGCCGTTCCTAAATATTTTATTGATGATGTTAGCAAGAATAGGCGAAACTGTATCTTTAATTAAGTTTATTCTTGAATGGTGAATGGAATCGAAACCCGGCCCAGTGATGATATGACAGAATGAACTTCTGCACTAGAAACTGAATATAGGGTAAAAATATAGATGCAAAGCGACAAATTCTTTGTTTATTGGCAATATTCGAGGTGTCGGGCAATCGGGCCACCTCAATTCGCAATATATCCGGTGCTCGTTTGCACTATGCATAGTGTTGTACAAGTGGGCCGCCTTAATTGGCACTGGATCCTCTGTTTGCTTGCTTGCACTCTCTGTGCTGTCGGCCAATTGGGCCACCTTAATTTGCACTGTAGGCTTGTTTTGTTTGCACTATGTGTGCTTTCGGCTAATTAGGCCACCTTAATTCGCACTAAATTCTTCTTTGTTTAGAATATGCACAGTGCTGGTCAATTTGGCCGCCATTGTTCGCACTACATCCTTTCTTTGCACTATGCGCGGGGTTGGCCTATTGGGCCATGGACTCTAATTTGCGCCATGTACAGCGTGTTCGCACTCTGTGCAGTGTCGGCCGCTTGGGCCACGCTAATTCGCGCTATATCCGGTTTTCGTTTGCACTATGCTTGGTGCAGCACAAGTGGGCCGCCTAAATTCGCATGATTTCCTGTGTTTTTTAACACTACATCCGGTACCGGGCAATGTGGCCGCCCTAATTCGCACTAGATCCATGCTTTTCGATGGCGCTATTTCCGATATCGCCCCATATTTTTCGAAGACAGAACGTCAGCAAAGCGTCCTCGCGTCTTAAAGAGTTAGATTGATCTGGCTTTGACTATCGCTATAAAAAGAAGTGGTTTACCATTAAAATCTGTTTTCTCGTAAGTGATACAAGAGGAAGCACCTAATTCGTTTTTAGACGACTGCCCGTAGAGCTCGAACTCGAGCCCAACAACTTCGCAGTATGTGACGCACGGTTTCCGATTGACCACCCACAGGGGCGTTGCACTGCTGCGGTCGCGGGTAGCAGCATTCCGATGGAGCTGGAGTGCAAAGGCTTTCTGGTACCACGGTGCACGTGAGAGAACACCCAGGTTGTCCAAATGAACCCGCGGCGCCCTCCCTCCAGTACGGCTTGTTTCATAATCAGATCGTGGTTTTGACTCGTAGAACACGAGAATCAGTTTTCTGTCGTTGACGATCTAGTCTAACAGAACAGTTTGATCCCAGGCATGCCTAGCCTTTACGCGGCCCATTGGAAGTGTTGTGGATGTTTCCATTATTATTTAACGGTGGAGAAAGTGCACAAGACAAATGCTGCTCGTACTCACCGGCCCCGACGGACAAACCCACCAATCCCCACATCCAGCGGGAATCGTAAGGGCTGCTCGCGCTGTCCGGTCCATTTGCATCCGTCCAGTCTTTGATCCACACTAGCTGCCACGAAGTGGTGACAGCGCTTACCGCGAAGCACACCACGCCCGGCCAGAGACTCCAGCCGCACATCTTCAATGTGGTCCACAACACATCCACAGCGCTCTGCGAGTGACGTGTACAAAGGAAGCGCTTTTATGAGGACGCAAAATCTTCGCTCATCGGCAAAGATCGCTGGTCTTATAAGCGATGGTTTAATTATGTCCTCTACTAGATAAATATGCGAATAAAATTCGTGACTCATCTTTTACCCCCAGCTTGCTAAATAGGCATTGTTTAACATTACATTCTAAATTGGCACGAGAAACTCTTTAGTACAGTACATTCGATGTTGATGATAAAGCACAGAGACTCATCTAATCGGATTTGAGCTTCATTGAATATATAGCTGATTCAATGTGCATGGTGCTTGCTCTGTAGCGTGTTTCTCTTGTGATTTTACTGTGCTTGTCGGAGCGTTTTGTTTCTATTGTGCATATTGTCATCTAGTTATTGCCATGTAATCTTGCTGTTTCGCAATCAACCTATTGACTAAGCTTATAAAACTACTAATAATAAATTTGGTAATGAACTTATTAATATGTAGTGAGCAGCGCATTCTGCTCATGTGTTATTCGTGTACTCCATAAACTATGAAACAATGCTTTAAGTATTGACATTGGCGATAAGTTTATGCAAGATACTGTTCGTGATGGCCTGGATTCAGCCTTGGGGTTTTTTATATACTCGGAAACATAGTACCTTTAGTTAGCAAACTGGAACCATCTATTGCAAGAGCTTCAAGAATTTAGTTAAGGTGGTAGTGTGAATTGTTCCCCTTGTGTTTCAGCGCTTTAGCGTTAGATTAGTGCACAGAAATGTTCATGCACGTACCTTCGTGGATACATTTTTCTCCTCTTTAATCATTTTTCCTGTGGATTCACCTCGGCGGACGTCGCAAGCTTCAATGCTGTGATTCAAAAGAGTGGGTGATTAGTAGTAGAGGTATTACAACGGTCGTTAGCATGAAGCTTGACGTCTTTTAGACGTCTGGCCTTTTTTAACCATTGTTTTACTTATTTCAACTTTATTTTCAGATCAGCTGTCAAGGAATTCGGTCTATCAGTCAAAGTACTGCATTCATACAATTAAACTATAAGAAAAAAGGAAAACACTACTTTGGTTCAAAGAGTACGACGAAGGTTGGGCTAAAAATGTCACAGCACAGTATTTCCAATGCGATTTGCATAATGGAAGTTCAAGAGCAAAATATACGATCGAAGATTTTTCAACAAAAAAAATATTCATGATCGATATCAAATGAGAAACTTCTAGCCCTCTGCCTCCACAATACATTTGATGAGCTGGCTGAGGACCAACTGAGCGCAGAGGAGTCGACTGGCGCCAACGGCAGCCAGCAGGCCTTTTCTTCAAGCAGTCAGCCTTGGAGAATGTATACAAACACACCAAAACACAAACGAGCTACCCTGCCAGATTGGACATTTGGATGGGTATCATCCACAAAACATGGACTCGAATTTACACGAAGGAATGAGATAGATTAGAGCACAATACACCGACAAAACAACAAAGTACATGGAGCTTAGAACGACAGAAAGCTGAGCTAGTTGGTAAGGATTCATTATGCAAACTAGAAGTGAGGCGCGCAGGCTGTATTTCGGATTGTGTTGCTGGCATTAAGCAATCTAATTCCCATTTTAAGACGCCTGACCCTGTCCGACCGTTAGTTGATTACCTTGTGGAGCATAAACTTAGACCTGTAATATCTGACAAGGAAGGTTATTTCGTAATTATGCCAGATGACGTGTTTTCAGAAAAAGCGATTTCAGCCATAGAAAAGAATTTGCAACCAGTCAAACTCAAGCCTTCGGTAGTTAAGCAACGTGCGGTTGACCTCTTGTCAAGACATAATCTTGATAGGCTTGTTTGTAATGTCAAGAAAGCTAAATCCCTCACAATAGAACTGTTTTTCTCGGCCAAGACCCATAAACAAGAAATTCCTTTTCGTGCTATAGTGTCAGAGAAAGGGACGTGGCAGGTCTGTGTCGCTAGTTACCTACAGAACTGCCTAGCTTCACTAATTTTTTCAGATCCCTTTTGCCTACGTAATTCTCAGGCGCTAGTTCACTATTTAAGAGAGGAGAATCCGGGTGATTGTACAACTTTTAGTATGGATATCGAAGACCTGTATTATTCCCTGCCGCATGACGGGTTGCTAAATTCCGTAAATGAGTGCATTAAAGAACACGTGCAAGAGTCGGCTTTTATTGACAGATGCGGTGTTTCCACGGGAGCTTTTCTAGAAATTCTTTCAATGTACTTGAAGTCGACGCTGATTGGGTGGAGAGATGGCGTTTTTCTGCAGAAATCAGGCATTTGCATTGGCTCAAAGGTTGCCCCTATTCTTAGCAACATTTACCTGAGTAAGGTTGACAACTGCTTAGAGAAAGCCATAGGTGATAGCGTTATCAAGATATTTCGTTACGTTGATGATTACCTGATTTTCTGCAATAGGGAAGAATTAGACTCGGCTGCTACCTCAGTAAGTGAGCAATTTAAACTTTATGGGGGAGGATTAAAGTTTACCAAGGAATTACCTCAGCGACGCGTAATTCAGTTTCTTGACATTTCCTTGATCTTCGAACAAAATCATGTTTGTTGGCAGTACTCCCCAAGATCTTCGAAGCCGTTGCTAAACTTTCAATCCAAGCATTCTAAATTAGTAAAAAACGGAGTCGCCATGTCGTGCCTTAAGTCTTCCCTCACAAGATCCTGCATGCACAAAATGAGCGCCAGTTTTAATGCGCAGGTCCGGCGCCTATTAGAAGCAGGTTATCCTAATGTAGCGGTGGCCACTGTAGCTGAGCGCCTAAAGAAGTCGGTTTCCAGGGGGACGGACGTAATCACAGAAAGCAGTAATCGCAAAAAAAGAGTAGTGGCTATTCCGTATATTCATTCAGTGTCGCACAGGCTTAAAAAAGTTGCTAGTAGATATGATGTTAATGTTGCTTTCACTGCTCCCAATAAGCTAGGTAAGATATGCGCTGCCGTACAGAATAAAAAGGAGCGGGTTAAAGGCAAAAAACGAACAGATATTTGTTCAGTGAAGCACAATAAGAACAACAGTTTTACAGAATGTCGTGTGGGTGTGGTATATCAAATTCCCCTTAGCTGTGGCCAGTTCTACGTAGGGCAAACGGGACGGTGTATCAATCAGAGGCTAATGGAGCATAAGAGGTCGTTAACCGGTGGATCGCCTTCTAATCTTTCGCTACATTGCCGAGATTGTAACTGCAAGCCAAAGTTAGATGAATGCGCGATACTGTACAGGCATAAGAATGAAGATACGCGTCTTATGGTAGAGGCATGGCATATCTATAATGGTGGAAGTGCGTGCGTGAGTCAGCCTTCGATTACTTTACATAAGGAAGAGATTAAGTGTCTTAACAGTTATCTCTCACGTAGACCAGCACGTGTACCCGATTGACACGTGGTGTTACCATTCCTGAGCATGCGCAGATGAGTTTTGTGTCTTCTTTCATTTTTCGCCTCAGTGCTCCCTTCAGTTGATAGTCGGCGTTCGTGTTGTCCACTTCTCTACTCTTGTGTCCTGTCTGCGCGCCTCACTTCTAGTTTGCATAATGAAAGTACATGGACCCTCACGGACTCACGGATGCTTCACCATATCGGGCCCACGCAAAGAACATGGTGCCAGTTGTCGTAAACCGTAAAGGCCTCTTTCGCTTTCCAGAGCAATCATTATAGAAGCAGCAGATTTAGAAGAGTCTTAGCTATAAAAGAACGCAAAGAACGCAATGCTGCACTGACAATAATCAGATTCTCCGGCCGCATATGGGAACTATCGGAAGGGAAAAAACAAGCGCGAAGGCACACGGGATACTTACCGAAATGAGCAGAGAACTCAATATCTGGTATACCGAAACTCTAACATGGGCCCCAGGGCACGAGGGTGTTACTGCGAGCCCCCATGCAAATGAGGCGGTTCGAGGTTTCACTAATTTCCGACAGCCATCGATCCCAGTTATAAAGCAATCGTGCAATATTCCAGGGAATTGAGAAGACTCTAACAAGAACCTTTCAGCCGTGGACTCTGCGACGGTAAGTAGGCTCCGAACGGACACATATACAAACCTCCATACATTGCACATGCACTACCAAACAGCGTACAGAGACATATGCCCGTGGTGTGGGAGCACACTGACACTACGACATCACATGGGAATGCACAGCGCACACCGAAGGGCGAGAAGAGGACAACACGAGAGTGAGGTGGGAGGCATTACTATCCAGCTCTGCCCTCATGGACCAGCTCAGGCTTGTCCGGAAGGGAGAAAGGACGGCGACGCCCAGGGGTACTTTGGAATAGAGACCGGATCACACGCTGTTGGGACATTTTAAGGGTAACGAATTCGTTTGTGCAAATAAAGTTTTGTTCTTCTTCGGCGGTAACATATGCGTTGAAGCTACGAGTATGACAGCAGTACTAATTTACTCTCAGCGATATAAAACCAAGAGACAATGAAGACAGAAAAGATATATCAAACTAACTAATTTCGTTTGAATTGTAGAAGCAATTACGAGTGAGTGTTAAAGTTTAGACATTAGACGTTATTTATTTCATCATAAATTTGTACATCAACATAAGCAAACAACTGTTGGGCCCATAGCCAAGGCTAGTGGGGGCCCATGTAGTATACGCATGTGCTGCGGCGATCAGGACAGTGATGAACAAATGCGTATTGATTATACATAAATGTACAGGATGAGGAACAAGAGGGAAAAAAACATACATCAGTGCAACAATAGAATAGTGTTACTGAAAAAATATCACCACAAAGACAGAGCAAAATTCTTAACCAATTTTTGCGGTAAGCTTCACATTCTTAGTAAAAGGAAAGGTACTATGTGAAGCCTGCGGTTGAAGATAGGGTGTACTGCCGCAGCCGCAGTCTTTTATAGCCGCCATCACAGCTCGATTGGCATCAAGTCGCACTCATCATGGGGATGTTGCGAATTCAGAGCCCAACAGCGAGAAGATGTTCTTGCCTTTTTCACTTTTTTCCTTTCCATACACAATTATGCTTATCACACAATTTAACCCAAAATTAGAATCAATACTACAATTGAATTACGTAACCTAATTTCCGCCTTGGGTCTCCGGCTGCATTGTCAGTTGACCTCATAGGGTTTTCACTAATTATGGACCCTTTAGGTTCCCGCAGTTGTTCTCAGTGATTACACAGCGACTCTGGTAGACGTGAGGCAGCATGCGACTATTCGGTATCCATCTGCCTACTCAAGTAGCACGCGACGTCTGTGGTTAGTAGGATATCTCACACCAGCCGCCATAATCGTCAATAGCGCTAGCTAACACTCTTAAGGGAGGCCCTTCAAAGAAATATTGAAGTTGGTGGACAGCTGCCGCAACAGTTAAAGTGGTAGAGCAGCGTACGTGTTCTGCCGAGGCTATCGGTTCGACTCCCTTCGGCGGCAAAGTTCCCCTCTACTTTTATCTCCTGTCTCATTTATGAAGAATAATAACGTAATGTCGAAGTTATCCATCCCGCATTAAATTACTGCATCTTTCCTGCAGCGATTCACGCTCAAAGCCAATCTAGCAATAATCCACTTAATTTAAAAGCTTGAAATGGTTACAATCTGAGGTGCACTACACCGTTCTGCACATTACGCAAACTACGCCTCATTTATTCTGACCTCAAAGTGCTCTGCACCTCATCACACCATAACTTCCATTTAATGTGATTAGGAATATTTGCCTACTTCAGCCGTTTAGCGCTGTCCGTCCGTCCGTCCGTCCGTCCGTCCGTCCGTCCGTCCGTCCGTCCGTCCGTCCGTCCGTCCGTCCGTCTGTCCGTCTGTCTGTCTGTCTGTCTGTCTGTCTGTCTGTCTGTCTGTCTGTCTGTCTGTCTGTCTGTCTGTCCGTCTGTCTGTCTGTCTGTCTGTCTGTCTGTCTGTCTGTCTGTCTGTCTGTCTGTCTGTCTGTCTGTCTGTCTGTCTGTCTGTCTGTCTGTCTGTCTGTCTGTCTGTCTGTCTGTCTGTCTGTCTGTCGATGGATGGATGGATGGATGGATGGATGGATGGATGGATGGATGGACGGACGGACGGATCTAAACCGAACAAGTGCCCGAAGTTGTCTACCTGCTCGGGCCCCTAGGTGTGTACTCGTGGCAGAGGAGAGAACCGTCCATGTGTGCGTGGGGGCGTTCGTTGGTAAAAAAAAAAAACTTTTTTTACCTGTGAACAAGGCTCCCGTGTGGGAGTCGAAACGTCTTCTTTTCTTTTAAAACTTTACTTGGTCGGTGTAGCGCCCCGGGTTTTTGTTTACCTTTTAACCAATGTTCTTTTTGACACGTTTTTTATCTGTAACTGGCTTCCCCTACCCTATATAATGCCGGAATTGGCCTTTAGGTATATGAATAAACGAATAAATAAATAAACAAATACCTTCGGCATGATCATTCTTTCGTCCTAATTCCAGCTTAGTGATCTGACTCTCGTCATGTCATCGTCATCCCGCCTTCTTGCCCGAACCTGTGGTCGAAATTGTCCAATAGCTTGGGTGGCTCGGTATGTGCTCGTGGCGCTATAGCCGTTCCACCATCGTCGTCGTCGTTCAGATTTGTCATCCGCGTGTCGCCATTCCGTCGTCATGGCGACATTGTCGTCATACAGTCGGCTCGCATGTTGTCGCACCGCCGTCGTAATGTGGTCGTGGTCGTCTTTCAATCGTCGTCAGTCCGACGGCAGACTCGTCACGCTGACCTCATCACGCCTTTAATACGACTCCGTGGGCCCAGTTGTTTATAGCTCAGGTGACTAGTTATGTGCTCGTGGCTGCGTCGCAGCCGCGGTCGTTTCATCTTTGCCACTTCAGCTTTTGGGACCCACCGTTCTTGGTGTTGCGCTGCTAAGCACGAGGTCACGTGATCGAATCCCGGCCATGGCGACCGCATTTCGATGGGGGCGAAATGCGAAAACACCCGTTTACTTAACTTAGATGCCCCTTAATGAACCCCAGGTGGCTCAAATTTCTGGAGCCCCTCACTACGGCATGCTTCATAATCAGCTCGTGGTTCTGCCACGTAAAACCGTAGTTTAATTTTTAACAGCTTTCGAGCCGACTGTACTTATGCTGTCATGGCCGCACCATCATCGTCAACAGTCGTCGTGCATTCATTGTCACAACGCCGTCGTAAAGTCACAATGGGGGTTCCATTGTCGTCACTCGAACTTCGCCATGTGAATGCCGTCACTTCATCGCCAGCACACAGCCGTTGTCACGCTTTAGTTTGACCATCGTCATCACTTCAGTAACGCCATCCCATTACCTTCATGCCGGCTTCATCGTTTTAGTCACATCAATCTTTCTTTGTAATTATCTTGCAATCATACTGGCATGGTGGAAACATATTGCATCGTTCAGACTTGATTATGCAGCATGCCGTTCTCGTATTGCCGTCATCATGACTCTAACCTCGTCATCTGACTCTCGTAATACCATCATCGCCACCGAAGCATCCTCTTACAGGCTTCTTGACACAGTTGTCGTCACGCCATTGTCATCATGCACCCGTCGTCATCGTGTTGACAGCCTTGTCATGCCCTCACCTTCATACAGTCGCCGGGATGCATTCGTTGTCATACTGTCGTCGCGATGCAGTCACTGTCTTTACATCGACGTAATTCTAATTTTGAAATCCGACTCTTGTCATACTGTTGTCGTCAAACAGCCGTCGTCGTATCATTGTCGTAAGGTCTTTGTCATCATATCGTCGTTTTAACATTATCGTTTCATCAGTAACATCATCTACTTGTAGTCTTGCCTTTCCTTTTCATACCACCTTCGTCAGTCCACCCACGCCATTCTTTTTCATCGTTTTATGGTAATCATGCTACCGTCATTCAATCGCGATTACGCTGCCGTTGTCATACCATCATTGCGTCGTCGTCAGACAGTCGCTATCATGAACGAATTGTCATAGCATTGTCGTCATGCCATCGTAGTCGTGCAATCCATCCTCACTTCATCATCCGGTTGTCATCATACCGCCGTCGTCACGCTATTGTCGGCATATTGTCATCTCACTGTCCCCATGTCATAACGCTATCGTCGTTTGCGATTCTCATCATTTAGGAATCGGCATACCATTGCCACCATGCGGTCGTCGTTATACCGCCTTTGCACTTCCACCATCGTCATTCCTTCTGCGTCATTTCGTCGTCATGAATGCGTTGGCGCCATACAGCCATCGCCATCCTGCCTTTACCTGTGGAGACCTTGGCAAGCAAGCGCCACTGGTAAGGTATGTCAATATCGGAGTATGCCACATATAGTGCGGGCAACAATAGCCTCAGAATGAGCACTGCGCATGTTAAGTAACGGTGACTTCAGGAATACGATGTGTCGCTACGTTGCTCGAATGGTAATCGCGTTACCGTCTAAAGTCATCGTGAGACCAGTTTTGGTGCAATTTTTTTCCCCAGTATCGCTGTTATCAAACTTACCGCCAGACGCACCTACAAAATTCGAGTTTTTTTTTCAATATATATTATCGCGGATGATTCCACGACTTCAGTTAAAAGTATCGGATTAATTTTCGCCCATGACGTTCGCTATAAAATCAGCGACTGCATTCAAGAACGTTCTGATTCTATGGGCGTATTTTGCGACAAACTTGATAGCAGCGTTACTTGAGGAAAAAAGAACGGTATGTAAAGAAACGGTTCCTGCTGTCTGTCTGGGTGACAAAAATAAAGCGCTGCATGAGAAGACAACACTCTCTTTGATCTCAAGGATACAAATATGCCATTTCGAGCCTGCCAAGTATTGTTAAATATTGGCTGTGATGTACTGGAGGAGAAGCTCAAAGTAAACCAGAAATTACATTTTTGTTTCACTTTTATTTCCTGAAAGGCTCCCCACTCCCCACTCCTCACCCACATAAGGGGTGAGGTTAACATGAGAAAGCAAAACATTTTTTTTTCATGATGGCAGGTGGAATGTAACTTTTTCTAGGGAGGTTGATGGACAGGTCATGGCTGAAATTTCATGGGGAAGGTCGTTCCAGTCGCTTGCTGTTCGGAGGAAAAATGACTTGGAAAATGTAGTCGTACGGGCACGTTGGCGTGAAATTTTCAGTGAATGACCAATTCGGTGAGACGTGCGTGATGGTGGTGCGCAGATGTATGGCTGCTGTTTGAGCTGGGAGTAATAAAATTTGTCAAAGAGGCACAAGCTAGAAATACGACGACGGAGGGAAAGACTGTATAAATCGGACTGTAGCTTGAGAGATAAAACACTAATATAGGATGAGTATGAGCGGTGAATGAAACGGGCGACTCTGTTTTGCACAGCTTCTAATGAGTCAATGAGGTATGCTTGCTGTGGGTTCCAGATGGCGGATGCATACTCAAGTTTTGGCCTGATTAATTATTTATAAGCAAGTAGCTCTACATTTTGAGTGGCGTCGTGAAGATGACGTTTAAGAAAGCCTAGTTTTTTATTCGCAGATGATATTAGGTTTGTTACGTGCTCGCGCCATGATAAGTCATTGCTGATAGTGATGCCGAGGTAAGTATAGGACGGGACAAGATCGAACTCGAAAACTGTATCTAAGACAGCAGGAGCTGTTTCGTCACGTTCCTAAGCCTTGACTTAAATCGCCTAATATTTTACTTATGTCAGACTATAGTAGCTCACCTGGCTCATTGAGGAAAAATACTGAGCGTTGCAAAAGGGGTCCCGTTTCTCCAACACTAGACGTTTTTCTTATCCCAGTTCCGCTGTTAAATCAGCTTGGAGCTACAGTGTGGCATTTTTCTTCCTCACGAGGACGATGATGGATACCGATGAAGGCTACCATAAATTGGGTGCGATATTCAAGTTATCCCGGCCACGGCGGCCGCATCTCTATGGGGGCGAAATGCCAAAACACCCGTGCCGTCAGATTTAAGTGCACGTTAAAGAACCTCAGATGGTCGAAACTTCCGGAGTCCTCCGCTACAGCGTGCCTCATAATCAGAAAGTGGTTTTGGCACGTAAACCCCATAATTTTTAAATATTCAAGTGTTTTTTTTTAACAAAACGGAGGTCAATAAAGTTCGCGTACCTGCAAATTCGCTCTATAAGCATTAGCCTCCCAGTTTCAAATAAAAAAGGTATTAAAGAAGCTTCAGTAATTACTCTCCTGAAACTGAAGTTTCTTGTCGCAAAGTATGTCTAGATCGCCTAGCAACTTGTCTGGAACAACTCGGCGTACATTCATAGGCTCTGTTAAGAAAAATGCGTTTATTCGCAAAAATTACGCTGTGTATTTCATCCATCGCCGTGGCCTCTTTAACCAGCTACATAATCTCAGCCATCCCGGCATACGCGCCTCTGCACGCCTCGTGGCTGACCGCTATGTCTGGCCCTCCATGCAGCGTGATTGCCGCACTTGGGCGCGCTCCTGCATTCAATGCCAGCGCGCTAAAGTGACCAGGCATGTCACTTCACCACTCGGCGCATTCCCCCAGACCTCTGGTCGGTTTCAACACGTCCACCTTGATATCATAGGGCCTTTGCCTCCAGCTGGACGCTATCGCTACTGCCTCACCGCCATCGATCGGTACACTCGATGGCCTGAGGCATGGCCCCTCGAGGGAATCACTGCGGAAGACGTCGCCTCGGCCTTCTTCGCCGGCTGGATTGCCCGCTTCGGGCCCCCTCGCCGCGTCACCACCGACCAAGGACGACAGTTCGAATCGCACCTTTTCCGGCTGCTCGGGCTGACCATCGGGTTCGAACGCTCGCGGACCACCAGCTACCACCCATGCGCCAACGGGATGATCGAACGTTTCCACCGACAGTTCAAAGCAGCCAACATGTGCCACCCGGACTCAACCTGGCCTGAAGCCATCCCAGCCGTCACCCTAGGTCTTCGCGCCACCTTTAAGCCCGACATTCAGGCTACACCCGCAGAGCTCGTCTACGGGGAACCTCTCCGCCTTCCAGGCGAATTTCTCGCTGCACCGCCATATACCACCGCGACGTCAGATCCCACCGATTTCATCGCCCGGCTCCGACGCACTATCGCTACCCTCCGCCCGTCACCTGCAGCTCACCACTGTAAGACCGCGCCCTTCGTCTTCAAGGATCTGGCAACGTGTTCGCACACTTTTCTCCGCGACGACACCGTCCGCCGGCCTTTACAGCCACCTTACAGCGGACCCTACCCAGTCATCCGTCGCGACGACAAAACCTTCACCCTGCGCATTAAAGGGAACGCCATCCGCGTCTCTATCGACCGGCTGAAGCCGGCCTACACCGATTCCGCCGAACCAGCGAATACCAGTACACCCACGGACGTCCATCCACGACCGCCGACATCGCAGCCTGCTTCCGTCACTACGCGCAGCGGACGTCGCGTACGCTGCCCAGATTTTTTCAAGCCCTGAGGGCTCTCCACTCCGCGGGGGGGTGATGTGGCGACACACACCGCGCATATTTCTGCGCACCCTTCCATCTTATCATCTGGCCAAGCATACCACAGCTGCACGCTGGGTTGCATGGTCGATAAAGCATAGCGCCACCGCCATGTCACCCGAGGTATACGTCACCGACGGTGGCTATAAGAACAGGCTGCCTGGCTGATAAAAGCCGCCTTCTACCACCCGCTACCGTGACGAACGTAGCGTTGGTATGCCCGTCCGCTGACATCGTTCACCGAATAAAGAAGCGTTACGTTTTTATGTTGGGATTCGTCCTTCGCTAGCCGCGACATCCCCACAGGTCATTTGTTTAGCAGAAGTCGAGTCACCACCCATCCATCAGCGCCTATCCAGAGGTCAACGCCGCATCCACACCAACTTTTGGCGGGTCCCACAAAGGCCCCTTTGGGAATCCACAATTTGAGAATCACAGGTAATGAGAAGTTCAACACACCACCCATCCCTCAGTGCTTATCCAGACGTGAACGCAGCCTCGACTCTGACTGTTGCTGGGTTCCTCGAAAGGCCTTCGCCCTGCCCTTTACCTGGCAGCCTGAGCGACGAAAAGAAGCAGTGGCAACGACGACGAACGGGGTTTCGCTGGTTGCTTCTTGCCACAGATTCCAAACCAGTGTCTTCGGGGGCGGAGTTACTGCGGGTTATTGTGAGCGTGGGCGTGGTATCATAACGAAGTTGACGAGGGGGATTTGCTGCTGGACAGTCTTCACACTCCCTAGACGACTCTCCTAGGGAAAACGACAGTATCGAAAGCGGAGACTTTTCGAGAATGAGGAATGTGAACTGAGACGTTTAACTTCCTTCTGCATGGAGTGCGCTTCCGCACTGTAGCAGTGTAAATAAGCCTTTAAACCCTTTATCCTTCATTTTCTACTACATGACGTCGTAGTCGATGGGCTTGGTGGATTCCATGCGAAAAATGCCAGCCAAGCGGCAACAAACTGGTCGGCAGCAGTAAGATCAAGAAGGCAGTCCTCACGATCTGGGATCGGCGGACGTGGGTCGGGAGACAAGAACTTCGCAAGATCGAAGGAAACGACGGAGGAAAAGCGACTTCTGCGGATCCAGGATCAGCAGACCTCCTTTTCGTGGCTGAGGTAGACACATCCGTCGCTGTAATGGCGTAGAGTTTTGGAGGACTCGAGGAATGTGGAAGGAAGTGAAGCAGAAGGCGATTCCACCGTCTGGAATCGGCGTGCCTGGGAACGTGGCATCGGGAGACACGACCTTCGCAAGCTCGAGTTTGAGTGAGTGCTTGAAGGACTACGTTTTGCCGGACAGTAAGGACAGGGTTCTATCGGGCAATTAGTTCTGATTGATCGCCACCGGGTGTGCGGGCAATACAGGGGAAGTATTATTTAGCTCTTGAAAAGCATGGATATTACAGCATTAAAGAGGGATGAGCTGTTACTCTTGGCAGCAGAACTCGGTATAGATATTAACCATAGGTTTAGGAAGCCAGTAATTCGTACTGCGTCTGATGGAGTCGGTTTTCATGAGGACGAGCTCACAGATGCCTGGTAAAAATATGTCCTGAGAAAGAAGGAACGCGAAAAGAGAGAAAGAGTGGAAAAAAAGGTGCGCCATAGAGAGGAGCGCAAGGGAAAAGAGATGGTGTGGCAAGAAGGGAGGAAGCATCATGAAATTGAGCTCGCGAAAATGAGACTAGACATCGCGCGACCAAGGAGCAGGGCGCCGCCACAAACAGAAAGCGTGAGAATGACGAGTTTGCTTCAGCTGTAAAAACAGGCGATGGCATCGGTCTCTACCTGATTACTTTCGAATGGATTTGTGGCAAGCGATCATTTCCCCAGGCACATAGACGAAGCAGTATTTTGAGTTGATGCCGGGTAAAGTCGCGCAAGTCGTAGTCCGACTGAGCGCAGACGAGACAGCCATTTAAAGCTTTGGTGAAGGGAAGTTTTCTCGCAAAATACAAGCTATTCGTCGAGGCATTTTGTTAGGAACTGATTTCCTCGGCCAAATTTCGGAAAGAGGAGCAGGCGCTGTGTTGCGACGCGGAGCACAATGCAGAGAAGGAGGCTGAAGTAATTAGCTCGGGAGACGTAATTCAGTGGAGGAGGAAAATTTTGCGATTTCCCCTTTCGAAAGTCGGGAAGAGAGTCAGGCGCTGAAGTACAATGATTAACTCAGTGCCAAAAAGCAAAATGATACAGCCAGCTTTGGAGGCATAGTTGGATCGGAGGTGGAAAAGGAAAAGGCAAGGAAAAGGCTACGTGAAGGTGAGATCGAGATGCGGGAATCTACAGGAGACAACGAAGAGATGGGCCAGACAGCCTTCACTGTTGTCTCTTGCAAAAAGAAAAGAGCCTCAAGTACTCTTGTTATATTCAAGCCAACTCATCTTGACAGCAGCTTATGGAAAGTAAACCCAAATTATCTGGTTTCTGCGGTCGTGACAACAGCCCAAGGAAAGATACTCAGCCATCGTCTCAACAAGGATGGCAGCCTCATGGTGACAGTGTCTACATTTCCTGCAGGTCATCGCCTCCTCACAGTCCAGATCTATCGGGCATTCCTGTAGAAGCTCGAGTTCCATACTACTCTGCCACGTACGGGAGGGTACAGAATGTTCCTGTTGAGTACTCGGATGACGAATTCAAGGAGCGTTTGATCGAACAAGGAGTGATATGTGCTAAAAGGCAAGTATTGTACGTCCTTAACGAATACGAAGCTAAACATTTCGACAGAATTGCCTGTCTCGTTGGGAAATTGATTAGAACTTGAGACTGACTCCAACCAAATAACTGAATTTTATTAGCCCGACGTTTCGGAGCCCATTCGGCTCCTTCTTCAGGGGGTTGTTCGTCGGAGGTGGCGGCGTGCCGCTTTTAAAGCGTCTTTTTTGAAGAAAGGAGGGGGGAACACGGGAGGTGGGGAGACACTTCACAGACGGAAAGGTGGGGGGGGGGACAAAAGGAAGGGGGGGGGGTGTTGTTGACGGATTCCATGGTGCTGGGATGACCGGTGCTGGGAGGATTGCTCGCGAGGGTGCCCTTGATGGGAGGCGGGGGGGTGGGGAGGTTACAGGCTCGCGCCGACGCTCTGTGTTGGTGAAACAAGCGGGAGTCTATCTGGCTGTGGGCCCTTTTCTTCTTTTCGTCATGTCGCCAAGGCCATGGACATACACCGAGGGTAGGTTGCCCTTCACGCGGTTTATGTTATTCCCCGTATTCTGAATGTGCCATGACTCCAGTAGTAGTCTCTTTCACCAGTTCGTTTCTGTTTCAAGGATTTCAGTTTCCTTGAAAGCAATTTTCTGGTCGGCGTCTTCAGAGTGTTCAGGGACGGCGCTGCGAATACGGTTGAATGTCCTGACGTCGTTCTCGTGTTGTCTGATCCTTTCTTTTAGATTTTTGGTTTCCCCGATGTACGACGCCGGACAGTCGGCACAACTGATTTTGTAGACGACGCCTTGAGCTTTTTCTTTAGGTGGACGATCTTTTGGTTTAGGGAGGAGGATATTAAAAGTGTTCATTGGTTTGTGCGCCACTTGGAGGTTTGTGCGCCTCAAAGTGGCGCACAAACCAATAAACACTTTCCGTCTGTGAAGTGTCTCCCCACCTCCCGTGTTCCCCCCCTCCTTTCTTCAAAAAAGACGCTTTAAAAGCGGCACACCGCCACCCCCGAAGAACAACCCCTTGAAGAAGGAGCCGAATTGGCTCCGAAACGTCAGGCTAATAAAATTCAGTTATTTGGTTGGAGCCAGTCTCAAGTTCTAACGAATATGGCATGGTAACGGAAACCCGCAGACGCTCGGTCATCGTGGGTTTCTCTAAGGACGCCCATTTACCGAACCGAGTGTCGCTTAGATTCTGCAGTTATGCCGTGACGGAATACATGGCGTCCGCTACTCAATGTTTCAGATGTCAAAAACACGAACATATAGGGAAATATTGTAAAGGCCCCATCCGCTGCAAGATATGCGCTGGTGCACAAACGCATAAGGAGTGTACGTCACGTTCCCAACCTCGATGTGCAAACTTTGTGTCACCAATAAGAAATCAGCCACTCTAGCAAGGACAATGAAGCAAATCGAGGGAAAAGTGAGGAAACTACGAGAACCACCACCTAACCCGGATGTGCTATATACACGCAGAGTTGGAGAAGTATGGGAGAGGCCTTTGCCTTGCAGTGGACGTAACCAGGCTGATGATGATGATGGTGATCATGACTGTAAATGATATATTAAGCGAGCTGATTTCCATCATGTTCGCAGCAATCAAAGCTATTCTCCATGCCAGCCCATCGTTTGAAAGCAGTAAAACATGTTGTGGGGCTAGTTGGTGCATAGCTTTCAATAGTAAAAGCGCCAAAAAGTGACAACACACAAGAAAAAAACCAGACAGGACAAGGCGCTCCTGGAACTGTTTATTGAAACGACAAGTGGCTGATTATATAGCCATGAGGGGAGGAGAATGAAAAAAGAGGGACACTGAATACTTGAATGCGCACGTGCGAGAATACTGAAGATATAGGGAATCACGCTTAATCTAAATATAAAACTTATCTAAAAGCATGCATTCATTCGTGTATATATTCAAAGACGGGGTACTGACACAGTTATCCCCTCTTTTATTATTCTCGTTGGCCTCCAACAACTCCCGCGCAACAGAATCTTTACTTTGATTCATGATTGTCGTATCATGAAGCCTTGCTTCACATACCCGTTCATCCTCATTTCCGCAGGCCTTGCAATGCAGCGGCAAGTTAGGATCATATCCATTTTTCAATGAAAGATTATGCTCGCGCAGGCGTTCATTAATACATCGGCCAGTTTGGCCGATATACTCTTTTCCACACTTCAATGGAATGTGGTATACTACCCCTTCTTCACATTTAACAAAAGGGTTCGTATGTTTAATAGAACACCCTACTTTTTTAGAGTCATCCGGACCAATCAGGCGGCACAAAGTAGCAAGCTTTCGCGGCGCGGAAAAAACAACAGGAATTTTGTATTTCACGGCGACGTGTTTCAGATTATGCGCCACTTTATGAGAATATGGAATCACCACCGCTTTATCTTTCTTTTCCACTAATTGACCTTCTTCACTTCTCTTCTTTCTTTTTTCAGTTTTTTTTAATAACGCCTCCGAAACTGCGCCTAAAACCAAGCAAGGAAAGCCAGCCTTCCTCAACTTCAAAATCTTGTCAAAGCTGGCTTGTGCCTTATGACAGCACGATTTTCTCAGCGCGGATTCGAGGCACTTAGTAGCAATTGCTCATTTGACAGTCTTGGAGTGTGTAGACTTATACGGCAACACCTCCTTGCGGGCACGGGGTCAGTACATCCAGCAGGAGCCTTCGTCAGTAAGGGTTATGTCAAGATCTAAAAACCGCAAGCTGTTATCCTTGGCCAGTTCGAAAGTAAAGTCTAAGCCTTTTCCTTGCTGTTTAAAATCAGTTAAAATGTCCTGCACAGCATGCGAGTAAGCCATGTTTTCAATAGATGTAGTTGACCTTTTTTATTCTATTACGCAAAAAGAACTGTTAGCTGCCGTCCTGAGCTGCACTGAGATGAACGGGCAGGTATCTTTTCAGAATACCGCAGGAATTTCCGTGGATAACTTCATGACACTCTTGGAGTTTTATTTGTGCTCAACAGCTGTGTGTTTTCAAGGCAACTTTTATGTGCAAAGGAAAGGAATTTGTATTGGCTCATGCGTGGCTCCCGTACTTTGGAACATTTTCCTTGCGGGCATCGACAGAGCGCTATCGAAGGCGTTTGACGGAGGCAAAGTGCTTAAGTTTTTTAGGTATGTTGACAATTTTTTAATTTTACTGACGGAACGATCTTCCATGACTTACTCGCATACTGTGCAGGACATTTTAACTGATTTTAAACAGCAAGGAAAAGGCTTAGATTTTACTTTCAAACTAGCCAAGGATAACAGCTTGCAGTTTTTAGATCTTGACATAACCCTTACTGACGAAGGCTCCTGCTGGATGTACCGACCCCGTGCCCGCAAGGAGGTGTTGCCTTATAAGTCTACACACTCCAAGACTGTCAAACGAGCAATTGCTACTATGTGCCTCGAATCCGCGCTGAGAAAATCGTGCTGTCATTAGGCACAAGCCAGCTTTGACAAGATTTTGAAGTTGAGGAAGGCTGGCTTTCCTTGCTTGGTTTTAGGCGCAGTTTCGGAGGCGTTATTAAAGAAAACTGAAAAAAGAAAGAAAAAGAAGTGAAGAAGGTCAATTAGTGGAAAAGAAAGATAAAGCGGTGGTGATTCCATATTCTCATAAAGTGGCGCATAATCTGAAACACGTCGCCGTGAAATACAAAATTCCTGTTGTTTTTTCCGCGCCGCGAAAGCTTGCTACTTTGTGCCGCCTGATTGGTCCGGATGACTCTAAAAAAGTAGGGTGTTCTATTAAACATACGAACCCTTTTGTTAAATGTGAAGAAGGGGTAGTATACCACATTCCATTGAAGTGTGGAAAAGAGTATATCGGCCAAACTGGCCGATGTATTAATGAACGCCTGCGCGAGCATAATCTTTCATTGAAAAATGGATATGATCCTAACTTGCCGCTGCATTGCAAGGCCTGCGGAAATGAGGATGAACGGGTATGTGAAGCAAGGCTTCATGATACGACAATCATGAATCAAAGTAAAGATTCTGTTGCACGGGAGTTGTTGGAGGCCAACGAGAATAATAAAAGAGGGGATAACTGTGTCAGTACCCCGTCTTTGAATATATACACGAATGAATGCATGCCTTTAGATAAGTTTTATATTTAGATTAAGCGTGATTCCCTATATCTTCAGTATTCTCGCACGTGCGCATTCAAGTATTCAGTGTCCCTCTTTTTTCATTCTCCTCTCCTCATGGCTATATAATCAGCCACTTGTCATTTCAATAAACAGTTGCAAGTAGCGCCTTATCCTGTCTGGTTTTCTTCTTGTGTGCTGTCACTTTTGGGCGCTTTTTCTATTGAAAGTTTGCAAGCATCCGTGAGGTAAAGGCCGTCCTGGCTTTGGAACCACTGGTGTCGTCTTCTTTCACGGCGCAATGCCGTGACTCTTCGAAATAGCAACGATGGCTTCGCCAACAATCGTCTCACAAGTGGGGTGATTCCACGAGAGATCAACACAGGTAAAAAATTTCATATTTTAGATATCATTGAATAATATATATTTTATGCGCATATCACTAGGTAGCACTGAAGTTAACGTGGCTACTTTGCGAAATAAATATTTTAGGAGGAAAAAAATAACGAGATTCCTCAGTGTGGAGGTGCCTATTAATTGCCCAAGGCATTTTCCCAAATTCACATCGATGTGAAATATAATATGTTACAGCTACAAAGAATACATTCTTTTGTGTAGAACCTAGACGTAAAGATGGGTCAGCTAGCACTGTTTCAGGGTTCCGTGCAAAAGGGAAGTCTTTTAGAAAAATTCCTTAATTTGCTACAATCTTCAAAAGTTGCTATATTTGCGATTTTTTTCAAGTCAACCAATACATGTAGCCTTTTGAAATTTGCTGGACTGCGAGACCTTAACGTATTCAACAATTGTGCTGAGCATTCTTGCTGTATCGTAAATTACCATTTCTGCAATTCGCCATAAATTTGAAGTTTTGAAAAAAATGAACGCTATTTAAAAATCGAAATAAAGAAACGCCATCATAAATATTTCTCAAAATCCCATAAACAACTGTTCACAGGCACGTGAAAAAAAGAATATTAAAAAAACATGTTGCATTATTTTGTTTGTAATCACAATACAGGTGGTAGAAATGAGAGCTTTGCCAGAATGCAGCAAGCTGCTAAGAGACATCAGGGTAAAACTAGCGTGCATAAGGCTCTGTCTTGCCTAAACTTCACCGGTAATTGCGATGTAAAGGCAGTTTTGGTAAACTATAATTATTTTATTTCAACCACGCCGTTCTAAAATGTCTGAATTTCCGACATAACTTCATGGAGTCGTGCCTCTCCTCGGCCATCATTGGCGCTTATATTTAGTTCACGCTTTCAGATGCAGCTGCTGTGAAAATCGCCACTTTTGATCGAGTTGCTAGAGTGAAGAAGAATGGGAAGTGAATCCAAGGGAGGCGATGAATTCTTACTGGAAGAAGACGAACTGGGATGTAAAAAGGAGTGCCTACATCCACTTGAAACTTTGCCTCACGTTCATCAGCAGAAGTGGGATTCGCGACTAAGGAACTTTCGCCCGATGTTAAAGCAAATTCAACTCGGTGACACTGCAAGGTCCAAATCTCACTTCGTGTAGTGCAAGCGCCATTTGGACCCCTCAGGTACCAAATGCGGCATGTGCACCGAATGGTTCACCAACTTTATAGAAGCCTCTGACATGTGCTCTTCATACCATGAGCGGACGCGCTTGTTGACTCTGCTGCCAAGCCAACTGGAGCGCTGAAATGTTCAAGCTCTCAATCCGAATTTGTCAGCCTACATGATATAGAAATCCAGACGTTGGCGCTAGAAACATGGAATATGGTCAGCACAAGACGCACCTGAGATAACACGGTTGAACTCAACAGACTTCCAGACCACTGTGGAATATTATACCAAAGACGAGCGTGGCGGATGTCCTCGGCAGAGTCCCAACAAAAAGGATGTAGTATCCGTTTCGATTGATGGGAACAAACAGTGTGCTGCCAAGAGGTTTATGACCCGCTCGGTACGGGAGACATATCGTCCCTTCAAGGAAGCCCATCCGGATACATCTGTTGGGCTCTCAAACCTTTATTTTCTCCGGCCGAAATGGATTCTTCTTGCCCCACAACAAGAAGTGTACCTTTGCATGTATTGCGCCAGCGCCACACAGTGCGTTTCCGTGCTCGAAGAGCTCACTGTAGGTGCCTACACAATTACCCACCTCAGAGAACTACGTATTTGCACCTCGCCACGGCTGATTGTTTCCTGGGCGATTGTGAATATTGTGCAAACGAAGATGCTTTTACTACTGCAACTTTGGGAATCCCTGAAGAGGCAGAGGTAAACAATACGGTATGGGAAAATGGTGACCTCGTCAAAAAGACAGCACAGGGTACTATCTTTCTCCAGGAACTTGGTGTATGGCTTGTCAAGTGGATCACCCATGAATATAAAGGGGCATTCAAGCATCAGCAATACACGACGCCAAACCGAATCCACAACACGGATACCGTGTCTTTGACATTGCAGAGAATTGGCCAGCTGTTGTACCGAACGACGTACAATCATACCATTGGCACAAAAAAAAACAGGTCTCGCTATTTACGTGTGTCGTCACGAGTAGATGATCCACTCAATGTTTTGCAGTCATCAATGATGACGTATGTCATGATGCTGCACACGCTTGCTTTGCACTGGAAAAAATCTATGAGTGCATGAAGGAAGAACATCAGTTGACAAACATGCTACATACGTGTCTGCGGTGCCAGTAGCCATTTCAAAAACAAGTATCAGCTTTACCAGCTGTCACAGAAGGAGCATGCGTCAACAAAGTGGCTTTTTTCGGCCACAGGATATGGCAAAAGCGCTTGCGATGTTGTTGGTGGCTTAGTAAAGCACCAAATCTCGCTGCACAATCTCAGAGCAGACAGCACTACAGTCAATAAATCATCCTCTGAAATGGTGGAGCAGATCACCGCAACGCTGAAAAACTTAAAACTGCTCTATGCAGATGTTGAGCAAAACGTGAACAAGGTGAATGCAGGAGCCAACGTTTCGACAAGTGGACTTGTCTTCTTGTTGTTTCTACAAGTGTACTTGTCTTTTGGCCTTGAAGGAGACAAGTCCACTTGTCGAAACGTTGGCTCCTGCATTCACCTTGTTTACGTTTTGCTCATGGTCTTGAATTTCCATCTCCCGCATTCCCCGTCTTTTCTATGCAGATGTGAATGAAGTAGAGAACTTTCGCCGCCTCAAAAAGAACCAGTGGAAGTCTTTGCCACGTGTTCCAAGCATACGGTCTCGGCACATTTGGTTAAGCGAGCCTGACGCCACCGATTTCAAGCGTTGTATTGGTGTCTCGCAATACTGCAGGTAATTGGAAAAGGATCAAAACCTTTCTGAGCGTATACATCGGCTATGCTCGAAGTTGCTTGTGCCCCTCTCCCTGCCTCCATGCGGCATATGCGGATAATCAACAAGTGTACACTGACGGGTCAGCAAGTCAAAAGGCAAGCAACTGTACCACTTCGCATTGAATTCGCTCTATTAGAACTGCGTGTTCTGGCCCTCTGGATCAGTTGGTCCTAGAGAAAAATGCGGAAAGAGCTGCCAGTATTGCAGCGCTTCGCAAACTTAGGACGTGTTCTGAGTACGCTATCAACGTTTAGCATTCGTCAGTGCTGCTTCAACAACTAGCCCATACATTGTATACCAGCAAGTTTGGACGAGAGTTCATCTGGTCCTGCCAAGACTTCAATGAAGAAATTAATGCTCTACTTGAGGCTTTGCACAGAAGGCGATTTCCTCAAGAATGCGCGGAACAGGTAATGTTTCGCAAAAGACCCAAGTATCTGAAGAAGGAAGTCTCGTGCTTCTTTCCAGCTTTTCTAAGAAACTGTGAACTTTCCGACAAGTGATGATTCTTAGGGACTGTTAACTTTTGATTATATAGTATTCTAACAGTTCCTTTATTCTTTTCCTTCAGAGGCGGTAAAATAAGCAATCGCGGGAACTATCTGCCAGCTAACCCTGCCTTAACCAACACCATCGCCGCTCCCACACCGCCTCTTAGGTTGTATAATGACGTTCATGTAATGACCAGTACGATATTTTTAGAGGCATTTACCTGCCGTACATTCTGTTACTGTGTACATTCACGCACAGTTAACCGTTAATTCTGTAGCACGCAAAGAAATACAAACCTACATTACCAGAAGGCACAAATTACCTACGCTACAAGGTGCACGCACTTGCTGTTAAACAAAATGAGCCACGTAATGGTTGCGTTGACGCTTCTTTATTCCCATTCAAGCGAATAAGTAGTGTTCTAAACACACTTTTATGCAGAAGTAATCATTATAATGTCGAAACTGGCTTTACGTCGCAATTACGGTCATGTTTAGGCAAGTCAGATCCTTGGGCACGCTCTTTTTACCCCGATGTCCCTTTTTCTGAGCTCCTTGCTGCATTCTGGCAAAGCTCTCATTTCTACTGCCTCTATTGTGATCACAAACACAATAATGCAACACGTTTTTTAATATTCTTTTTCGCACGCCTATGAACAGTTGTTTACGAGATTTTGAGAAAAATTTGCGAAGGTGTTTTCTTTATTTTCATTTTTAAATACCATTCATTTTTGTCAAAACTTCAAGTTTAAGGCGAATTGTATCAATGGTAATTTGTGATACAGCAAAAATATTCAGCACAATTGTTGAATAGGCTAAGTTCTCGCAGTCCAGCAAATTCCAAAAGGCTTCACGTATTGGTTTAGTCGATAAAAAATTCGTAAATAAAGCAACTTTTGAAGATTATAGGAAATTAAGGAACTTTTCTAAAACACTTCCGTTTTGCACGGAACCCTGAAACAGTGCTAGCTGACCCATCTTTACGTCTAGGTTCTACACAAAAGAATGTATTCTTTGTAGCTGTAACATATTATATTTCACATCGATGTGAATTTGTGAAAATGCCTTGTGCATTATATAGGCACCTCCGCACGGTTATTTTTTTCCTCCTAAAATATTCTGGAAAAGAAGCCACGTTCACTTTAGTACTACCGAGTGATTATGCGCATAAAATAAAAAATATTCAATGAAATCTAAATTACGAAATTTTTTTACCCGTGTTGATCTCTCGTGGATTCGCCCAGTGGTGACCACCAACAAACACTTCCGCACATTTACTACATTTCAGTGGAACGCTCGCGGCTTTCGCTCGAAGTTAGCAGACTTTAAGTATCTTGCGCGAGTGTACCGATTCCTTTTTATAGTCATTTCCGACTCTCGGGTGGAGAGCAGTTTAGGATAATGGGTTATTCAAAGCGACAAAACGGAATTAGTCGGCGGCTCTTTGGAATTCGCAACGGCGTGCCTGCCTCTGTGATTGACGTAACACCACATCACAAGAATGAATACATTTGCGCAACCACAGTGATTGCATCTGAAGTGTTTTCCCTGATCGGTGTCTACTTGGAACCAGGATCACCTTTCGATGTGTCAAAATTGGAAAACGTGTAGACAAGCACTCAATCTCCACATATAATTTGTAGCGAGTTTAACGCACATAACGAGATGTGGGGCAGTTCACATACATGTACTCGGGGTGCTAAGCTGGCGGACTTCTTGCGAGGTACAATACAGAGCCCTTGAACGATGGCAGCATACCATACCTCAAAAATGAGAAGACTGTTAGCTGCATTGATGTTACATTCGCATGAAGTCAAGTTGTCCTTATGTTCGGATGGTGTACAGATTTCGAGAATCGAGAACCACTACTCCATCCTATTCTTTGCCCTTCATTTTCGGACGTCGCCCAGAAAAGCGAAACTGAAGTCGGTAGACTGGGAAGCTTACAAAGCAGCTGTAGACAAAGGGATCAAAACCTCGACTACGAATGAAGAATTAATACCGAGAATAGCTCATTGCCTCAAACAAAGTAGCTGCTCTGCCACTAAGAGTTGTAATGTACCCACTAATGACGAGGAATTCCAAAGCTTATGTGCCAGTCGAAGGCGTGCCGAAAGGAAGGCTCTACGTACTAAAATATCAAACACCTCAGAACTTGTCGACAGGCACAAAGTAATACACAGCATTACCTCACCAAACTGAACCAAAAAAGCGGGAGGGACTATTGTGGGACACTGGACGTACGACAACCGCTGAGCAAAATCTGGCGAGTCGTCAGAGACATTCGCAAAGAGCCGCAACAGTTTTATCCTTTTATCGTACTCTCATTACATGAGCGCGCATCCCTAAAAGGGGTGGCAGAGCAGTACAGTAGGCTCCTTTCCAGCGGAGCACAACCTTCTCCGCAAATTGCGAGTCATCAGCCTAGTCCACCTCGAACCACCCTTCTTGGCTTGGAATTACCTTCTACAATTGAAGAGCTCACGGCAGCAATCGGCGGCGCAAATAAGCGATCATCACCTGGTCATGACAGTGTGAGTTATGAAGTGCTCGCAAATCCATGCCACACACATCACGTATGCCTTCTGGAGTACTACAACACCTCATGGATAACTGGGCAGGTTCCTAGGGAATGAAAGCTTGCGACAGTTATTCCTATATTGAAGCCAGGGAAGCAGCCGGGAAATTACGCCTCCTTCAGCCCCGTACTTTTGCTTAGGTGCACAGGGAAGCTATTCGAAAAAATGATTCACAAACGAATAAATTGGTTTCTGGAAACTACAAAAGTGCACCCGGAGCAAATCAGAATCAGAATTTATCGTTAGAAGTTGGGTCAAATTACAAGTATTTAGTATGCAGGAGGAGGTCCCATAGTCAAAGATTGTATCGGGACCTCCTGTACAAGAATACTTACGATAATTGACATCTCAAAGCAACAGTAGCATATAATAAGGTATTATACAAGCAACAGGAAATGAACCTTAACTGAACAAAATACAGAATTCATTACAAATAATAACAAGGTTGAGCTTATCTCACGGTAACATAAAGAATTGTATGTGCACAAAATACCAGTAGTTTATTTACAAGAACAAAAACACAACAAAAGCAAAGAGGCAAGAAAGAATGGAGAAATAAAACGGTTACAGTACATTTTCTCATTCGTTTTTCAATAATAAATGCATTTTGAGTTCCCTTTTGAATTGCTGTAAAGATCTTGTATTTTTCATAATGAGAGGAAGAGTGTTCCATACTGATATGGAAGTGAATTCCACGGTTTGTTTACCGTAGTTAGTGCGGATTCGTGGTAACAGAAAATTGTTATTCAACGCGAATCTGGTGGTACTATTAGTTGCCAGGTTAGACGGTGAAAATGTGATCGATGGTAGCTCATTATGTAGAAATCTGTAGAAAAAAAATACCTAGGTTATATTTAGTGAGCCCAGAAATAGTAAGGATGTTATTCTCGTGTAGTAAGGAAGTGGCATTAGAAAACCTTGAACTATAAGTAATTATTCTGATGGCTCGGTTCTGAATTGTTTGTAAAGACGTAATATGGGTATTATAGGTGTTTCCCCAGCATATGATACCATAAGTAATGTGAGAGTGGACGAAGGAGTGGTAAAGTGAGAGCAATGTGGTACGTGTGAAGTAAGGGCGTGCTTTAATTAAGATGCGCATACCATAAGCTATTTGCTTTTTTATGTGAGCTATATGATTGTGATATTTCAGATTACAGTCAAGTAGAACGCCAAGGAAAGAAGAACATGAAGTTGAATGAAGGAAGTGGGGACCAAGACTAATAGGTGGAATGGAAGCTATGTTTCGCTGATGTGAAGAGAATACAACCAATTTAGTCTTAGTTGCATTAATAGATAACATGTCAACATTACACCACCTTAGAAGGTTTTCTAAGTCAGCATTTAGTTTATTAACGAGAGATGAGATATCTTTACGAAAAGTGAATATTGTTATATCATCAGCGTACAGAATGCATTTTGTTGAAGAAAGACAACGAATGGCTTCCGGCAAAATAGGTGCGCAATAGATAACGTCCTTGCCTTGGTCTGATCAATTGAAGAGGAATTCGTCTCTGGAAACACACCTACTGCATTATTTTTGGACATTAAGGTAGCATATGATTTGGTATATCGTAATGCAATAGCTGACGCTTTGGAAACCCTTGGTCTTGGAGGACGGCTTTACGCGAGGATTGAAAACTATCTTCAAGGACGCGAATTTTTCATGTGTACCGCGGATGGCCCCACGGCGCTTTATGCCTTCGAGAAAGGAGTGCCGCAATGTGCTGCGTAAAGCCCGGTATTATTTAATTTAGTCCTCACTCATCTGAGAAGAAACCTGCCCCGTGGTGCCAAAATCACACTGTATGCGGACGATATCTGCATTTGGACCGCGGCGCATTCCCGCAGTACCACCCAACAACGCCTCGAGAGAGCACTGGCAAAAATATCGGCCTACCTAAACTCACGGGGTCTGAAATTGTCCCCCTACAAAAGCGTTGCTATGGCTTTCACGCGGAGGAGTTGGGAAAGATAGCCACTAATGTGTGTGGTCGTACCCTTCCATACGTCAAGACGGAAAGGTTTCTTGGAGTGACGATCGATAGGAACCTGACATGGTCGCCTTAAGTGAAAAAACTGAGTGAGAACATTTCCTCGGCGTCACACGTATTCCGATTTCGAGGCGGATCACAGTGGGGCAGCAACTGTCGATCAATGGTGCTCCTCCATAAGGCCTACTTCTACAGAACACTACGGTATTGCCTCCCGATCCTCCACAAAATCTCTCCCACAAGCAAGCGAAAACATGAGGCAGCGGGGAACAACTGTATTCGCGTATGTCTCTGCCTTCCGAAGGGGTCGTCCCACTCAGGAACTGTAGCAGAAGCCGGACACATGCCCCTTGAAGTGTTATCTTCTCAGGAGGCACTTTGAATTCACCTCCGAAACATCATTCATACGAAGGCCCACTTCTTGAAGGATATATCAAGAACCCGTGTGACATCTAGCTTTGGACAGGTCGTAGGAAGCGTATCTATTTCAATTCCAGTTCAGGCGTCACAAATTATGCCACGAAACATTCCACCATGGACACTGTCCCCACTAGAAATCGAGCCATATATCCCTGGAATCAGTGCGAAAAAGAAAATGCCTCAAACAGCGACTTATCAGATAACCTTGGAATATACGCACAAAGAAAACACCGCTGCAACGAACATTTTCACAGATGCTGTGCAACACCACGTCGCTCAGCGTGCTGACTTTTTGTTCCCTCTACAGGGCAACGATTCTCGTTTCGTCTTACGCGAGCGACATCATCTACTTCAGCAGAGCTATACGGAATTAAGGAGGCCTTTGTGTACGTACTTCGACAGCAGCCACCAATGATATGGGTGATTTTCACGGATTCAAGAGTAGCCCTACAAAGTATGCGGAACAGGCACAAGCGTTGTAATAATCAACCCGCAGCATTTCACATCGCTTAGCTTCGCCACAAGGCTAACATCGCTGGGCATTGCATCAAGTTCCGTTGGATACCTGGCCATGCCGGTATTTCGTGAAATGAAAAAGCAGGTGAAGCTACGTGAAATGGACTGCAATACCGCAATTTCAAGAGAACGTTTTTTTTATAAATGCCGACGCTTCGAACATGGAAAAAAAATATGCCTATTACGAAAAAGACCGCATCTGGAGTCTGCCGCTTCACAAAGTTAACTTACTGTGTTACATTGACCCAGAAATGAGACCAAAAATTCCACGACCGCTTCCTCGACACTTGAACGCATTCTGCCATCGTCTTAGACTGAACATGGCATACACGAACAGGTATCTGCACCGCAAAGACAGCGAGGGACAAGGACGGGCGCAGACTTGCAACTAAAGTTTATTCCACAAGGTACACATATAAATACACACCCGACATACACCACTACGCGTGCGCGAAAAAAAGGAAAGTTAAAAGATAAGTAAAACCTTGTATATGCGAAACGCGACCTACCTACGCTCGTCAATAAACCTAATCTCACTGGTATGTAAATAAACTGAGGTGTCACTGACACATTGTTGTCCTTTCTTTTTAATATGGTACGCCTCGAGTAGCTCTCTGGCTCGGCTATCTCTGCAGCGGCACAAAATAAAATAAAACGAATGGGCACCTGCCTGTCCACTGCCTGGCGTGCACGTGCAAGCCGATCATGAAGGAAACAAAGATTTTGTGCCGCTGCAGAGATAGCCGAGCCAGAGAGCTACTCGAGGCGTACCATATTAAAAAGAAGGGACAACAATGTGTCAGTGACACCTCAGTTTATTTACATACCAGTGAGATTAGGTTTATTGACGAGCGTAGGTAGGTCGCGTTTCGCATATACAAGGTTTTACTTTTCTTTTACCTTTCCTTTTTTTCGCGCACGCGCAGTGGTGTATGTCGGGTGTGTATTTATATGTGTACCTTGTGGAATAAACTTTAGTTGCAAGTCTGCGCCCGTCCTTGTCCCTCGCTGTCTTTGTGGTTCGTTTGCTCGCGCAGTTAAACAATGTTCGCTAATACCTACCTACCAACTCGCCCAACAACAAGTTCTACTAAACTATGTATCTGCACCGCATAGGACTGACCACTAACCCCTACTGTGATAACTGTGGCAACTTAGATGCATTGTAGCATATATTACTAGAATGCATCGCGCACCGTGATGAGAGACAATTTTTGAGCAACAAATGCACATGATTAGCTACGATCCATTAACATTATCAAGCATGAAGGTCTGATACCCGGCCCTTCAAAACAGCGATGGGTTTTGTATTTATTGTTCAAATACTTGGCAGAAATTGGTCTCATAGGAAAGCTTTAAAGATTGAACATTTCATATAAAAAAGCCTAAATTTACCCGCCATGTCACTTCTAAATAATAGTGTCAGGTCCACTTGCACATTTCATATTTATTTTTATTTTATTTTTCTCCCACTCTCCTCTCGATTCTATTAATCCCAATTCCACATCCCTATGCAGAGTAGTATGCCAGCGGTGGTATACGCGCCGGCAAAATTATCTGTTTTTCTAATAAACAGTATCTCTCTCTCTCTGTCTGTCGCTCTCTCTCTCTCTCTCGGAGGAGGAGGAGGAGGAGGAGGAGGAGGACATCTTTCTGATTTTCTCGAGCGAAACTTAAGAAGTTGGTCCGGACGAGGAACCGCCTACAGAAAGTAAAGAAAGGCACTCGGAACGGCGGCAAGAGAAAGAGGCGTCGCAAATTCAGAACTGCGGTAGAGAAGAGAACGTGGTCGACTAAATCTAAAGCCACTAAACTCTGTGGGGAGCGCAGAGAAAATATTAGAAACGCGCATGAGTCGGTTGGAATGTTTTATTCAGAGCACGTCCGAATCGTCAGACGAGGTCGAAAACAAAGCGACATTCGGCGTGGAGGAAGACAAAAACCTGGGGGAAATTACGTTTCCCCTCGTTTAGTTCTTTTCAAGGTGCAGCTTGTCTGACAGAGCAGAACAAGACGGTTAGGCGACGCGACGTAGTCATACCTAGCAGTGTATTCCAAGGGCAATGCCAGAAAAGCAGGTGGACAGTACGAAAGGTATCGGGGCTCTGCAGCGATGGGAATGACATACGTGCCATATGTATTCTCGGGTTAACAAGTTTGAAAGGAGCTTTCAGACAGCGCCCACATCGAGTGTTAAGGAGGTGGTTTTCACGCGTGTAATGTTCAGAATCTTTGTTTTCGACATGTTTTGTTTAGCAGATAGGATTCATTGGTTTTATACGCTTGCACCGCTAAGTCTAAATTAGTTGTTTATACCTGTAGTGGCGCGCTTATGAATCAGTTTGCTTTTCGGAAGTGATCGCGAGATTTTTTTCTTTGAAGGAAAGACGCGTATTTTAGCGGGGACGTTGTTTAACCACATGATTCAGAAAGTGTTAGTACGGTCCCTTTGAGGCGTGTCATGCTCAGGCACAAAGAAGCAAAGCGTTGATGCGTGTTACGCACATGCAGTCATCAGACAGCAGCGCTTTAGTATCGCTTAGAACGTGTGTGCTAGAAATTAGAATTAAGCTCGAATCCTCGTGATATTACAAGTGCGTAATTTATGCAACATAGTTTTGTTTTGCATTAGTGCTGGTGTTTTGTGGACAAGAGAAAGAAACTGTTAATGTGTGTTCGAACTGGTAATGTGAAGATTAGGAGAGCTTATTCGGAGACGGTGAATTGCTCGAGAAGGAGGCTTTGTCTTTACGGTCTGTGCTTGTCTCCCCATACTTCTGCAGAGAATGCGTTCTCTGGGGTGAAGCCAGCAACCGTGGCCAAGTCCGTGCCGAAATTAACGAAAGCGATGAAGCACACCCTTTGGGGTACCTCAGTCGAAAACTGACACCACGAGGTGTTTAGCAACTCGGAAGAAGAGTGTTTTGATATGAAATAGTCAATCCATAAGCTGTAATGCGATATCCAAGGCGCTAAATTCATGGTGGAGAGCAACCATGGCCCTCCTGCATGGCAGGAGTCAATATTTGAGAGAAACGCGAGACAAATGAGATGGTTTGACCAGAATACCAATGCAGACTAGCTGAGCCAGGGCCATGAGCTGAGAATTGGTGAACATGTTTTCTAGGCATCGCTAGTGATGAGGAAGTTAGCCACTTGTTTTTGTCTTGTCGAAAGCTGAGCAAGACTAGAAAAAAGAGAGAAAGAGAGAGGGGTAAAACGTAAACGATACGGGAATCACAGAGTCCGGCAGCCGTGTCACTCGGGAACACCAACGAGTGTTTGTGTGTCTGCCTTTGTATTCCTAAGGAGGTGGACACAACGATGCAAAGACCCTCTCCAGCTGCCGTGTGACATCAGCCATTACAACTAGAACGATCCACGTGTCCACGAATGAACATCGACGCTTCGGCAGCCTGCCATCTGGTAACCGTCAGGTTGGATTTCTTGGCAGTGGAGGTCTTTTTTACGTCTCAACACCACAAAGGCATTAATTGGACGATTACCGCGGGACAAAACCACCACCCTTCCTATCCAGACGCAGGGTGGACACCGACCATTGAAGGGTCCTATTAAGGGCGCTCACTCCACCATTACCCGGAAACTTGAGCAAAGTATGCAAAGGTGGGAACCACGAGACCAAATTGAAAGGCGCAGTTAGTTAGACATTTAGCACAAATCAAATCACCAACCATCTATCAGCGCCTACCCAGACGACAATGTAGCGCCGACACCGACTGTTGCAGTGTTTGACGAAAGGCTTTCACCCCGCCCTTTACCTGGCAGTCTGAGCGACAGCGACGACGAGCGTGGTGTCGCTGGTTGCTGTCTTGCCACAGATTCGAAACCAGTCTCTTCGGGGGCGCAGTTAATGCGGCTTATTGCGAGCGTGGGCGTGGCGTCATAACGGAGTAGACAAGGGGGATTTGCTGCTGGACAGTCTTCAGACTCCCTAGTCGACTCTCCTAGGGAAAACGACGGTATTGAAAGCGAAGGCTTTTCGAGAGTTAGGACAGAGGGTCCTGATGTGAACTGAGCCATTTAACTTGTTTCTGCGTGGAGTGCGCTTCCGTACAGAAGCCTTGTAACTAAGCCAATAAGGCCTTTCTCCTTCATTTTCTATAACTTGACGTCCTAGTCGATGGGCTTGGTGGATTGCACGCCAAGAACGCCAGCCTAGCGCCAACAGCGAAGAATAATTGTCGCTGTGCCGGCAGCTAAAATACGCATTTTTATATCTATTTCTGCATTCTTCTTCTATTTTCAGCCCACGTGGCAGAATAATATCACAATTGTATTATGATTCTACTGCAGGATGGCCCAAGTGCGTATCACGATTACTTCACTCATAGATTTGTTCTTGCCTGGATCGTCTGTGTTATGCGTAAAATTTACTATCTCTGATTGGGCAGCATGTCTAAATGCCTTGTTTGAGGCATTAGAGCGACTTTCGCTTAGATGCGTAGATTTATTGGAGACTTATACGTATATTTAGATATCTTGTTGCTAGATTTTGCGTAAACATTCAGTGAACTTTGTTTCCAGTGACAACTTTTTGCGCTTTATTACGCTGTATATTCGCATTTGATTATTACCTTATATCTTATCTTCGCATTTATAATCTATACTTTGCAGAACTCCTGCTTTTTATATGTGCTGCAGGTTGCGACTATAATTTCGGTGCAATTGCTCACAATACAGGATGCACCTGCGCATTGCATTGGAACGAAGCACAGTGTCATTGAGATGTTTCCCTGGCCGTTGCATATGTATAAAACTGCAAACAAGGTTCCTGAATAAAATAAGTAATTAAAATATTTGTCCTCAACTCCGTCATTTCATGGTATTTACGTTTCTGATATAAGCGGCATCCACTGCTTTGCTCGTTTCGAACTGATGTAGGTTATAAAGTTCATGTGATACTTTCTGTACTTATTAAATGGACAAAAAAAACATGGAAGCCTTTATATCAGTTATTTCTGCCACGATTTTTGGGACGTACTAATATATCATTTCATGAAAAAATACACATTTTACTTGTCTCGACAGTACGCAGCGTTCAAGAATTCGTTTGCAGCATCTTCGGCAACGGCAATGCAGTTATCATTCCAGTATTTGATCCCTCGACAAATTCCGTTAGGAGGAGGCCGCGCTGAAACGCGAGTCACCCTCCCTCCCCCCAAACAAATTCTGGCTACGCCACTGCAAAGTTGTTACAGATGAGATGTGTTTATTCGCCAGATGAATGAAGGGGTGTAGCGACGAGATCGCAGGCAGACAGGTATTTTCTACTCTGCGCGAATTTCCTCAATCTGCTCTTCTTCGGCTCCCCAGCGTAGCGTAAGAATAGGCTGAATGAAAAATTGTACGCATCGCATTAAGACGTAGGTCACTTACTACCACTTTAAAAAAAAAAAGCTTAAGCAAGACTGCGAGTCGGGCTAGTTGAAACAGATTCATCTTAAAACTTATTGTGCACGAACAAACAGGGACGAAGAATAGAAGAAACACACGGACGAGCGCTTTCTAACGACTGGTTTTATTTTTGAAGAACCACCTGCTTCAATACCCAAAGATCTGCGCGATATAGTCAACAGAGCACGCCTATAGCGCATATAAACACACAGATCTGCGCTATCAAGTCAGGAGAGCATGTCTATAGTACATATACCACTTGTGATAAAAAACAAAGACGTGGACCAAAGTCACCTGGTCAACATAAAAACAGCAAGGTGCATGAAACAACCACTTAAGATAAAATGCGTTAAAGATGTGATCCATCCATCCATCGGTTTCATTGCTGGATAAAGAAAATTCACTTGTATCATCACATCTTTAACGCACTTTATCGTAAGTGGTTGTTTCATGCAACTTGCTGTTTTTATGTTGACCGGGTGGCTTTGGTGCACGTCTTTGTTTTTCATCACAAGTGGAATATGTACTATAGACGTGCTCTCTTGACTTGATTGCGCAGATCTGTGTGTTCATATGCGCTATAGGCATGCTCTGTTGACTAGATCGCGCAGATCTGTGGGTATTTAAGCAGATAGTTCTTAAAAAATAAAACCAGTTGTTAGAAAGCGCTCGTCCTTGTGTTTCTTCTATTCTTCGTCCCTGTTTGTTGGTGCACAATAAGTTTTAAGATGGAAAAAGCTTCGCTTCACACACACTTCCTCCACGTGCGTTTGTTTCCCACAAATACTTTAGTGGCCACCATTCGCGCTTGCCGTGGACGCCCACTAAGCCAGAATGGCTTCGCAGAAAGAACATCCGTCACTGTAGTTATTGGGTGCAGCACGCGTATAGGAGAGCATGCAGGTGAACCCAGCAGATGCTGCTGCACTGGTATCCTCCACGACGGCGCAGCGTCGGCGACTCTGTGTACGGACTGCGTGCCAACCAGAGTGTACAAGTCACCCGACAATGCATGCAGTCGAGTGAGCCAGCCCGAGTCAAAACTACACGCACTGCACCGAATTACACGCACTGCAGGCAAGAGGGATCGTCTGCTGTCGTCTACGCAACAGCATGCACGCACGTAGAACTTCAAACACGACTCCGAGTTGAACCAATGGCCGAGCCAGTTCGAACTGATTCGAGTGCAGTTCCAAAATGGCGAAAAATATCGGTAATCTTTAGTTATGGTTCGGCTGAGAATAACGGTTCAGTTCAGATTAGGTTCAATAGCTTGCGAGTGACATCGCAGCTTCAAGTATGTACACACTGTGAATTCGCCTAATCTGGCGCGAACACTTGGCCTTTGCATTCCGGCATACCTTGTGAGCGGTGTACAGCATAAAAGCAGAAAGTGCAAAACATTATTAAAGTCGTGACCTTTGTGGAGGGTAAACCAACATTTCACGATAATACACTGCGTGATATGCAGACAAGCACAATCGGCCATGTCTCCGTTGGTGTTACAGCAGTTATTTAGATGCTTCTCTAAAGCATCGCTTCACATAGATTACAACATATGTGCTGGATGTGCGTGATTTGTAATCAAACTTCTGGCCTCGCACTCACCGCCAACGAAGAGTTCAGTGCCAGCCCGATGCTGCTTGATCGCGGTGTGTCTCCGTACTCGTCGCCGCCCATTGCTACGGTGAAGACAAGCGTGGCGAGCACCACGGTCTGACTGCAGGCCATCGCGAACGTCCGAGCCAGTCTGCTGCACGTCACCGAGGCGAGCGAGACGCGCAGGTTCTGGTCCGCCAGGCGGCAGAAGCGCTCGTAGAAGCGCTCCGTCATGCCGAACACGCGCACGACGGTCAGCGAGTCCACGGTCTCCGTCACGTGCTGAAGCAGGCGCGAGAAGTGAGCGCTTCGGATGAAACGTGTTGCGTTCACCGCACGAGTGAGCAGTGCCTGCGGAGAGAGACAATTTTTCGTCTAACAAACGCTTGCCGCCATACCGTCATACGTCACCAGGTGTGTGTGGATTGCAGTGTTAAAATTGCATTGGTGATCGATATTACCGTGCCTTTAGACATTTTTAAATCTGTATAACATGTGTTCTAGCTTTCAGTGATGTTGTGCTGCTTATATTGTATGTACTTCCATTTCACAACATGTTCTCTTCTACTTGAACGCGTAACGGTCTGCAGATACGATATAAAAAAATAGAGCACAGCGAAACGCTCACATTTATTATACTGTTGCAAATCACGGTTAAAATCTGAAGCTATCTTATGCTATCAATGAGCCGTAATCGCTCCTTTCTCTCACTACGCACTTATTCTTGATTGCGCTCTCCTTCGTGGGCTTGTCTACCACTGTCCAAACATCGACCAACAATGCTAGCAAATCTCCTGCATTTTCGTGCTGTGGAGTGATATTTAAAACGCCCTGTAGACCCACTAGAAGCCCAATGCTATAGAAACAGCGATATAGGGCAAACAAATTAAAACAGTGCTCGGGGTTTTACGCGCTCAAGCCGCGATGTGATCAGGAGGCACATCATAGTGGGGGATTCCGGATTATTTAACAGGGATAAGCGGGCTAGTTGGTGGTCGTTATTGGAATGCATCATGTAACCGCACAAAAACAAGGGGCAAAGAAGGAACACACAAGACAGACGCGGAACTTCAACTAAGATTTACTCCGGGAAATACCACATTTATACAGTTTCATAATCACACTTGCTAATCATCAGACAGCCATCACTCGACGTTGGCATGTGGGCGTGAGTGCCACAAATTTGCTTGTAAATATTTGAACTCTTTATTGCTCAATGACACTGAAGCGCTGCTTACGCAGCTGTCAGATTGCATTTTTATACGGTAAGCTTCATAGATTTCTCGGTTCAGTTGTGACGCAAACATCTTCAAGACTTTTGTGTCGTGGAACCTAGGCGTGCAATTACGACAGTGGCGACAATGGTCAGCCAGTTTGCGACCCGCCTCCAATCCTTCTACTCCTGCGCGGTGCTCCTGTAGGCTGACGTTTACGCACCGTCCCGTCTGCCCTATGTAGCTATTGCCACAAGAGAGCGGTATCTGATACACTACCCCTATTCTGCATGGGACGAGTCTGTCGACGTCCTAGCTACCACATTCATTTCTTTTGTTGTTACCCTGCACCATGTTGCACATACCCGCCAGTTTTTTGGGCGCCGTGAAAACCACCGGTACTTCACATTTTTCAGCCACCTTTTTGAGGTGGTGGGAGATTTGGTGGTAGTACGGGATGGCAACAGGTTTACGACGTTGCGGCTCTACGCTTGGGCGGAGCTCTGATGGGCCCCTCGCTTCCTTGGCAAGGGTTTCTAGCACCGAGGTGACCATATCATACTGAAAGCCTGCACTGTGCAGCCTATTCAACTGTAAGAACATGCTATGTTGGATTTCATGCTGGCAGGACTTATCAAGAGCAGCACGCAGGCAAGTTTTGGCTTATAAAAAGGGGAATTGCAAAAAACTGCCTGCGTGCTGCTCTTGATAAGTCCTGCCAGCATGAAATGCAACATAGCGTGTTCTTACACTTGCAAAGACTGCACAGCGCAATGACAGCCTGAACAAACGTAAAGAAGAAAATACAATTCCGCTCATGGGCAGGGAGCCAAGGTGTGACAGAACAACATGGTCGTGATAACATACTTTGGATGAAGCACATTTCTGCGGATTATAATACGATAGATGTATCGCTGACACAATCAGACCCTTTCTTTTTAATATAAAACGCTTCCAACAACTACCTTGCAGTTTGGTCCCCACTTTTCCCAAGAATCAATGCTTGTTCAAAGCATGGCGTACAACAACAGTCTTTACAGTGCGCAGGAAGATGCACGTTGTCACACTTGCCGATGCTATTAGCGTGCTCTCTCAGTCTGTCATTAATACAACATTCCGTTTGTCCGACGTATGACTTGCCGCAATCTAGGGGTATCTCGAAAACCACCCCTTCAACGCAGTCCCTGAAATGTTCGGCGTGCTGCTTCTGGCAGCCCCGCTGCCCCTCGCGTGTGGTCCGGGGACACAATTGAGCTAACTTGTTGGGAGCCGAAAAGACAACCGGAATGCCATATCTGGTAGCTACCTTCTTGAGGTTATGGCTCACACGGTGCACGTAAGGTACTACTTCTGGTTTTACTCGCTCCCTTTCCTTCGAGTGCGTTTTCCCACTCGCAGCGCTAGTTTTCAGCTTCTGTAGGAGGGACTGGACCACGGCATTTAAGACAGACTGAGGGTAGCCTGCTTTTAGAAGTCTCTCAAATTGATGGAAAAAACTCGCCTGCATCACATGCACACATGACTTGCGCAGAGCCGATTCCAAGCAAAGTAAGGCGATTCCACGCTTCACAGTCTTAGAGTGTGCTGGGTCATATTGTAGCAGTTCTTTTTTACCTCGAGGGAGGTACGCACAACAAACGTGATCACTATTAAGTTTTTTTATTTATTTATTTATTTATTTATTTATTTATTGATACTGCGGTCCTGTTACCAGGACCTTAGCAGGGTGGATACAAAGTGAAAAACATCCAAGTAAATATACAGCGATACATAACATAGGTCACTCGCGATGTACAAATGCAAGAAGTTACTGAATAACACAGTAAATCACTCGCTACATAAACATAGGTGTGATTCAAATAATGGCAATGAGCATTGAGTTACAACGTCATTAGTAAGGTTATTCCATTCAACAATAGTTCTGGGGAAAAAGGAAAATTTGAAGCAATTCTTTTTAGTAATTAACGGTGTTATTGTCTGTGAGTGTCGATGACGTGTAGCATAACCAGTAGAGAAAGTGATAAAGCGTGATGTATCAATGTTGTAGTGCCCCTTTATGAGCTGAAATAAAAACTTTAAACGGCATGTTTGGTTCCTTTGTGTTACAGGTGACAATCCACTTCTCCTGAGAAGCTCCGTAACTGAAGTGCGACCATACGAATTATATATGAATCGTACTGCCCTTTTTTGAACTTTTTCTAGTTTAGTAATGTTTCTTTTAGTAAAGGGATCCCATATGACAATTGCGTATTCCAACATTGGTCGAATGATGCCATTGTAAGAAAGAAACCGCACAGGAGGCGTAGCGAATTTTAGAGAGCGTCTTAGGAAAAATAGTTTTCGAAGGCAGTTTGCCGTGACAATGTCAACATGTTTGTTCCACGAGAGAGTGTTAGTAATCCAGAGGCCAAGGTATTTATATGCGGTTACCTCAGAAAGCATGATGTTTTCGGTATTGTAGTTGTACAATAAAGGCTTGTTTTTTAACGATATTCTCATAAAGACAGTTTTATCGAAGTTAATTTCCATTTGCCAATCATTGCACCATGTTACTATGCTTTTAAAGGCATCATTCAGTCTAATTTGATCGTCAACAGAGGAATTTTTTTCGTACAGAACACAGTCATCAGCGTACAACCTAATACCCACAGAAATCTGATCCACAATGTCATTTATGTAAAGTAAAAACAGAAGCGGACCAAGAACTGATCCTTGGGGGACGCCGGAATCAACGGGCACCTTATCTGAACTGGCTGAATTTAGTGTTACAAACTGACGTCGGTTAGTCAAATAACTCTTTATCCAGGCGAGTAGTTTGTTATTTTGCAGAATGTAGCTTAGCTTATGCAACAATTTGTTATGCGAGACTTTATCAAACGCCTTACGGAAATCCATGAAGATTACGTCTGTTTGTTTTAGGTTAAGTGTTAGGTTAAGGTCTAAAAACTGCAATGGACTGTCCTTCGGAAGCTCGTGAGTAAAAGTAAGTCCTTTTGCGTTTGCTCTAAAAACATCTAAAAGCTGCTCAACCATTTCATGGCATGGCAAGGGGCATCTATTGTCAATACCAACTAAAAATCGTGAACGTACCTAAAACCTTTAAGAACATTAGGATGAGATGAAGTAAAAACACATTGTAGTGCGCGGTCAAAGTAGGATAAAAAGATGTCACATAAAATGGGTGCTACACGTGAAGCAATGCCATGCCCTCTTTCTGCAGAAATATGCCATGTTCGAAAGTTGCAAAGGTGCGGTTGAGATAAGCTTCCAAGAGGGAAACAAAATTTGAAGCCGACATCTGCATTTTAGACACAAAATTAGCTTCGCCACTTTCCTCAATGCGCTGTTTAACGGCTTTTAGAAGTTCAGTATGCGGAACCGAGTAAAAAAGGTCATTTACGTCAACGGAAAGCACATAGCCTATTTCTTGGCTGCCACAGGAATATTCAAAAACTTCATCTGAGTTTCTAGTCAATAAAGAGTCATTGAGTTGAAGAAGCTGCAGGGATTTCAACAAATACTGCTAACTTGACATTGCCACGTGTCCCGTTCACTAATAATCGATCAACCTTATGGGTCTTGGCACTGAAGAAAGCTCGAAGAGAATCTTTTTTACTCTTTTTGATCTGTTTAGCTAATCTTTCACAGCCAATTTCGTCACAGAACGAAGTCATGGTTTTCTTAACTTTTGGTAAGCTGACTTTTACAGGGTTAACATTCTTTTCGACTGCCTCTAATGCTTTTTCGTTAAAGGCTTGCCTAGGGAGAGCTACAAAAGCACCTTCCTTATCGGACTGCATTACACAGAGTTCATTGTCTTTGAATAAAGACACCACACGTTGCAACATTCACACCTGTTGACCAGTTCCGGCCTTCGTGGCAGCACCATCTAGTAGGCAACGCTCGCGGTGTTCCTCGGGCGCTTTTCTTGCGACTTGCCGATTCCATGCCCGAAGCTCTTATGCTGGAACCTGGGGCTCAAGTCCGTGTTTCGGTCCCTTGTTGAGAAGGTTGACTATATCGTTTGGAATATTGGTTTCACCAATAACCATCAGTCTCTCTCTCCGCCTCTTCTTTGTGGTTGCCGCGTTCACACTCCTCAGCAGCCGAGATAGCATACTGTTCCATGTGGCTGCTATGGCAGTACTCACCACGTTCCGGTAGTCACTTAGTTTACTTACAGCAATCCACGCAGGGAAGTTGGTTAGCACATGCATCTGAGAAGATTGTTGAAAACCCGGATCTGATGGCCCAGCTCCAAACGTAGAATCCTATCCTAGATTATAGAATGCACGTCCTTTTTGGTAACCCTGTTAAGGTGCCGATAATCCCCGCAAAACCAGGATGAGCCATCCTTCTTTTTACCAGTACTACAGGCGACGCCCATGGACTACATGACGGTTCAATAATGTTCTTGCCAAGCATTTTGCGAACTTCTGCGTGAATAACTTGACGCACAGCCGGTGACACTCGATACGGGCGGCGATGGATAGGAGGGGCATTGCCGGTACTAATGCGATGTTTAGCCGCTGTAGTTTGGGCCAAAGGACGATCGTGAATGGCAAAAATATCGTGGTAGGAAAACAGAACGCGGTAGAGCTCACGAGCGTGCTCAGACGGCATGTCGGGCGCAATTATTTTCTGTAAGTCGGCGATGGTACAAGTTGCCGACTGCAATAGTAGACGAGGATCGGCTGAATTGTCGTCTACTGCAATCGATGCTACTGAGGGATCCTCGAATGAGCAAAGCTGGGCCAAAGACATCACGTGTGGCAGCACTTGTGTCGTCAAGCCAAAATTGACATCTGGCAGGTAGACGCAATTCGCCGTAATAGGTAAAACTGTGCGAGGTACTGTGATCGCGTGTGTAAGGAGGACGTCTTGCATAGGAGCCGCGATGTAGTGACCGTAGGGCACTGGTGGGGATGACAGTAAGTCAACGTGAGTCAGTGCCGAAGGTGGCAAGCGAACGAAGTCGACGGAACTGAGGCGACTGGGGTGTGGTTCAACGTGATCCAGAACAGGCAGGTCAAGGCGGAGAGTACTGGCGAAACAATCGATGAGGGCAGAATGTGCGGAGAGGAAGTGTAAGCAGAGGATGATGTCGTGGGGACAGTGGGGGATGACTGTGAATAGCAGGATAGTGGAGCGATCGGCGAAGGAGACGCGGGTGGCACGCATACCTATTACGGGGGCTGTTCCGCCCCCGTAACAGGCGTCGCGGAGGGCGTGATTATTTTCTTCAGGCCGTTACGAAGGTCTGCGCTCATTACCGTCAAATGCATCCCAGTGTCTATAAGAGCAGATGCAAAAACACCGTCGACTTGCACATCAAGAAGGCTCAGATGAATGGGCAACGTCAGTAGAAGATTTGGCGGCGAAGGGAGCAATGCAGCGTCACCTCGAGGCCCTTCATCATCTAGTTTTCCGGCTGGGAGTGGCATCTGAAGGGTGTCGGCGCAAAGGAGCGACGGGGCTGGGGAGAGCGAGATTATCATCGTTGGGGCGAAGGCGAACAAGAATAGCGGCGGCTCGGTGCAGGAGAATCAGTGGCGGCTTTATCGGAGCGTGCGGTATAGGGACGAGAAGGGCCACTCGGGGGCGAGAGCAGGCAGTACAAGTAGACTGGGTGGGGGAACTCCAGCGACTGTGACAGTGCCGAGAAATGTGCCCGATTCGACGGCAGAACTGGGCTTGTCGTCAGCAGTGCGCCATTCAGATGGGTGGCGGAAACGTAATGGATAATAAGACGCGGAATGGGGCCGAATCGAAGAAGCCGGGCGGGTAGCAGGGCAATGGGCCGAGCAGGTGGTGTGAAGACCCATGTTTTCGAACTTCTGGCGGACAACTGCCTGAATCAGGGAAACCGTGACTGCATATGCGTTGGTGGGGCTGGAGTCGAAGGCAGCTGGATAGGCGGGCTCGATCTCATGCCGTACAATCTTGGTAACATCGCCAGTGTTGTTGGGACAAGGAGCGTCGGCACAGGAAGATGTCGCTGACGTGTTGGGCAGACGGGCAAACTGCTGGTCGATACGTCGGCTTTTAGCGAGTTCCAGGCAGCGGCACTCTTTTATTACTGCATCCACCGTCGCCACATTGTTGCAAACGAGCAAGTGGAAGGCGTCATCGGCAAGGCCTTTGAGGATATGGGAAACCTTGTCGGACTCAGTTGTGTCTGCGTCAACTGAGCGGCACAAAGCCAAGACCTCCTGGATGTACGCGACGTAGGGCTCTGTTGACGTCTGCATACGGCCGGAGAACGCCTTCTGCGCGGCAAGTTGCTGACCGTAGGGGTTGCCGAACCAGTCTTGGAGCCTTTGCTTAAGCGAATCCCAACTGGTGAGTTCATCTTCGTGCGTCCAAAAGCAAAGTATAGGTGTGGCACTGAGGTAAAAAACTACGTTGGCGAGCGTGATAGTACAATCGCACAGCTTATTGCGGCTGACGTGTTCGTACAGGCTTATCCAGTCCTCGACGTCGTCCCCATGTTGGCCCGAGAATACGCCAGGATCACGCGGAGCGGGGAGAGCGATACAGGTCGCCGATGAGGCAGCAGGTGTCGGAGGCGGCTGAGTCGATTCGTCGTCGCCGGGAGCCATGAAGGGAGGCTCGATGTACCGTCCACTGCAAAGCTCCGTGACGAGGTACAGAGAATGTCCACCTCCACCAGATATGTTACGTAGGAAGAGGCAGAGCTAAAGCTCTATACAAGTATTGGCCTCGAGCTCCACCACTGGAAAAGCTGGCGCCACCGTGGCCGTGACGTGCTATTGGGGATCACGTGGACATAGCGGCCGCGTCGGCTGCTTCGGGAGCGCCGAAGCGAGCTGAAAACGAGAGTTTAGATTCCCTCGTACGCTGCGGTCCTCATTTGGTGGCGCGATTTTCCCGCTTCGAGTGTCTCCTTTACAACGCCTGAAAGCGCTACGATAGGTAGTGGCTGCCTTTTAAGGCGCGCAACATGGTAGGCTACTGCTCGGTGCCGCAGTGCCGGATGTATGTGCAACGGAGCCCGGTGTGAGCCTGATTCACACGTAGTCGCAGGACAAGAAGCTGCGTGAAGCTTGGCTCGCGAAAAATAAAAACGGTAAACAGTCATCGGCTACAACTCGGGTATGCAGCAAGAACAGCCGCGAGGAAAATTTCTGCTACGGCGCCGGGTCTGCGATGTTCGGAAAACGCACACTGAGAAGCTGGCCCGAGTCCGCTGCCCGACTAATGTGATGACGGTTTGGTATGTGAACCTGTCGATGCTATACATACTGGCAAGTTTGCTGGAGTTGAAAGGGAGCGGTAAGAAGCACATTAAAAAAAGTCATGGCATATGGCCATGTTTATGTTATGAATTAATACACTGCGTTAGAAAAAATAAGCAGCCGGAAATCGCACGCTGAGAACACCGATAAAGATACAGTGCGACGCAACTCGAGAAATAATATTGAAACGTCCAAGAACTTGCAAGAAAAGAAAAGATTGAATCGTCGCGACGGCACATCGAAGTCTCCACAAGGAAATTATTTTTCTAACAGCTCTGGTAGCACCCACGCAGCAATGGTTGCTTGTATACTGTCAAATGCTCATATTCTGCGGCCTAAAGCTCATGGCACGGTGCGAAAACACGCACGCGGCGAAAGCGAAACAGTGCGCGGACAAACATGGAGAGGCGCAGTCGGTCGCTGCGAATCTGCGATCGCTGCATTGAGGCTTCATTATATAACGCTCCATTTAGTTATACAAATACTATAAGAGCATATTTCACCTAGTTTGATGCAAAAGCGTTTACCTACCTTTCACGTAAGAAGCAGGTTCGGGAGACTCCGTCGCGACGACCGCGGTCAGTGGCGTTCACTGTACGTATTCGGTAGAGATAGCGTCTGTAAACGTTTCTGTGCTTTCACTTTGCCCAAGATTATTAATTAGACAGCAAAAAGCTTCTCTAGTTTCGAAAATACTCACAGAAATGTCCGGGAGAGCTCGCGCGTGGTGTTTTTAGTGAGCGCTGACAGCAAAACCTATGAGGAGCGCGCCGCGTGATCCCTCATACTACGCCAGCGAGGCGCTTCCGATAGATGGCGACTCCATAACTCCTCGCCGCCAATATTTACAAGGAAATATGCCGCACTTCGCCAAGAGGCAACAGCCCGCACTAGCCTCCAATCGTCGTCGTCGTCTTCGCACTGTTAGCCTCTTTGTCATTGCCAATACTGTTCCGTAGAATTATAATTGCTACCGCAATAAAAGGAAAAGACAATAAAGAATTGCCGGTGTGCCTTGTGGCGCAAGCGTGGAACGGAGGAGCGAGGCAAGAAGCCGCGGACAGAAGGCAGAAGCGGCGGGAGAAGCAGCCTGTAGAACGATAGGTCCGGGCTCCTCTCGGTGCCTGATGTTCCCCGTGCTACGGTTCAACGTCTAAAGCTGGCGTTCGTCGGTGGGGTTTTCAGCGGAACACCGACCACAGCTTCGTGCACCCGGCCTTCTCTCCTGCCTTACGTTCCTGCCCCACCGTGCTACGTCGTCTTGCCTCCTGTTTCCAGGTAGGGCACCACAGCAGCTGATGAGGATAGCAATAGGGGCTTGTTGGTACGGCATATCTTATTTTGTTATAGCGCAAGCTTGACAAGGACAAAAGAAGGCACATCTGACACACACAGCGCTGTGTGTGTAAGATGTGCCTGCTTTTGTCCTTGTCAAGCTTTCGCTATAACAAAATGAGACATACCACAGCAGCATCCCACCGTCTACACCATTCCGGCCGTGACCTCGTCCGACGCGCCACACCGATCCATATGATTATGCGTGAACTTTGATGACTTAATCATGTAGTTTGCAGACAAGTTAGGGACTCTATACTTAGCAGTGGTGTTTGTTGCGTTATATGTCATATAAGGCATAGTTTGTATGTGTGTGTGTGACAGAGAGTATACGCTTCGTATTTTCTTTCCTAAATTGGTCTGCCACGTTCAAGAACTGACTACGGTGAAAAGATCTACAGCGTGACAGTGAGTGGGCGTCTTATTTTGCTATCAGTTTGTTTACACACTTTTGTGATGTCCCTCAATCAAGCTTTTGAATGCGCAATGAATCAATTGGCGTGTTACGTCGACACTACGTCGATGTTACATTGCTCTCTCGATTCTGCCGAATCTACTCTGAAAGCCATGGTTCCCGAATTGCCCTTCTACATAAATCGAAGTCTCCCTATGATTAAGCAGCAACAGCTCAGAACTCTACTCCGACGATACAAAGACTGTTTTTCGACGTCATCGAGTATTCGACAAACACCAGTTGCAAAGCATCGCATAATAACCAAACAGTGCGCTTGATCGCTCCGCCAGAGCCCTTACCGAGTTTCGACGCTAGAACGTGAAGCCATACGACAAGTCGACGAAATTCTGCGCAATGGCATTATCCAGCCATCTAAAAGCCCGTGGGGATGATCTGTTGTCTTAATGAATAAAAAGAACGGAAGCCTAGGTTTTGCGTCGATTATCGTCGACTGAACGAGATGAACAAGTCTGAACAGGAAGGACGTATACCCCTCCCACGGATAGACGACGCATTGGATCGGCTCTGCAACGCTAAATATTTCTCGTCGATTGATCTCAAGTCCGGATAGTGGTAAATAGAAGTCCACGAGAGAGATAGTGAAAAGACCGCCTTCATCATGCCAGATGCCCTCTACGAGTTCAAGGTCATGCCATTCGGGCTGTGCTCGGCATCTGCAACGTTCCAGCGCGTCATGCACACGGGGTTAGCAGGATAGAAGTGGCAGGCGTGTCTAGTTTACTTGGATCACATCGTTGTCTTCGCCGAAAATCTCGACGATCACCTTAGGCGGCTTGCGAGAGTACTAGAGGCTATCGAGTCATCAGGGCTTACTCTGCAGCCGGAAAAGTCCCGCTTTGCTTACGATGAGCTTCTGTTTCTAGGCCACGTCATTAGCAAATCTGGAGTCCGCCCCGACCCCCAGAAGACAGCTGCCATCGCAAAGTTTCCGCAGCACGTCGACAAGAAGGCAGTGTGTAGATTCTTCGGCATGTGTGCCTACTACAGGGGCTTTGTCAATGGCTTTTCACGCATCGCTGAGCCGCTGACACATCTAATAAAATGTGACGTCCAGTTCAAATGGGAGGCGCCGCAGGCCGACGCATTGCACGAACTGAAACGAAGCATGCAGTTGCCTCCAGTACTTGCTCACTTCGACGAGGACGCCGGTACCGAAATGCACACTGGCGTCAGTAGCCTATAGGCCTCGGTGCCGTCCTAGTCCAGAGGAAAGACGGACTTGAACAGGCAATAGCTTACGCTTGCCAGTCGCTGTCAAAAGTGGAAGGCAATTATTGTACGACCTAAAAGAAATCCCTCGCCATAATTCGGGCTACAGCGAAATTCGGCCCTTATGTATATGGCAGGCCATTCGAAGTCGTCAGCGACCATCACGCGTTGTGTTGGCTAGCGAACTAAAAGGACCCTTCAGTACGGCTGGCGCGGTGGAGCCCCAGACTACAAAAATACATCACTGTAACGTACAAGTCCAGAAAAAAACACTCTGATGCCGATTGCTGATCATATGATCCCATTGACTCGCCGCCGCCAGATGACGAGGATGACGACGCCTGCCTTGGCATAACAAAGGCGGAAGACTTCGCTGAACAGCAACGACTTGACCCGGAGCTAAAAAGCCTTGCCGGTATTTGGAACGGCACAGAGACGTTGTCCCTGGGGCATTTGAAGTTTGAAGTTTGAAGTTTGAAGTTTATTTCCTTTCTTCATTACAGAAAGAGGAAACAAGAGCTAAAGGCCATTCGGCCTGACAGGGGCTTTTGCTCCTAAGTGCGTTCGGCTTATATGATGAACCGATGTACAAACAAAAAGGCAAATGTAACAGGAAAACAAGCAAGTACGATGTACAACAGACAAATAAACAAGATAATGTGTACATTATACAATGACTATGTGTAAAAGACATTTATGCTTCAGTTTTTGTTTGTGCAATCACATTACCGCGCAGATTAAGGAATACATATATAGTGCATTATTAAAAAAAAAGATTTGGTGCGAGAGCAATTTATGTATAATTAATTTGATAGTGTGTGAGTAGGTTTTTTATACCTTGCTTAAAATTAGGCGCACAGAAATCAATTTTTTGTTCAACAATGTTTCGTAGCCTAGGTATTTGATAGTTTATATCCTGACGTCCGTAGTTAGTACGCGTGAATGGTATTTTCTTGATTTCATAACGTAATGGGTATCGAAAAGAAGTGGGTATACTGACAACATGGAGCCTGTGTTTTTTTTATATGTAAGAGTAATCTATAATAAAATACTTGATTTGCTCGGATCATTAAATGTTTGTCGAAGAGATTGTGTGTGGGTAAGTCACGCGGCCTACCATGGTAGTTTTCGAAAATTCGGAGTACTCGTTTTTGCAGGCTTAATAACTTATCATAGTTTTTTGTTGTAGTTGTTCCCCAGATCAAGACACAATAGGATAGCTTCGAGAAAAAAAGGGCAAAGTATATTGATTTTTTTTAGCCCTAAAGGAATTAAGTCACCTATTTTGTACATACAGCCTACTACTTTATTAAGATCATTGCAGAGCTTATTGACATGATTATCTCAGGAGAGGTTTTCTTGGAACCATACCCCCAAAAACTTTTGCGTTGTTACTTGTTCTAGCCTCTTTGCTTGAAATAGAACAGTTATATTAACAGGCAATGGCTTGTTTATCGGTCTAAATATTATATATTTGGTTTTATTGACATTCAATTGTAGTTTGTTGATGTACAGCCATTCAGATAATAAATTTAAATAATCATTTATTTCTTTTTGTATGCATTGCAAGGAAGAATTTGCAAAGAAAAGATTAGTATCGTCTGCGTACATGATGATATTAGGTGAGGAAGAAATGTTAGGGAGGTCATTGATATATAGATTAAATAATATAGGTCCAAGTATGGATCCCTGTGGCACGCCATTCTGTATTTTGAGAAGTGAGGAAGTGGCCTGATTATATGAAACAAACTGGTAACGATCGGTTAAGTAGCTTCTCATTAACTGTAATGCTGTACCACGTATACCATAGTCATAAAGTTTGCACAGAAGTATACCATGATTTACGCTGTCAAAAGCCTTACGTAGGTCCAGAAATAAGCCTACCGTGTATAAACGGTTTTCTATATTTTGCAGTATTTTATGTTTTATATTTAAGAGCGCATCCTCACATGATTTATTTTTTTGAAATCCGCACTGCGCCGTACTAATAATAGAATATTTCCTTAAGAAACCTTCTAGTCGAGTGTTTAGAACAGTTTCAAAAAGTTTTGAAAAAAGAGGTAGTATAGATATGGGTCGGAAGTTGTTTACACTATGATCAGCACCGCCTTTATGAACCGGGCAGACTCTGGCTATTTTAAGTTTGCTAGGAAAAATTCCGGACTCGAACAATTTATTAATAATATGAGCTAATACAATAGAGATGATGTCAGACACATATTTTATAGGAGATGCCATGATACCGTCGAAACCTGCAGCACTGTTTGATTTAAAGTTTTTGATCACGCTCTCTACTTCGGTTGGTGTCACCGGAAATAGCATTAAAGAATTTTGCAGAGACGGTTTCACAGTATGCCCTATCTCTTCTGGGTCTTCTGCAGAAATGTTGCTGCAGCATTGAACAAAGTGAGTGTTTAGGATAGAGACGGCTTCTTCACCCGAAAGAGTGCCGTTATCCGAAGCTATTTGTAGGTCTTGAGGGCTAGCCTTTCCTCCAGATATTTTCCTAATTTCCAGCCAAACTTTTCTTGGATTCGTATATATGCGCGAGAACACCTTCTCATAATATTTTTCTTTCGCCTTTTTTAATTCTGAATTTACTTGGTTACGGTACTCCTTAAATTTGGCTAATTCATTCATGTCTCTGGTTCTAAGGAATGTATGGTACATTTTATTTTTGTTTTTGATTTTTGTAAAAAGCACTACATCTATCCACGGCTTTCTAATTTTTGGGGGCCGTTTTGTAGCACTATGTTAAGCACGCGATAGCGCCGAGTGAGTTCGCCGCTATCGTTGTTCTTTGAGTGTAGCCTGCTTTCGAGGGAACAAGTTCGCCCAAGAAAATGCTAGCTTCGTTAATTAGAGTTTTGCTGCTTGGGCGAGGATTGTCTTCGTTCTCGCTTAAAAACCATCTACTCGTAAAGAACTTCTCACCAGCCTGCGCCAACTACTTTCGTGTTATCTCAGCACTGCGTCCAAAAATACTACACACCCTAGATGATGACCCCACCACTGGGCACCTCGGGTTCTCCCGAACGCTGTCGAGAATACAGGAAAAGTATTACTGGCCGCGCCTGACCACCGACGTCGCCCGTTACGTCAATACATGCCGAAACTGTCAGCGACGCAAGACACCATCGACAAGGCCAGCGGGATTACTTCAGTGAATGAAGCCTCCTTGCCGACCATTTCAGCAAATCGGGATGGACATGTTGCGGCGTTTTCGGTGGTGAAACGGAAATAATCATAATGGCAAAGCCTTTATCGCAATTGAAAAAATACAGGACGTTCATTTTTTTAGCCTGTGTTACTTTGGACTTTGTTTAGTTTAGTTTTTGTACTACTTTTGTTTGTTCCTTTGTGTTTCGTTCTCTTACGTTTGTAGCATCGGGACGATGCTCTTTTAAGAGGAGGGCGGGGCGGGGGGGGGGGGTATTGACACGTGTGCTTGTTTATCTTTATCAGGTGGCCACGTTTACCCGCCTAACACGTGTTATCGCTCAGCGCAGGACGCGCTTACATGTATCGGGTTTTCTCGAAAGTTATCGTTGGCCCTATCCGCAGTCTATGACATCAAACCTTGTGTAATCTCATTTCCTCGCGCGACGCGAATGATGTAGAACTTTCCGGAAGACGTGCGGGTCCCAACGATTACTCTGGAGCCTTCGATGACTGATGTATAAAAGGCCAACGCGCTTGACCCGCTGATCAGGTTTTTCGACGATCGCCGAGTGAGTTCGCCGCTATCGTTGTTCTTTGAGTGTAGCCTGCTTTCGAGGGAACAAGTTCGCCCAAGAAAACGCTAGCTTCGTTAATTAGAGTTTTGCTGCATTCTTCACCGTGACAACTACGTGAAAATATATCTTCAGAGACAATCTCTCCGGCAATAAACGAGTAGAATATAGGAAACCGATGGAACCGGTTCTTTTATTCACAGACAAATAACTTTAATGTGGGACTGAGAAGTGGCGCACTTAGGGCCACTCCTACATGGGGACGGGGAGGCCTAGCCTCACCGCCGCATCGTGGGCTCTCTGGACATACCGGAGTTTTGGACGAAGCTCGGAACTATTAATGGCAGCGCTGCACTCCTCGGTGATTTGGTTTGGTCCCCGTAGCGAGGGGCACCGCCAGAGCATATGTTCTAAGCTGCTAACCGATTAGCAGTCCCTGCACTTAAACTCGAAGGCGTCAGGGGAAATAATGCTGAGGAAACCAAGATGTGCCGGGAACCAAGTGCTGATATTTATTGTTGAGAATTTTAGAGGCTTCGACGAAAATGGAGCCCGAATCAAGGGCCTAGCTCCCAATCTGGAGTCTGTGTAGATTTGGGGTAGACTATAATCCAGGAGGGCGAGAGCTGCCACCTGCTCGGCCCTCGAGGAAGTAGAATCTTTGAAAGATGTGGAATTGAGTATAGAACTCTTGTAATTCATGACAACAGCAGCGAACCTCGTCGAGCGGCCATACTGGGTGGCATCTACGAAGCAAGCCGAGCGAGGTTCGTCCCAACGCTTCTGAGAAACGCGACTGCCCTAGCCCTGCGCCTGTCGACGCTGTGCTATGGATGAACGCTGCGAGAAAAATAAATGCCTAAATGCGTTTGATTCTGTCGAAAGCTCAGCATTCATGGAGGCATTACGGAACCAGGGTGTAGACGAGCCGTATGTAAAAGTACTCAAAGATATCTATAGCGGCTCCACAGCCACCGTAGGCCTCCATAAAGAAGGCAACAAATTCCCAATAAAGCAAGGAGTCAGGCAGGGAGATACGATCTCTCCAACGCTATTCACAGCGTGTTTACAGGAGGTATTCAGAGGCCTGGATTGGCAATAATTGAAAATAAAAGTTCATGGAGAATAGCTTAGTAGCTTGCGATTGACTGATGATATTGCCTTGCTTAGTAACTCAAGGGACCAATTGCAATGCATGCGCATGGACCTGGAGAGGCAAAGCAGAAGAGTGGGTTTAAAAATTAATCTGCAGAAAACTAAAGTAATGTTTCACAGTCTCGGAAGAGAACAGCAATTTACAATAGGTAGCGAGGCACTGGAAGTGGTAAGAGAATACATCTACTTAGGGCAGGTAGTGACGGCGGAACCGGATCATGAGACGGAAATAATCAGAAGAATAAGAATGGGCTGGGGTGCGTTTGGCAGGCATTCTCAGATTATGAACAGCAGTTTGCCATTATCCCTCAAGAGAAAAGTTTACAATAGCTGTGTCTTACCAGTACTAACCTACGGGGCAGAAACCTGGAGGCTTACGAAAAGGGTTATACTCAAATTGAGGACGACGCAACGAACTATGGAAAGAAGAATGATAGGTGTAACGTTGAGGGATAAGAAAAGAGCAGATTGGGTGAGGGAACAAACGCGAGTTCATGACATCTTGTTGAAATCAAGAAAAAGAAATGGGCATGGGCAGGACATGTATTGAGGAGGGAAGATAATAGATGGTCATTAAGGGTTACGGACTGGATTCCAAGGGAAGGGAAGCGTAGCAGGGGGTGGCAGAAAGTTAGGTGGGCGGATGAGATTAGGAAGTTAGCAGGGACGACATGGCCACAATTAGTACATGACTGGAGTTGTTGGAGAAGTACGGGAGAGGCCTTTGTCCTGCAGTGGGCGTAACCAGGCTGCTGTTACTGCTGCTGCTGATGATGATGATGATGAAATGCTTGCCCTTTGGGCGTCAGAGAGCTGATGTCACCGCTCCCCAACGAGCGTGGAGTTGAGGCCGAGTACGGCCAAAATCTTCTTCCCGGCCGGCGTAGTCGACTGCCGAGCTACCTGGGACGATTCCTGTGCATCGATGATCTCTTCCAGGTTGTTGTGAACCACTAGCTGCATGAGTCGCTCAGTGCTGGCTTGCAGGGGAATGCCCAGCACCCTCTTTATGCTCTTTATAATTACCGTGTGCAGCTTCTGCTAGCCTTGCCCGCAGCGCATGACCGCCACGTAGGTGATATGGCTCATGAGGAAGCCGTCAAAAAGCCCCAGGTGCTTGTCTTTTCTGAGACCTCCCTACCTGTTGGAGTCTCTGTTGATTAGCCTGATCATGTCCTCCGTCTTTGTAGTGATTTTGTTGATCGTTTGACCATTACAGCCCCTCGACTCCATCATCATGCCGAGAACTCTAAGGACGTGCACCCAGGGAATGGGGTTACCATTACTCATGCGGAGGTTTATGTCGACTGCCGACAGCGGCTTCCAGCCGTTAAGTTTGGGCCTTCTCCTGACAAGCCTGTATAGAGGGAACTTCAACTTGCTTGAAGAGCACTTAAAGCCCGTGTTGGTGAGAAAACGTTCCGTTTGGTCAAGGGCTTCTTGAAGCGCAGTTTCGGTCTCGCCCTCGCTTTCACCGGCACACCAAACGGTGATGCCGTTGGCGTAGAGAGTGCGGTTCATGCCTTCCACTCTGGAGAGTGCTTGCTTGCTAGAGAGTGCATGCCAGCTTGCACATGGCGATATTGAATAAAAGCGGGGAGATTACCGCACCCTGCAGCATACCTTTCTGGCCCAAATCCACGCGTTGGACTTAGGATCGCCAATCTTGAGCATGGGTTTCCTGGATTGCAAAAACGGAGTGACAAACTTGAGACTTGTCACTCAGCCCGAGCTACGAAATAGAGTACAGTATGTGCGCGTGGGTGATATTGTCGCAGGATTTTTCCAAGTTGAGTCCTAGGAGCGTCCTGACATCCCTCGTGTTCTTGTTAATAGTTTGGTGCTTGAGTAGCTTCATCGCGTCCTGCGTCGACAGGGACGGGCGGAAACCGATCATGTAGCACGGGAAGAGAATGTTCCTCTGGATGCGCCTTGAGATGCGGTTGCGTATAACGCGTTCCCCACTTTGCCTACGCAGGACGTGAGGAAGATGGGTCTGACGTTACCCAGCCCCGGAGGCCAACCTCGCTTCGGTATGAGGACGACCGACGCTGACTTCCAGCACTCTGGCAAGGAGCCGTGCCTCTAGATGGGGTTGATTTCTTCAGTGAGGAATTTGATGGAGCCGTTTTCCAGGATTCGAAGTGCCCTGTCGGAGGCGCCATTGGAGCCCGGGGCCGATCTGCCACTGAGGTTCTGGGGAGCTTCCCTGACCTCGTTGTAGTTGAAAGCTTGCCGAGCTCCAGGCCGGGGGGGCCCTTATAGGAGAGTAATCCGCCGGGCTCGAGGTGCCGATAGGTAGGTACTTGTGTGCCAGCGCGTCGAAGATGGCGTCTTCTGTCTTGGACTGCCTGGCCTCGTGGAATACTCTCCTAATGGCCGGACTCTGATTGGATTTGTAGTTGGACTAGTTCAGTAGGTGCTTGAGTACATTCCCCTTGCCACCCACTCGCATTTGGCAATCGGCCGAGGTACACACATCGTGCCATTGTTGCCTGGCGAGGACTCGGCAGTGGTCTTCAATGGCTTGGTTAAGCTGCGCAATCTTCTTGCGGAAGCTGCGGTTGAGCCATTGACCCTTCCACCTGTAGCGAAGTGCCTATTTCGCCTCCAGAAGGAGTGGGAGGCGGCTGTCCATTCTGCTGATATCTAAGCCCGTCTGGACCTTCTTTGTTGCCGATTTGATGTCTTCTTTTGAGCTGTGTCACACAGAGCTCCAGGTCGATAGACGAGTCTTGGATCTGCACCCGCTCCCTTGTGATCTTGCGAAACTGATCCCAGTTCGTGACGGTGAATATTCTAAGCGATTTGCTCTTGACGTTGGTGCGAGTCGCGAGTATGTTGTGATCATTGCCTAAATCCTCGTTAAGGTTTTGCCAAGACACAGTCCCGACATTCTTGACAAAGGTCAAATCCGGCTTAGTGTCCGTGGGACATGGGTTGCCAATCCTGGTCGAGAAAGCCGAGTCCTGGACGAGCGTGAGGTCGTCATTAGCCGTCGCCTGCAAAAGGGCTTCTCCCTTGCGTGTCGTTCGCGAGTAACCCCATGCCTGGTGCGTGGCGTTGAACTCGCCGGCAACGATGAGAGGGGGACCACCGTCTTTAACGGCTGCCCTGCTAAAGAGCGCCGCGAACCTCTATTTTAGATCCTTAGGTGAACTGTAAATGTTGAGTATAAAAATGCTACATTAAAGCTGACCACTCGGAACGATTTCAACAAAGGAGTGCTCAACCTTTGAAGACGAGCCTACAGATGCCCCTCTTCACCGCAAACGACGTCCGATTTGTAAACCGGTAACGTAACAGCATCGGAAAGTGTTTCCTAAAATAGAATGACATGTGGCTTCTCCGAATGAGATCTGATGAACTACTGGAGAACAGCCGTCCTGCGCTGCAAACCGCAGCAATTCCATTGCCAGATTCCAACTAGCTTAAGATGAGCCTCCATGAGGGGATCTGCCAGTTAGCCTATCCTGTAAAATGCTACAAGGTATAGCCGCTTGGAGGTTTGGGCACCGGAAGGTGCCGAGATTCCGGCCGAAAAAGCCGCTTTGTTCGGAAGAGCACAAACCTCCTGTGTCCCTCTCCTCGCCTCTGTCCTTCAGCGCATTGAACTTCTTTGTCTTCTTCAAGCCTTCTTTGTCTCTGTCTGTTTGCGCACAAAAAGGTATTGAGAAATGAATCTGTTCCAACTAGGCGGACTCGCAGTTACGCTTCAGTTTTGTATACCTCAGAACGCGACCTTGAAACAGACCTAAGGCTTTTTCTTAATAAGCCAAACGCAGAGGGATGAGCTTCAAGCAATACTAGATCAGACACACAAAGTGAAGCATCTCATTTGGCAGAAAAATTTTCAGCAGTATCGAACTCGCCTCAAAGCTCCTTTTGCATCAGTGTATCCCGTGATTATGGCTTTATGAAAAAACCAAACTCTTCATAAAGGTTGCTTTCAGCATTAACGGTGCGATTATCAGTATTTCTTAAAGTTTTCACTACCTCTGGGCCCTTAAAGTAACCCAAAGTGACGCTCCTCCATAGAATATTGTGGCCCGTTGAGGAGAATGTAGGAGGAAGGCGCCGCGAGGAGGAGAAATTACCAAGGGGCTTTGGGGCCGCTCCACCTCCAGGGGCTCGGCGGTTCACATCCAGGAGCGTTCTGCCAAGGAAACTGGGTGGCCGGATCGATTCACTTAATTCGATTCACTTAACCATAACATACTTATATTAAAACTTTCGGACTACAGGCTTCGTGCTAAGCAGCTCGAACTATTCCATTCGTACTTAGCCAACAGGACTCAGTCTGTGTACATTGGCAATTACCATTCATCTCCCCTGGAAACAAAATGTGGTGTACCTCAAGGGAGTATTTTAGGTCCTCTTTTGTTTTACGTATACATAAAAGATATTGTCCGTATTGACACAAGCTCAAAATATATGCCGATGATAGCACTATCCTACTCTCCGGAACTGATGAAGGCGATCTAGCGTCAAGATGTAATCAGGTCCTTGGGAAGCTCTTATTCTGGTCAAATTCTAACTGCCTCAAGATTAACCCAGCTAAAACCAAGGTACATTTCCTCCGTGCAAAAAATAAAGTAATTAATTTAGAACAGGATACATACTGCGACGGTCACAGGATCGAAATCGTCAGTGAATATAAAATTCTCGGAGTAACATTTAGCTCTAATCTCACATGGCATTCGCATGTTGACAACTTATGCAAAAAACTTTCAATGACCACAGGAGCTCTATCGCGTTGCCGTGCAATTCTCCCAGTGGAAGCCAAAAAACAAATTTATTCAGCATTGTTCGTTTCCCATATTAATTACTATAGTCTCGTATGATTGACAACTACACAAAGGAATATTACGAGGATTTCTTTATTGTATTAGAAAGTTGTTCGCAATATCGCAAATATCTGTTATTTAGCTTCCACAGAATATTATTTTAGGTTGTACAACATTATGAAAATATATTATATGTATGAATTTCGTGTTTTGCGTTCATTCTATGTGTCTTCACCCACTTTTAAACACTTTATTAGTACAATAGCACTGCTTCAGCAAAATACCAATGTTCGTACACGTTCTCTTGACTTTTCAATAATTCCGCGTTTCCACACTCTTTACAAACTGCAGTCTTTAAAATATCATCTTCTTTTAATCCTAAATAAATATAAAGATATAGTAAAGCCCACACTGGCATTACTTAAACGGCTCTTTTCCTTAAAAAAATATCATACCTACCAACATTGTTGTGAAACTCGTACATGCATAATTCTTTTGTTGGCTTTAACTGAAGCTAAATACTCCTGTGTCTGCTTGTATTTCACATTGTAGTGTTTTTGGTATGTGATATCCTTTCCTGATGTAGCATATGTGTTTCTGTGTATGCATATGTGAACTTATATATATACATGTATGTGTCCATATATTTATATTTATTTATGTGGATATATATATATATATATATATATATATATATATATATAAATAAATATATATATATATATATATATATATATATATATATATATATCTGCTTCTGTACATAAAGCATTATATGTGGTATTATGTATTCTTATTCTGATGAACTGTTATTTTCTGTACGTTTTTGTTTCATGGTTGGACATTCACGTCGAGGTCAAGCCCTGCCTTGAATATGGTGTCCGGGCCTCTGTGAAGCTGTAGGCCGCAGCTTTTAGCCCTGTCAACCACAAAACTTGTTTTTGAAAAAAAAAAGAATTTGAATTTGAATTGGAGTCAAGGGAAACGAGGGTTGCAATGTGGGCTTATTGGTAATGCATCTTGAAGGGGTGTACGGTAGCGCGATTAAAAGACGGGACAAAAGAAGACACGCAGAGACATAGACAGCGCGGTGTGTGTCCCTGTGTGTCTTATTTATTATTTATTTATTTACAGAATACTGCAGGCCAACTTGTGACCCAGGCAGAAGGGAATATGTTCATACAGTAATGTAACTAAATGCGTTCAAAGAAAAGAAGTGCATATGAAATATGAAATACATTGAATAATATGAGGTACATTGAAGGATATAAATACAGAAAAACACATTCTACAAGCATACAATGCAAGGGATTGAATTGAAAGGAAAGAAATATTTACAATAACAGTGTACACAGTTTACACAGGTTGTTGTTTATGACGCGATTATGTCCCGTCTTTTAATCGCGCTAGCGTACAGTCTTTCAAGAGTCAAAGAAGCCCCGAAAAAGGAAACGAGGGGTCCACCACCATACCGAAACGCCAGAATCGTACAGTTGGAAAGGGAAAATGCGGCGCTGAAGGACGCCGCGAACAACTCAGGGCAGAGATGGCAGAATTTAGGTCGGCTAGTAAGCGCGAGGCTTCACAGATTCCGGAACCCACCAGGGTTGACACACCCGTGGACATTTCCGTTGAGGCGCCCTCCGAAGTGCGTACGGCTAAAAAGAGGGCCCTAGTGAAGTCCGTTCGTGACGAGGCACTTGAGGAATTTCAGAGTGAATTGAGAGTTATGCTCAAGTCATTCAGCGAAACGGTCGCAATATTTAACGCAAAGTTTGACGTCCTTGACCGCAAGTTCAATGCGCTGAAGGACAGAGGCGAGGAGAGGGACACAGGAGGTTTGTGCTCTTCCGAACAAAGCGGCTTTTTCGGCCGGAATCTCGGCACCTTCCGGTGCCCAAACCTCCAAGCGGCTATACCTTGTAGCATTTTACAGGATAGGCTAACTGGCAGATCCCCTCATGGAGGCTCATCTTAAGCTAGTTGGAATCTGGCAATGGAATTGCTGCGGTTTGCAGCGCAGGACGGCTGTTCTCCAGTAGTTCATCAGATCTCATTCGGAGAAGCCACATGTCATTCTATTTTAGGAAACACTTTCCGATGCTGTTACGTTACCGGTTTACAAATCGGACGTCGTTTGCGGTGAAGAGGGGCATCTGTAGGCTCGTCTTCAAAGGTTGAGCACTCCTTTGTTGAAATCGTTCCGAGTGGTCAGCTTTAATGTAGCATTTTTATACTCAACATTTACAGTTCACCTAAGGATCTAAAATAGAGGTTCGCGGCGCTCTTTAGCAGGGCAGCCGTTAAAGACGGTGGTCCCCCTCTCATCGTTGCCGGCGAGTTCAACGCCACGCACCAGGCATGGGGTTACTCGCGAACGACACGCAAGGGAGAAGCCCTTTTGCAGGCGACGGCTAATGACGACCTCACGCTCGTCCAGGACTCGGCTTTCTCGACCAGGATTGGCAACCCATGTCCCACGGACACTAAGCCGGATTTGACCTTTGTCAAGAATGTCGGGACTGTGTCTTGGCAAAACCTTAACGAGGATTTAGGCAATGATCACAACATACTCGCGACTCGCACCAACGTCAAGAGCAAATCGCTTAGAATATTCACCGTCACGAACTGGGATCAGTTTCGCAAGATCACAAGGGAGCGGGTGCAGATCCAAGACTCGTCTATCGACCTGGAGCTCTGTGTGACACAGCTCAAAAGAAGACATCAAATCGGCAACAAAGAAGGTCCAGACGGGCTTAGATATCAGCAGAATGGACAGCCGCCTCCCACTCCTTCTGGAGGCGAAATAGGCACTTCGCTACAGGTGGAAGGGTCAATGGCTCAACCGCAGCTTCCGCAAGAAGATTGCGCAGCTTAACCAAGCCATTGAAGACCACTGCCGAGTCCTCGCCAGGCAACAATGGCACGATGTGTGTACCTCGGCCGATTGCCAAATGCGAGTGGGTGGCAAGGGGAATGTACTCAAGCACCTACTGAACTAGTCCAACTACAAATCCAATCAGAGTCCGGCCATTAGGAGAGTATTCCACGAGGCCAGGCAGTCCAAGACAGAAGACGCCATCTTCGACGCGCTGGCACACAAGTACCTACCTATCGGCACCTCGAGCCCGGCGGATTACTCTCCTATAAGGGCCCCCCCGGCCTGGAGCTCGGCAAGCTTTCAACTACAACGAGGTCAGGGAAGCTCCCCAGAACCTCAGTGGCAGATCGGCCCCGGGCTCCAATGGCGCCTCCGACAGGGCACTTCGAATCCTGGAAAACGGCTCCATCAAATTCCTCACTGAAGAAATCAACCCCATCTAGAGGCACGGCTCCTTGCCAGAGTGCTGGAAGTCAGCGTCGGTCGTCCTCATACCGAAGCGAGGTTGGCCTCCGGGGCTGGGTAACGTCAGACCCATCTTCCTCACGTCCTGCGTAGGCAAAGTGGGGAACGCGTTATACGCAACCGCATCTCAAGGCGCATCCAGAGGAACATTCTCTTCCCGTGCTACATGATCGGTTTCCGCCCGTCCCTGTCGACGCAGGACGCGATGAAGCTACTCAAGCACCAAACTATTAACAAGAACACGAGGGATGTCAGGACGCTCCTAGGACTCAACTTGGAAAAATCCTGCGACAATATCACCCACGCGCACATACTGTACTCTATTTCGTAGCTCGGGCTGAGTGACAAGTCTCAAGTTTGTCACTCCGTTTTTGCAATCCAGGAAACCCATGCTCAAGATTGGCGATCCTAAGTCCAACGCGTGGATTTGGGCCAGAAAGGTATGCTGCAGGGTGCGGTAATCTCCCCGCTTTTATTCAATATCGCCATGTGCAAGCTGGCATGCACTCTCTAGCAAGCAAGCACTCTCCAGAGTGGAAGGCATGAACCGCACTCTCTACGCCAACGGCATCACCGTTTGGTGTGCCGGTGAAAGCGAGGGCGAGACCGAAACTGCGCTTCAAGAAGCCCTTGACCAAACGGAACGTTTTCTCACCAACACGGGCTTTAAGTGCTCTTCAAGCAAGTTGAAGTTCCCTCTATACAGGCTTGTCAGGAGAAGGCCCAAACTTAACGGCTGGAAGCCGCTGTCGGCAGTCGACATAAACCTCCGCATGAGTAATGGTAACCCCATTCCCTGGGTGCACGTCCTTAGAGTTCTCGGCATGATGATGGAGTCGAGGGGCTGTAATGGTCAAACGATCAACAAAATCACTACAAAGACGGAGGACATGATCAGGCTAATCAACAGAGACTCCAACAGGTAGGGAGGTCTCAGAAAAGACAAGCACCTGGGGCTTTTTGACGGCTTCCTCATGAGCCATATCACCTACGTGGCGGTCATGCGCTGCGGGCAAGGCTAGCAGAAGCTGCACACGGTAATTATAAAGAGCATAAAGAGGGTGCTGGGCATTCCCCTGCAAGCCAGCACTGAGCGACTCATGCAGCTAGTGGTTCACAACAACCTGGAAGAGATCATCGATGCACAGGAATCGTCCCAGGTAGCTCGGCAGTCGACTACGCCGGCCGGGAAGAAGATTTTGGCCGTACTCGGCCTCAACTCCACGCTCGTTGGGGAGCGGTGACATCAGCTCTCTGACGCCCAAAGGGCAAGCATTTCATCATCATCATCATCAGCAGCAGCAGTAACAGCAGCCTGGTTACGCCCACTGCAGGACAAAGGCCTCTCCCGTACTTCTCCAACAACTCCAGTCATGTACTAATTGTGGCCATGTCGTCCCTGCTAACTTCCTAATCTCATCCGCCCACCTAACTTTCTGCCACCCCCTGCTACGCTTCCCTTCCCTTGGAATCCAGTCCGTAACCCTTAATGACCATCTATTATCTTCCCTCCTCAATACATGTCCTGCCCATGCCCATTTCTTTTTCTTGATTTCAACAAGATGTCATGAACTCGCGTTTGTTCCCTCACCCAATCTGCTCTTTTCTTATCCCTCAACGTTACACCTATCATTCTTCTTTCCATAGTTCGTTGCGTCGTCCTCAATTTGAGTATAACCCTTTTCGTAAGCCTCCAGGTTTCTGCCCCGTAGGTTAGTACTGGTAAGACACAGCTATTGTAAACTTTTCTCTTGAGGGATAATGGCAAACTGCTGTTCATAATCTGAGAATGCCTGCCAAACGCACCCCAGCCCATTCTTATTCTTCTGATTATTTCCGTCTCATGATCCGGTTCCGCCGTCACTACCTGCCCTAAGTAGATGTATTCTCTTACCACTTCCAGTGCCTCGCTACCTATTGTAAATTGCTGTTCTCTTCCGAGACTGTGAAACATTACTTTAGTTTTCTGCAGATTAATTTTTAAACCCACTCTTCTGCTTTGCCTCTCCAGGTCCATGCGCATGCATTGCAATTGGTCCCTTGAGTTACTAAGCAAGGCAATATCATCAGTCAATCGCAAGCTACTAAGCTATTCTCCATGAACTTTTATTTTCAATTATTGCCAATCCAGGCCTCTGAATACCTCCTGTAAACACGCTGTGAATAGCGTTGGAGAGATCGTATCTCCCTGCCTGACTCCTTGCTTTATTGGGAATTTGTTGCCTTCTTTATGGAGGACTACGGTGGCTGTGGAGCCGCTATAGATATCTTTGAGTACTTTTACATACGGCTCGTCTACACCCTGGTTCCGTAATGCCTCCATGAATGCTGAGCTTTCGACAGAATCAAACGCATTTAGGCATTTATTTTTCTCGCAGCGTTCATCCATAGCACAGCGTCGACAGGCGCAGGGCTAGGGCAGTCGCGTTTCTCAGAAGCGTTGGGACGAACCTCGCTCGGCTTGCTTCGTAGATGCCACCCAGTATGGCCGCTCGACGAGGTTCGCTGCTGTTGTCATGAATTACAAGAGTTCTATACTCAATTCCACATCTTTCAAAGATTCTACTTCCTCGAGGGCCGAGCAGGTGGCAGCTCTCGCCCTCCTGGATTATAGTCTACCCCAAATCTACACAGACTCCAGATTGGGAGCTAGGCCCTTGATTCGGGCTCCATTTTCGTCGAAGCCTCTAAAATTCTCAACAATAAATATCAGCACTTGGTTCCCGGCACATCTTGGTTTCCTCAGCATTATTTCCCCTGACGCCTTCGAGTTTAAGTGCAGGGACTGCTAATCGGTTAGCAGCTTAGAACATATGCTCTGGCGGTGCCCCTCGCTACGGGGACCAAACCAAATCACCGAGGAGTGCAGCGCTGCCATTAATAGTTCCGAGCTTCGTCCAAAACTCCGGTATGTCCAGAGAGCCCACGATGCGGCGGTGAGGCTAGGCCTCCCCGTCCCCATGTAGGAGTGGCCCTAAGTGCGCCACTTCTCAGTCCCACATTAAAGTTATTTGTCTGTGAATAAAAGAACCGGTTCCATCGGTTTCCTATATTCTACTCGTTTATTGCCGGAGAGATTGTCTCTGAAGATATATTTTCACGTAGTTGTCACGGTGAAGAATGCAGCAAAACTCTAATTAACGAAGCTAGCGTTTTCTTGGGCGAACTTGTTCCCTCGAAAGCAGGCTACACTCAAAGAACAACGATAGCGGCGAACTCACTCGGCGATCGTCGAAAAACCTGATCAGCGGGTCAAGCGCGTTGGCCTTTTATACATCAGTCATCGAAGGCTCCAGAGTAATCGTTGGGACCCGCACGTCTTCCGGAAAGTTCTACATCATTCGCGTCGCGCGAGGAAATGAGATTACACAAGGTTTGATGTCATAGACTGCGGATAGGGCCAACGATAACTTTCGAGAAAACCCGATACATGTAAGCGCGTCCTGCGCTGAGCGATAACACGTGTTAGGCGGGTAAACGTGGCCACCTGATAAAGATAAACAAGCACACGTGTCAATACCCCCCCCCCCCGCCCCGCCCTCCTCTTAAAAGAGCATCGTCCCGATGCTACAAACGTAAGAGAACGAAACACAAAGGAACAAACAAAAGTAGTACAAAAACTAAACTAAACAAAGTCCAAAGTAACACAGGCTAAAAAAATGAACGTCCTGTATTTTTTCAATTGCGATAAAGGCTTTGCCATTATGATTATTTCCGTTTCACCACCGAAAACGCCGCAACATGTCCATCCCGATTTGCTGAAATGGTCGGCAAGGAGGCTTCATTCACTGAAGTAATCCCGCTGGCCTTGTCGATGGTGTCTTGCGTCGCTGACAGTTTCGGCATGTATTGACGTAACGGGCGACGTCGGTGGTCAGGCGCGGCCAGTAATACTTTTCCTGTATTCTCGACAGCGTTCGGGAGAACCCGAGGTGCCCAGTGGTGGGGTCATCATCTAGGGTGTGTAGTATTTTTGGACGCAGTGCTGAGATAACACGAAAGTAGTTGGCGCAGGCTGGTGAGAAGTTCTTTACGAGTAGATGGTTTTTAAGCGAGAACGAAGACAATCCTCGCCCAAGCAGCAAAACTCTAATTAACGAAGCTAGCATTTTCTTGGGCGAACTTGTTCCCTCGAAAGCAGGCTACACTCAAAGAACAACGATAGCGGCGAACTCACTCGGCGCTATCGCGTGCTTAACATAGTGCTACAAAACGGCCCCCAAAAATTAGAAAGCCGTGGATAGATGTAGTGCTTTTTACAAAAATCAAAAACAAAAATAAAATGTACCATACATTCCTTAGAACCAGAGACATGAATGAATTAGCCAAATTTAAGGAGTACCGTAACCAAGTAAATTCAGAATTAAAAAAGGCGAAAGAAAAATATTATGAGAAGGTGTTCTCGCGCATATATACGAATCCAAGAAAAGTTTGGCTGGAAATTAGGAAAATATCTGGAGGAAAGGCTAGCCCTCAAGACCTACAAATAGCTTCGGATAACGGCACTCTTTCGGGTGAAGAAGCCGTCTCTATCCTAAACACTCACTTTGTTCAATGCTGCAGCAACATTTCTGCAGAAGACCCAGAAGAGATAGGGCATACTGTGAAACCGTCTCTGCAAAATTCTTTAATGCTATTTCCGGTGACACCAACCGAAGTAGAGAGCGTGATCAAAAACTTTAAATCAAACAGTGCTGCAGGTTTCGACGGTATCATGGCATCTCCTATAAAATATGTGTCTGACATCATCTCTATTGTATTAGCTCATATTATTAATAAATTGTTCGAGTCCGGAATTTTTCCTAGCAAACTTAAAATAGCCAGAGTCTGCCCGGTTCATAAAGGCGGTGCTGATCATAGTGTAAACAACTTCCGACCCATATCTATACTACCTCTTTTTTCAAAACTTTTTGAAACTGTTCTAAACACTCGACTAGAAGGTTTCTTAAGGAAATATTCTATTATTAGTACGGCGCAGTGCGGATTTCAAAAAAATAAATCATGTGAGGATGCGCTCTTAAATATAAAACATAAAATACTGCAAAATATAGAAAACCGTTTATACACGGTAGGCTTATTTCTGGACCTACGTAAGGCTTTTGACAGCGTAAATCATGGTATACTTCTGTGCAAACTTTATGACTATGGTATACGTGGTACAGCATTACAGTTAATGAGAAGCTACTTAACCGATCGTTACCAGTTTGTTTCATATAATCAGGCCACTTCCTCACTTCTCAAAATACAGAATGGCGTGCCACAGGGATCCATACTTGGACCTATATTATTTAATCTATATATCAATGACCTCCCTAACATTTCTTCCTCACCTAATATCATCATGTACGCAGACGATACTAATCTTTTCTTTGCAAATTCTTCCTTGCAATGCATACAAAAAGAAATAAATGATTATTTAAATTTATTATCTGAATGGCTGTACATCAACAAACTACAATTGAATGTCAATAAAACCAAATATATAATATTTAGACCGATAAACAAGCCATTGCCTGTTAATATAACTGTTCTATTTCAAGCAAAGAGGCTAGAACAAGTAACAACGCAAAAGTTTTTGGGGGTATGGTTCCAAGAAAACCTCTCCTGAGATAATCATGTCAATAAGCTCTGCAATGATCTTAATAAAGTAGTAGGCTGTATGTACAAAATAGGTGACTTAATTCCTTTAGGGCTAAAAAAAATCAATATACTTTGCCCTTTTTTTCTCGAAGCTATCCTATTGTGTCTTGATCTGGGGAACAACTACAACAAAAAACTATGATAAGTTATTAAGCCTGCAAAAACGAGTACTCCGAATTTTCGAAAACTACCATGGTAGGCCGCGTGACTTACCCACACACAATCTCTTCGACAAACATTTAATGATCCGAGCAAATCAAGTATTTTATTATAGATTACTCTTACATATAAAAAAAACACAGGCTCCATGTTGTCAGTATACCCACTTCTTTTCGATACCCATTACGTTATGAAATCAAGAAAATACCATTCACGCGTACTAACTACGGACGTCAGGATATAAACTATCAAATACCTAGGCTACGAAACATTGTTGAACAAAAAATTGATTTCTGTGCGCCTAATTTTAAGCAAGGTATAAAAAACCTACTCACACACTATCAAATTAATTATACATAAATTGCTCTCGCACCAAATCTTTTTTTTTAATAATGCACTATATATGTATTCCTTAATCTGCGCGGTAATGTGATTGCACAAACAAAAACTGAAGCATAAATGTCTTTTACACATAGTCATTGTATAATGTACACATTATCTTGTTTATTTGTCTGTTGTACATCGTACTTGCTTGTTTTCCTGTTACATTTGCCTTTTTGTTTGTACATCGGTTCATCATATAAGCCGAACGCACTTAGGAGCAAAAGCCCCTGTCAGGCCGAATGGCCTTTAGCTCTTGTTTCCTCTTTCTGTAATGAAGAAAGGAAATAAACTTCAAACTTCAAACTTCAAACTTCAAATGCCCCAGGGACAACGTCTCTGTGCCGTTCCAAATACCGGCAAGGCTTTTTAGCTCCGGGTCAAGTCGTTGCTGTTCAGCGAAGTCTTCCGCCTTTGTTATGCCAAGGCAGGCGTCGTCATCCTCGTCATCTGGCGGCGGCGAGTCAATGGGATCATATGATCAGCAATCGGCATCAGAGTGTTTTTTTCTGGACTTGTACGTTACAGTGATGTATTTTTGTAGTCTGGGGCTCCACCGCGCCAGCCGTACTGAAGGGTCCTTTTAGTTCGCTAGCCAACACAACGCGTGATGGTCGCTGACGACTTCGAATGGCCTGCCATATACATAAGGGCCGAATTTCGCTGTAGCCCGAATTATGGCGAGGGATTTCTTTTAGGTCGTACAATAATTGCCTTCCACTTTTGACAGCGACTGGCAAGCGTAAGCTATTGCCTGTTCAAGTCCGTCTTTCCTCTGGACTAGGACGGCACCGAGGCCTATAGGCTACTGACGCCAGTGTGCATTTCGGTACCGGCGTCCTCGTCGAAGTGAGCAAGTACTGGAGGCAACTGCATGCTTCGTTTCAGTTCGTGCAATGCGTCGGCCTGCGGCGCCTCCCATTTGAACTGGACGTCACATTTTATTAGATGTGTCAGCGGCTCAGCGATGCGTGAAAAGCCATTGACAAAGCCCCTGTAGTAGGCACACATGCCGAAGAATCTACACACTGCCTTCTTGTCGACGTGCTGCGGAAACTTTGCGATGGCAGCTGTCTTCTGGGGGTCGGGGCGGACTCCAGATTTGCTAATGACGTGGCCTAGAAACAGAAGCTCATCGTAAGCAAAGCGGGACTTTTCCGGCTGCAGAGTAAGCCCTGATGACTCGATAGCCTCTAGTACTCTCGCAAGCCGCCTAAGGTGATCGTCGAGATTTTCGGCGAAGACAACGATGTGATCCAAGTAAACTAGACACGCCTGCCACTTCTATCCTGCTAACCCCGTGTGCATGACGCGCTGGAACGTTGCAGATGCCGAGCACAGCCCGAATGGCATGACCTTGAACTCGTAGAGGGCATCTGGCATGATGAAGGCGGTCTTTTCACTATCTCTCTCGTGGACTTCTATTTACCACTATCCGGACTTGAGATCAATCGACGAGAAATATTTAGCGTTGCAGAGCCGATCCAATGCGTCGTCTATCCGTGGGAGGGGTATACGTCCTTCCTGTTCAGACTTGTTCATCTCGTTCAGTCGACGATAATCGACGCAAAACCTAGGCTTCCGTTCTTTTTATTCATTAAGACAACAGATCATCCCCACGGGCTTTTAGATGGCTGGATAATGCCATTGCGCAGAATTTCGTCGACTTGTCGTATGGCTTCACGTTCTAGCGTCGAAACTCGGTAAGGGCTCTGGCGGAGCGATCAAGCGCACTGTTTGGTTATTATGCGATGCTTTGCAACTGGTGTTTGTCGAATACTCGATGACGTCGAAAAACAGTCTTTGTATCGTCGGAGTAGAGTTCTGAGCTGTTGCTGCTTAATCATAGGGAGACTTCGATTTATGTAGAAGGGCAATTCGGGAACCATGGCTTTCAGAGTAGATTCGGCAGAATCGAGAGAGCAATGTAACATCGACGTAGTGTCGACGTAACACGCCAATTGATTCATTGCGCATTCAAAAGCTTGATTGAGGGACATCACAAAAGTGTGTAAACAAACTGATAGCAAAATAAGACGCCCACTCACTGTCACGCTGTAGATCTTTTCACCGTAGTCAGTTCTTGAACGTGGCAGACCAATTTAGGAAAGAAAATACGAAGCGTATACTCTCTGTCACACACACACATACAAACTATGCCTTATATGACATATAACGCAACAAACACCACTGCTAAGTATAGAGTCCCTAACTTGTCTGCAAACTACATGATTAAGTCATCAAAGTTCACGCATAATCATATGGATCGGTGTGGCGCGTCGGACGAGGTCACGGCCGGAATGGTGTAGACGGTGGGATGCTGCTGTGGTATGTCTCATTTTGTTATAGCGAAAGCTTGACAAGGACAAAAGCAGGCACATCTTACACACACAGCGCTGTGTGTGTCAGATGTGCCTTCTTTTGTCCTTGTCAAGCTTGCGCTATAACAAAATAAGATATGCCGTACCAACAAGCCCCTATTGCTATCCTCATCAGCTGCTGTGGTGCCCTACCTGGAAACAGGAGGCAAGACGACGTAGCACGGTGGGGCAGGAACGTAAGGCAGGAGAGAAGGCCGGGTGCACGAAGCTGTGGTCGGTGTTCCGCTGAAAACCCCACCGACGAACGCCAGCTTTAGACGTTGAACCGTAGCACGGGGAACATCAGGCACCGAGAGGAGCCCGGACCTATCGTTCTACAGGCTGCTTCTCCCGCCGCTTCTGCCTTCTGTCCGCGGCTTCTTGCCTCGCTCCTCCGTTCCACGCTTGCGCCACAAGGCACACCGGCAATTCTTTATTGTCTTTTCCTTTTATTGCGGTAGCAATTATAATTCTACGGAACAGTATTGGCAATGACAAAGAGGCTAACAGTGCGAAGACGACGACGACGATTGGAGGCTAGTGCGGGCTGTTGCCTCTTGGCGAAGTGCGGCATATTTCCTTGTAAATATTGGCGGCGAGGAGTTATGGAGTCGCCATCTATCGGAAGCGCCTCGCTGGCGTAGTATGAGGGATCACGCGGCGCGCTCCTCATAGGTTTTGCTGTCAGCGCTCACTAAAAACACCACGCGCGAGCTCTCCCGGACATTTCTGTGAGTATTTTCGAAACTAGAGAAGCTTTTTGCTGTCTAATTAATAATCTTGGGCAAAGTGAAAGCACAGAAACGTTTACAGACGCTATCTCTACCGAATACGTACAGTGAACGCCACTGACCGCGGTCGTCGCGACGGAGTCTCCCGAACCTGCTTCTTACGTGAAAGGTAGGTAAACGCTTTTGCATCAAACTAGGTGAAATATGCTCTTATAGTATTTGTATAACTAAATGGAGCGTTATATAATGAAGCCTCAATGCAGCGATCGCAGATTCGCAGCGACCGACTGCGCCTCTCCATGTTTGTCCGCGCACTGTTTCGCTTTCGCCGCGTGCGTGTTTTCGCACCGTGCCATGAGCTTTAGGCCGCAGAATATGAGCATTTGACAGTATACAAGCAACCATTGCTGCGTGGGTGCTACCAGAGCTGTTAGAAAAATAATTTCCTTGTGGAGACTTCGATGTGCCGTCGCGACGATTCAATCTTTTCTTTTCTTGCAAGTTCTTGGACGTTTCAATATTATTTCTCGAGTTGCGTCGCACTGTATCTTTATCGGTGTTCTCAGCGTGCGATTTCCGGCTGCTTATTTTTTCTAACGCAGTGTATTAATTCATAACATAAACATGGCCATATGCCATGACTTTTTTTAATGTGCTTCTTACCGCTCCCTTTCAACTCCAGCAAACTTGCCAGTATGTATAGCATCGACAGGTTCACATACCAAACCGTCATCACATTAGTCGGGCAGCGGACTCGGGCCAGCTTCTCAGTGTGCGTTTTCCGAACATCGCAGACCCGGCGCCGTAGCAGAAATTTTCCTCGCGGCTGTTCTTGCTGCATACCCGAGTTGTAGCCGATGACTGTTTACCGTTTTTATTTTTCGCGAGCCAAGCTTCACGCAGCTTCTTGTCCTGCGACTACGTGTGAATCAGGCTCACACCGGGCTCCGTTGCACATACATCCGGCACTGCGGCACCGAGCAGTAGCCTACCATGTTGCGCGCCTTAAAAGGCAGCCACTACCTATCGTAGCGCTTTCAGGCGTTGTAAAGGAGACACTCGAAGCGGGAAAATCGCGCCACCAAATGAGGACCGCAGCGTACGAGGGAATCTAAACTCTCGTTTTCAGCTCGCTTCGGCGCTCCCGAAGCAGCCGACGCGGCCGCTATGTCCACGTGATCCCCAATAGCACGTCACGGCCACGGTGGCGCCAGCTTTTCCAGTGGTGGAGCTCGAGGCCAATACTTGTATAGAGCTTTAGCTCTGCCTCTTCCTACGTAACATATCTGGTGGAGGTGGACATTCTCTGTACCTCGTCACGGAGCTTTGCAGTGGACGGTACATCGAGCCTCCCTTCATGGCTCCCGGCGACGACGAATCGACTCAGCCGCCTCCGACACCTGCTGCCTCATCGGCGACCTGTATCGCTCTCCCCGCTCCGCGTGATCCTGGCGTATTCTCGGGCCAACATGGGGACGACGTCGAGGACTGGATAAGCCTGTACGAACACGTCAGCCGCAATAAGCTGTGCGATTGTACTATCACGCTCGCCAACGTAGTTTTTTACCTCAGTGCCACACCTATACTTTGCTTTTGGACGCACGAAGATGAACTCACCAGTTGGGATTCGCTTAAGCAAAGGCTCCAAGACTGGTTCGGCAACCCCTACGGTCAGCAACTTGCCGCGCAGAAGGCGTTCTCCGGCCGTATGCAGACGTCAACAGAGCCCTACGTCGCGTACATCCAGGAGGTCTTGGCTTTGTGCCGCTCAGTTGACGCAGACACAACTGAGTCCGACAAGGTTTCCCATATCCTCAAAGGCCTTGCCGATGACGCCTTCCACTTGCTCGTTTGCAACAATGTGGCGACGGTGGATGCAGTAATAAAAGAGTGCCGCTGCCTGGAACTCGCTAAAAGCCGACGTATCGACCAGCAGTTTGCCCGTCTGCCCAACACGTCAGCGACATCTTCCTGTGCCGACGCTCCTTGTCCCAACAACACTGGCGATGTTACCAAGATTGTACGGCATGAGATCGAGCCCGCCTATCCAGCTGCCTTCGACTCCAGCCCCACCAACGCATATGCAGTCACGGTTTCCCTGATTCAGGCAGTTGTCCGCCAGAAGTTCGAAAACATGGGTCTTCACACCACCTGCTCGGCCCATTGCCCTGCTACCCGCCCGGCTTCTTCGATTCGGCCCCATTCCGCGTCTTATTATCCATTACGTTTCCGCCACCCATCTGAATGGCGCACTGCTGACGACAAGCCCAGTTCTGCCGTCGAATCGGGCACATTTCTCGGCACTGTCACAGTCGCTGGAGTTCCCCCACCCAGTCTACTTGTACTGCCTGCTCTCGCCCCCGAGTGGCCCTTCTCGTCCCTATACCGCACGCTCCGATAAAGCCGCCACTGATTCTCCTGCACCGAGCCGCCGCTATTCTTGTTCGCCTTCGCCCCAACGATGATAATCTCGCTCTCCCCAGCCCCGTCGCTCCTTTGCGCCGACACCCTTCAGATGCCACTCCCAGCCGGAAAACTAGATGATGAAGGGCCTCGAGGTGACGCTGCATTGCTCCCTTCGCCGCCAAATCTTCTACTGACGTTGCCCATTCATCTGAGCCTTCTTGATGTGCAAGTCGACGGTGTTTTTGCATCTGCTCTTATAGACACTGGGATGCATTTGACGGTAATGAGCGCAGACCTTCGTAACGGCCTGAAGAAAATAATCACGCCCTCCGCGACGCCTGTTACGGGGGCGGAACAGCCCCCGTAATAGGTATGCGTGCCACCCGCGTCTCCTTCGCCGATCGCTCCACTATCCTGCTATTCACAGTCATCCCCCACTGTCCCCACGACATCATCCTCTGCTTACACTTCCTCTCCGCACATTCTGCCCTCATCGATTGTTTCGCCAGTACTCTCCGCCTTGACCTGCCTGTTCTGGATCACGTTGAACCACACCCCAGTCGCCTCAGTTCCGTCGACTTCGTTCGCTTGCCACCTTCGGCACTGACTCACGTTGACTTACTGTCATCCCCACCAGTGCCCTACGGTCACTACATCGCGGCTCCTATGCAAGACGTCCTCCTTACACACGCGATCACAGTACCTCGCACAGTTTTACCTATTACGGCGAATTGCGTCTACCTGCCAGATGTCAATTTTGGCTTGACGACACAAGTGCTGCCACACGTGATGTCTTTGGCCCAGCTTTGCTCATTCGAGGATCCCTCAGTAGCATCGATTGCAGTAGACGACAATTCAGCCGATCCTCGTCTACTATTGCAGTCGGCAACTTGTACCATCGCCGACTTACAGAAAATAATTGCGCCCGACATGCCGTCTGAGCACGCTCGTGAGCTCTACCGCGTTCTGTTTTCCTACCACGATATTTTTGCCATTCACGATCGTCCTTTGGCCCAAACTACAGCGGCTAAACATCGCATTAGTACCGGCAATGCCCCTCCTATCCATCGCCGCCCGTATCGAGTGTCACCGGCTGTGCGTCAAGTTATTCACGCAGAAGTTCGCAAAATGCTTGGCAAGAACATTATTGAACCGTCATGTAGTCCATGGGCGTCGCCTGTAGTACTGGTAAAAAGAAGGATGGCTCATCCTGGTTTTGCGGGGATTATCGGCACCTTAACAGGGTTACCAAAAAGGACGTGCATTCTATAATCTAGGATAGGATTCTACGTTTGGAGCTGGGCCATCAGATCCGGGTTTTCAACAATCTTCTCAGATGCATGTGCTAACCAACTTCCCTGCGTGGATTGCTGTAAGTAAACTAAGTGACTACCGGAACGTGGTGAGTACTGCCATAGCAGCCACATGGAACAGTATGCTATCTCGGCTGCTGAGGAGTGTGAACGCGGCAACCACAAAGAAGAGGCGGAGAGAGAGACTGATGGTTATTGGTGAAACCAATATTCCAAACGATATAGTCAACCTTCTCAACAAGGGACCGAAACACGGACTTGAGCCCCAGGTTCCAGCATAAGAGCTTCGGGCATGGAATCGGCAAGTCGCAAGAAAAGCGCCCGAGGAACACCGCGAGCGTTGCCTACTAGATGGTGCTGCCACGAAGGCCGGAACTGGTCAACAGGTGTGAATGTTGCAACGTGTGGTGTCTTTATTCAAAGACAATGAACTCTGTGTAATGCAGTCCGATAAGGAAGGTGCTTTTGTAGCTCTCCCTAGGCAAGCCTTTAACGAAAAAGCATTAGAGGCAGTCGAAAAGAATGTTAACCCTGTAAAAGTCAGCTTACCAAAAGTTAAGAAAACCATGACTTCGTTCTGTGACGAAATTGGCTGTGAAAGATTAGCTAAACAGATCAAAAAGAGTAAAAAAGATTCTCTTCGAGCTTTCTTCAGTGCCAAGACCCATAAGGTTGATCGATTATTAGTGAACGGGACACGTGGCAATGTCAAGTTAGCAGTATTTGTTGAAATCCCTGCAGCTTCTTCAACTCAATGACTCTTTATTGACTAGAAACTCAGATGAAGTTTTTGAATATTCCTGTGGCAGCCAAGAAATAGGCTATGTGCTTTCCGTTGACGTAAATGACCTTTTTTACTCGGTTCCGCATACTGAACTTCTAAAAGCCGTTAAACAGCGCATTGAGGAAAGTGGCGAAGCTAATTTTGTGTCTAAAATGCAGATGTCGGCTTCAAATTTTGTTTCCCTCTTGGAAGCTTATCTCAACCGCACCTTTGCAACTTTCGAACATGGCATATTTCTGCAGAAAGAGGGCATGGCATTGCTTCACGTGTAGCACCCATTTTATGTGACATCTTTTTATCCTACTTTGACCGCGCACTACAATGTGTTTTTACTTCATCTCATCCTAATGTTCTTAAAGGTTTTAGGTACGTTCACGATTTTTAGTTGGTATTGACAATAGATGCCCCTTGCCATGCCATGAAATGGTTGAGCAGCTTTTAGATGTTTTTAGAGCAAACGCAAAAGGACTTACTTTTACTCACGAGCTTCCGAAGGACAGTCCATTGCAGTTTTTAGACCTTAACCTAACACTTAACCTAAAACAAACAGACGTAATCTTCATGGATTTCCGTAAGGCGTTTGATAAAGTCTCGCATAACAAATTGTTGCATAAGCTAAGCTACATTCTGCAAAATAACAAACTACTCGCCTGGATAAAGAGTTATTTGACTAACCGACGTCAGTTTGTAACACTAAATTCAGCCAGTTCAGATAAGGTGCCCGTTGATTCCGGCGTCCCCCAAGGATCAGTTCTTGGTCCGCTTCTGTTTTTACTTTACATAAATGACATTGTGGATCAGATTTCTGTGGGTATTAGGTTGTACGCTGATGACTGTGTTCTGTACGAAAAAAATTCCTCTGTTGACGATCAAATTAGACTGAATGATGCCTTTAAAAGCATAGTAACATGGTGCAATGATTGGCAAATGGAAATTAACTTCGATAAAACTGTCTTTATGAGAATATCGTTAAAAAACAAGCCTTTATTGTACAACTACAATACCGAAAACATCATGCTTTCTGAGGTAACCGCATATAAATACCTTGGCCTCTGGATTACTAACACTCTCTCGTGGAACAAACATGTTGACATTGTCACGGCAAACTGCCTTCGAAAACTATTTTTCCTAAGACGCTCTCTAAAATTCGCTACGCCTCCTGTGCGGTTTCTTTCTTACAATGGCATCATTCGACCAATGTTGGAATACGCAATTGTCATATGGGATCCCTTTACTAAAAGAAACATTACTAAACTAGAAAAAGTTCAAAAAAGGGCAGTACGATTCATATATAATTCGTATGGTCGCACTTCAGTTACGGAGCTTCTCAGGAGAAGTGGATTGTCACCTGTAACACAAAGGAACCAAACATGCCGTTTAAAGTTTTTATTTCAGCTCATAAAGGGGCACTACAACATTGATACATCACGCTTTATCACTTTCTCTACTGGTTATGCTACACGTCATCGACACTCACAGACAATAACACCGTTAATTACTAAAAAGAATTGCTTCAAATTTTCCTTTTTCCCCAGAACTATTGTTGAATGGAATAACCTTACTAATGACGTTGTAACTCAATGCTCATTGCCATTATTTGAATCACACCTATGTTTATGTAGCGAGTGATTTACTGTGTTATTCAGTAACTTCTTGCATTTGTACATCGCGAGTGACCTATGTTATGTATCGCTGTATATTTACTTGGATGTTTTTCACTTTGTATCCACCCTGCTAAGGTCCTGGTAACAGGACCGCAGTATCAATAAATAAATAAATAAATAAATAAATAAATAAAAAAACTTAATAGTGATCACGTTTGTTGTGCGTACCTCCCTCGAGGTAAAAAAGAACTGCTACAATATGACCCAGCACACTCTAAGACTGTGAAGCGTGGAATCGCCTTACTTTGCTTGGAATCGGCTCTGCGCAAGTCATGTGTGCATGTGATGCAGGCGAGTTTTTTCCATCAATTTGAGAGACTTCTAAAAGCAGGCTACCCTCAGTCTGTCTTAAATGCCGTGGTCCAGTCCCTCCTACAGAAGCTGAAAACTAGCGCTGCGAGTGGGAAAACGCACTCGAAGGAAAGGGAGCGAGTAAAACCAGAAGTAGTACCTTACGTGCACCGTGTGAGCCATAACCTCAAGAAGGTAGCTACCAGATATGGCATTCCGGTTGTCTTTTCGGCTCCCAACAAGTTAGCTCAATTGTGTCCCCGGACCACACGCGAGGGGCAGCGGGGCTGCCAGAAGCAGCACGCCGAACATTTCAGGGACTGCGTTGAAGGGGTGGTTTTCGAGATACCCCTAGATTGCGGCAAGTCATACGTCGGACAAACGGAATGTTGTATTAATGACAGACTGAGAGAGCACGCTAATAGCATCGGCAAGTGTGACAACGTGCATCTTCCTGCGCACTGTAAAGACTGTTGTTGTACGCCATGCTTTGAACAAGCATTGATTCTTGGGAAAAGTGGGGACCAAACTGCAAGGTAGTTGTTGGAAGCGTTTTATATTAAAAAGAAAGGGTCTGATTGTGTCAGCGATACATCTATCGTATTATAATCCGCAGAAATGTGCTTCATCCAAAGTATGTTATCACGACCATGTTGTTCTGTCACACCTTGGCTCCCTGCCCATGAGCGGAATTGTATTTTCTTCTTTACGTTTGTTCAGGCTGTCATTGCGCTGTGCAGTCTTTGCAAGTGTAAGAACACGCTATGTTGCATTTCATGCTGGCAGGACTTATCAAGAGCAGCACGCAGGCAGTTTTTTGCAATTCCCCTTTTTATAAGCCAAAACTTGCCTGCGTGCTGCTCTTGATAAGTCCTGCCAGCATGAAATCCAACATAGCATGTTCTTACAGTTGAATAGGCTGCACAGTGCAGGCTTTCAGTATGATATGGTCACCTCGGTGCTAGAAACCCTTGCCAAGGAAGCGAGGGGCCCATCAGAGCTCCGCCCAAGCGTAGAGCCGCAACGTCGTAAACCTGTTGCCATCCCGTACTACCACCAAATCTCCCACCACCTCAAAAAGGTGGCTGAAAAATGTGAAGTACCGGTGGTTTTCACGGCGCCCAAAAAACTGGCGGGTATGTGCAACATGGTGCAGGGTAACAACAAAAGAAATGAATGTGGTAGCTAGGACGTCGACAGACTCGTCCCATGCAGAATAGGGGTAGTGTATCAGATACCGCTCTCTTGTGGCAATAGCTACATAGGGCAGACGGGACGGTGCGTAAACGTCAGCCTACAGGAGCACCGCGCAGGAGTAGAAGGATTGGAGGCGGGTCGCAAACTGGCTGACCATTGTCGCCACTGTCGTAATTGCACGCCTAGGTTCCACGACACAAAAGTCTTGAAGATGTTTGCGTCACAACTGAACCGAGAAATCTATGAAGCTTACCGTATAAAAATGCAATCTGACAGCTGCGTAAGCAGCGCTTCAGTGTCATTGAGCAATAAAGAGTTCAAATATTTACAAGCAAATTTGTGGCACTCACGCCCACATGCCAACGTCGAGTGATGGCTGTCTGATGATTAGCAAGTGTGATTATGAAACTGTATAAATGTGGTATTTCCCGGAGTAAATCTTAGTTGAAGTTCCGCGTCTGTCTTGTGTGTTCCTTCTTTGCCCCTTGTTTTTGTGCGGTTACATGATGCATTCCAATAACGACCACCAACTAGCCCGCTTATCCCTGTTAAATAATCCGGAATCCCCCACTATGATGTGCCTCCTGATCACATCGCGGCTTGAGCGCGTAAAACCCCGAGCACTGTTTTAATTTGTTTGCCCTATATCGCTGTTTCTATAGCATTGGGCTTCTAGTGGGTCTACAGGGCGTTTTAAATATCACTCCACAGCACGAAAATGCAGGAGATTTGCTAGCATTGTTGGTCGATGTTTGGACAGTGGTAGACAAGCCCACGAAGGAGAGCGCAATCAAGAATAAGTGCGTAGTGAGAGAAAGGAGCGATTACGGCTCATTGATAGCATAAGATAGCTTCAGATTTTAACCGTGATTTGCAACAGTATAATAAATGTGAGCGTTTCGCTGTGCTCTATTTTTTTATATCGTATCTGCAGACCGTTACGCGTTCAAGTAGAAGAGAACATGTTGTGAAATGGAAGTACATACAATATAAGCAGCACAACATCACTGAAAGCTAGAACACATGTTATACAGATTTAAAAATGTCTAAAGGCACGGTAATATCGATCACCAATGCAATTTTAACACTGCAATCCACACACACCTGGTGACGTATGACGGTATGGCGGCAAGCGTTTGTTAGACGAAAAATTGTCTCTCTCCGCAGGCACTGCTCACTCGTGCGGTGAACGCAACACGTTTCATCCGAAGCGCTCACTTCTCGCGCCTGCTTCAGCACGTGACGGAGACCGTGGACTCGCTGACCGTCGTGCGCGTGTTCGGCATGACGGAGCGCTTCTACGAGCGCTTCTGCCGCCTGGCGGACCAGAACCTGCGCGTCTCGCTCGCCTCGGTGACGTGCAGCAGACTGGCTCGGACGTTCGCGATGGCCTGCAGTCAGACCGTGGTGCTCGCCACGCTTGTCTTCACCGTAGCAATGGGCGGCGACGAGTACGGAGACACACCGCGATCAAGCAGCATCGGGCTGGCACTGAACTCTTCGTTGGCGGTGAGTGCGAGGCCAGAAGTTTGATTACAAATCACGCACATCCAGCACATATGTTGTAATCTATGTGAAGCGATGCTTTAGAGAAGCATCTAAATAACTGCTGTAACACCAACGGAGACATGGCCGATTGTGCTTGTCTGCATATCACGCAGTGTATTATCGTGAAATGTTGGTTTACCCTCCACAAAGGTCACGACTTTAATAATGTTTTGCACTTTCTGCTTTTATGCTGTACACCGCTCACAAGGTATGCCGGAATGCAAAGGCCAAGTGTTCGCGCCAGATTAGGCGAATTCACAGTGTGTACATACTTGAAGCTGCGATGTCACTCGCAAGCTATTGAACCTAATCTGAACTGAACCGTTATTCTCAGCCGAACCATAACTAAAGATTACCGATATTTTTCGCCATTTTGGAACTGCACTCGAATCAGTTCGAACTGGCTCGGCCATTGGTTCAACTCGGAGTCGTGTTTGAAGTTCTACGTGCGTGCATGCTGTTGCGTAGACGACAGCAGACGATCCCTCTTGCCTGCAGTGCGTGTAATTCGGTGCAGTGCGTGTAGTTTTGACTCGGGCTGGCTCACTCGACTGCATGCATTGTCGGGTGACTTGTACACTCTGGTTGGCACGCAGTCCGTACACAGAGTCGCCGACGCTGCGCCGTCGTGGAGGATACCAGTGCAGCAGCATCTGCTGGGTTCACCTGCATGCTCTCCTATACGCGTGCTGCACCCAATAACTACAGTGACGGATGTTCTTTCTGCGAAGCCATTCTGGCTTAGTGGGCGTCCACGGCAAGCGCGAATGGTGGCCACTAAAGTATTTGTGGGAAACAAACGCACGTGGAGGAAGTGTGTGTGAAGCGAAGCTTTTTCCATCTTAAAACTTATTGTGCACCAACAAACAGGGACGAAGAATAGAAGAAACACAAGGACGAGCGCTTTCTAACAACTGGTTTTATTTTTTAAGAACTATCTGCTTAAATACCCACAGATCTGCGCGATCTAGTCAACAGAGCATGCCTATAGCGCATATGAACACACAGATCTGCGCAATCAAGTCAAGAGAGCACGTCTATAGTACATATTCCACTTGTGATGAAAAACAAAGACGTGCACCAAAGCCACCCGGTCAACATAAAAACAGCAAGTTGCATGAAACAACCACTTACGATAAAGTGCGTTAAAGATGTGATGATACAAGTGAATTTTCTTTATCCAGCAATGAAACCGATGGATGGATGGATCACATCTTTAACGCATTTTATCTTAAGTGGTTGTTTCATGCACCTTGCTGTTTTTATGTTGACCAGGTGACTTTGGTCCACGTCTTTGTTTTTTATCACAAGTGGTATATGTACTATAGACATGCTCTCCTGACTTGATAGCGCAGATCTGTGTGTTTATATGCGCTATAGGCGTGCTCTGTTGACTATATCGCGCAGATCTTTGGGTATTGAAGCAGGTGGTTCTTCAAAAATAAAACCAGTCGTTAGAAAGCGCTCGTCCGTGTGTTTCTTCTATTCTTCGTCCCTGTTTGTTCGTGCACAATAAGTTTTAAGATGAATCTGTTTCAACTAGCCCGACTCGCAGTCTTGCTTAAGCTTTTTTTTTTTAAAGTGGTAGTAAGTGACCTACGTCTTAATGCGATGCGTACAATTTTTCATTCAGCCTATTCTTACGCTACGCTGGGGAGCCGAAGAAGAGCAGATTGAGGAAATTCGCGCAGAGTAGAAAATACCTGTCTGCCTGCGATCTCGTCGCTACACCCCTTCATTCATCTGGCGAATAAACACATCTCATCTGTAACAACTTTGCAGTGGCGTAGCCAGAATTTGTTTGGGGGGAGGGAGGGTGACTCGCGTTTCAGCGCGGCCTCCTCCTAACGGAATTTGTCGAGGGATCAAATACTGGAATGATAACTGCATTGCCGTTGCCGAAGATGCTGCAAACGAATTCTTGAACGCTGCGTACTGTCGAGACAAGTAAAATGTGTATTTTTTCATGAAATGATATATTAGTACGTCCCAAAAATCGTGGCAGAAATAACTGATATAAAGGCTTCCATGTTTTTTTTGTCCATTTAATAAGTACAGAAAGTATCACATGAACTTTATAACCTACATCAGTTCGAAACGAGCAAAGCAGTGGATGCCGCTTATATCAGAAACGTAAATACCATGAAATGACGGAGTTGAGGACAAATATTTTAATTACTTATTTTATTCAGGAACCTTGTTTGCAGTTTTATACATATGCAACGGCCAGGGAAACATCTCAATGACACTGTGCTTCGTTCCAATGCAATGCGCAGGTGCATCCTGTATTGTGAGCAATTGCACCGAAATTATAGTCGCAACCTGCAGCACATATAAAAAGCAGGAGTTCTGCAAAGTATAGATTATAAATGCGAAGATAAGATATAAGGTAATAATCAAATGCGAATATACAGCGTAATAAAGCGCAAAAAGTTGTCACTGGAAACAAAGTTCACTGAATGTTTACGCAAAATCTAGCAACAAGATATCTAAATATACGTATAAGTCTCCAATAAATCTACGCATCTAAGCGAAAGTCGCTCTAATGCCTCAAACAAGGCATTTAGACATGCTGCCCAATCAGAGATAGTAAATTTTACGCATAACACAGACGATCCAGGCAAGAACAAATCTATGAGTGAAGTAATCGTGATACGCACTTGGGCCATCCTGCAGTAGAATCATAATACAATTGTGATATTATTCTGCCACGTGGGCTGAAAATAGAAGAAGAATGCAGAAATAGATATAAAAATGCGTATTTTAGCTGCCGGCACAGCGACAATTATTCTTCGCTGTTGGCGCTAGGCTGGCGTTCTTGGCGTGCAATCCACCAAGCCCATCGACTAGGACGTCAAGTTATAGAAAATGAAGGAGAAAGGCCTTATTGGCTTAGTTACAAGGCTTCTGTACGGAAGCGCACTCCACGCAGAAACAAGTTAAATGGCTCAGTTCACATCAGGACCCTCTGTCCTAACTCTCGAAAAGCCTTCGCTTTCAATACCGTCGTTTTCCCTAGGAGAGTCGACTAGGGAGTCTGAAGACTGTCCAGCAGCAAATCCCCCTTGTCTACTCCGTTATGACGCCACGCCCACGCTCGCAATAAGCCGCATTAACTGCGCCCCCGAAGAGACTGGTTTCGAATCTGTGGCAAGACAGCAACCAGCGACACCACGCTCGTCGTCGCTGTCGCTCAGACTGCCAGGTAAAGGGCGGGGTGAAAGCCTTTCGTCAAACACTGCAACAGTCGGTGTCGGCGCTACATTGTCGTCTGGGTAGGCGCTGATAGATGGTTGGTGATTTGATTTGTGCTAAATGTCTAACTAACTGCGCCTTTCAATTTGGTCTCGTGGTTCCCACCTTTGCATACTTTGCTCAAGTTTCCGGGTAATGGTGGAGTGAGCGCCCTTAATAGGACCCTTCAATGGTCGGTGTCCACCCTGCGTCTGGATAGGAAGGGTGGTGGTTTTGTCCCGCGGTAATCGTCCAATTAATGCCTTTGTGGTGTTGAGACGTAAAAAAGACCTCCACTGCCAAGAAATCCAACCTGACGGTTACCAGATGGCAGGCTGCCGAAGCGTCGATGTTCATTCGTGGACACGTGGATCGTTCTAGTTGTAATGGCTGATGTCACACGGCAGCTGGAGAGGGTCTTTGCATCGTTGTGTCCACCTCCTTAGGAATACAAAGGCAGACACACAAACACTCGTTGGTGTTCCCGAGTGACACGGCTGCCGGACTCTGTGATTCCCGTATCGTTTACGTTTTACCCCTCTCTCTTTCTCTCTTTTTTCTAGTCTTGCTCAGCTTTCGACAAGACAAAAACAAGTGGCTAACTTCCTCATCACTAGCGATGCCTAGAAAACATGTTCACCAATTCTCAGCTCATGGCCCTGGCTCAGCTAGTCTGCATTGGTATTCTGGTCAAACCATCTCATTTGTCTCGCGTTTCTCTCAAATATTGACTCCTGCCATGCAGGAGGGCCATGGTTGCTCTCCACCATGAATTTAGCGCCTTGGATATCGCATTACAGCTTATGGATTGACTATTTCATATCAAAACACTCTTCTTCCGAGTTGCTAAACACCTCGTGGTGTCAGTTTTCGACTGAGGTACCCCAAAGGGTGTGCTTCATCGCTTTCGTTAATTTCGGCACGGACTTGGCCACGGTTGCTGGCTTCACCCCAGAGAACGCATTCTCTGCAGAAGTATGGGGAGACAAGCACAGACCGTAAAGACAAAGCCTCCTTCTCGAGCAATTCACCGTCTCCGAATAAGCTCTCCTAATCTTCACATTACCAGTTCGAACACACATTAACAGTTTCTTTCTCTTGTCCACAAAACACCAGCACTAATGCAAAACAAAACTATGTTGCATAAATTACGCACTTGTAATATCACGAGGATTCGAGCTTAATTCTAATTTCTAGCACACACGTTCTAAGCGATACTAAAGCGCTGCTGTCTGATGACTGCATGTGCGTAACACGCATCAACGCTTTGCTTCTTTGTGCCTGAGCATGACACGCCTCAAAGGGACCGTACTAACACTTTCTGAATCATGTGGTTAAACAACGTCCCCGCTAAAATACGCGTCTTTCCTTCAAAGAAAAAAATCTCGCGATCACTTCCGAAAAGCAAACTGATTCATAAGCGCGCCACTACAGGTATAAACAACTAATTTAGACTTAGCGGTGCAAGCGTATAAAACCAATGAATCCTATCTGCTAAACAAAACATGTCGAAAACAAAGATTCTGAACATTACACGCGTGAAAACCACCTCCTTAACACTCGATGTGGGCGCTGTCTGAAAGCTCCTTTCAAACTTGTTAACCCGAGAATACATATGGCACGTATGTCATTCCCATCGCTGCAGAGCCCCGATACCTTTCGTACTGTCCACCTGCTTTTCTGGCATTGCCCTTGGAATACACTGCTAGGTATGACTACGTCGCGTCGCCTAACCGTCTTGTTCTGCTCTGTCAGACAAGCTGCACCTTGAAAAGAACTAAACGAGGGGAAACGTAATTTCCCCCAGGTTTTTGTCTTCCTCCACGCCGAATGTCGCTTTGTTTTCGACCTCGTCTGACGATTCGGACGTGCTCTGAATAAAACATTCCAACCGACTCATGCGCGTTTCTAATATTTTCTCTGCGCTCCCCACAGAGTTTAGTGGCTTTAGATTTAGTCGACCACGTTCTCTTCTCTACCGCAGTTCTGAATTTGCGACGCCTCTTTCTCTTGCCGCCGTTCCGAGTGCCTTTCTTTACTTTCTGTAGGCGGTTCCTCGTCCGGACCAACTTCTTAAGTTTCGCTCGAGAAAATCAGAAAGATGTCCTCCTCCTCCTCCTCCTCCTCCTCCTCCGAGAGAGAGAGAGAGAGCGACAGACAGAGAGAGAGAGATACTGTTTATTAGAAAAACAGATAATTTTGCCGGCGCGTATACCACCGCTGGCATACTACTCTGCATAGGGATGTGGAATTGGGATTAATAGAATCGAGAGGAGAGTGGGAGAAAAATAAAATAAAAATAAATATGAAATGTGCAAGTGGACCTGACACTATTATTTAGAAGTGACATGGCGGGTAAATTTAGGCTTTTTTATATGAAATGTTCAATCTTTAAAGCTTTCCTATGAGACCAATTTCTGCCAAGTATTTGAACAATAAATACAAAACCCATCGCTGTTTTGAAGGGCCGGGTATCAGACCTTCATGCTTGATAATGTTAATGGATCGTAGCTAATCATGTGCATTTGTTGCTCAAAAATTGTCTCTCATCACGGTGCGCGATGCATTCTAGTAATATATGCTACAATGCATCTAAGTTGCCACAGTTATCACAGTAGGGGTTAGTGGTCAGTCCTATGCGGTGCAGATACATAGTTTAGTAGAACTTGTTGTTGGGCGAGTTGGTAGGTAGGTATTAGCGAACATTGTTTAACTGCGCGAGCAAACGAACCACAAAGACAGCGAGGGACAAGGACGGGCGCAGACTTGCAACTAAAGTTTATTCCACAAGGTACACATATAAATACACACCCGACATACACCACTGCGCGTGCGCGAAAAAAAGGAAAGGTAAAAGAAAAGTAAAACCTTGTATATGCGAAACGCGACCTACCTACGCTCGTCAATAAACCTAATCTCACTGGTATGTAAATAAACTGAGGTGTCACTGACACATTGTTGTCCCTTCTTTTTAATATGGTACGCCTCGAGTAGCTCTCTGGCTCGGCTATCTCTGCAGCGGCACAAAATCTTTGTTTCCTTCATGATCGGCTTGCACGTGCACGCCAGGCAGTGGACAGGCAGGTGCCCATTCGTTTTATTTTATTTTGTGCCGCTGCAGAGATAGCCGAGCCAGAGAGCTACTCGAGGCGTACCATATTAAAAAGAAAGGACAACAATGTGTCAGTGACACCTCAGTTTATTTACATACCAGTGAGATTAGGTTTATTGACGAGCGTAGGTAGGTCGCGTTTCGCATATACAAGGTTTTACTTATCTTTTAACTTTCCTTTTTTTCGCGCACGCGTAGTGGTGTATGTCGGGTGTGTATTTATATGTGTACCTTGTGGAATAAACTTTAGTTGCAAGTCTGCGCCCGTCCTTGTCCCTCGCTGTCTTTGCGGTGCAGATACCTGTTCGTGTATGCCATGTTCAGTCTAAGACGATGGCAGAATGCGTTCAAGTGTCGAGGAAGCGGTCGTGGAATTTTTGGTCTCATTTCTGGGTCAATGTAACACAGTAAGTTAACTTTGTGAAGCGGCAGACTCCAGATGCGGTCTTTTTCGTAATAGGCATATTTTTTTTCCATGTTCGAAGCGTCGGCATTTATAAAAAAAACGTTCTCTTGAAATTGCGGTATTGCAGTCCATTTCACGTAGCTTCACCTGCTTTTTCATTTCACGAAATACCGGCATGGCCAGGTATCCAACGGAACTTGATGCAATGCCCAGCGATGTTAGCCTTGTGGCGAAGCTAAGCGATGTGAAATGCTGCGGGTTGATTATTACAACGCTTGTGCCTGTTCCGCATACTTTGTAGGGCTACTCTTGAATCCGTGAAAATCACCCATATCATTGGTGGCTGCTGTCGAAGTACGTACACAAAGGCCTCCTTAATTCCGTATAGCTCTGCTGAAGTAGATGATGTCGCTCGCGTAAGACGAAACGAGAATCGTTGCCCTGTAGAGGGAACAAAAAGTCAGCACGCTGAGCGACGTGGTGTTGCACAGCATCTGTGAAAATGTTCGTTGCAGCGGTGTTTTCTTTGTGCGTATATTCCAAGGTTATCTGATAAGTCGCTGTTTGAGGCATTTTCTTTTTCGCACTGATTCCAGGGATATATGGCTCGATTTCTAGTGGGGACAGTGTCCATGGTGGAATGTTTCGTGGCATAATTTGTGACGCCTGAACTGGAATTGAAATAGATACGCTTCCTACGACCTGTCCAAAGCTAGATGTCACACGGGTTCTTGATATATCCTTCAAGAAGTGGGCCTTCGTATGAATGATGTTTCGGAGGTGAATTCAAAGTGCCTCCTGAGAAGATAACACTTCAAGGGGCATGTGTCCGGCTTCTGCTACAGTTCCTGAGTGGGACGACCCCTTCGGAAGGCAGAGACATACGCGAATACAGTTGTTCCCCGCTGCCTCATGTTTTCGCTTGCTTGTGGGAGAGATTTTGTGGAGGATCGGGAGGCAATACCGTAGTGTTCTGTAGAAGTAGGCCTTATGGAGGAGCACCATTGATCGACAGTTGCTGCCCCACTGTGATCCGCCTCGAAATCGGAATACGTGTGACGCCGAGGAAATGTTCTCACTCAGTTTTTTCACTTAAGGCGACCATGTCAGGTTCCTATCGATCGTCACTCCAAGAAACCTTTCCGTCTTGACGTATGGAAGGGTACGACCACACACATTAGTGGCTATCTTTCCCAACTCCTCCGCGTGAAAGCCATAGCAACGCTTTTGTAGGGGGACAATTTCAGACCCCGTGAGTTTAGGTAGGCCGATATTTTTGCCAGTGCTCTCTCGAGGCGTTGTTGGGTGGTACTGCGGGAATGCGCCGCGGTCCAAATGCAGATATCGTCCGCATACAGTGTGATTTTGGCACCACGGGGCAGGTTTCTTCTCAGATGAGTGAGGACTAAATTAAATAATACCGGGCTTTACGCAGCACATTGCGGCACTCCTTTCTCGAAGGCATAAAGCGCCGTGGGGCCATCCGCGGTACACATGAAAAATTCGCGTCCTTGAAGATAGTTTTCAATCCTCGCGTAAAGCCGTCCTCCAAGACCAAGGGTTTCCAAAGCGTCAGCTATTGCATTACGATATACCAAATCATATGCTACCTTAATGTCCAAAAATAATGCAGTAGGTGTGTTTCCAGAGACGAATTCCTCTTCAATTGATCAGACCAAGGCAAGGACGTTATCTATTGCGCACCTATTTTGCCGGAAGCCATTCGTTGTCTTTCTTCAACAAAATGCATTCTGTACGCTGATGATATAACAATATTCACTTTTCGTAAAGATATCTCATCTCTCGTTAATAAACTAAATGCTGACTTAGAAAACCTTCTAAGGTGGTGTAATGTTGACATGTTATCTATTAATGCAACTAAGACTAAATTGGTTGTATTCTCTTCACATCAGCGAAACATAGCTTCCATTCCACCTATTAGTCTTGGTCCCCACTTCCTTCATTCAACTTCATGTTCTTCTTTCCTTGGCGTTCTACTTGACTGTAATCTGAAATATCACAATCATATAGCTCACATAAAAAAGCAAATAGCTTATGGTATGCGCATCTTAATTAAAGCACGCCCTTACTTCACACGTACCACATTGCTCTCACTTTACCACTCCTTCGTCCACTCTCACATTACTTATGGTATCATATGCTGGGGAAACACCTATAATACCCATATTACGTCTTTACAAACAATTCAGAACCGAGCCATCAGAATAATTACTTATAGTTCAAGGTTTTCTAATGCCACTTCCTTACTACACGAGAATAACATCCTTACTATTTCTGGGCTCACTAAATATAACCTAGGTATTTTTTTTCTACAGATTTCTACATAATGAGCTACCATCGATCACATTTTCACCGTCTAACCTGGCAACTAATAGTACCACCAGATTCGCGTTGAATAACAATTTTCTGTTACCACGAATCCGCACTAACTACGGTAAACAAACCGTGGAATTCACTTCCATATCAGTATGGAACACTCTTCCTCTCATTATGAAAAATACAAGATCTTTACAGCAATTCAAAAGGGAACTCAAAATGCATTTATTATTGAAAAACGAATGAGAAAATGTACTGTAACCGTTTTATTTCTCCATTCTTTCTTGCCTCTTTGCTTTTGTTGTGTTTTTGTTCTTGTAAATAAACTACTGGTATTTTGTGCACATACAATTCTTTATGTTACCGTGAGATAAGCTCAACCTTGTTATTATTTGTAATGAATTCTGTATTTTGTTCAGTTAAGGTTCATTTCCTGTTGCTTGTATAATACCTTATTATATGCTACTGTTGCTTTGAGATGTCAATTATCGTAAGTATTCTTGTACAGGAGGTCCCGATACAATCTTTGACTATGGGACCTCCTCCTGCATACTAAATACTTGTAATTTGACCCAACTTCTAACGATAAATTCTGATTCTGATTTGCTCCGGGTGCACTTTTGTAGTTTCCAGAAACCAATTTATTCGTTTGTGAATCATTTTTTCGAATAGCTTCCCTGTGCACCTAAGCAAAAGTACGGGGCTGAAGGAGGCGTAATTTCCCGGCTGCTTCCCTGGCTTCAATATAGGAATAACTGTCGCAAGCTTTCATTCCCTAGGAACCTGCCCAGTTATCCATGAGGTGTTGTAGTACTCCAGAAGGCATACGTGATGTGTGTGGCATGGATTTGCGAGCACTTCATAACTCACACTGTCATGACCAGGTGATGATCGCTTATTTGCGCCGCCGATTGCTGCCGTGAGCTCTTCAATTGTAGAAGGTAATTCCAAGCCAAGAAGGGTGGTTCGAGGTGGACTAGGCTGATGACTCGCAATTTGCGGAGAAGGTTGTGCTCCGCTGGAAAGGAGCCTACTGTACTGCTCTGCCACCCCTTTTAGGGATGCGCGCTCATGTAATGAGAGTACGATAAAAGGATAAAACTGTTGCGGCTCTTTGCGAATGTCTCTGACGACTCGCCAGATTTTGCTCAGCGGTTGTCGTACGTCCAGTGTCCCACAATAGTCCCTCCCGCTTTTTTGGTTCAGTTTGGTGAGGTAATGCTGTGTATTACTTTGTGCCTGTCGACAAGTTCTGAGGTGTTTGATATTTTAGTACGTAGAGCCTTCCTTTCGGCACGCCTTCGACTGGCACATAAGCTTTGGAATTCCTCGTCATTAGTGGGTACATTACAACTCTTAGTGGCAGAGCAGCTACTTTGTTTGAGGCAATGAGCTATTCTCGGTATTAATTCTTCATTCGTAGTCGAGGTTTTGATCCCTTTGTCTACAGCTGCTTTGTAAGCTTCCCAGTCTACCGACTTCAGTTTCGCTTTTCTGGGCGACGTCCGAAAATGAAGGGCAAAGAATAGGATGGAGTAGTGGTTCTCGATTCTCGAAATCTGTACACCATCCGAACATAAGGACAACTTGACTTCATGCGAATGTAACATCAATGCAGCTAACAGTCTTCTCATTTTTGAGGTATGGTATGCTGCCATCGTTCAAGGGCTCTGTATTGTACCTCGCAAGAAGTCCGCCAGCTTAGCACCCCGAGTACATGTATGTGAACTGCCCCACATCTCGTTATGTGCGTTAAACTCGCTACAAATTATATGTGGAGATTGAGTGCTTGTCTACACGTTTTCCAATTTTGACACATCGAAAGGTGATCCTGGTTCCAAGTAGACACCGATCAGGGAAAACACTTCAGATGCAATCACTGTGGTTGCGCAAATGTATTCATTCTTGTGATGTGGTGTTACGTCAATCACAGAGGCAGGCACGCCGTTGCGAATTCCAAAGAGCCGCCGACTAATTCCGTTTTGTCGCTTTGAATAACCCATTATCCTAAACTGCTCTCCACCCGAGAGTCGGAAATGACTATAAAAAGGAATCGGTACACTCGCGCAAGATACTTAAAGTCTGCTAACTTCGAGCGAAAGCCGCGAGCGTTCCACTGAAATGTAGTAAATGTGCGGAAGTGTTTGTTGGTGGTCACCACTGGGCGAATCCACGAGAGATCAACACGGGTAAAAAAATTTCGTAATTTAGATTTCATTGAATATTTTTTATTTTATGCGCATAATCACTCGGTAGTACTAAAGTGAACGTGGCTTCTTTTCCAGAATATTTTAGGAGGAAAAAAATAACCGTGCGGAGGTGCCTATATAATGCACAAGGCATTTTCACAAATTCACATCGATGTGAAATATAATATGTTACAGCTACAAAGAATACATTCTTTTGTGTAGAACCTAGACGTAAAGATGGGTCAGCTAGCACTGTTTCAGGGTTCCGTGCAAAACGGAAGTGTTTTAGAAAAGTTCCTTAATTTCCTATAATCTTCAAAAGTTGCTTTATTTACGAATTTTTTATCGACTAAACCAATACGTGAAGCCTTTTGGAATTTGCTGGACTGCGAGAACTTAGCCTATTCAACAATTGTGCTGAATATTTTTGCTGTATCACAAATTACCATTGATACAATTCGCCTTAAACTTGAAGTTTTGACAAAAATGAATGGTATTTAAAAATGAAAATAAAGAAAACACCTTCGCAAATTTTTCTCAAAATCTCGTAAACAACTGTTCATAGGCGTGCGAAAAAGAATATTAAAAAACGTGTTGCATTATTGTGTTTGTGATCACAATAGAGGCAGTAGAAATGAGAGCTTTGCCAGAATGCAGCAAGGAGCTCAGAAAAAGGGACATCGGGGTAAAAAGAGCGTGCCCAAGGATCTGACTTGCCTAAACATGACCGTAATTGCGACGTAAAGCCAGTTTCGACATTATAATGATTACTTCTGCATAAAAGTGTGTTTAGAACACTACTTATTCGCTTGAATGGGAATAAAGAAGCGTCAACGCAACCATTACGTGGCTCATTTTGTTTAACAGCAAGTGCGTGCACCTTGTAGCGTAGGTAATTTGTGCCTTCTGGTAATGTAGGTTTGTATTTCTTTGCGTGCTACAGAATTAACGGTTAACTGTGCGTGAATGTACACAGTAACAGAATGTACGGCAGGTAAATGCCTCTAAAAATATCGTACTGGTCATTACATGAACGTCATTATACAACCTAAGAGGCGGTGTGGGAGCGGCGATGGTGTTGGTTAAGGCAGGGTTAGCTGGCAGATAGTTCCCGCGATTGCTTATTTTACCGCCTCTGAAGGAAAAGAATAAAGGAACTGTTAGAATACTATATAATCAAAAGTTAACAGTCCCTAAGAATCATCACTTGTCGGAAAGTTCACAGTTTCTTAGAAAAGCTGGAAAGAAGCACGAGACTTCCTTCTTCAGATACTTGGGTCTTTTGCGAAACATTACCTGTTCCGCGCATTCTTGAGGAAATCGCCTTCTGTGCAAAGCCTCAAGTAGAGCATTAATTTCTTCATTGAAGTCTTGGCAGGACCAGATGAACTCTCGTCCAAACTTGCTGGTATACAATGTATGGGCTAGTTGTTGAAGCAGCACTGACGAATGCTAAACGTTGATAGCGTACTCAGAACACGTCCTAAGTTTGCGAAGCGCTGCAATACTGGCAGCTCTTTCCGCATTTTTCTCTAGGACCAACTGATCCAGAGGGCCAGAACACGCAGTTCTAATAGAGCGAATTCAATGCGAAGTGGTACAGTTGCTTGCCTTTTGACTTGCTGACCCGTCAGTGTACACTTGTTGATTATCCGCATATGCCGCATGGAGGCAGGGAGAGGGGCACAAGCAACTTCGAGCATAGCCGATGTATACGCTCAGAAAGGTTTTGATCCTTTTCCAATTACCTGCAGTATTGCGAGACACCAATACAACGCTTGAAATCGGTGGCGTCAGGCTCGCTTAACCAAATGTGCCGAGACCGTATGCTTGGAACACGTGGCAAAGACTTCCACTGGTTCTTTTTGAGGCGGCGAAAGTTCTCTACTTCATTCACATCTGCATAGAAAAGACGGGGAATGCGGGAGATGGAAATTCAAGACCATGAGCAAAACGTAAACAAGGTGAATGCAGGAGCCAACGTTTCGACAAGTGGACTTGTCTCCTTCAAGGCCAAAAGACAAGTACACTTGTAGAAACAACAAGAAGACAAGTCCACTTGTCGAAACGTTGGCTCCTGCATTCACCTTGTTCACGTTTTGCTCAACATCTGCATAGAGCAGTTTTAAGTTTTTCAGCGTTGCGGTGATCTGCTCCACCATTTCAGAGGATGATTTATTGACTGTAGTGCTGTCTGCTCTGAGATTGTGCAGCGAGATTTGGTGCTTTACTAAGCCACCAACAACATCGCAAGCGCTTTTGCCATATCCTGTGGCCGAAAAAAGCCACTTTGTTGACGCATGCTCCTTCTGTGACAGCTGGTAAAGCTGATACTTGTTTTTGAAATGGCTACTGGCACCGCAGACACGTATGTAGCATGTTTGTCAACTGATGTTCTTCCTTCATGCACTCATAGATTTTTTCCAGTGCAAAGCAAGCGTGTGCAGCATCATGACATACGTCATCATTGATGACTGCAAAACATTGAGTGGATCATCTACTCGTGACGACACACGTAAATAGCGAGACCTGTTTTTTTTTGTGCCAATGGTATGATTGTACGTCGTTCGGTACAACAGCTGGCCAATTCTCTGCAATGTCAAAGACACGGTATCCGTGTTGTGGATTCGGTTTGGCGTCGTGTATTGCTGATGCTTGAATGCCCCTTTATATTCATGGGTGATCCACTTGACAAGCCATACACCAAGTTCCTGGAGAAAGATAGTACCCTGTGCTGTCTTTTTGACGAGGTCACCATTTTCCCATACCGTATTGTTTACCTCTGCCTCTTCAGGGATTCCCAAAGTTGCAGTAGTAAAAGCATCTTCGTTTGCACAATATTCACAATCGCCCAGGAAACAATCAGCCGTGGCGAGGTGCAAATACGTAGTTCTCTGAGGTGGGTAATTGTGTAGGCACCTACAGTGAGCTCTTCGAGCACGGAAACGCACTGTGTGGCGCTGGCGCAATACATGCAAAGGTACACTTCTTGTTGTGGGGCAAGAAGAATCCATTTCGGCCGGAGAAAATAAAGGTTTGAGAGCCCAACAGATGTATCCGGATGGGCTTCCTTGAAGGGACGATATGTCTCCCGTACCGAGCGGGTCATAAACCTCTTGGCAGCACACTGTTTGTTCCCATCAATCGAAACGGATACTACATCCTTTTTGTTGGGACTCTGCCGAGGACATCCGCCACGCTCGTCTTTGGTATAATATTCCACAGTGGTCTGGAAGTCTGTTGAGTTCAACCGTGTTATCTCAGGTGCGTCTTGTGCTGACCATATTCCATGTTTCTAGCGCCAACGTCTGGATTTCTATATCATGTAGGCTGACAAATTCGGATTGAGAGCTTGAACATTTCAGCGCTCCAGTTGGCTTGGCAGCAGAGTCAACAAGCGCGTCCGCTCATGGTATGAAGAGCACATGTCAGAGGCTTCTATAAAGTTGGTGAACCATTCGGTGCACATGCCGCATTTGGTACCTGAGGGGTCCAAATGGCGCTTGCACTACACGAAGTGAGATTTGGACCTTGCAGTGTCACCGAGTTGAATTTGCTTTAACATCGGGCGAAAGTTCCTTAGTCGCGAATCCCACTTCTGCTGATGAACGTGAGGCAAAGTTTCAAGTGGATGTAGGCACTCCTTTTTACATCCCAGTTCGTCTTCTTCCAGTAAGAATTCATCGCCTCCCTTGGATTCACTTCCCATTCTTCTTCACTCTAGCAACTCGATCAAAAGTGGCGATTTTCACAGCAGCTGCATCTGAAAGCGTGAACTAAATATAAGCGCCAATGATGGCCGAGGAGAGGCACGACTCCATGAAGTTATGTCGGAAATTCAGACATTTTAGAACGGCGTGGTTGAAATAAAATAATTATAGTTTACCAAAACTGCCTTTACATCGCAATTACCGGTGAAGTTTAGGCAAGACAGAGCCTTATGCACGCTAGTTTTACCCTGATGTCTCTTAGCAGCTTGCTGCATTCTGGCAAAGCTCTCATTTCTACCACCTGTATTGTGATTACAAACAAAATAATGCAACATGTTTTTTTAATATTCTTTTTTTCACGTGCCTGTGAACAGTTGTTTATGGGATTTTGAGAAATATTTATGATGGCGTTTCTTTATTTCGATTTTTAAATAGCGTTCATTTTTTTCAAAACTTCAAATTTATGGCGAATTGCAGAAATGGTAATTTACGATACAGCAAGAATGCTCAGCACAATTGTTGAATACGTTAAGGTCTCGCAGTCCAGCAAATTTCAAAAGGCTACATGTATTGGTTGACTTGAAAAAAATCGCAAATATAGCAACTTTTGAAGATTGTAGCAAATTAAGGAATTTTTCTAAAAGACTTCCCTTTTGCACGGAACCCTGAAACAGTGCTAGCTGACCCATCTTTACGTCTAGGTTCTACACAAAAGAATGTATTCTTTGTAGCTGTAACATATTATATTTCACATCGATGTGAATTTGGGAAAATGCCTTGGGCAATTAATAGGCACCTCCACACTGAGGAATCTCGTTATTTTTTTCCTCCTAAAATATTTATTTCGCAAAGTAGCCACGTTAACTTCAGTGCTACCTAGTGATATGCGCATAAAATATATATTATTCAATGATATCTAAAATATGAAATTTTTTACCTGTGTTGATCTCTCGTGGAATCACCCCACTTGTGAGACGATTGTTGGCGAAGCCATCGTTGCTATTTCGAAGAGTCACGGCATTGCGCCGTGAAAGAAGACGACACCAGTGGTTCCAAAGCCAGGACGGCCTTTACCTCACGGATGCTTGCAAACTTTCAATAGAAAAAGCGCCCAAAAGTGACAGCACACAAGAAGAAAACCAGACAGGATAAGGCGCTACTTGCAACTGTTTATTGAAATGACAAGTGGCTGATTATATAGCCATGAGGAGAGGAGAATGAAAAAAGAGGGACACTGAATACTTGAATGCGCACGTGCGAGAATACTGAAGATATAGGGAATCACGCTTAATCTAAATATAAAACTTATCTAAAGGCATGCATTCATTCGTGTATATATTCAAAGACGGGGTACTGACACAGTTATCCCCTCTTTTATTATTCTCGTTGGCCTCCAACAACTCCCGTGCAACAGAATCTTTACTTTGATTCATGATTGTCGTATCATGAAGCCTTGCTTCACATACCCGTTCATCCTCATTTCCGCAGGCCTTGCAATGCAGCGGCAAGTTAGGATCATATCCATTTTTCAATGAAAGATTATGCTCGCGCAGGCGTTCATTAATACATCGGCCAGTTTGGCCGATATACTCTTTTCCACACTTCAATGGAATGTGGTATACTACCCCTTCTTCACATTTAACAAAAGGGTTCGTATGTTTAATAGAACACCCTACTTTTTTAGAGTCATCCGGACCAATCAGGCGGCACAAAGTAGCAAGCTTTCGCGGCGCGGAAAAAACAACAGGAATTTTGTATTTCACGGCGACGTGTTTCAGATTATGCGCCACTTTATGAGAATATGGAATCACCACCGCTTTATCTTTCTTTTCCACTAATTGACCTTCTTCACTTCTTTTTCTTTCTTTTTTCAGTTTTCTTTAATAACGCCTCCGAAACTGCGCCTAAAACCAAGCAAGGAAAGCCAGCCTTCCTCAACTTCAAAATCTTGTCAAAGCTGGCTTGTGCCTAATGACAGCACGATTTTCTCAGCGCGGATTCGAGGCACATAGTAGCAATTGCTCGTTTGACAGTCTTGGAGTGTGTAGACTTATAAGGCAACACCTCCTTGCGGGCACGGGGTCGGTACATCCAGCAGGAGCCTTCGTCAGTAAGGGTTATGTCAAGATCTAAAAACTGCAAGCTGTTATCCTTGGCTAGTTTGAAAGTAAAATCTAAGCCTTTTCCTTGCTGTTTAAAATCAGTTAAAATGTCCTGCACAGTATGCGAGTAAGTCATGGAAGATCGTTCCGTCAGTAAAATTAAAAAATTGTCAACATACCTAAAAAACTTAAGCACTTTGCCTCCGTCAAACGCCTTCGATAGCGCTCTGTCGATGCCCGCAAGGAAAATGTTCCAAAGTACGGGAGCCACGCATGAGCCAATACAAATTCCTTTCCTTTGCACATAAAAGTTGCCTTGAAAACACACAGCTGTTGAGCACAAATAAAACTCCAAGAGTGTCATGAAGTTATCCACGGAAATTCCTGCGGTATTCTGAAAAGATACCTGCCCGTTCATCTCAGTGCAGCTCAGGACGGCAGCTAACAGTTCTTTTTGCGTAATAGAATAAAAAAGGTCAACTACATCTATTGAAAACATGGCTTACTCGCATGCTGTGCAGGACATTTTAACTGATTTTAAACAGCAAGGAAAAGGCTTAGACTTTACTTTCGAACTGGCCAAGGATAACAGCTTGCGGTTTTTAGATCTTGACATAACCCTTACTGACGAAGGCTCCTGCTGGATGTACTGACCCCGTGCCCGCAAGGAGGTGTTGCCGTATAAGTCTACACACTCCAAGACTGTCAAATGAGCAATTGCTACTAAGTGCCTCGAATCCGCGCTGAGAAAATCGTGCTGTCATAAGGCACAAGCCAGCTTTGACAAGATTTTGAAGTTGAGGAAGGCTGGCTTTCCTTGCTTGGTTTTAGGCGCAGTTTCGGAGGCGTTATTAAAAAAAACTGAAAAAAGAAAGAAGAGAAGTGAAGAAGGTCAATTAGTGGAAAAGAAAGATAAAGCGGTGGTGATTCCATATTCTCATAAAGTGGCGCATAATCTGAAACACGTCGCCGTGAAATACAAAATTCCTGTTGTTTTTTCCGCGCCGCGAAAGCTTGCTACTTTGTGCCGCCTGATTGGTCCGGATGACTCTAAAAAAGTAGGGTGTTCTATTAAACATACGAACCCTTTTGTTAAATGTGAAGAAGGGGTAGTATACCACATTCCATTGAAGTGTGGAAAAGAGTATATCGGCCAAACTGGCCGATGTATTAATGAACGCCTGCGCGAGCATAATCTTTCATTGAAAAATGGATATGATCCTAACTTGCCGCTGCATTGCAAGGCCTGCGGAAATGAGGATGAACGGGTATGTGAAGCAAGGCTTCATGATACGACAATCATGAATCAAAGTAAAGATTCTGTTGCGCGGGAGTTGTTGGAGGCCAACGAGAATAATAAAAGAGGGGATAACTGTGTCAGTACCCCGTCTTTGAATATATACACGAATGAATGCATGCTTTTAGATAAGTTTTATATTTAGATTAAGCGTGATTCCCTATATCTTCAGTATTCTCGCACGTGCGCATTCAAGTATTCAGTGTCCCTCTTTTTTCATTCTCCTCCCCTCATGGCTATATAATCAGCCACTTGTCGTTTCAATAAACAGTTCCAGGAGCGCCTTGTCCTGTCTGGTTTTTTTCTTGTGTGTTGTCACTTTTTGGCGCTTTTACTATTGAAAGCTATGCACCAACTAGCCCCACAACATGTTTTACTGCTTTCAAACGATGGGCTGGCATGGAGAATAGCTTTGATTGCTGCGAACATGATGGAAATCAGCTCGCTTAATATATCATTTACAGTCATGATCACCATCATCATCATCAGCCTGGTTACGTCCACTGCAAGGCAAAGGCCTCTCCCATACTTCTCCAACTCTGCGTGTATATAGCACATCCGGGTTAGGTGGTGGTTCTCGTAGTTTCCTCACTTTTCCCTCGATTTGCTTCATTGTCCTTGCTAGAGTGGCTGATTTCTTATTGGTGACACAAAGTTTGCACATCGAGGTTGGGAACGTGACGTACACTCCTTATGCGTTTGTGCACCAGCGCATATCTTGCAGCGGATGGGGCCTTTACAATATTTCCCTATATGTTCGTGTTTTTGACATCTGAAACATTGAGTAGCGGACGCCATGTATTCCGTCACGGCATAACTGCAGAATCTAAGCGACACTCGGTTCGGTAAATGGGCGTCCTTAGAGAAACCCACGATGACCGAGCGTCTGCGGGTTTCCGTTACCATGCCATATTCGTTAGAACTTGAGACTGGCTCCAACCAAATAACTGAATTTTATTAGCCTGACGTTTCGGAGCCAATTCGGCTCCTTCTTCAAGGGGTTGTTCTTCGGGGGTGGCGGTGTGCCGCTTTTAAAGCGTCTTTTTTGAAGAAAGGAGGGGGGGAACACGGGAGGTGGGGAGACACTTCACAGACGGAAAGTGTTTATTGGTTTGTGCGCCACTTTGAGGCGCACAAACCTCCAAGTGGCGCACAAACCAATGAACACTTTTAATATCCTCCTCCCTAAACCAAAAGATCGTCCACCTAAAGAAAAAGCTCAAGGCGTCGTCTACAAAATCAGTTGTGCCGACTGTCCGGCGTCGTACATCGGGGAAACCAAAAATCTAAAAGAAAGGATCAGACAACACGAGAACGACGTCAGGACATTCAACCGTATTCGCAGCGCCGTCCCTGAACACTCTGAAGACGCCGACCAGAAAATTGCTTTCAAGGAAACTGAAATCCTTGAAACAGAAACGAACTGGTGAAAGAGACTACTACTGGAGTCATGGCACATTCAGAATACGGGGAATAACATAAACCGCGTGAAGGGCAACCTACCCTCGGTGTATGTCCATGGCCTTGGCGACATGACGAAAAGAAGAAAAGGGCCCACAGCCAGATAGACTCCCGCTTGTTTCACCAACACAGAGCGTCGGCGCGAGCCTGTAACCTCCCCACCCCCCCGCCTCCCATCAAGGGCACCCTCGCGAGCAATCCTCCCAGCACCGGTCATCCCAGCACCATGGAATCCGTCAACAACACCCCCCCCCCTTCCTTTTGTCCCCCCCCCCACCTTTCCGTCTGTGAAGTGTCTCCCCACCTCCCGTGTTCCCCCCTCCTTTCTTCAAAAAAGACGCTTTAAAAGCGGCACGCCGCCACCTCCGACGAACAACCCCCTGAAGAAGGAGCCGAATGGGCTCCGAAACGTCGGGCTAATAAAATTCAGTTATTTGGTTGGAGTCAGTCTCAAGTTCTAATCAATTTCCCAACGAGACAGGCAATTCTGTCGAAATGTTTAGCTTCGTATTCGTTAAGGACGTACAATACTTGCCTTTTAGCACATATCACTCCTTGTTCGATCAAACGCTCCTTGAATTCGTCATCCGAGTACTCAACAGGAACATTCTGTACCCTCCCGTACGTGGCAGAGTAGTATGGAACTCGAGCTTCTACAGGAATGCCCGATAGATCTGGACTGTGAGGAGGCGATGACCTGCAGGAAATGTAGACACTGTCACCATGAGGCTGCCATCCTTGTTGAGACGATGGCTGAGTATCTTTCCTTGGGCTGTTGTCACGACCGCAGAAACCAGATAATTTGGGTTTACTTTCCATAAGCTGCTGTCAAGATGAGTTGGCTTGAATATAACAAGAGTACTTGAGGCTCTTTTCTTTTTGCAAGAGACAACAGTGAAGGCTGTCTGGCCCATCTCTTCGTTGTCTCCTGTAGATTCCCGCATCTCGATCTCACCTTCACGTAGCCTTTTCCTTGCCTTTTCCTTTTCCACCTCCGATCCAACTATGCCTCCAAAGCTGGCTGTATCATTTTGCTTTTTGGCACTGAGTTAATCATTGTACTTCAGCGCCTGACTCTCTTCCCGACTTTCGAAAGGGGAAATCGCAAAATTTTCCTCCTCCACTGAATTACGTCTCCCGAGCTAATTACTTCAGCCTCCTTCTCTGCATTGTGCTCCGCGTCGCAACACAGCGCCTGCTCCTCTTTCCGAAATTTGGCCGAGGAAATCAGTTCCTAACAAAATGCCTCGACGAATAGCTTGTATTTTGCGAGAAAACTTCCCTTCACCAAAGCTTTAAATGGCTGTCTCGTCTGCGCTCAGTCGGACTACGACTTGCGCGACTTTACCCGGCATCAACTCAAAATACTGCTTCGTCTATGTGCCTGGGGAAATGATCGCTTGCCACAAATCCATTCGAAAGTAATCAGGTAGAGACCGATGCCATCGCCTGTTTTTACAGCTGAAGCAAACTCGTCATTCTCACGCTTTCTGTTTGTGGCGGCGCCCTGCTCCTTGGTCGCGCGATGTCTAGTCTCATTTTCGCGAGCTCAATTTCATGATGCTTCCTCCCTTCTTGCCACACCATCTCTTTTCCCTTGCGCTCCTCTCTATGGCGCACCTTTTTTTCCACTCTTTCTCTCTTTTCGCGTTCCTTCTTTCTCAGGACATATTTTTACCAGGCATCTGTGAGCTCGTCCTCATGAAAACCGACTCCATCAGACGCAGTACGAATTACTGGCTTCCTAAACCTATGGTTAATATCTATACCGAGTTCTGCTGCCAAGAGTAACAGCTCATCCCTCTTTAATGCTGTAATATCCATGCTTTTCAAGAGCTAAATAATACTTCCCCTGTATTGCCCGCACACCCGGTGGCGATCAATCAGAACTAATTGCCCGATAGAACCCTGTCCTTACTGTCCGGCAAAACGTAGTCCTTCAAGCACTCACTCAAACTCGAGCTTGCGAAGGTCGTGTCTCCCGATGCCACGTTCCCAGGCACGCCGATTCCAGACGGTGGAATCGCCTTCTGCTTCACTTCCTTCCACATTCCTCGAGTCCTCCAAAACTCTACGCCATTACAGCGACGGATGTGTCTACCTCAGCCACGAAAAGGAGGTCTGCTGATCCTGGATCCGCAGAAGTCGCTTTTCCTCCGTCGTTTCCTTCGATCTTGCGAAGTTCTTGTCTCCCGACCCACGTCCGCCGATCCCAGATCGTGAGGACTGCCTTCTTGATCTTACTGCTGCCGACCAGTTTGTTGCCGCTTGGCTGGCATTTTTCGCATGGAATCCACCAAGCCCATCGACTACGACGTCATGTAGTAGAAAATGAAGGATAAAGGGTTTAAAGGCTTATTTACACTGCTACAGTGCGGAAGCGCACTCCATGCAGAAGGAAGTTAAACGTCTCAGTTCACATTCCTCATTCTCGAAAAGTCTCCGCTTTCGATACTGTCGTTTTCCCTAGGAGAGTCGTCTAGGGAGTGTGAAGACTGTCCAGCAGCAAATCCCCCTCGTCAACTTCGTTATGATACCACGCCCACGCTCACAATAACCCGCAGTAACTCCGCCCCCGAAGACACTGGTTTGGAATCTGTGGCAAGAAGCAACCAGCGAAACCCCGTTCGTCGTCGTTGCCACTGCTTCTTTTCGTCGCTCAGGCTGCCAGGTAAAGGGCAGGGCGAAGGCCTTTCGAGGAACCCAGCAACAGTCAGAGTCGAGGCTGCGTTCACGTCTGGATAAGCACTGAGGGATGGGTGGTGTGTTGAACTTCTCATTACCTGTGATTCTCAAATTGTGGATTCCCAAAGGGGCCTTTGTGGGACCCGCCAAAAGTTGGTGTGGATGCGGCGTTGACCTCTGGATAGGCGCTGATGGATGGGTGGTGACTCGACTTCTGCTAAACAAATGACCTGTGGGGATGTCGCGGCTAGCGAAGGACGAATCCCAACATAAAAACGTAACGCTTCTTTATTCGGTGAACGATGTCAGCGGACGGGCATACCAACGCTACGTTCGTCACGGTAGCGGGTGGTAGAAGGCGGCTTTTATCAGCCAGGCAGCCTGTTCTTATAGCCACCGTCGGTGACGTATACCTCGGGTGACATGGCGGTGGCGCTATGCTTTATCGACCATGCAACCCAGCGTGCAGCTGTGGTATGCTTGGCCAGATGATAAGATGGAAGGGTGCGCAGAAATATGCGCGGTGTGTGTCGCCACATCACCCCCCCGCGGAGTGGAGAGCCCTCAGGGCTTGAAAAAATCTGGGCAGCGTACGCGACGTCCGCTGCGCGTAGTGACGGAAGCAGGCTGCGATGTCGGCGGTCGTGGATGGACGTCCGTGGGTGTACTGGTATTCGCTGGTTCGGCGGAATCGGTGTAGGCCGGCTTCAGCCGGTCGATAGAGACGCGGATGGCGTTCCCTTTAATGCGCAGGGTGAAGGTTTTGTCGTCGCGACGGATGACTGGGTAGGGTCCGCTGTAAGGTGGCTGTAAAGGCCGGCGGACGGTGTCGTCGCGGAGAAAAGTGTGCGAACACGTTGCCAGATCCTTGAAGACGAAGGGCGCGGTCTTACAGTGGTGAGCTGCAGGTGACGGGCGGAGGGTAGCGATAGTGCGTCGGAGCCGGGCGATGAAATCGGTGGGATCTGACGTCGCGGTGGTATATGGCGGTGCAGCGAGAAATTCGCCTGGAAGGCGGAGAGGTTCCCCGTAGACGAGCTCTGCGGGTGTAGCCTGAATGTCGGGCTTAAAGGTGGCGCGAAGACCTAGGGTGACGGCTGGGATGGCTTCAGGCCAGGTTGAGTCCGGGTGGCACATGTTGGCTGCTTTGAACTGTCGGTGGAAACGTTCGATCATCCCGTTGGCGCATGGGTGGTAGCTGGTGGTCCGCGAGCGTTCGAACCCGATGGTCAGCCCGAGCAGCCGGAAAAGGTGCGATTCGAACTGTCGTCCTTGGTCGGTGGTGACGCGGCGAGGGGGCCCGAAGCGGGCAATCCAGCCGGCGAAGAAGGCCGAGGCGACGTCTTCCGCAGTGATTCCCTCGAGGGGCCATGCCTCAGGCCATCGAGTGTACCGATCGATGGCGGTGAGGCAGTAGCGATAGCGTCCAGCTGGAGGCAAAGGCCCTATGATATCAAGGTGGACGTGTTGAAACCGACCAGAGGTCTGGGGGAATGCGCCGAGTGGTGAAGTGACATGCCTGGTCACTTTAGCGCGCTGGCATTGAATGCAGGAGCGCGCCCAAGTGCGGCAATCACGCTGCATGGAGGGCCAGACATAGCGGTCAGCCACGAGGCGTGCAGAGGCGCGTATGCCGGGATGGCTGAGATTATGTAGCTGGTTAAAGAGGCCACGGCGATGGGAAAGGGGCACGTAAGGCCTGCTTCGCGCTGTTGACATGTCGCAGTAGATAGTCTTTGTCGATTCAGGTATGGGGACTTGCTGCAGTTGTAGCGAGGACCTGCCCTTAAGAAGCTCCTGCCGTTCAGCGTCCGTAGTCTGAGCCTCGGCGAGGACATCAGCTGTTATCGGTGAAGGGCTAATAGCTGCCACACGTGAAAGCGCGTCGGCGACCACGTTGTCCTTCCCGCTGACATGTTGGATGTCGGTGGTAAACTGGGCGATGAACGAGAGCTGGTTCTGCTGAACCGGTGGGAGTTTGTCGCGGCGCTGAGAGAAGGCGTAGGTCAGAGGTTTATGGTCGGTGTAGATAGTGCAGTGTTGTGCTTCGAGAATGTGGCGAAAGTGCTGAACTGCTTCGTATATCGCCAGAAGTTCTCGGTAGTAAGCTGGCGAACTCGACGGCGCGGGGGTCGTGGTTTCGTCGGTAGGACTGGCCGCAGAAGGAGTCGTTTTGCGAGCTGAGAGTTTCTTGGAGAAGAACGCCAAGGGATGCCAGGTGTTGCCTACGTGCTGCATAAGGGCGGCGCCTATGGCGATGCTAGAGGCGTCCGTGAAGAGCCCCAAGGGAGCCTGGTACTCGGCTGCGTGTGGCAAGAAACGCCTGTAAAAGTTCAGCATGCCGAGGAAACGGCGAAGGTCTTTAGCGGTGGTTGGTTGAGGGTAATTTTGCATGTCTGAGATGCATTCAGGTAAGGGTCGAGTTCCCTCTGATGAAACTTCATGGCCGAGGAATTTGACGACTGAAGCGCCGAGCGTGCTCTTTGGGACATTGACGAGAAGGCCGTGGTCGTCGAGGCGTTGGAAAAGGAGACGAAGGTGCCTGTGGTGTTCGTCGGCGTTGCGGGAAAAGACCAATATGTCATCGAGATAGACGAAGCAGAAGTCGAGGCCGCGGACGACTTCGTCGATGAAGCGTTGAAAGGTTTGTCCAGCGTTCCGCAGGCCAAAGCTCATGAAGGGAAACTCGAACAAGCCGAAAGGAGTAATTATTGCAGTTTTCGGGACGTCGTCCGGATTGACAGGTATCTGCGTGTAGGCCTTGACCAAGTCAAGCACGGAAAAAACGTGGCAGCCGGAAATGCGATGTGCGAAGTCCTGTATGTGGTGAACGGGGTACCTGTCCGGAATTGTGCGGGCGTTGAGGGCACGGTAGTCCCCACAGGGCCGCCAGCCTTCGGTCTTCTTAGGGACGAGGTGAAGTGGTGAGGCCCATGGGCCGTCGGAGGGGCGGGCGATTCCCTCCTGGAGCATGGCTTCGAACTCTGCTTTGGCTATGCGCATGCGGTCCGGGGCAAGGCGACGGGCGCGACAGAAAACTGGGGGCCCTGGGGTGGTCCGGATGTAGTGCAAGGTGGTATGCCGCACGTCGCGTGGCAACCCGCTTGGGCGCGTCAAACCGGGAAATTCGGCGAGGATGGCGTGGTACGGTGAAGTATGTTCGATGCTGAGTACTCTGATGCTTGGCTGGTGGGTAGTCGTTCGCTGTCCCGGCGCAGAATGTCCCGTTGTCGCGTCGATGAGACGGTCGTGGCGGCAGTCCGGAAGGAGGTTGTAGTGCGCCAAAAAGTCTGAGCCGATGATTGGCTCTGTGACGTCGGCGATGACAAAATTCCAATGAAAGTCACGGCGTAGGTTTTTAAGCTGGACGCGCAGGCGGAGCGAGCCGTAAGTTTTGATAGTGGAACGGTTTGCCGCGCTGAGCTCGAAAGACGTAGAAGGGCGGGGACCTTGTAGGTGGGCTCGCGGGTAGCAGCAAATGTCGGAACCGCTGTCGACAAGGAACCGCTGCTTTGTAATTTGGTCGGTGACGAAGATGCGACGGCCTCCAGGTTGGCAGCTCGCAGCCGTGGCTACGAGCTGCCGTCGGCGTTTCCCTGATTTCCAGCGGAGCAGGGTGGTCGACATTGCCGTGCTCTGTCCCCGAAGCGTCTATGGTAGTAACGCCTGTGGTCGTCACCAGGCAGCTGCGACGGGGTAGTGTTCGGGCCACGGCTTTGCGAGTGGCACGTCGGCAAGTGTTGATCCAGGCGTCGTTGAATGGAGCTGAGCTGTCGGCTGATATCGTCGATACGCCGCGCAAGCTCTATGGTGTTCAGCGGTGCAGCGACAGCCTGGATGGTGGGCGACAACGGCGGCAAAATGACCTCGATGACGCGATCAGCGATGTTGGCGAGTTGGTCGAGAGGTAGCGTAAGCTGAGCCTGCAGAATTGCCTGGACGTGCGGTGGAAGTCGTTGAAGCCGAAGTGCTCGCAGGAAGGAATCCTGGACTTCCATGTTGCCCGCGAGAGCACGCATGTGGCGGAGGAGCTGCGAAGGCTTGCGCTCGGCTAATTCTGCCGACTGAAGTTGTCGCACCTTCTGGTCTTCCGAGAGCGACAGGGGGCGAATAAGTTCCGTCTTGAGGTGTTCGTAAAGGTTGGCCGTTGGTGGGTTGGCAAGGATATCCCGGACCTCGCTGGCGTAGCGGGCATCGAGGTGGGCGACGACGTAATCGTAGCGGGTCCGGTCTTGTGTGATGTGCGCAAGGGAGAACTGGGCCTCGACTTGGGCGAACCATACCTCGGGCGAGTCGGCCCAAAACTGCGGAAGCTTGACAGCGAGACGCCAGACGCCGTGCGGGGCAGCGTGCGGGATGCCATCTACCGGCGCTGTGACGTCCTTGGCGGAGCCGGCAGGATGCTGCTGCACGGAACCATTGAGCTGGTCGTGCCGTTGCTGAAGCTGTTGCTCTTGCTTCTGGATCACCTCTTGCTGCGCGTGAAGCTGCCTGTTGAGAAGTCCCAGCTGTCGTTGAAGGGCGTCTTGTTCGTCCATGGCGATGCGTTGTTGTTCGTTGTCCGGGTCACCAGATGTGGGGATGTCGCGGCTAGCGAAGGACGAATCCCAACATAAAAACGTAACGCTTCTTTATTCGGTGAACGATGTCAGCGGACGGGCATACCAACGCTACGTTCGTCACGGTAGCGGGTGGTAGAAGGCGGCTTTTATCAGCCAGGCAGCCTGTTCTTATAGCCACCGTCGGTGACGTATACCTCGGGTGACATGGCGGTGGCGCTATGCTTTATCGACCATGCAACCCAGCGTGCAATTGTGGTATGCTTAGCCAGATGATAAGATGGAAGGGTGCGCAGAAATATGCGCGGTGTGTGTCGCCACAGACCCTACCAACCCGATACCATGCACACGTTGGAGCAGCAAGCATAAGTGGCTCCTTCAGTAGCTTGTAGGCATGATCGCCAGGCTGGTTTGGGACAGCTCTCAATGAGCCTGCTGATGTCACCGTTATGCCCTGGCCAGGAAACAAAAAATTTATGGTTCTTTCTTCGCATCTCCGCAAGCTCAGATGGTCGACGTGAATTCTTCCGGGCTCTTCCCAACGCGTGCTCCCTGGTATGACGCCAATTAAGACGTCCCACCTTACATCAACGATGGCTGCAGAACTCGCAGTTATGCGTGCTGCTCTGTAGTTTATTGGCCACAAATAATCAGAGTCATGGCCAATTTTCGTGACTCGAAGGCAGCTGTCCAATGTCTGCTGTCCGCTTTCAACCATGCATCTAACATGCAGTTAGTCGTAGTCATTCAACTACCTCACCATCATGCAATCGGTGGGGGACAAAACATCATCTACCAGTGGATACCAGGTCATTGCAGAATTTCTGGAAATCACAGTGCGGATGACGCTACCCGATTGACCAACAATGGTGCCCAGATTGTACCAATACCACTGTCGAGAATACCACTGCCGAGATGGCGCCACGGGGCTTAGCTCCCTCACACCTGAGCTTACGGAGGTTCTGCGGAACACCAGTGAATTCGCCAACGCGCGTCCACACAGACGGAATCCACGTCTGAAACTCCGTCTTCCACCAGGGTTACCAGGAGCGGACGCAACACTCCTGTGGCGCCTGTGGCTGAGCATGGCATTCATGAACGCCAATTTCTTTTGCATTGGAATAGCCGACAGCCCTGCTTGTGACAAGTGTGGCTGCGAGTAAACGATCCAACACCTTCTCTCTGACTGTCCTCGTTACAAAGTGTCCAGAAAATTGCTCGCTACCGCGCTCGAAGAAGTGGACAATCGCACCTTCACAGAGAAAGAAGTCCTCGGACACTGGTGCAGACGGGTTTCAGCTTTCGGGACCCTAATGGTTCTGCTCAAGTTCCGAAGGGACTGTGAATTGTGGAACCGACTTCGAAAGTTCTGTCGCATAGCGTCGCGTTGTTGTGTGAATTTTTCACACTTTGTTTTGTTTTCTTTCTTTCACATTTTATTTCCTTTATCTATTTCGCACGCACCGGGTAGCCATACCGTACTTACACTGGCTAACCTCCTTTTCTTTCCTTCCCTTTTTTTCCCTTCCTTCTTGGTACGACGACTTTGGTGCCTTCCAACATGACTTTATTCAGCACTCAATGAGAAGAAAGGGGGTTAACCGAGGGGCCCGATTTTTATTAGTCATATCATAAGAAGCCAACAAACACTGACACCAAGGACAACATAGGGGAAATTACTTGTGCTTAATAAATGAAGTAATGAAACGATAAATAATAGAAAATAAAGTGGATGAAAAAACTACTTGCCGCAGGTGGGAACCAAACCCACAACCTTCGCATTTTGCGTACGATGCTCTACCAATTGAGCTACCGCAGCGCTGTTTCCCATCACTTTCTTGGGTATTTATGTGTCCTGGTAGAACCCTGGGAGTGTTAGCCAGCGCCGCCACTCACAGGCCTTGGCGGCGGACGTGGAACGTCCTTCATGCCGCAGGCGTCACAAGAGCGTGATCTTGTTTGGGTGAAGGCAACTGGGCAACAGAGTTTCCATTATTTATCGTTTCATTGCTTCACTTATTAAGCACAAGTAATTTCCTCTATGCTGTCCTTGGTGTCAGTGTTTGTTGGCTTCTTATGATATGACTAATAAAGATCGGGACCCTCGGTTAAACCCCTTTCTTCTCATTGATTACATAACGAGGGTCCCAAATCCGGCAACATTGATGCCTTTAGGTAGCATATGTGGGTTTATTGACCAGTTGCCTTCACCCAAATAAGATCACGTTCTCGTGACGCCTGCGGCATGAAGGACGTTCCACGTCCGCCGCCAAGGTCTGTGAGTGGCGGCGCTGGCTAACACTCCCAGGGTTCTACTAGGACACATAAATACCCAAGAAAGTGGATGGGAAAACAGCACCGTGGTAGCTGAATTGGTAGCGCATCGCACGCGAAATGCGAAGGTTGTGGGTTCGGTTCCCACCGGCGGCAAGTTGTTTTTTCATCCACTTTAATTTCCATTACTTATCGTTTCATTACTTCACTTATTAAGCACAAGTAATTTCCCCTATGTTGTCCTTGGTGTCACTGTTTGTTGGCTTCTTATGATATGACTAATAAAAATCGGGCCCCTCGGTTAACCCCCTTTCTTCTCATTGATTACATAACGAGGGTCCCGAATCCGGCAACATTGATGCCTTTAGGTAGCCTATATGTGGGTTCATTGACCAGTTGCCTTCACCCAAAAAAGATCACGTTCTCGTGACGCCTGCGGCATGAAGGAGGTTCCACGTCCGCCGCCAAGGTCTGTGAGTGGCGGCACTGGCTAACAATCCCAGGGTTCTACTAGGACACATAAATACCCAAGAAAGTGGATGGGAAAACAGCGCCGCGGTAGCTCAATTGGTAAAGCATCGAACGCGAAATGCGAAGGTTGTGGGTTCGGTTCCCACCTGCGGCAAGTTGTTTTTTCATCCACTTTAATTTCCATTATTTATCGTTTCATTACTTCAGGTATTAGGCACAAGTAATTTCCCCTATATTGTCCTTGGTGTCAGTGTTTGTTGGCTTCTTATGATATGACTTATTCAGCACTGTCATTTATGAGACGAAGCGTTTCACAAATAGTCACTGTTGGGCGTGTTGGTCTGTGCTCGTTCGTGTTTTTCTATCTTGTCCCTGTTCGTTTGCGGCATCCTTCCTTGAGAAATGGTTTCGTTTCGGCTACGGAGTTGCTCCCTCCTGCCAGGATGGTGAGGGCTGTTTTCAAATAGTCAAGAGCAGATTGCTTAGCTAGTTTCTTATGCGCTGCTTCATGGACCATGGAGCCACTATCCGAACGGTATGAACATCGACGTCCTCCGTTGCCCCAGCGCTGTCGGCTTTTGTGCCAAGGGACAACCACGACAAAATGTCTGCTAGGAGAAGCTTCTTCTTGGGAATAAACTGCAAGGAATAATCGAATTTCATGAGCGTTAGGAAAAATATTTGCAAGCGAAGTGGCATGTCAAAATATTTTTTTAACGCTACTGAAAGCATTGGCTTGCGATCAGTTTCTATGACGAATATTTGGCTGTAAACAAACAGACTGAACTTTTAGAATCCGAAAAACCTTCAGCGCTTCTTTCTCCATTTGCTCACAGCGCTGTTCGGCTTCCACGAGCACGCGCGATGCATATTGAAATGGTTGCTAACTCTTATCTGCAAACGCTTGCAAGAGAGCTGCCCCAAAATCTTCTTTCGAAGCACCACACTTCATCTTGATTTCTTTACTGGCATCTTTACTGACTACTGCACCACTGGTGCAGTAGTCAGGACATCAGTGACGCTCTTCCATTACTTGGTGTACTTTTGGGGCATATGAAACTGATTTGACAATTCATTAGGTCTCGCAAAAGCGCGGTCCTTTCAGACAAGCATGGCATGTACCGGAGTAGTTGAGAACTGCAAGGATTCTGTGTACATACAGGTGCTTTTGATTTCGCTGGGCTACATGTATCAAACTTCAGAGAAGCTTTAGGTTAGGCTCTATGCATTTGAGACTGATGACGCCACCCAAAAACTGTACTTCTGTCAACGCAGACTGGCACTTCTTAGCATTGAACGTGAGGCCTGCCCCTCGGCCACCTTAAGGACTGCTTTCAGCCTTTTGTCGTGCTATTGTTGTGCCCATGCTGGAATGCAGTTTATGAAATAGCCCCTGTACAACTTTACTCAGAATCTGTTGAAGTACTTCTGGCGCCGAGGAGATGCCATAGGGCAGCGGAAGATAACAATATCTGCCAAACGGAGTTGCAAAAGGGCGTATTTTTCAAGTTTGCTCCTCAAATGGCATGTGATGAAACCTGGAACTCGCATCTAATTTTTTAAAATAGTTGGTACCGGCGAGCTTTCATTCAAGGTCTTCATTTTGAAGAAGCTACTAATTCTGCTTGGTAATGGGCTCATCAATGCGTCTCAGATTGATGCACACAATGTGACCACGATCTTTTTTCTAGATAAAAACCACAGGACTCACCCGATTTGTTCGGGTATTCTCCTTGTTTATTATTCTGTCACGCTACATTCTTAGAAGTTTGTAACGAAGGGCCTGGTGTCGACGGGAGGCACCATATTCGCAGTATTGACGACGGGTCGCAGCACTTGGTCACAGCACCACGCTGTAAGGTTGCTTCAAACAGCCCTTTGAAGATGTTCTTGAAATCACATAGTACATCATGCTCAGGGTACAAGTAAACAAAGTCCTGTGTTGCCCTTCCAAACTGTTTAGGGCAACACACGTCAAAGAGATGAAGTTTGTGGCAGTAGGTGCAACTTTTATCGCAGGAAAACGCCTCTGGTGCCAATTACATTTCTTGCACATTAATTATCTTTTTGACACTGGTAGTCTCTTCTCTCCCTCACTCGGCGAGGTGCGGATTGTAATTGCGTAAAATCTGTCATTAACTTCACGCCAGACTTGATTCCATTGTGCTAAAGCTTCGGCAACCTTGAACATTTATTCTGCTCTTTGCAGCTTTAGGCCCGTTTCCTGCAAAGTTTTTCTTACTTAGTGTTGGGCCGTTAGTGCCAAACACGATCTGATCTCGGATCATTGAGTACTTCGACTCACTGTAGTTGCACTGCGCTTGAAATCGGGAAAAATTTCTGAAGTAGCAATGCTTCAGCTTGCTTCCTCAAACGATGTACATATCACTCGTGAACTTCATTTTGGATCTCAAAGCAGTAGGCCTCGAGCATCTGCACGAATGGTCGCATGGTCTCCTTGCTTTCGTCCGTCTCGATCCTGAAGGTGGTGAACGCATCAAGAGCATCGTATCAAGCGACGCTCAGCAGAAGGGCTGCTTTATCAGTTAGTAAGATCTTGATGAGGGCTAGTTGGTTCATACTTAGAACTCAGGTTAAACAGCGGGAAAATCTAAGCACCAACTGGCCCAAGAAGAAGTCCTTTTGGAGCGGCAAAATTACCAGGGCACAAGGAAACAAATACCACGGACAAGCGCTGACTGCCAACTGAAAGTTTATTTGAAATTCGCCGGACCTTTCTATGTTTCTCAGCATAGGCATGCGCACACCAGTCGCTAAAACATCTGCAAATCAGCAACATTATAATCTTTCATCCAAAAATCTTATTTCTTTTCCCGACAAGGCAAGAGAGGCGGTGCTTACACATTTATCTCCTTCCTTTCTAATGTGAAAAGCGTATACCATTTCCCTTTCCCTCTTACCTTTTTCTTTCCCTATGAATTTTGTCTTTTCAAATATGGGGGGCACCCCCTCTCTTGCCTTGTCGGGAAAACATTGTTGGATGAAAGGTTAGAGTGTTGCAGGTTTGCAGATGCATTTATGACTGGTGTGCGCATGCCTATGCTGAAAAAGGTGTAAAGGTCCGGTGAATCTAAAAAAGAACTTCTCGTTGGCAGTCAGAGCTTGTCTGTGGTATTTGTTTCCTCGTGTCCTCATATTTTTCGCGCTGTTTAGCCGCAGCTCTATGCTTTTTCAGCATCGGTCCTACGACGGTATTTGGGCGCAGTCATCTGCCAAAAATTACGACACAACTCACCTCACGGTGGCTGTCGATGGTATCGATGGTGATGCGATTAGAATTCGAGAAACGTAGGGATTAAAGATGGTAATGCAATTAGTATTCCAATAATGTAGTCACACATGGTATTCCTGAAGTCCCATTTACTTAACATCTGTAGTGGCCGTTTTGAGAGTTCCCGCATTCAGTTATACGATGAGTACTCCCTTATCGTCCCACTTTGTTATGGCAGTCGCCTGCCAAGATAGCTCATGAGCCAGTGCAGTGAAGAGGATAGAATAACGAAATAATGACCACGATGAAAGGACTAGGTGGTATCATGACAAGAGCACGACAACCTGAGGATTCCTAAATTCTGACGAAGTTAGAACGACGATGGAGCGACAACCACAGTATCATGACAACCGTATGAAGAAGCTTGAATTACGACGATGGTGTTACGACGAAGGTATGACCAGGGATGCATGATAATGTCTGTCTGACGAGGACACAATGAAGACGATGGTTTGACAAAGGCGGCATGATCACCAGTGAATGACGAAATCGTATTTGATGTAGAATGATGAAGAACGAAAGACGTCAATAGATCGACGAGGGCAATAGGACGAGAACGGCATGACGACAATCAAATGGCTTTACTGAAGTGATAACGATGGCAAAAGAACAGCGTGATGATGACATGACGACAATGAGGACGCGACCGTGTGACGATGCCGTGAAGATGATGACATAAGTAGAGTTGGATGCCAAATTGGAAGTGAGCACGTTGGAACGACCACGACCATATAAAGATGGCGGAATGACAATGAATGCACGACGAAACCTTTATGATGACGATGGCATGGCAACGGTATGAAGATAATGTTATGATATCGAGTGTGTGAAGACAATGGTGTAATGAGGACTCTATCGCTAAGCTTGCATAAAGAGGACGAGCGACGACTACGGCATGATGGAATCTGGATGACGACACTGGTGTGACGAATATTGCACGACCACTACAGCAGGAAGACGATGGCGTGACTACGGTGGCATAATCACGACTGACTGACAACAACATATTCAGATCAAAATCAAGGAAAAAATATTGCCGTACGTGGAGTAACGAAGGTCGTATGACGACCACGGCATATCCACAATGAGGTGGCATTACCGAAGTGATGACGATGGTAATACTACCGCGTGAAAATAACGACAATGGTATGACGACGCCTGTGCGATGACAACGGCGTCGGCGACGTATTGCCAAAGTTGCTTGGCGAAGTTAGTATGATGACAATACAAAGGCCACAAAGTAATCTCAGTGACAGTATCGCAAAGAATGCATGTAGACGATTGTATGACGATGACACAATGACGACGACAGCATGACAAGGGCATTGGGCAATGTGAGGACGACGAAGTTAAGACGACGGTGGCGTGACGAGCGCCGGATGATGAAGCTGGATTGACTATGATGGAAGGACAACAACTACATTACGGCGGTGATGGATTTCACAACGAATTCATGAAGACTGTATGACGTCGACCGCGTGTCGACGATGGAACGATGAGAGTTAGATGAAAAGAAGGAATGACTACGATGCAATGACCACGACTGCTTCACGATCTCGAGGACATACCTAGCAGCTCAAGCTGGCAGACAACTTGGGCCACTGGGTCGGCGTAAGAGGAAGGATAGATAGATAGATAGATAGATAGATAGATAGATAGATAGATAGATAGATAGATAGACAGATAGATAGATAGATAGATAGATAGATAGATAGATAGATAGATAGATAGATAGATAGATAGATAGATAGATAGATAGATAGATAGATAGATAGATAGATAGATAGATAGATAGATAGATAGATAGATAGATAGATAGATAGATAGATAGATAGATAGATAGATAACTGCTGAAGATGGCAAAGAATGCTAATCGCAATAAAAGAACTCAAACTTTTAGTCAAAATATTTCGAGTTAGTAGCGAGGTTACCTGTGAACTGTAAAAGCTCCGGTTATTTTAGGTCCATCTTCGTTGACTGCGGCGACTATGCTTCAGCCGGTATTGTCCAACTTCAAACATTGAACTGCAAAAGAACTGAGACGACGCAGGACGGCAAGCGGAAAAACGATGGTTTATTGCGTGGACTACATTTTTCCTACACCACTACGCATTCCCTATGACTTGCCAGCTGCTGATGAAAACACGTGGAAGACGCGAGGTGGAAATTCAAGACGTTAAACAAAGCGAGAACTAGGTGAAAGCAGAAGCCGACATTTCGCCAAGTGGACTTGTCTTCTTTCGCCATGAAGAAGACAAGTACACTTGTCGAAACGTTGGCTTCTGCTTTCACCTTGTTCTCCTTTTGCTCGTCAGTTACTGAAGTGGCACACGTGCCAGATACAGTCGTCTGGTCATGTCGTAGTCGTCATACCATCGGCATGATGTTGTCACGCCGTTGTCGTCATAGCGTCGTCATCTAATACCCTCCCTGCCGGCGTCGTCGTTACGTAGTCGTCATGCCATTGGTAATGCTGCATCGTTTTTACGGACTCATCATCCCGTCGTGGGAGTTGCATTGTCGTCCTTGGGCGTAATGTTTCCGAATATCGTCATGCCGTCATCCACAGGCCGTCGTCGCCATACAGTCTTCGTCATTCCAGCGTCGCCATACGACTGCCCTCATGCCGCTGTCTCCATACCATTGTAAAAATTGCTGGCTCTGCGTAATTGAGAGTAGATGTAACCATGAAATGGCTACCGGCGAAGCAGATCAATTAGAGAGGATACTAGCCCCAAGTTAAAATGGGTGCAGTGCATGTTCTAGAGGGCACACCCCACCGCACCACACTACTCCATCTGTGCACTGGTCCATATGAATGCTGCCCAGCTAGAAGAACGAAAAAGGCTGAAGGCGGCGCGACAGGCCACGAAAGACGCCAGGGAGACAGGGCGCACTGCCCAGCTAGCAGAAAAGCGCCTGAAGAAGGCGCCACGAAGTGTGACGCCATCACTCGGGGAAACGCCAAACCCGCGCCACGGTACAGACAGACCGCTGGCGTTCAAAAGATTACAGGCAACCCTGTCTCAGTGCCAAAAGAGTGCAATTGAGCGCATGGTGCCCTGCCTCTGCCTTTTGAACGTCCACCTATTGCAAATTGCAAATAAAACTTCAGCGTATGAGAGGTCACTGCTTGACTGCTACTGTGAACAAACATAAGGAAGAATTCGGTAGCAATATTTATTGTGACTTGTTTGGACTGTAACTAGTGCATGTAATGCAGTCCTGTACAAAGGATTTGAGGTCAGAGACTGGATATTCCTAGGTTTAGAGTGGTTGCCGGATGACATAGCTTTGTTCTCGCAACTTATAGCATTTGGTTTTTTCTGGGCTGAGAGAAAGTTCGGGCATTGAATGTCTATGGACCCGCCGTACGGTGAGACCGCAATGACTTGTTTGCGAGACTCTCCCCTTCTTTTGTTAGACAACCACCCATTCTTTATAGTTGGTGATTTTAACTGTGTTCTCGACCCCATGCGCGACTCACGAGGGCTAAGACAAAACACTTCCAATACGCACGCAACTGAATTATCTTATTAGTGAAAGAATACAATCTATCGGATGCCTGGGTCCATATGCATGGCGGAAGTTTTGGCGCCACATGGCAGCAAAGGCAATCGCAATGTCGTCTAGATCGAATCTATTTCCCCCCTGAATTAACAATGCAAATTGCCCAGTGCAGCATCCTCGATGTCCCCGCGGACGCCGGGTACTTTTCAGATCATCACCCTTTCGCTTTCATATTGAACTTCGAAGGAAGGCCAGGTGAACGCACTGATATGTGGAAACTAGTCATTGCTTTTTTGCGTGACCAGGCGACTCTAACCGAACTAAAAGCGTCAGTAGCTACAACAGTTTTCGATTATGAATGCAATATCGAAGCGTGGGATACATTAAAGGAAAGGTGGAGGTCAGTAGGCATAGTAGCTAGCAGGAAACGGAAAAGGAAAGAGACCGAACAGCTTTGTGAGTGCCTGAGAAGGATAAGAATAGTACGAGATGGTGACTCCCAAACACAGTTAATGCGCGAATACCTAGAACATCAGCGTGAACGCTACCATAGACTTATGAGCTGGTATTCTCGAACCTTTGGAAAGGCGTGGATGACGAACAGCCAGTTTCTGACGCTGAGGTACTGGAGCTGGCTCGTGCGTCCTGCAAGAGGCAAAATGGGAGCTCTTTCATTGAAAGGGTTATAATAGAAGATGGCACAGAGAGCGGTGCGAGGCGAGATATCGAAAGAATTCTTTGGAACTGGTTCTCAGACGCATTTTTATCGGAAAAGATTTACAATGCAGAGCTCTGGAGTGAAGAAATTTCCCACTAACCTACCTCAAGTGGAAGATACAGAAGGTCGGAATTTATTGTCTCCAACAAATCTGCAAAAAGCTTTTGATTTTATACGATCTTTGAACAGCGGATCAACACCCGGACCAGGTGGCTTACCAGTCGAATTTTACCGGTCTTGCTAGGAGGAAGTAGGCACTGCCTTAGTATCGCTCCTTAACGGCATTCTTGCACGGGAAGTTATTCCTATGTCGTTTAATCGGGGCCGCGTAATGCTCTTGCCAAAGCCAGGCTCCAACCTTGCAGAACCCTCATCCTGGAGGCCTATAACGCTGCTCAACACAGACTATAAGTATTGACAACCCTTCTTGTAAATCGCCTGACGATATTGTCACGTATACCCTGCTGGAGTATACAAGCTGAATCAAGGAACAGGTGGTTGCACTTTACAAAAACGCAAGCGGTGACGAGCGATGCCGAGACGAACCTCGTTCTCCTCTTCATCAGTCTCTTGCTGTGCCACGCCATGTGGCATTGCCCCCTCTTCAAAAATAAAAAAAGGAGGAAAGCATGCATAGGCTTCACCTGAGAGCGCCGAGATGGTCTAGGATGAACACATAGGCTGTAGTCACAATCACTGTTGTGTGCGATATAGTCACAAGGCACTGATGGACGAGCAACCACGAAACTAACCGAAGCGGCTGAAAACGTCGAATAGGCGAGGGGCTATAGTACGGTTTCAACCGCACAACGTGCACAATCTCAAATTGCGGTTGTTGACGTCGGGGAGGCTGACTTCCGTCAGGAAGGACTTCGTTGTTCACGTCACTAATGCGCTGCAACACTCTGTAAGGTCCGAAGTAGCGACTTAGTCCTTTTCGGCGCACGGGAGTCCAGTCCAAAACTTGATCACCAGGTTGGAACTCGAGATGTCGATGGCGGAGATTGTAACAGTGCGCATCGATGCTCTGTTATTGCTTTATGTGCACTCGGGCAAGCTGACGGGCTTCTTCCGCTCGTTGCAGGAAAAGTTCGGCATCTTGGGCGTGGTCGAGATGATCGATGTTGTCACACGGCAGCATTGCTTCTAACATGGTGTACACTTCCCGGCCATAATAAATGAGGTAAAATGGCGTGAAGCGTGGTGTTTCTTGCGTAGCAGTATTTTAGGCAAACGTTACGTAAGGGAGTATCTTGTCCCACGTCTTGTGCTGTACGTCTACGTACATAGACAGCATGTCAGTCATCGTTCTGTTCAGTCGTTCGGTCAAGCCATTTGTCTGTGGATGATAGGCAGTTGTCCTTCGATGGGTCGTGCAGCTGACTTTAAAAACGTATTCAATGAGCTGTGCTGTAAAGGCTTTGCCTCGGTCTGTGATGACGTGCGACGGGGCGCCATGCCGTAGGACGATGCTCTGTGTGAAAAACTGGGCAACCTCGGAAGCTGTGCCTCGAGGCAGCGCCTTTGTCTCACCATATCGCGTTAAATAGTCCGTGGTGACGATTATCCACCTGTTGCCAGAAGATGACAATGGAAAAGGGCCCAGAAGATCCATGCCGACCTGGTCTAAAGGTTTGCCAGGTGGGTCAATCGGATTCAGCAATCCCACAGGCTTCACAGCTGGCGACTTTCGGCGCTGGCATTCATGGCAGGCTTGGACGTACCGCGTAACACACTCGCAAGTCTCGGTCAGTTGTAGGATTTGCACACTCTATCAAGCGTTCGTGTAAAACCCAAATGGCCAGACGGAGGCTCGTCATGACAGGCGAACAAAACTTCAGCACGGAGGTCTGCTGGAACGACTAAAAGGCAGGTTTTGTTGGTGGCAGCGGAGTTCTTATATAAGACGCCATGTCGTAAACAAAAAACGACAATCCTCGAGCGATATGCCGGGGTATTGTTGGGTTTCGTCCTTCCAGATGCTCGAATATAGGTCGTAGTGCGTCTTCTGCGCGCTGCCGTGTGGACAAATCAGTAACGCTTATGGCCCCAAGGAAAACGCCGTCGTCCTCAATGTCGTGGTCGGTAGTGTCGATAGGGGCGCGCGAGAGTGCGTCAGCGTCTTCGTGTATGCGGCCCGACTTGTACACGATGATCATGTCGTACTCCTGCAAACGCAGACTCCATCGTGCCAATCGTCCAGAAGGGTCCTGGAGAATTGCAAGACAGCATAACGAGTGGTGATCAGTTGCAACTTTGAATGGGCGGCCGTAAAGGTAAGGTCGAAATTTGGCCAGCGCCCATACGACGACAACACACTCTTTCCCCGTGGTGGTGTAGTTGGTCTGTGCACGCGATAGTGTGCGACTTGCATAGGCGATCACTCCTTCAATACATTCCTGCCGTTGTACAAGGACCGCACCAAGACCAACGTTACTGGCGTCTGTATGAACTTCCGTGTGCGCCTCCTCGTCAAAGGGGGCCAAAACTGGTGCTGACACCAGACGCTGTCGAAACTCGGTGAAAGCAGTCTCTTGCTCTGAGGACCAGACGAATGATACATCGGCCCTCGTGAGGCGAGTCAGCGGCTCCGCCACCTTCGAAAAATTTTCGATGAAACGCCGGTAGTATGCGCAAAGGCCCAGCAAGCGTCGGATACCTTCCTTGTCGGTCGGTGTTGGAAACGAGGCTACAGCGGCAGTTTTCGCGGGGTCGGGGCTAACGCCTTCCGCGCTGACCGCGTGTCCGAGACACATCAGCTCCTTGTTGCCGAAATGACACTTGTGAGGTTTAAGGGTGAGGTTAGCAGATCGGATGGCTTCGAGAACTTGCCGCAGTCGTTTCAGGTGGTTGTCAAATGTCGCCGAAAAAACCACGTCGTCAAGGTAGAAGAGGCACCTTTGCCACTTCAGACCAGCGAGAACGGTGTCCATCATTCGCTGGAAAGTTGCTGGTGCCGAACAGAAACCGAAAGGAAGCACTCTGAATTCGTAAAGGCCATCTGGAGTGACGAAAGCAGTTTTTTCGGGGTCTGGTTCATCGACCTCAATTTGCCAGTAACCGCTCTTTAGATCGAGAGACGAAAAGTACTTAGCTCGCCGCAACCTGTCTAAAGCTTCATCGATGCGTGGTAGTGGGTACACGTCCTTCTTGGTAACATCGCTGAGGCGTCAATAATCAACACAGAAACGAAGCCTTCCGTCTTCATTCTTGACTAGAACGGCCGGGGAGGACCACGGACTGTGCGAAGGCTGAATGACACCATCATCTAGCATCTCCTTGACTTGGGCTTGAATTGCCTCATGTTCGTTTGGCGAGACACGATAAGGCTGTTGTTTGATGGGACGTGCGTCTGCGAATGTCGTAATTCGGTGCTTCGTCATTGGCGTTTGGCCCACCTTAGTAGCCCGAGCGAAGCACGCGCTGAATTCGTTCAAGGGTTCCTGCAGTGCGCTCTTTTGGTCGTCCGTAAGCTCGGAGTTAACATCGATGTCTCGGAGCGAACCGTGGTCCTCAGAAGCAAAGCACTCGACGATGTCCGTTGATGGTTCGATGTAGGCGATGGCAGTGCCACAAAAAATGTGCCGATGCTCAAAGGTAAAGTTGGTAACAAGGACCGTTGTCCGGCTTTCACGAAGTTTCACAAGGCTTCACGCTACACAAATACCTTGTGCCAGCAACATAGAAATGTTGCCTTCGACAATGGCTTCACCGTCTTGTAGTTCGTCTGACTTGACCGGAACCATAACACTCGCACGCGGCGGTATCGTGATGCTCTCGTCCGAAACGCGAAGTGCGGATCTGTGTCCAATCCCGTCAGTCTGTGTTGCCCTTTGTGTCGAGAAAGTGATGCAGCGCTCGCAGAGGTCAATAATGGCGCCATAATCCCGGAGAAAGCCCATCCCAAGGATTAAATCGCGGGAACACTCGCGTAGAACCAGACAATTGGCGAGAAAAGCAGCACCGCGAATTTCTACTCTGGCCGTGCATAGGCCAAGCGTTGTGACGACGTGGACACCTCCCGTACGAGCTGGTGCCCCGTTCCAGGGCAACGTAACTTTTTTCAGAACGCTCGCCAGCTTTCCACTAACAATAGAGTAATCGGCGCCGGTATCTATAAGTGCACTCACTGTTTTGCCGTCGATCAGCACAGGTATGTCTTGTTCGAGGAAACTGGTTCTTGCGTCATCGTGTTTTCGTTATTCTGCGGTCGGCACGATACGAGGTCTTGAGCGCGTCGAGCATCAGCGGCCCCGCCTCGGAAGGTCGCTTACGTCAGTTTTCCCGGCGTGGACTCGGTGATCGCCCTTGCGTCGTCCTCGAGGTGGTACCGCGAGCAGGGAAATATCGCCGTGGTGAGGGTGAGCGTGACTGCCGCTGCGATGGGCCCGGTCTGCGCTGCTGTTCGAGGAATTCTGCGATGTTGGGTGGCCTTTGGGCGAACCTAGGTCGAGCTGAATCGATAGAAAAGCTCCGCAGTCCGAGTCGTCGGTAGGGGCACTCCCGATACACATGACCAGCTTCGCCGCAGTGGTAGCACAGCGGTCGTCGATCGGGTGCTCGCCAAACCTCTGATTTCCTCGCGGGTGTTCGGCGATCGTCGGACTACGGCAGCGGAGTTGTCGGAGCGGCTTGCGCCGCTTGCAACGCGACTGGCGGCGCCACATAAGTAGGTGCGAAAGCTTGGACGGGGCTCAGTAATGTTTCTGCGTACGTCTTGCGCCGGGATTCACTTGGCAGAGGTGGTGCTTCACTGCTCGAAAGAGGTGCCTGTAGTGCCTGGTGTACTTCGTTGCGTACGACGCTGGCGAGGTTGCTGACTGGAGGTGGCGACGTACCGTGGTGCTTCTGCAGCTCGTCGCGAACCACTGAGCGAATCAGCTCGCAAAGCAAGGCGACGTTGCACCCTAAGCCTACCGGCGTATCCGGAGTGCAGGCGGCATTTACTTGTCGGTTGTACAAGTTCGACCGTTGCTGAAAGGTCTTCTCCATCGCGGTGGCTTCGGTGAGGAACTCCGCAACAGTCTTGGGCGTATTTCGAACAAGACCGCCAAAGAGCTGCTCCTTTACGCCTCTCATCAGATGACGCACCTTCTTCTTTTCCGACATGCCCGGATCGGCACGCTGAAAGAGACGCACCATGTCCTCCAGGTACATCGTGACGCTCTCGTTGGGTTTTTTAACACGTGACTGAAAGGCCCGTTCCGCTTTTTCTCGGCGATCGGGGCTCGAGTAAGTCTCCAGTAGCTTGCGCTGGAACTCAGGCCAGGATGACAGGGAACTTTCGCGGTCAATAAACCACGTGCGAGCACCATCCTGAAGGCTGAAGTAGACGTTCCTGAGTTTGGTGTTGTTGTCGCACTCGTTGAACGCAGCCACGCGCTCGAACTCCGCCAGCCAGTCTTCCACGTCTTCAAATGTGTCGCCATGAAAAACCGTCGGCACTTGGGGGTTCAGCAGCGTTAGGGAGGTTGGTGTCACCCGTTCCGCAGAAGTCGCAGTGGTCGCAGTCATCACTTTTTCCTGGAGGTTTCCAAATTCTGGGGTGAGGCCTCGGATTCGCCGGCCTGTGCGGTGAACTGGAGTCAACTCCAACTGTGGGGCGAGGTTCTTGCTGCCCAGTGGGGTCTCCTGCATAAGTTGAGCGTACCCAGCAGGCACCACCAAATCGTCGCGTATACTCTGCTGGAGTATGCAAGCTGAATGAAGATACAGGCGGTTGCACTTTACAAAAACGCAAGCGGCGACGCGCGATGCCGAGACGAACCTCGTTCTCCTCTTCTTCAGTCTCTTGCTGCGCCACAGCATATGGCAATATTGTTGCCGATAATAGTCAGTGTACATCAAACATGTTCCGTGGCGGGTCGGAGTATAATTTCGTCTCTCAACTTAACACGTGATATCATACAATACACAACAGCGCGTGAAGCTTCAGGAGTATTAGTAAGCTTTGACCAAGCCAAAGCGTTCGACCGCTTAGAACACCAGTACCTATTTGAGGTTTTACGATGTTATAATTTGCCTGAAGAATGTAGACATCCTGTGGAAGTTGTATTCGCGAACAACAGCTGAGCTACTGCTTAACAGCATTTTAACACCTACATTTGATGTGACGAGGGGAGTGCGACAGGGTTGTCCTTTGTCACCGATATTGTTTATGCTTGCGATTGACCTGTTGTTAAGAGGAAGCTTTAGCTCGGGCCCAACTCCGATGCGGCCTCTTCAAATACATGTAAAACGCAAAAACGTTTTTATGAGATAACCCCTGGACCCCTTTTGATGAAATGTGTTGCATTTAAAAGAGAATGTTAAATTCTAGTGACTGTTGGAAGCGGAATTTTGATTTAGGGCTTGAATTTTCTTAAAACGATTTTCAAATATTTGACCGTTTGAAAAAAATAGAAGCATGAAGTTGACAAATTCATAGCTCTGCATCAAGAACTGATATTCCGGTTCTGTAAACGGCATCCATTAGACTATTCAAAGCGGACGAATTCGATGTCATTTTACATCTTACGTGAATCTGTTACGTTGGTTACAACGGTATTGCAAAAGTTGCATTTCCTTATAATTAAACTTTTTTTATAGTCATGTGTAACATATAAATTTTGTCCGCTTTAGATGTACTATTAGATGCAATTCACAGAATCGTATTATCGTTTTTAGTGGTTGAGTTACAGAGTTGTAAACATGGAAGTATCGTTTTTCGAGAATTTTAGATTTTTACAAATTTTTTATAAAAAATTGACAACCTAACTCAAAAATCCGAAACCAGCAGTCACTAGATTTTAAGTTTTTCTTTTAAATGCAACAAACCTTGTCAAAGTTGGTGCAGTGGTTGACGAGAAAAAGGAATTCTCCTTTTACATGTATTTAGATAGGAGCACTCGAGCTAAAGCTTCCTCTTAAGGCGGTTTAGCGAGAGCCCGCTCGTAAGAGGTCTTCCTATGCCAGGAACCGTGTGCATAAAAGTATCAGCGTATGCGGATGACATCACTTTGTTTTGCAGTGATTCTTGCAGAGGTATTTCGTATTTATAGTCAATATGCTTCAATGACAGGGGGCAAAATAAATATGAGAAATGTGAAGCATTAAATTTAGGTCGAACCGAAATAACGCTACCAGGGGACATTAAACAGACCGAGCATATGCAAATACTAGGTGTCAAAGTTTGTACAAGTGGTGTTTCACCTCGCACGTGGCGAGATATTGTGCTCCCTTAAAGAACAGTCGGAAGCAGTGACCGCGTCGCCACTGCCGCTGGCAGAAAGGGCTTTCTTCATTAAGAACGTATTGTGCAGTAAACTGTGGTTAGCTGCAAGGGTGGCTCTCCCGCTGTCACCAACAGTATGAGTAGTAAACTCGCTTATTTTCTCATAGTTCTGGCTAAACAAATCGCAATACGTAGCGCAGCAATTTTTGCGTCTGCCGAAATCAAGTGGATGATGGAACTTGTCGTGCATAGTTACATTTCGTAGGCTTTTGTGCACTAAAAGTACATGTGATCTACTTGATGATGATGAGTATCCAGGTAGACCACTGCTCCTTTATTGGCTGGGCTATTACCGTCGAACGCTTATGCCGCAGAGTAAAGGCAACTCGCTTCCGAAGGCAGTAACGCCACCACAGTATGCGGCCGGCGGCTGCGCGCTTGCAAAGGCAGCTTGTGCAACTAAGAATTACAAAGTGGCGTGCGACTCCAGTTTCCAGGCTTTGTGAAATCTTGTGTGAGACAGCTGTACCTCCACGGGCAGCTACTAGACAAACATGGACAGCCGTGCTTTCACCTGATTTGCCCTCTCAAGTGAAGGGTTTTCATTTGCAATATCAGTGGGGCGTTCTACCTTTAAGAGACAGGCTTGAACGCTGGCATGTGGTAGCGAGTGATAAATCCATGCATTGCGCACAAACTGAGACCAACGCGCATGTAGTAAGGAGTGCGTATTATCAAGCACCTTCTGGTAGCTAGTTGCAAGAATGTTTGGAATATCCATCGTGCGGCCACCACATCGGCGAGATCGGTTTGCGAATCTCGTCTTCTACTGCGCTAGCTACGTTTTGTGGTGTTTCCGCAGCATTGCAGAACAATTTCGACAGTCAAATAGGGCATTGTAGCCCAGAATGCGAGAACTACGGGTGATAGTATGGGGTCATCTTGAAGAACAGCTGTTGAAATTCGGTGAAGCCGAGTTTCTTCGCCGCTGGTCTACGCGTTACATAACCGTCTCCCAAGGCAAAGTCGTTCTACAGCCAGAATAATGCTCAATTCCGCCTGCCTCAGGTAGAGACTTTGTATTTGTATGTGTGCCGGATGTGTTTCGTAAATTCGAGGCTGACAATTATGCTTTTGCATGGACACTGTAATGATGTTGTGTTATAGTTGTGTGTGGCAAAGCCAGTGTCAAGCATACACCATTTATTATTTCATTTGCTAATCTGATTTGTTTACATCAAGTATGATGTATTACATGTGGTCTACCTTATATTGTACTTTAGTTTCATACCACAGTTGTAAGCGTGCCTACGGGTGAATAATTTTCCTTGTTAACTTGTCCAGACAACGGCTCTGGCTTTGGGCTCACGCATACTTGAAGGTCGCTGGCAATGGCAGCCAAAAGCATTTCGTCCTTAATAATTTTAGTCTGGTCGTGCCATGGCAATTTTATCATCCTCATCATCATCAGTCTGGTTACGCCCACTGCAGGGCAAAGGCCTTTCCCATACTTCTCCAACAACCCCGGTCATGCACTAATTGTGGCCATGTTGTCCCTGCAAATTTCATAATCTCATCCACCCACCTAACTTTCTGCCATCCCCTGCTCCAGTTCCTTGGAATCCAGTTCGTAACCCTTAATGACAATCAGTTATCTTCCCTCCTCATTACCAGTCCTGCCCATGCCCATTTCCTTTTCTTGATTTCAACTAAGATGTCATTAACTCGCGTTTGTTCCCTCACACAATCTGCTCTTTTCTTATCTCTTAACGTTACACCTATCATTCTTCTTTCCGTAGCCCGTTGCATCGTCCTCCATTTAAGTAGACCCCGTTTCGTAAGCCTCGAGGTTTCTGCCCCGTACATGAGTACTGGTAAGACACAGCTGTTATACCCATGTATCTTGAGGGATAATGGCAACCTGCTGTTCATGATCTGAGAATGCCTGCCAAACGTATTTCAGCCGATTCTTATTCTTATGGTTATTTATTTATTTATTTATTTTCACATACTGTCAATCCCTCATGGGATTATAACAGGAAGGGCAAGTACATAGGGTAGTGTTTGCGAACAAAGAATATAATTAGATTATACAATCATGAGTGTGTTATTGCAAAGGTTTTGGTTTCACTAAACAAAAGAAATAAGTAGTTCATCACAAATGCAATATTTGGGCACAATATACTATAACAAGGAAGAATCTAAGAAAACAAGAAACCAAACAAGAAAAAGGGAAAAAAAACACGTGAAAGTACATGTGATATACAATACCTAATGAACATGACAAACAGGATGCAGTCATGCGTATGATGCATCATACAAATGGCACACTCATAGATTAAAGTGTTAGGCTATGAAGATCGGTGACAAACCTGGCTATGTGCCAGAGCTGTAAGGCAAGGAGGTGTTCTTCCACTGAATTAGCAAATGTATCTAGTGAGGAGCTGTTACTAATGGATTCACTAAGTTTATTCCACTCTCTTATCGCTAAAGAAAAGAAGGAATTCTTAAAGCAATCGGTATGAAAAGAATGCTCATTGAGTGTTTGTGTGTTTTTATGCCGCGTCGGCCGTGTTTCATTTCTGGAGATATATCTAGAGGTATCAATATTAAGCTTGTTATGTAAAAGCTGGTACATACGTTTAGAACGGGCTAGTACAGCTCGGTTTTGTACTGTTAGGATTCCGGCTTTGTTAAGTAGTTCGGTGGGCGAGTCTGTTAATTTATGTTTATTGTATATATACCGTAGAGCTTTCCTTTCTACACCTTCTAGTTTTTTAATTAGTTGTTTAGTGTGTGCAAACCAGATAACATTTGCGTACTCAAGGACTGATCTGACGAAAGTTTTGTAAGCCAGAAGTTTTGTATCGGGTGGTGCTAGTCTGAGGTGCCTTCCAAGAAAGAAAAGGCGTTTGATTGCAGTTGCTGTGACATTATTTATATGGGAGTTCCATCTGAAGTCATGTGTTAACGTTAATCCGAGGTACTTGTGTTCATGAACTCGTATTAGTGGCACGTTGTTAACGGTATACGTAAAGATCGAGTTATTTTTTTTTCTGGTGATTGAAAGAACAGCAGATTTCTTAGTATTGATGGTCATCTGCCAGTGGGCACACAAGTTAGACACAGCTTTCAAGAGTTAATATTTCAATAAAGGATGCAGTCATCTGCAAACAGCCTAATGTTTCCTGTGATTTTTGAGGGTTGGTCATTATTAAAAATTAGAAATAAAACGGGAGCCAGAACGCTTCCTTGGGGGGCTCCCGATGTTACCCGGGCTGTCTGGGAAATCTGACCATTCACTTCCGCAAAGTGGGTACGGCTAGTAAGATAGTCGCAAATCCAGTCAATTATGGGGCCTGTACCTAATGTAGCCTCAAGTTTCCTTATGAGCTTTTTGTGTGATACCCGATCAAACGCCTTCGAGAAATCGAGTAGGATGAGGTCTGTTTGTCTGTGTTGGTCGAAATTAAATGATATGTCGTGGGTTAGTTCCAGTAGTTGAGTGATTGTAGAAAGGCCTCTGCGAAAGCCATTTTGATATGGTGATATGATACTCTCCTTGTCTAAGAAAACGGTTATATGTTTTAGTATGATGTGTTCTAGAAGTTTGCACACGGTACTCGTAAGCGAAATCGGCCGAAAGTTGGACGGGTCATCTTTGCAGCCTGACTTATGTATTGGGACAACGTTTGCGGATTTCCAATCCTGTGGAAGAACAGATGATGATAATGATTTGTTAAATAATATACAAAGGTACCTCGTCATCCATTCTGCGTACCGTTTCAAGAAAGCGTTGGGTATTTTATCCGGGCCTGGCCCTTTTTTTGTGTCCAGGTTTAGGAGAAGGTTCAGTACTCCGGCCTCCGTGACGGTTAGGGGGCTTAGTGCGCTGTTAACGGTGATCTCAATTTGGGGTAGTTTCCCATCGTCAGATGTGAAGATAGAAGAAAAGTAGTTATTTAGTGAATTAGCGCTTTGTTTGCTAGTTTCGGGCGACACTTGGGGATCACTTGATGCCTTAGGATTAAGGTAGTTCCAGAATTTGCTTGGTGAATTTCTTAGAAATCCTTGAAGTGTGTTTGTGTAAAAGTTTGACTTCGCTGTCTTTATTTTAGATTTCATGTCTTGGATAGCCAGAGTAAGATTACTTCGAGATGAAGGTTTAGGTGCTAGTTTCGTTGATTTTTTCAGACGTTTGACTTTACGTTTGGCATGAATGATGTCACGTGAGATCCAGGGATTGTGCTTTCTGTTTTTTTTAACTTTAGAAGGTACATACTTAGAAATACAATGAAACATAATTTTTTTGAAACCATGCCACAATGTTTCGATGTTTGTAGTGGAACGTATTGAAAGTTCTTCAAAGGCGGTAAATTCGCTAGATAAGTAGTCAATATTACTCGTATCGTCTGCTCTACTGATGTCCGGGTAAGTGTTGCGTGGTTGGGAAGAAAATGTATTATGAGCAGGTACAGCACATAAAGTAATCTTATGATCAGACATGCCATTAATGAGTTCAAGGGGCGTTTGCTCTAACGGAAAATGATGGCTCAAAAAAACTAAATCAAGTGTGTTGGAAGTGGTTCCTTGAACACGTGTGGGCTCTGTTACGATTTGGCTAAGATTCAGTGAAAGCATAAGTTCGAAAAGCATATCAGCACTTGGTGAGTGGTGTTCAAATGTTTGCCAGTTCACATCAGGCAAGTTAAAATCCCCTGGAAGTATTAGTCTGGCCCCCAAAACGTTATTTTGCGTATACAAACACAGTCTTTCCATCACTTCAACCTCACATGAGGGACTACGATAAATACAGCCGACGACAATATTGCATGTAGAAAATGCTAGTTTACAAAAAATTCCTTCCACTCCTGTGACATCAGGTAATACGATATAAGGGATGTCCTTTTTAATCAATAAGGCGACGCTGCCACCACGTGTTAATCGGTCTTTCCATACGATTACGTAGTTTGGTGGTGTGATTTCAGCATCCCTGATATTGATAGTTAGCCAAGTCTCAGTTAGAGCAACAAAATCTTGTTCGATACCAAGAAGTAATGCCTCAAGGAAGTCAGTTTTCTTTAGTATGCTACGCGCGTTAATATTGCAGAAAGGTATTTCTGACGTGGCGCGTTGCGCCGAGTGCGCGTTGTTTGCGTTTCTGCTTCCTGTTTTTTTTTTGCTCGAGATGGCTGAATGCGTTTGGATTAGGGCCACATCATTTGTTTCGTCATCCCATTGGTAGAGGTCATCATTGATACGCAATTTGTCGTAGGACAGCGATACCTTGTCCACAGATTCTTTTCTAGCTTTCGCGTAGTTCCACAGTTTCTTCCGGATGTTTCTTACACGCCATGAAAAATCTTCGCCGATTGAAAAACTGCTCCCCTTGAGCTTATAACAGTTGCTTAGGATTTGTGTTTTGTCGCGGTAGTCCAGGAGCTTCAAGATAACTGGTCTGGTTTTTTTAGATGCTGGCCTGCCCACTCTGTGAATCCTTTCAATCGTTACATCCTCGACTTCGAGGACACTTTTAAGAATTTTTTCGTGCACTTTGTGTTCAAGTGAGCCATCGTTTTCCTTAGCTTCCTCGGGAAGACCGTGAACAATTCGATTTGATCTTCTTGAGCGATTTTCAAGACCGTCCACTTTTAGTTCAAGCGATATTAGTGCTTTCTGGAGGCTATTAATTTGTTCCATGCATGTAGAAACCTTGGTATCGAGATTTATTTATTTATTTATTTATTTACTTACATACCTACAGCGCCCAATGTTGGGCATTAGAGTAGGGGGAAGGAGTATACAAATGATGGAAATACAGATGATTGATGTTACAAAAGGATAGATCTAATACACAATACAACAAAATATTGATATTGAAAACACAGTACTTAACACAACATTACACTAGAGGTTATTATGAAATACAATATAAATACACTTTAGTACATAATACGACGCAATGATAATATTAATAATAATTATAATTAGAATAATGTAATGAAAAAAAAGAACAGCGAGTAAGGCAAAAAGCCGCGGACAGGAAAGGTTAATCTCCTATTCTGTCCGAAGCGAAACACATTTTAGAACTAAAGATATAAATGTTTCGACAACAAAGTTACGAACACAGATGGCGTTGCTGTAACAATTTCGAGCGGCAGTTTATTCCAATCATGTACAGTTTTTGGAAAGAAGGAATGCTTATACAGGTTGATACGGCATTTGTACTCTTGCACCTTTAGCGAATGATCTGTTCTAGGCGATATGTAGCTTGGGTTCTTTATGTATGTGTCCCTGCACAAACCAGTCTTGCCTGTGTAAATATTGAAGAAAAGTTTAAGCCGCAAATATTTCCGTCGGTTCTCGAGAAGTGGCCATCCCAAGTTAACACGTATTTGTGATGAGCTCTGAGTGAAATCATAGTTGGCAGTAACGAACCGGGCGGCGCGTTTTTGTATTCGTTCCAGTTGGTTAATGGCTGTGTTTGTCTCTGGGTCCCAGGCAGAGCTGCCGTACTCTAACATCGGACGAACGTTTGTTAAATAAAGCGTTTCCTTTACCTTATGGGGGGCTCTCCAGAAATTACGTTTTAGAAAATGTAACATACGACTAGCCTTTAACGCCACGCTCTCTATATGGTCATTCCAAGAAAGATTATATTTAAAGACAACGCCTAAGTACTTGTAACTATTTACCTCGATCAATGGTTCACTGTTTAGAAAGTAATCTTTAGCAAGTGGTACCCTCTTGTTAGTGAAGCGAATGACATTGCACTTGGCAGAGTTTAATTTCATGCTCCAGCTGTCGCACCACGTGGACACTGTTAGAAGGTCATTTTGTAAGATACATGAATCGGCAGGGGACGTAATGGTGCGATATATGCAACAATCATCAGCATACAGGCGTATGTGACTGGAAAGATGCGTTCCTATGTCATTTATAAATATTAGAAATAACAGTGGGCCCAAGACGGACCCCTGTGGAACGCCCGATAAGACTGCAGTCTCTGATGAGGTCAGTCCTTCAAGCACAACACGCTGCTTTCTACCAGTAAGATACGCCTCAAGCCATTTCATCAGTGATGCTGGAATTTTGATGGCAGACAATTTTATGAGTAGAAGGTTATGTGCAACAGAATCAAAAGCTTTCTGAAAATCCAGAAATACGCAGTCGACCTGGTGTCCGTTATTTATTGATGATGCGATATCATGGGTGAACTCGATTAGCTGAGTGTCACATGAGAATCCCCGGCGAAACCCATGTTGCGTGGGGCAAAAGAATCCGTTGCTCTGTAAGTGACTCATTAAGTTGGTATAAATTATATGCTCTAGTAGCTTACATGAGACGCTAATTAGTGAAATAGGTCTGTAATTTTTTGTCTTTGTCTTGTCGCCGCCTTTGAATACAGGTACTACGTTACCACTTTTCCAATCTTTAGGCAGGGACCCCTCTTCGATAGATGCCTGAAAAAGAATTACTAAAAATGGGGCGACAGATGCAGCACAGTTCTTTAAGACATAGTTTGGAATGTGGTCAGGACCAGATGCGGAGCTAACTTTAACGTTCTTGAGCAGTGAAGCAACTCCCTGTTCTGTTATTTCTATGTTTTCCATTTGTTCGAAGTCGGTAGGAATTGGCAAGTCTTTCACAATAGCAGCAGTGCCGGAAAATATTGATTGGAAGTAGTGATTGAAGTGCTCAGTTTTGCTGGTTACGTCATCACCGTAATTTACGTCATCTATAGTATCAGGCACAGTTACTTTGTTGTTCCCTTTACTTTTGACATACTTCCAGAGATCTTTCGGATTAGATTTTATTTTATCACCTAATGTGCGCAGGTATGTAGCCTCAGCGTTCCTCATCTCTTTGTTGATAGTCTTGCTTAGGTCTTTCATCTTAAGATACGTGTCGGAATCCGGGCATGTGCAATATTTGCGACATAATCGGTGCCTCCTGTTAATAACTGATCGAAGGTTGCGGTTCATCCATGGCTTATCAGATTGCCGTCGGGACGATACAATGCGTGATGGGACGTAAACTTGAACTAATGACAATAGCTTAGCTTTAAACAAACACCAGGCAGAATTAACGTCGATGTTTGAGGTGTGTCGACGAAATTCAGGTAGAAAGCCGTCAAGTTCCAGAGATAGCGATGAGTAATCTGCTTTATTATAAAAGAACACCTTCCGTGGCGGTGGGCTTTTTCGGCGCATAGCAGTACACGTTAGTTTTGCAGTAACGACTTCGTGGTCGCTTATACCGGGAATTACGGTGACGCTGGACACAAGATCTCGATCGTTACAGATGAACAGATCAATTATGCTTTCATTAGCTGATCCTAACCTTGTTGAGCGCTCAACAAACTGGAACAGAGAGTTGGCTTTTATCAGCTCGCAAAATGCTGTGGAAATAAGAGACGAGGAATTGTTTTGCGGTTGAAAGTTTTCCCATTTATTATGGGGAAAGCTAAAGTCGCCACCAAGAATAATATATGTCGTGTTTAACGAGAGCATGATGTCATTAATTTGAAACAAAGGCTTCGGTGACCTGCAGTTTGGGGGCCTGTAGAACGATCCGATTGCTACAGAGTGGCCGTTTGCGAGCATCACCCTACACCAGACCGTTTCGCAAAGGCAGCTTTCTATGTTGATGGGAGTGCTGCTGAGACTGCTGTGGATCAAAACAAAAACGCCACCACCGTGGCAGTTGCGGTCTTTTCTGTAAACAGTGTAGTCTGACGGAAATAGTTCGCTGTTGTAGACTGAACTATCTAGCCATGACTCTGTGCCAATGACTACATGTGGTTTTGTCGATTCCAAAAGAGATTCAAACTCATGTTTTTTGTTTTTTAGACTTCGTCAATTCACGACAATGAAATTCAGGTTGTGAGCCGTCTTCTGAGATGTAGCGAACTGTGATGGCTATCCGTCTAACTCGATTACGTTATCGGAATCAGCATTGTACTTGTATGTCTTTTTACCTATTTTGAGCTTATTGAAGATAAGCTTGAAATCACTGCCACGTGATTTAGCAAACTGAAGCAACTTCTTGCGCTCAAAGCAAACCTTCTTAGAGTAGTCTTCACTAATGCCAAATCCTGTTCCCTTTAGTCTTGAGGCGGCCTCAAGGACGCGTTGTCTTTCTTTAAATGATATGAATTTTACTATTAATGGTCTTTTCTTGTGCTCAGAGTACCGCCCTATTCTATGTGCTCTCTCCATAGATTGTAGTTCAAGTGACACATTTAATTTCTCTGCACAGAAGGACGTAATCTTTTCTTCTGATTCAGCCCATGTTTCCTTCGCGGTGTCGGGAAGGCCGAAAAAAATCAAGTTATTCCGTCGAGACCTATTTTCTAGGTCGTCTTGGCTATCACGCATTGAGGCAAGTGCAGAAGTGGCCGAGTCAACACGACATGAAATCCTTTCTATCGTGGCATGCAGTGATGTGACGCGTGATGCGGTTTCCTCAGCGAGTTGAACTTTGACACTCAAATCGTTTATCTTTTGTTCCATTGCTTGCTGATTAGCTCGAAGGCAGCGGATCTCATCTAGTATCTCGGACCGCCCTTGCATCATCAATGGAATTTTCATAATAGCTTGAAACATTTGATGTTCTTGTTCAGTAGAAAGGGGTCCTGGATTTTGTTCTACATCTCCAGAGAGCAGTAAGTAAATCTTAGACAGACAACCAGGGCTAAAAATGCAACTTAACCCAAAATAACACAGTTTGCTTGCAGCGAACCGTAAGCATGCAATGGGATCTGACGCCGATTTTTTAAATGGCTTGCCATTCACGAAACGGTAGGAGTAACTAACCTGCATAAACAGTAGGCGTAAGTTTCTGGTGGCCATGTCGGCGCCAGATCCCGGAGTGGCATAGCGAGGCAGCTGCTTATGTAGTTTTCTGTCCGGGGCTGACCCCTGTTGCCAGCAGACGAGTTGTTCAACCATAGGTGTCGCTGTGGTGTCCAGTGTGCCTTGTGGATCCGAGAAGCGAAGAGTCGGGCAGGTGCCGTCAAAGTCGAAAGGTGTCGTGATCAGCGCTCCGCGTCCATCCGGAAAGCGAAGGGCCGTACTGCTGTCGGTCAATCCGGCGCTCTCGGCGCTCAGGGGACACGTCAAGTTGGCGAACACGTAAGCAGCGTACGTCATCTGCATAAACAGTAGGCGTAAGTTTCTGGTGGCCATGTCGGCGCCAGATCCCGGAGTGGCATAGCGAGGCAGCTGCTTATGTAGTTTTCTGTCCGGGGCTGGCCCCTGTTGCCAGCAGACGAGTTGTTCAACCATAGGTGTCGCTGTGGTGTCCAGTGTGCCTTGTGGATCCGAGAAGCGAAGAGTCGGGCAGGTGCCGTCAAAGTCGAAAGGTGTCGTGATCAGCGCTCCGCGTCCATCCAGAAAGCGAAGGGCCGTACTGCTGTCGGTCAATCCGGCGCTCTCGGCGCTCAGGGGACACGTCAAGTTGGCGAACACGTAAGCAGCGTACGTCATCTGCATAAACAGTAGGCGTAAGTTTCTGGTGGCCATGTCGGCGCCAGATCCCCAGATTGCTTAGGCTGTCAAGTTTTAAGTCGATGGATGTTAGACGTTCTTCCTTAATAACACGAATGTCGTCTGAAATTTGTTTTACCTGCTTGGAAAATTGATCATAATCAGGCCCAGGGTTACTTTCCACATCCCCTGCTATAAGCAGTAATTTAGAAACATGCACGCAAAAGTCACGTGACAAATTTGAAAGCAGCCTTGGGCATGGCAGCACAATTAGGCACAATTCATTGGATTTTAGGCATTTCCCAAAACGTTTGCTCACCTGTATGGCAAAAACAAACGGGTTTGAGCTCATCGTGCCAGCAGCGCTACCATGCCCAGTGGTCCGTCGCAGTCTGTCGCCTCCTTTTATGGTCGGTGGTGCCCATAGCCTCGCTGTGGTGGCGCTGAAGTCCGTGACGTCATCCAGCGTTGTTGTTGCACTGTAATGGTGCTGTAGATCGGGCTTATCCCGATAGAATGGCGCGGTAGGCACTTGGGATCCAAGATACCCTGGAAGATAGGTCGAGTTTGTTTTCACACCCTTGCCTTTTCCTTCGTACCCGGCTGGTGTGAGCAGTAGGGCGGCGATCTGTATGGCAAAAACAAACGGGTTTGAGCTCATCGTGCCAGCAGCGCTACCATACCTACCAGTATTTGAGTCTCATGATCCGGATCTGCGGTCACTACCTGTCCTAAGTAGTTGTATTCCCTTACCACTTCCAGTGCCTCGCCAACTATCGCAAACTGCTTTTCTCTTCCGAGACTATGAAACATTACTTTAGTTTTCTGCAGATTAATTTTTAGACCTACTCTTCTGATTTGCCTCTCCAGGTCAGTGAGCATGCATTGCAAGTGGTAACCTGAGTTACTAAGCAAGGCATTATCATCAGCGAATCGCAAGTTACTAAGGTATTCTCCATTACCTTTTATCCCCAATTCTTCCCAATCCCAATCTGAATACCTCCCGGAAACACGCTGTGAATAGCATTGGAGAGATCGTATCTCCCTGCCTGACGCCTTTCTTTATTGGGATTTTGTTGCTTGCTTTATGGAGGACTACGGTGGCTGTGGAGCCGCTATAGATATCTTTCAGTATTTTTACATACGGCTCCTCTACATACTGATTCCGTAATGCCTCCATGACTGCTGAGGTTTCAACAGAATCGAACGCTTTCTCGTAATCAATGAAAGCTATATATAATGGTTGGTTATATTCCGCACATTTCTCTATCACCTGATTGATAGCGTGAATATGGTCTATCGTTGAGAAGCCTTTACGGAATCCTGCCTGGTCCTCTGGTTGACGGAAGTCTAAGGTGTTCCTCATTCTATTTGCTGTTACCTTAGTAAATACTTTGTAGGCAGCGGACAGTACGCTGAGCGGTCGATAATTTTTCAAGTGTTTGGCCTCCCCTTTCTTATGAATTAGGATAATGTTAGCGTTCTTCCAAGATTCCGGTACGCTCGAAGATGGCCATTGGAGCTTTGTGTATCTCTTCGTCCCAGTATCGACACGCTGCCGTTGTAATACCATCCCGTTGTCGCCACGCCACTGCCGCGCTGTTCCATGCCCGTCATTTCGTCGTAGTGTTTCCAGTTTTGTCGTGCCACTGTCGTCATGCCGTCATCATCATTCCACCATCGCCGTTGTGTCGTGGTCATGCGGGGCATGCGAACGATCGAGTGTAACGAATTTATGTGGAGCTGGGAAGATCCCAGTCAAAATGCGTCCCTTTGGGTGACATCATCTCTACTTGAATATACGGGCCAAATAAACATAGTTCTTCACAAGTACCATTGAAAGCTTCAGTAAATCAATCCCCGCAGATTTGTATTATTCAGGTGAAAGCCTTAGTTGGCGCACTGGTCTAAAATTTCAGTCTGAAAAAGTCAATGGCCCCAAAGTTCAGTGGAATAAAAATTGGGGGTCCAACCCTCGAGCTTTGGTGGGAGTCGTACCCATGATATTTAGTGTTAATACGGTAAAGTTAATTTAGATAAAATTAGGGCCATCGAACCAATGACCTCTGGTGGGAGTCGAACCCACGACGTTTGGGGGTACCTAAGACGAAAGTATTTAGGGTGCCACAATGCCACATGGCGGCTGTGGCTAACATAGGTCACGGTTGCGAGTGCCTTAACTAATTCTGAGTTAACTAAGACAGAGCTAATTCACGCGCTCGAACCGACGACTTTCGTGGCAGTCGAACCCACGACCTCTAGTGTTACTTAAGGCGAATGTAATTAGGGCATTCTTAATTAGGCTACAGTTATTTAAGGCATTCGGAACCATGGCCTTTAGTGGGAGCAGAACCCGCGACCTTTCGTGTTACCGCTCACTTAATTAAGGCACTCGAACCCACCACCTTTAACGGGAACCGAACCCACCACCTTTGCTGTTAATTAGGACATGCTCTATTAGGATATAGGTAATTCAGGCTCTCGAACCTATGACCATTGGGGTTAATTAGGGCGAAGCTGGTTAAGGTACAGTTCTTTCAAGTGCGGCTAATTAAGGCACTCAAACCCACGCCAGTGATGGGAGAAAACAAATAATAGAAAGTAACAACGCATTCAAATAAGGATGTCAAGTAACCTAATGAATGCCTCGTAGGCACGCAGACTTTTGCCTTCAAACTCTTTCGCGATGCTAACGTGACTGTCAAGTTATTATTGTTCAGTTTAGGTGGTTGATAATAACTAAATGCTATATTTAGTTATCCTCTTTCCTATTACGACAATTAGCAGCTTCCTAAAAGCCCTGGGCCTTCTTGCGTCCTTGTGATACTGCGGTCCCTCATTATCACTTGTGCAGATGATAATTCGTTGCCGCTTCTCTGTGCCTCTTCATACAGGGCACCCGCGAACGTGCCCGAGCTAGTTTCGAGCATTGAGCCAAGTGCTGTTGGTTAGAATTCTGTGACATTGAATTTTTTTACACTTGATCGTCACCACGCATTCGTTTTTAATAAAAATCAGTTATACACCGCATTTCATAAAGTAATCCTTTCAACATTTGCAGCACCTCATCCCTGGTGCTCTTTTGTCTGTTACAGATCCCTATGACTATGGCGATGCTGTGCGTCACCTTCCTAGGCATGACTCAAATAATGGTTTCCCTGGAACGGGACATCGAGTACACAGAGCTGCCAAAAGAGGTAACTGGTTCAAATGTTTTTTTTTTCTATTTTGTCCTTTGTCATCAGAGTGTCGCACGCTCTGATGGAAAATAACTTTATAAAAATCAATGACACAAATGTATTCAAAACAAAATTCTACGAAAAAGAAGCTTGTGCTCAAATCCGCACTGCGAAGGTGGTTGGACAGCGAAGCTGTGAACGACACCTAAATGATTACCCATTGCGACATTGCTTGAACTTATCTACGTGATGACATTCACATGCACTTTACCTAGTTATTTGACAAAGGCGTTTCAACGGCCTGCTAGTTGGCTTGCACCGCTACTTCGTGAACATGCGAAGGCTGGACCAAAGACAGGCTAAATGCACTTAACCTGGAAACACAGTCGGTCAAACACAGAGCAGCTAAATCCAAATTTTGTGTTGACAAATTTCTTCTTAAATTTAGAGCTTCCCCTTGAAACGATTGATTACATTGAATCTTGGTTGCATGGCCGCGTTTTTGGCTTCCCAACGTTTGTCATCATCCTGCCGTGCTTGGCGCTTGCGCTGAGCGTCCTGGGCACGATGTTCATCAGTGGCGAGCGCACAGCGCCACTGTTCACATTGCCGTCTCTGTCTCATTCGCATGCACGCGGCTCTTCAGGAGTCCTTACTATAAGTGGCCTTCCCATAGCACTGGGACAACACCGCTTGACTAGGCGACCCTCTCTGTTTAGAGGGCGTCCCACTAAACTTTAGCCGCTTGAGGAATATAGAAGAAAGTAAATGGGCTGGGAGAGTGTCGAGGTATCTGTAAAGGAAGAACATTGATTCATAGTGGAGGAAAAGAACTCGGAAGCTTACCAGCAAGTATGCCGCCTGTAAAGTGGGCAACACAGCAACAAAGAACGTCAAGCGGAAAGTCAGAGAGGCTGAAATAACTGCATGAGTGGCGGAAAGGGAACAGAAACCTGCCATGAGCAACTACTTAGGAGGAAAAAAACGAAATCAGGAAATAAACAATTTACGATTGCTCAAAGGGAAGCTCATTACTTTTCCAAGCGAGATCAGGATGCCTTACAACACGCCCCTATCAAGCGAAATATAAGAGGGAAGAAGAAGCATGTGCTTGCGGCGGTAAAGCTAGGGAAACTATGGAGCATGTTTTATTTGAATGTGAAGACGTCTACCCAGTGGTCGATTTAGGCACCAGTGGCCTCCTTGAAGCCCTTGGGTACAGCGAGAGCAGTGAAAAAGTAAACATGCCTGCAGTAGGGATTAGTAAGAGGCATTATAAATTATGCAGGTTATGCAACAGGAACGGCGTTCGTGTTGTCCACTTCTCTACTCATGTTTTCTGTCTGCACGCCTCACTCCTTTTTTACATAATGAATCCTTACCAACTAGCTCAGCTTTCTGTCGTATTACTAAGAGGCGATAGGAGAATTGGTGGAAGAAAGGTAGAGAAAAGGCAAAAAACGGAGACGTGCAAAAACACAGTTTACAGTAGGGGATCTGAAAGTTTGGTTGCGGGAGTTCATAGGTTTTTTTCTTTTTTCATTTTTTGAAGACTTGAACTTTTTTTCTTTCAAGGCTTGAAAACGACGACACGATAAAGGCACGGCAGCGAGTGTTTTGCGACACAATGGCAACGACTGCACGACAATGGTGACATAATACTGTCTGAATGACGATAGCGCGATTACAGTGGAGTGACGAGAAAATGTCGATGGTATCACGAAGGTGGAATGACGACAAATGACGACTGCAGCATGACGACAATGGGATGGCGTTTCGGGAGCAATGACGATGCTAAAACGACGCCCTGATGACGACAGAATGATTACAATGATATGACGACGATGTTGTGACGACAACGGCGCGGGGGGAGACGAACATTAAGGTAGCGTGACGAGGTGGCAGCGGTGGCGTAGAGGTTGAGAATCCAGATCGCGTGCGAAACGACCGTGGTTCAAATCCCGGTGCCGCACGATTTTCCACCGGATTTAAGAAAAACCCGCGTACTGATAAAATTCTATAAACAGACCTACAGTACGGGTTGACCCGGTGACCAGAACCGGTAACGCACTCCCTCACCAGAGCAGGATTGGCGACCCTGCTGCAGTACTTGGCCACAACCTCCTGTATGAATACAGCAATCAAACCCCGGCCCTCAGTCCCCAGACGCTGCGAAGCAACTGACCACGGCGGTGGTCAGACCTGTGACGCAGCAGAGGGTGCTAAGAATCCCTGGCTCCGGAGAGGCCGCCATTGGAATCTGAACCTGGCAACGCTAGAACGGAGGAGAAGAAGGGAGGATAACGCTAGAACGTTATCTAGTGAGACGAGTCGACCAGTGCTATTGGAGGAATTAGCGGGCATAAATGGGATATAATAGGGCTTAGTGAGGTTAGGCGGACAAATAAGCATATACAATGCTAGAAAGCGGACACGTGCTGTGCTAACGGGGCTTGGCGGAGAAACAAGAACTAGGAGTCGGATTCCTGATTAATAAGGATATTGCTGGTAACATACAGGAATTTTATAGCATTAACGAGAGGGTAGCAGGTCTTGTCGTGAAACTTAATAAGTGGTCCGAATTGAAGGTGTTACAGGTCAACACGCCTACATCCAGTCATGATGACCAGAAAGTCGGAAGCTTCTACGAAGACGTGGAATCGGCGATGGGTAATGTCAAAACAAAATACACTATACTTATGGGTGACTTCAATGCCAGAGTAGGCAAGAAGCATGCTGGAGACAAGTCAGTGGGGGAATATGGCGTAGACTCTAGGAATAGGATGGAAAAATTATTAGTAGAGTTTGCAGAAGTGAATATATTGCGGATAATGAATATCTTGTTCCGCAAACGGCATAACCGAAAATGTGCTCGAAGACGTAAATTCCTTTAAACCGAGTACACAGTTCACAACTGAAGAGGAAAACAATGGGCGAATTCCTTTCCTAGATGTCGTCGTAGAGAGGACTTCAAACGGCTTGAGGACTAGTGTCTACAGAAAGCGAACGCACACACGAAAGTACCTGAGTTTCGACTCGGCGCACCCAATTAGGCCAAAGCGATCCTTCGCAGCAGCACTCTTCTCCCGGACATGCCGCGTCTGCTCCAGCCCCACGAAACTTAGGCAAGAGCTACAGGTTGTGAAACGGGACCTGTTGAACATTGGCTACCCTCGACAACTGCACAGAATGCAGGAGCTCAAAGCAGGGAAGCCCCGCTTTGAAACGGCGCAAGAAACAGTGAAGCACGCGGTGGTACCCTACGCAGTGGGGACAAGCGAAGCCCTTGCACGAATTTTTGAGGGCTGCAGTGTTCAAATCGCCTACGTGCCTTCCGGAAAAATTGGCCAACAGCTGGTACGCACGAAAGACCCTTTGCAACACACGGAATAATCGGGAGTGATATGCAAGATACCAAGAAAGAAGTGTGACGTGTCGTACATCGGTGAGAGAGGAGATGTTAAACAACGCTTGAAACAGCACGTGAATGACGCTGCCAAGGGTCACACAGCCGCGAACGCCCTGGCGGAACATCACGAACCAACCGGACACATCATTGACTGGGATTCGGCAGCCACCATTGTAAACGAAAAACGCTTATGTGCCCGTTTGCTTTTAGAATCGTTTTACGTCCAATCAACTAGACGCATGATAAAGAGGACGCGGGGTAATCTTCCCGAGATATACACCCGAACGCTGCGCCATCTCACCCATAAATAGCCGCGCGCCAATGCTTACATCTTAATTGTGATCGAGGCACCTGTACGAAGCCCGAAACGTTACTTCTTTATTTTTATTTTATTCTTGGCGAGTGCATGTTTTTTGGCACCATTATGTTTTCTCGCCAGACGAGTTTTCGTCTAACACTTGACTAACCCACTAGGGGATAAGGAATATACGCTCCAAAGTGCAGTATTAGAATAGAACTGGCAGAACTTTCCAAATTAATCAACAAGCTTACGATAGCTGACATAGGAAGTACCATATAGATAGAATTGAACATGCTCTCAGGAATGGAGGAAGCCTAAAACCCATGAAGAAGAAACAAGGAATAGGCAAGCATCAGATGTATGCGTTAAAAGGCAAAGCCGGCAATATAATTACTAATATTTATGAGACAGTTCAAGTGCCTGAGGAGTTCTATAGAAATTTATGCCAGTGGTGCCCACTACGATAATGGAAGAGAGAATAGTCTAGAAAAATATGAAATCCCACAAGTAATGCCGGAAGAAGTAAAGAAAGCCTTGGGAGCTACGCAAAGGGGGAAGGCAGCTGGGGAGGTTCAGGTAACAGCAGATCGGGGGAAGCATGGTGGGCAAATCGTTGTAGAAAAACTGGCCACCCTCTATACGCAATGCCTCATGACTTCGAGCGTACCGGAATCTTGGAAGAACGCTAACATAATTCTAATCCATTAGAAAGGAGACGCGAAAGACTTAAAAAATTATAGACTGATGAGCCTACTGTCCGTTACCTACAAAGTATTTATTAAGGTAGTCACAAATAAAATCAGGAACACCTTAGACTTCTGTCAACCAAAACGCGCCAGGCAGGATTTCGCAAAGGCTACTCAATAATAGATCATATTCACACTATCAATCAGGTGATAGAGAAATGTGTGTAATGAAACCAACCCCTACATATAGCTTTCATTGATCACAAGAAGTCATTTGATTCAGTCGAAACCTGAGCAGTCATGCAGGCATTGAGGAATCAAGGTGTAGACGAGCCGTGCGTAAAAATACTGAAATATGTCTTTAGCGGCTCTACAGACAACGTAGTCCTCCATAAAGGAACCAACGAAATCCCAATAAAGAAGGTAGTCAGGTAGGGAGATACGTTCTCGCAAATGCTATTCACAGCGTGTTTACAGTAGATATTCAAAGACCTGGATTGGGAAGAATTGGGGATAAGAGTTAGTGAGAATACCCTAGTAACTTGCGATTCGCTGGTGATTCGATGCGACTCGGTTCTACTTGATAAGCTTGAAACCTACGGTATTCGAGGGCACTGTAGAATCCTTATCAAATCTTATCTTGATAATCGCTATCAATATGTTGAAATAAACAATAGGCGCTCAAATTTTAAACATATCCCAAGAGGCGTTCCTCAGGGTAGTATTCTTGGCCCGTTCCTGTTTATCGTATATATAAATGACTTAGTAAATATCTATAAAGATGCCAAATACGTAATGTACGCAGACGATGCCGCTGTATTTTTTCATCACCTGACTCTAGGAGCGTTCAGAACAAAACCAACACTGCTCTGAAAATTCTTCATGTTGGTCAAAACAAAACTGTCTACGAATCAATATAAACAAAACAAGAGCAATGATCTTTAGGCCCAAATCTAAGCAAATCAACAGTCCCATCAACCTTGTTTATGACAATGTAAGCATAGAAATTGTAGATAGTGTGGTGAAGAGGAAGACGAAGAAGGCGCTCTTGTGTCGACTGTGCGCGTGATCCGCGTTTGTCTACTGCCAGTGCTACTAGACTGTGCCTAGTGCCTCATAATAAATTATCTTATTACATTTGGTGGAAGGTGCTCCACTCCCCGACCTCACCCTGGAACTTCGCAGCCGAACTTTAACATCTGCTCTAGCCGCTACTATGACCGACGCTCCCAACAATCCGCTTGGCGCATCTGCCGCTCCTGTCATGTGCGGCGCCATGCAACGGCAGCGGGACCCTCCTGTTTTTAGCGGATCAGGTAAGACTGACGCAGAAGATTGGCTCTCTACCTTCGAGCGCGTCAGTGAACACAAGTGGGATGACCCGACGAAGCTCCGTAGCGTCATCTTCTATCTTGCTGACGTTGCGAACCTCTGGCTCCACAATCACGAATGGGAACTGCAAACCTGGTCCGCGTTCAAAAGTGCATTCGCGGAAGTCTTCGGTCGCCCAGCCTTGCGAAAACTCCGTGCTGAACAACGCCTCCGCCAGCGCGCTCAACAGCCCGGCGAGACTTATACAATTTACATAGAGGATGTCGTTGATATTTGCGCCCGCGTAGATTCCACTTTGACTGAAGAGGACAAGGTGAAGCAAATCCTCAAGGGCATCGAGGACGACGCATTTCAAATGCTCCTGGCGCGGAACCCTACTTCTGGGGCAGCTGTCGTCACTCTTTGCCAGAGCTTCGATGAACTGCGTCGACAAAGGGTCCTTGCGCGCAGTGGTCTCGCACCTGGCGACTCTCTCTCGGGCCTCACACTTTGCTCGAACACCACGCCAGCAGCATCGCTCCTTCTTGAGATCAAGGATTTCATTCGTGAGGAGGTGGCACGCCAATTGTCTATGCTGCCTCTCAACGATGGACCTCCCCAGCCTGACACATCTCTGGCTGCTCCCATTAGGCGGGCCATTCTCGAGGAACTTGCTGGGTCTTTACCTTTCACCCACCCTGCCCTCCCGTGGCTGCACCTCTGACCTATGCCGAAGCCGCCGCGCGACCTCCGCCGCCGACGTTCTCGTTTCCGGCGCCAATGCGACTTCAAGCTGCACCTCCTCCTGCGTCGCCTCCCGTTCCATCTCGACGCCCGGTTCAGACCCCTTGGCGCACACGCAGCAACCGACCCATATGCTTCGCTTGCGGTGTCGCCGGCCACGTTGCGCGCTTCTGCCATCGTCGCATGCCACCTGCTAACGCCACTATCGCACCGCTTGGATATGCCTATTTCCACGACACCACCGGGCATGCGGTGCTTCCCGACCACGAGTTTTCGCCGCCTCCTCGACGCCCTGTCGGCACCCATCGTTCGCCATCACCACGTCGTCGCTCACTTTCCCCCTTACGTCGCCGCCAGTCACCTAGCGAGGGAAACTAGTTGCTGCAGTTCCGCAGGCACGAACTACAAGCTTCGCGACTTCTACAAGGCCTGCACAGTCGCCACGCAATTTATTGGACGTTTTGGTTGAAGGAACCGCCGCAATGGCGCCTATTGATACTGGGGCTGCCGTTTCTGTTATCGACGAAAAGCTTTGTCGCAGCCTCCATAAGGTCACAACGCCGTTGTCTGGTATGCTTCTAAGCACCGTGACTGCGCAGCATATAGCCCCGCTCACTCACTGTACTGCAAGGGTGGTCATCGACGGCATTGTCTATGTTGTTGAATTTCTTGTGTTGTCATCATGTTCACATGACATTATTCTCGGCTGGGACTTCTTGTCTCACCATCGTGCCATCATCGACTGTGCCCGGGCCGAAGCAGCGCTTTTCCCGCTCGCCGATGCCCCGCTGCCTGACCCCTCCGAACAAAAAGCCTCCAAGCTCACTATTGTATCCGATACGGACATACCACCCGACATGTGTGTGCTTGTGCCCGTCTCTTGCTCTACCGCGCCAGACGCTACAGTACTTTTTACACCATCGCCGATTTTTCTTCGTCGCAAGGCCCTACCTCTCCCATTTGGCGTCCTCACCACTATGTCTGGATTATCCTCAATGCTTGTGTGTAACCCGTCTCACTACCATGTGACGTTACTGCGCGGCGAATCACTCGGTCGTGTTCAGCCCCTTGACCCGCTTCACATTCTCGATGTTTCCGACGACACGGCCTGTTATGAACTCGACGCCCTCACTTCTCCCGTGCCATGCACATCATCATTGTCGTCGTCGTCATCAGACGTTCTTGAATCTGTCGTAGACGCCGATCTGCCGCCTCCATATCGCCAGCAAGTCTTCGCGCTTCTTCAGAAATTTCGCTCGTCGTTTGACTGTGACCAACTATCTCTGGGGCGTACGGCAACCGTCACTCGCAGCGTACACACTGGTTCCCATCCTCCTTTACGCCAGCGACCATACCGCTTGTCGGCAGCCGAGCGAAAGATCATTAACGAGCAGGTCGACGACATGCTGCACCGTGGCGTCATTCGCCCTTCCCACAGTCCTCGGGCGTCGCCTGTAGTACTAGTACGCAAGAAGGACGGGTCAATACGCTTCTGTGTGGATTACCGTCGACTCAATAAGATCACTCGTAAAGATGTCTATCCGCTGCCTCGGATAGATGACGCCCTCGACTCCTTGCAAGGCGCGGAGTACTTCTCATCTTTGGATCTTCGCTCCGGCTATTGGCAAGTGCCGATGGCAGATGATGACTGTGAGAAGACAGCTTTCATCATGCCCGATGGCTTGTACGAATTTACCGTAATGCCATTCGGGCTCTGCAACGCGCCCACTACTTTCAAGCGTATGATGGACACCATCCTTCACAACTACAAGTGGAAAACATGTCTGTGCTACCTTGGTGACATCGTGGTGTTTTCGCCCGATTTCCCGACGCACCTCGTTCGCTTGCGTGAGATACTGACCTGCCTCACCTCTGCTGGCCTCCAACTTAACATCAAAAAGTGTCCTTTTGCTGCTCGCAAGTTAACAATATTGGGTCACGTTGTATCGAAGGACGGCGTGCTTCCTGACCCAGCCAAGCTTCGCGCGGTCGCAGAGTTTCCGACGCCCACTACTCTTAAGGCGCTCCGCAGCTTTATAGGGCTCTGCTCTTACTTTCGGCGTTTTGTGCGAAATTTCGCGACTATCATCGCACCACTGACCAATTTGCTTACCGCTACCAACGGCATCTCCGCGTGGTCAACTTCCTGTGACGAAGCCTTCCAGCAACTACGTCGCCTACTTACTTCGCCACCGATTCTTCGACACTACGATCCCACAGCGCCTACAGAGGTACATACAGACGCCAGCGGTATCGGACTTGGTGCAGTCCTCGCACAACGGAAAGACGGCTATGACGAGTACATCGTCGCGTATGCGAGCCGCACCTTAAAGAAGGCAGAAGCCAACTACTCACTAACAGAAAAGGAGTGCTTGGCCATTTTTTGGGCGCTCGTCAAATTTTGTCCATACCTATATAGTCGCCCTTTTGATATTGTCACCGACCACCATTCACTTTGCTGGCTGTCCTCGTTGAAGGATCCATCAGGTCGCCTAGGGCGATGTGCACTCCGCTTACAAGAATATGACATCCGCGTTGTCTACTGATCGGGCAGAAAGCACTCTGACGCCGATGCGCTTTCCCGATCGCCGCTACCTTGGGATGTGGCTTCAGTGTCTCCGCTGATACGTCGCTGATATGCCGGACGAGCAGCGTAAGGATCCCCTGCTTTCAACTATGCTGAATTTCCTCCACGACCCATCCGCCACACCCTCTTCTCGAACACTGCGTCGCCAAGCCGCTCACTTTACTGCCCGCGACAACCTTCTTTACCGCAGAAATTATTTGCCTGATGGTCGCAAATGGCTCCTGGTGATACCACGACACATGCGTTCTGACATATGCGCTTATTTTCATGCTGCTCCTCATAATGGTCACACCGGTGTTCTGAAAACGTATACTCGGCTAAGGCAGCGTTTCTACTGGCACGGCATGTATCACTTCGTGCGCCAGTACGTACGCGCTTGCACGGCGGGCCAAGGGCGTAAAATTCCACAGCGCCCTCCTGGTGAGCTACAGCCGCTGCCCTGCCCGGCTCGGCCCTTCGATCGCGTCGGCATAGACCTATACGGGCCACTTCCCTGCAGCTCACCGGGTAACAGATAGATAATTGTAGGTGTCGACCACTTGACACGCTACGCCGAGACGGCCGCACTCCCGGCAGCCTCTGCGCGCGAAGTTGCGTTCTTCATCTTGCGGAACTTCGTTCTTCGACATGGCGCACCACGCGAACTGCTCAGCGACCGGGGACGTGTCTTCTTGTCCGAAGTCATCCAAGCCCTTCTCGCTGCATGCAGCATCATTCACCGCAAGTCTACAGCCTACCACCCGCAAACGAACGGCTTCACAGAGGGGTTCAACCGCACACTCGGTGACATGTTGACTATGTACGTCGCCTCGGATCACAGTAACTGGGACACTGTTTGGCCGTTCGTCACGTATGCTTATAATACGGCCACACAAGCTACCACTGGCTTTTCGCCCTTTTTTCTGCTGTATGGACGAGAGCCCTCGTGTACTATGGACACAATGCTCCCATACCGACCCGACGCTTCCGAATGCACGCCTGTGTCTGAAGCCGCCAAATACGCCGAGGACTGTAGGCAGCTCGCGCGAACCCTTACGACCGCTGGTCAAGGTCGTCAAAAGCTGCGGCGTGACAGTGACGCGCTTACACCAGTTTTCCCGACTGGTTCCCTTGTTTGGTTGTGAGTCCCGCCTCACAGCCCTGGCCTTTCGACCAAACTCCTTGCACGCTATGATGGCCCCTACCGCGTCATAGACCATACCTCCGCTGTCACCTATATTGTAGAACCTGTGACACCTTCACCCGACCATAGGCATTCCGGGCGTGACACAGTTCATGGCAAACGACTTAAGCCGTACTATGACCCCCTCATCCTACCTACGCCGTAAGTCGCCAGGATGGCTCCTCTTCTCTCCCGAGGGCCATTGTGGTGAAGAGGAAGACGAAGAAGGCGCTCTTGTGTCGGCTGTGCTCGTGATCAGCGTTTGTCAACTGCCAGTGCTACTAGACTGTGCCCAGTGCCTCATAATAAATCATCTTATTACAATAGTTTTAAATACTTGTAGTTATTTTCACACAAAATATGCTTTGGGACATGCGCATAGAATCGATAATGGGCAGATTATCTCGTGTAGCTGGCATGATGGTGCGGCTGAGACGTCTTTTACGTTACAGAATCAAGGTTCTTGTTTATAACACCGTATTTTTTCTACACTTTATTACTGTCTGCTCCTCTTACCTCATACCTCATATTGTACAAATCGAGAAAGATACATTTACTTCAGAAAAAAATTTTTCGAATACTATTTAACCTGCCTGACAATGCCCACACATCAGACTTATTTCCGAAAGCAAATATAATACCCGTGTTTAACCTTTATAATTACAAGTTAAGTCAACCAGTGGGACGACGTTACCAAGTTGAGAAACGTCGCATTTTATCTTACGGACGTTGCGAAACTATGGTTTCTAAACCATGAAGCCGACCTCACTTCCTGGCTGGTCTTCAAAACCAACTTTACCCACGTTTTCGGTCGGCCTGCAGTAAGAAAGCTTCGTGCAGAACAACGTTTGCGCACACGATCCCAAGAGGCCGAAGAAAACTTCACGAGCTACATTGAGGACATTGTCGACCTTTGCAAACGGGTGAATGCGTCGATGTCAGAGGAGGAGACGATCAAACATATAATGAAGGGTATTCAGGACGACCCATTTCAAATGTTATTATCGAAGAGCCCTCACACTGTCGCTGATGTGATAGAATTGTGGCAGAGTTACGACGAGTTGCGCAGGCAAAGGCTTCACACCCGACGTCAGACGCCGCCCGCCGACTCTCTATCAAGCCTTGGAGTCGACGACAACCATGCTGCTCTCTTCGTAAAAAAATCAGGAATTCGTTCGCGCAGAGGTCGCCCGCCAGCTACCTTTGATATCTTCTGTCCAGGAGCCACCACCTGCTTTGCATCCTGCGATCCGCGACTTCATTTAAGAACAAGTATCTCAAGCCGTTCCTCCAGCAGTTGAGCAGATACCAGTCGCGGCTGCTCTCACTTACGGTGAAGCAGTTTGCCGATCTCATCCACAAACGCCCCTGCCGCCCTCTATGCATCAACCACCGACATTTTTGCCGCCATCTATCCCGCTTCACGACCGACGGCATTTTCCTCCTATGCCGCTGCCCGACCGACAGCATTTTTCGAATCCTCAACCACGACTCGGACTTTACCCCACCAGTGGCGCACCTTCGATGACCGCACAATATGTTTTGCTTGCGGTGGTGCTGGTCACTTGGCGCGCCATTGCCGTCGTGACATGCTTCCTCTTCAGAACATCCGGCGAGCGCCACCTTTCCCCGCTCCGTTTTCCTCTTTGCCTACCAGCCTTTCTATCTCTTCCTTTTCCCCGGACCGCCCAACCGCCTCTACTCACCGCTCACCATCTTCTCGTCGTCGCTCGCTTTCTCCGATGCGGCGCCGTCCCGTGTCCACCGAGCAGGAAAACTGATGGCCGCAGTTTCCGAGGCACGAACTGCGTCCACGTCGCAATGCCGAAGTCCTCGTCCCTCTCCAGCCAACGTAATTGAAGTCTCTGTCGAAGGAATCGCCGTCCTGGCACTTGTAGATACAGGAGTCGCCGTATCCGTTTGATAGGTTTTGACGCCTCTCTCTGACTTCACCCTTCGAACCGCGAACGCTCAAAATATAACGCCTCTCGCTGCCGGTACTGCTCGCGTTTTCATTCAAGGTCTACTGTATACCGTCGAATTCGTCGTGCTGCCCACGTGTTCCCATGACATCATATTAGGCTGGGACTTCCTTGCAAATAATAACGCAGTTATTGACTGTTGTCACGCCGAACTCGAACTTTCTGCACTTCCCGACGTCGAGCATATCGCAAACGACCCTTCCAGTGTTAAACTGTTTGTTTCCGAAGAGAATTCCGTCCCTCCACGCTCTTCCTTGCTTGTGCCTGTGTCGTGCGCCGCTATTTCTGATGCCACTGTTCTCTTTACGCCCTCTGAGCTGTTCATTCGCCGCCGATGTTCTCCGCTGCCCTTTGCTCTTCTTACTCTTCGCAATGGCGTCACGAAAATGGTCGTCGACAATCCCACGGCCTGCCCTTTAGCTCTATTTCATGGTGAATGCCTAGGCCTTGTTCAACCGGTCGACACCTTTTGCATCTTTCACGCTCCTGCTGTTTCTACTTCTGCGGGCCTTGGCGCACTTACTTGTGACTCTGTGGTTGATCAGTCACTCCCCGGCGCTTTCCGCTGCACCATCGACGATGGCACGTCATCTTCAGAACGAAGCCAGCTTATTGCTTTCCTGCAGAGGTTCGGCGCTTCTTTCGACAGCCATGCTTCTGGTTTGGGCCGCACATCGACCGTTTTTAACCAGATAGATACCAGCAGTCATGCACCTTTACGGCAGCGCCTTTACTGAGTATCCGCCTCTGAGCGCCATGGCATTGACCACCAGGTTGATGACATGTTCAAGCGTGGCGTTGTGCAGCCTTCCAACAGTCCCTGGGCATCACCGGTAGTCCTCGTTAAGAAAAAGGATGGCTCTATTCGATTCTGCGTCGACTACCGACGTCTGAACAAGCTAACGCGCAAGGACGTTTACCCGTTACCGCGCATCGACGACGCCCTCGACTGTTTGCAGGGAGCTGAGTTCTTTTCTTCGCTGGATTTACGTTCCGGATACTGGCAAGTCCCCTTGGCACCATCTGATTGACCTAAAACAGCATTTGTAACACCTGACGGATTGTACGAATTCATCGTAGTGCCTTTCGGCCTGTGCCGCTCCAGCCACTTTTGAGAGAATGATGGATAATATTTTACGCGGACTCAAATGGAACACATGTTTATGCTACCTGGATGACGTAGTTGTCTTTTCCGCTGATTTCCGAACCCGTCTCAGCCGCCTCAAGCAAGTTCTGAAATGCCCTACTGACGCGGGAATTCAACTTAACTTAAAAAAATGTAGTTTCGGTGCCCGAAAGCTCACTATTCTTGGCCATGGTGTATCACGAGACGGCGTCCTTACGGATCCAGCCAAGCTGCGCGCTGTCACCGACTTTCCGCAACCAAAGAAGTTAAAGGAGCTTCAAAGTTTCCTTGGTTTATGCTCACACTTCCGACGTTTCATTCGAAATTTCGCTTCCATAAGTGCACCCCTAACAGCCCTACTAAGTGGCAACAAAGAACTTTCCGCTTGGTCGCCCGCCTGTGATGACGCCTTCACAAAATTACGCCGCCTGCTAACCTCGCCACCTATCCTCCGCCACTTCGATCCTGCAGCGCCCACAGAGGTCCACACCGATGCCAGCGGCGTCGGACTTGGCGCCGTACTCGCGCAACGAAAAGCGGGGTTTGATGAATATGTCGTTGCCTACGCGAGTCGAACTCTGACAAAGGCCGAGGCTAATCACTCTGTTACAGGGAAAGAGTGTTTAGCCATTATTTGGGCCCTTCGAAAATTCCGTCCTTATTTGTATGGTCACCCTTTCGATGTCGTCACTGACCATCACGCCCTTTGTTGGCTGTCTACCCTTAAGGACCCATCTGGCCGACTTGCTCGCTGGGCCCTTAAGCTACAGGAGTACGACATCCGCGTTTTCTACCGTTCCGGCCGCAAACACACGGACGCTGACGCCCTTTCTCGCTCACCAGTCTCCGCTGACTGCGCTTGCCTATCCGCCCTTGAGCCCACAGTTGCATCTCATGCACTGCGCAACATGCCGTCGGAGCAGCGCAAGGGTCTCTGGATCATTCTTTAAAACTGATGGTAGCGCTAAAAAGGAACGGACACACGAAGAAAAGACGACACGACGACGAAGAAACGCTGTGTTGTGATTCTTTTAAATATAGAATTCTTGCGAAAAATAAACCAGTTGTCAGTAGCGTTTCTTCGTCGTCGTGTCGTCTTTTCTTCGTGTGTCCGTTCCTTTTTAGCGCTACCATCAGTTTTAAAGAATGCATCACCAACTAGCCCAGCACCAAGTTTTATTGAAGTATATCTCTGGATCAGTGCTCTCATCAGCATCATTTCTGATCCATCCACCTCTTCACCATCTCGCGCTCTTCGCCGCCAGGCTACCGACTTCTGCATTCGCGACGGCCTTCTTTATAGCCGTAATTACCTCTCTGACGGCCGCAAGTGGCTTCTCGTGATACGCCGCCATCTCCGTGACCTTATCTGCGACGCTTTCCACGCAGACCCTCAGTGCGCACATGCCGGCCCCTTCAAGACCTATGCCCGACTACGCATTCGATTTTATTGGCGCGGCATGTATAACTACGTCAGAAAGTTCATTCGCTCCTGTGCTCAGTGCCAACGCCGAAAATTACCTCCCGGACAAGTCTACCCGTCACAATCCCTTCCCTGCCCTAGTCGGTCCTTTGATCGTGCTGGTATAGACATATACGGACCGCTACCCTCCACTCCAGCAGGCAACCGCTGGATTATTGTTGCAGTGAATCACTTGACCCGCTATGCCGAAACAGCTGCTCTGCCGACTGCCACCGCCCGCGACGTTGCATCGTTTCTGTTATGAAATTTCGTTCTTCGCCACGGTGCCCCTCGCGAACTTCTGAGCGATAGAGGCCGCACCTTTCTTTCCGATGCTTTGAAGGCACTACCGTTCACCGCACCAGTCGTTCACCGCACCAGTACAGCGTACCATCCGCAAACTAACGGCATGACCGAGCGTTTCAACCGTACTCTTGGCGATATGCTCTCCATGTACGTCACCTCTGATCATTCAAACTGGGACCAAGTTCTCCCCTTAGTGACGTAAGCGTACAATACTGCGGCCCAAGCAACTACTGGTTTTTCCCCTGACTTTCTCCTATACGGACGAGAACCTTCTACTACTCTCGATACCATTCTGTCATATACACCTGACGCGTCCGAAAGTACTCCGCTATCTGAAGCTGCTCGTCATGCCGAGGAATGCCGCCAGCTTGCCCACTCATTTTCCACCGAGGACCAGTGGCAGCAGCAATCCCGTCAACCTGCCGGCCGTTCTGCACCAACTTTTTTGCCTGGTTCTCTCGTATGGCTTCGGGTACCCGCTACTACACCTGGCCTCTCCTCGAAACTTGTCGCAAAGTACCTAGGACCCTACCACGTTCTCGAGCAAACGTCCTCCGTCAATTACATCGTAGAGCCCCTCACGCCATCGACGGACCTACGCCATCGCGGCCGCGAACTTGTCCACGTCTCTAGCATTAAGCCGTACTACTACCCAACAGTAGTCTCTTCGCCTTAAGCCGCCAGGATGGCGCCTTTTTCTGCCGAGGGCGAGATTGTAGCGAAGAAGGGTAGCCTGCCTGCGCCACAGCACCATCGCTACCAGCATGAGCTCGTGGTTGCTGTCTTTCGCCGAACGCTTGTGATGGCTACCCGTTCGCGCCCGTTGCTAATAAACCTCTTAGCAGTTCTTATTGTGCTTCACTGGATAAATACCTGTTCGTTTTTTGCCTTTTACCTGCTCCTTTTTATTAAGTACGGCAGCGCATATCTTACCTAGCTCATTGGGAGCAGTGAAAGCAACATTAACATCATATCTACTAGCAGCTTTTTTAAGCTTGTGCGAAACTGAATGAATATACGGAATAGCCACTGCTCTTTTTTTGCAATTACTGCTTTCTGTAATCACGTCCGTCCCTCTCGAAACCGACTTCTTTAGGCGCTCAGCCACAGTGGCCACCGCTACACAAGGATAACCTGCTTCTAATAGGCGCCATACCTGTGCAATAAAACTGGCGTTCATTTTGTGCACGCAGGATCTGGTGAGGGAAGTCTTAAGGCACGACATGGCAATTCCGTTTTCTACTAATTTAGAATGCTTGGACTGAAAGTTTAGCAACGGCTTCGAAGATCTTGGGGAGTACTGCCAACAAACATGATTTTGTTCGAAGATCAAGGAAATGTCAAGAAACTTAATTACGCGTCGCTGAGGAAATTCCTTGGTAAAGTTTAATCCTCCCCCATAAAATTTCAATTGCTCACTTACTGAGGTAGCAGCGGAGTCGAATTCTTCCCTATTGCAGAAAATCAGGTAATCATCAACGTAACGAAATATCTTGATAACATTATCACCTAAGGCTTTCTCTAAGCAGTTGTCAATCTTACTCAGGTAAATGTTGCTAAGAATAGGGGCAACCTTTGAGCCAATACAAATGCCTGATTTCTGCAGAAAAACGCCATCTCTCCACCCAATGAGCGTGGACTTCAAGTACATTGAAAGAAATTCTAGAAAAGCTCCCGTGGAAGCACCGCATCTGTCAATAAAAGACGACTCTTGCACTTGTTCTTTAATGCACTCATTTACGGAATTTCGCAACCCGTCATGCGGCAAGGAATAATACAGGTCTTCGATATCCATACTAAAAGCTGTACAATCACCAGGATTTTCTTCTCTCAAACACTGAACTAGTGCCTGAGAATTACGTAGGCAAAAGGGGTCTGAAAAAAATTAGTGAAGCTAGGCAGTTCTGTAGGTAACTAGCGACACAGACCTGCCACGTCCCTTTTTCTGACACTATAGCACGAAAAGGAATTTCTTGTCTATGGGTCTTGGCCGAGAAAAACAGTTCTAAGGTTAGGGATTTAGCTTTCTTGACATTACAGACAAGCCTATCAAGATTATGTATTGACAAGAGGTCAACCGCACGTTGCTTAACTACCGAAGGCTTGAGTTTTACTGGCTGCAAATTCTTTTCTATGGCAGAAATCGCTTTTTCTGAAAACATGTCATCTGCCATAATTACGAAATAACTTTCCTTGTCAGATATTACTGGTCTAAGTGTATGCTCCACAAGGTAATCAACTAACGGTCGGACAGAGTCAGGCGTCTTAAAATGAGAATCTGATTGTTTAATGCTAGCAATGCCATCCGAAATACAGCGTGAGCGTTCTTCTTCCGGGACAAACCTGGTTATGCAGCGCGGTATGCTTAAAACGTCAGCGGGTTTTGCGTTAGGCTTAATATAGTGCTTAGGACCTAAAGCAAGGGTTCTTCTACGGTTATCACTCACGATGGCATCTCCAAGAACTAGTACGGTATTTGACGGTGAATTATTAGAAAGGTGTTTCCTCTTACTTTGTTGAAGCTCCGGAAGTTTCATCTTCCATAGGAAGTCCGCATGTTGCACGGCTAACTTATTCCAATTGGCGCAGGGGTGGTTCCAATGGCGACTGTCTCCCAGGGGTGCGCAACGGACCCTTAGACACTCCTGGTAGAACCTAACTTGGCGCCATGATTCAGAGGAAAGAATAGCTCCAATCCTTCTGGCATGCCCAGTTGATGGTTGAAGAAAGCCGCACATCACTTGAACTTCCAATGGGACGACACGATTACGACTAAACCATGACATGGTTCTAGCGCAGAACATACATATCGCAATTAGGGAAGCTAACGAAGCAGGATTGTGCAGATAAGTAGGGGAACATGGAAAAGGGCTCAGAGTACTAGAAATGAAGGTTAGAACTACAGAAAGCTGAGCTAGTTGGCAAGGATTCATTATACAAAATAGAAGTGACACGTGCAGACAGGACACAAGAGTGGAGAAGTGGACGACACGAACGCCGACTATCAAATGAAGGGGGCACTGAGGCGAAAAAAGAAAGAAGACACAAAACTTATCTGCGCATGATCAGGGATGGTAACACCACGTGTCAATCAGGTACACGTACCGGCCTAGGTGAGAGATAACTGTTAAGGTACTTAATATCTTCCTTATGTAAAGTAATCGAAGGCTGACTCACGCGCGCACTTCCACCATTACAGATATGCCATGCCTCCACCATAAGACGCGTATCTTCATTCTTATGTCTGTACAATATCGCGCATACATCTAACTCTGGCGTGCAGTTACAATCTCGGCAATGTAGCGAAAGATTAGAAGGTGATCCACTGGTTTGCGACCTTTTATGTTCCATTAGCCTCTGATTGATACACCGTGGATCGCTGTATCAATCATATTATCAGTCAGTGTATCGGTGTATCAATCATATTACCAATCATATTATCAGCGACCCACCGACAGCCGGTGGATCGCCTTCTGATCTTTCGCTACATTGCCAAGATTGTAACTGCACGCCAGAGTTAGATGAATGCGCGATATTGTATAGACACAAGACTGAAAATACGCGTCTTATGGTGGAGGCATGGCATATCTATAACTGTGGAAGTGCGTGCGTGAGTCAGCCTTCGATTACTTTACATAAGGAAGAGATTAAGTACCTTAACAGTTATCTCTCACGTAGGCCGTCACGTGTACTCGATTGACCCGTGGTGTTATCATCCCTGAGCATGCGCAGATGAGTTTTGTGTCTTCTTTCTTTTTTCGCCTCAGTGCCCCCTTTAGTTGATAGCCCGCGTTCGTGTTGTCCACTTCTCTACTCTTGTGTCCTGTCTCCACGCCTCACTTCTATTCTGCATAACCAATTATTCTACAGAAAAGATATTATACACACTACCAACACATTTAAATTTGTTTCTGAAGTCAAGTCTTGATATTTATATAACTGATGTACCAGCTTTACGTCAACATTTTTTCACTCAATCTTTCCTAAATACCTGAAGAGCGTTTTTCAGCTAATTTGTGTTTTTGCGTTTATTTTTGTGCGTACTTCACACATAGTCAATTACTATGTATATATATCGACTGTTCAATCGCTGTTTGCCTTGTGAAGGAGGCTGCGGGCTCTAGTGAAGTCGCTTGCCTCTAGTGCGACTTTTACCCGCAGTCTCCTCCATCACTGATGGAAATAAATGAGTTATTATTATTATTATTATTATTATTATTATTATTATAGTGCGTTGCTTAGTAACTCAAAGAAAGAACTGCAATGCATGCTCACTGACCTGGACAAGCAAAGAAGAAGGGTGGGTCTAAAAATTAATCTGCAGAAAACTATAGTAACGTTTACCAGTCTCGGAGGAGAAAAGCAGTTTACGATAGTTAGCGAGGCACTGGAATTGGTAGGGGCCGATAGTGACCGCGGATCCGTATCTTGAGGCTGAAATAATCAGAAGAATAAGAATGGGCTGGGGTGCGTTTGGCTGTTCATGGTTCTCGGACCATAAACAGCAGGTTGCCATTATCCCTCAAGAGAAAAGTGTGTAACAGCTGTGTCTTACCAGTACTCACGTACGGGGCAGAAACCTGGAGACTTACGAAAAGGCTTCTACTTAAATTGAGAACAACGGAACGAGCAAGGAAAAGAACAATGATTGGTGTAACGTTAAGGGATAAGAAAAGAGCAGATTCGGTGAGGGAACAAGCGCGAGTTAATGACATCTTAGCTGAAATCCAGGAAAAGAAATGGGCATGGCAAGGCATGTAATGAGGAGGAAGATAACCGATGGTCATTAAGGGTTACGAACTGGATTGCAAGGGAAGGAAAGCGTAACAGGGGGCGGCAAAAAGTTAGGTGGGCGGATGAGATTAGGAAGTTTGCAGGGACAACATAGCCACAATTAGCACATGACCGGGGTAGTTGGAGATGTATGGGAGAGGCCTTTGCCCTGCAGTGGGGTAGCCAGGCTTATGTTGATGATGATGATGATTATAATGATGATGACGACGACGAGGATGGAACAATTCACGACATCACGACGATAGTGTGGCAACGAATGCATAACGACGTCCTTATGACTACGGGACAATGATGAATATGGTATGACATTAGGATGATGATGATCATATCGCACAAACTGTATCAGGATGGTGATGTGACGACGACGGCATGGCGTGAAAGTAATGACGAAGATGGATTGCTCACAGTAGAACGACGTTGACAGCCTCACGGCAGCAGTATGACAACTAATGCTTGAGGAGTGTTGGATGACAAAGCATGAATTACGATGATGCAATGAACACGACGGCATCACAAACACGAACACATACATAGTGGTCTAAGATATTAGGTAACCTGGGCCACACTGAGTCGACGCAGGGAACGTGACGAAGATGGCGTGACGAGGGTGAGGCAACGAAGCTGGGGCAATGGTGGAATGACATGAGCATTTACCTAGTGCTCCAAGCTACTAGACATGGGCCACTGAATCGGCGAAGAAGCGCGATGATGACGTCATGGCAAGACCGAAATGACGATGTTGAAATAGCGGCAAGAGCACGACCACAATGGAATAGTGACGACGGTATGACAACGGGTGCATGACAGCGACAGTTCGACGACGACGCAATGAAGATGATAGTTGGACCATGGCACCCGTATATCACGACTGAATGAGGACACCATAAATACAATAACCCGCCATCGTTGCACAGTGGGTATGGGGTTGGGCTGCTACGCACGAGGTCGTGGGATCAAGCCCCGGCTACGGCGGCCGCATTTCGATGGGAGCGAAATGCGAAAACTCCTTTGTACTTAGATTTAACTCCACACTAAAGAACCCCAGGTGGTCCAAATTATTCCGCAGCCGTCGACTAATGCGTGCCTCATAAAGGAATGGTTTTTTGACGTGGAAAACTCGAGAAACCCAATTATCTAAAAGAATTACATTACCATAAGACTACAGGAGAATGACGTTGGTGACACAACATGGCAAAATCACGACGGCAGCAAGAAGACGATGGGATATTTTTGAAGTGCTGACTATAGTTTAACGCTAGCATGACAACGGCGGTGGGACGAGAATGGTATGATGACGACTGTCTGACAAGGATGGCATGACAATGGCGGCCTGGCAAAAGTCTAATGAAGAAGCTCGAGTAACGATGATGGAATGACCACAATGGCCTCACGACATCAGAAGAAATACATGACGTCTTTGTAACTAATGCATGGTGACTGCAGCATGAGGACAACCGGATGACAATGCAACCACTACAATGGCATCACAACCACAGGCACGTACCTGGTGGCCCCAACTATTAGCCAACATAGGTGCTGAATAGGTGTAGAAGCCGTGAAAAGGAGGTCCTGACGAGAGTAAGAGGGTGAAGGTGGAATGAAGACGATAGATTGACTACGCCGGCATCACGGTCACGACCACATGCCTAGCGGGCGAAGCTATTAGACACCTTAGTTCACTGAGACGGCGTAGAAGACATGACGACGACAGCATGACGAGAATCAGAGTACTCTGTGGAATGACGACGATAGAATGACCATGACGGCATCATGATGACGAGCACATCACTAGTGGGCCGAGCTGGGAAACGACTTGTGCCACTGGCAGCTTATGCCACTAGGTCGGCGTTTCAGCGGATGGATGGATGGACGGACGGACGGAAGGACGTACGGATGAATAGGCGCTGACTTAGGCTAAAAATGCTAATTGCATTTCAAAGAGAGCATTGGAATTTTTTTTCTTTGCCTTGCACTGACACTACGTGTGTAGCGTGGGTGTATTGTATTGCTGTAATCGATCATTTAAGAGAACATTGACGTGTACACGAGGCAAGTTTCATATTTCTTTTTCGTTTTTAGCAAAAATTGTGATTTAAACGCGATACCGTCACTCGGCGTTTAGTGCTGCCGTGTGTCACTCCAAGCGACTTCCTGTTGTGTAATCGTGCAGGATGACGTCGAATATATTACCATCAAGGAAGCACCCAATGCCAAAACGAATCCGATGGCCAAAGACTCTGCGGTTAAGCTGCATCAAGTCGACAAGACGTGGCCCCTTGAAGGCAGCATTAGTTTCCAGGACTTCTCAGCGTCGTACCGACCGTCAGTGCTCGAGGACTCTCTCAAACAGGTCACCTTCACTGTGAACGCGAGGGAGAAGGTGAGTGCATGTCGCAACAGCAATTAGACAAAGCTCATTACGAGTCAAACAATGTGGACGTAAATAGGGAAACAAATGTATGCAAACTGGTCGAAGCATTGTGCAAAATACTCTTGAGAAAATGTTATTGTGCTTTGCGTCTACGTATATACACACGTCTAGCTTCGATAGAGCGGTGCGTACTAACGCGTTAACAAGTGGCACCTGCAGGTTTGCAACGACACTAAAAGCAGAGTGCGCTCACGCAGTCCGCGTGAATAGGCGCTTTCGCGCAGCGATGTTAGCGACCTCCAACGATTTCCATACGAATGTTTCCTTGCCTGCCACAGACAACTTCGCATACCCGAGAGAAAGCGGCAGAAAACCCACGGAAGCTTCTGAAACCTTCAGCCATTATTCTTTATGCAGAGTGCGTACAGGACCAGAGTGTTCTAGCGGTAGATCGGTGATGATGGTCGTTGCCCTCATAATGCCGTTTTTTCTTGTGGCCAGTCTGTAATTTTAAATAACTACTTCAAAACATCTTGCAATGATAGTATAGCTTCAGATGACAGAGGACGCGGGTAATTTGATATCTTCAGGTAATACCTGAATGCTGCAGCAAACGTAAATAAGCTGAAACTGATTAAGAACTTGATGATGACCTCCCTTTAGAGGCCTCGGTTCTCTAAATCGCATACATGTTCCTCATGACACTTTTTAGCCATGCGTTTTGTTACAAGAGCGTCGAATGGCCCATTGAGCGGAAAAAGCGGAGCCTGTGGTCTGGACAAGTGGAAAACGGCACCTAAATCTTCATTGGCTGCAACGCCACGTTACAAGCGCGCCTCGACGAGCAGAGCGGCCGAAACACGTGCTGCCGCGATAGCCCGTCGCGGGAAAGGGCATCGCCGCGACGCCACGTCACCCTCGCTCTTCGAAGCCTTTGTCATCCGCGCGTTCGTCGTCCACTCTCGCTTGCGTTCTAACGACGCCTTCGCAAGGCCAAATCAAAACGTGCCTAGTGTGTCGAGGCGCTCGCTTGCCCGCGAAGAGTGGCCAACTCGAAAGACCACTCGGCGGCATTCAACTGCACGTTATTGCCTTTTCACTCACAACTCTTAAGTGCATAAATGTCCTCAGATTTCTTGCGGTGATGTCTCTATATCTTACTAATGTTCTTACCTGACTTGCCCCACCACCTACCATGTAAAGCACGCTTCAGACCCTCGACCCTACTTACTCAATGAAGCAGACATTGCTTCCAAACGAAATAGAAAATCCAAAATTAACTAAGTAAGAAACATTCAGTATTAAGCATTTACTAAATTATATACGATCCTTATTGAAATTTACGAATTGTTGCTAGTGACTTTGTAAGACATATCGACTTGGAGCGAATTCTGGGGTGGCACCGGTTTCGTTAAACGCGCCATCAGACTTGCGGTAAGAATGCGCTGCTGTGACACCTACCTTTCAAGAAAACGCTGTTTTATACATTGCAGCGTGACCATGACCACCTCGCTTCTCTGTTTCGTTGCACATTTCGAAGAGGAATATCTAGAAAGTAGTGTCAACCTGATAACTCACTTGAAGTGGATACGCCTTGTGATCACACCGGTATACACTTCCTGAATTTAGGTACGTGCAGTAAATAATTAAAATATGTATTGCACTCTGTTAGGTATTTAATTATAGATTTTGATTTCACGTAGAAGTAATGTGCGCCTCGTCAAATAATCTAGTTCAAGGTTAAGAATTCTGCTATCAGCCACAGCCGATTTCCAAAAATTCCGGATCAGTTAAATACAGGCCACTTTTATAGTTCACTCAGTCCACTATGATCCAACGGCTGCTTTATTTATTTTATTTATTTATTTTATGAAACCCCTAAAGGCCGTCCTCACAACGAGGGTATTACATAGGGGGGTGACAAAAATTCTATAAACATTTAGAGAAGGGTAATAAAGGAATAGGCAACAAGAATAAAATAGCAGAACAGCAAGACTCAATGAGACATAATGGAAAAACGCAACATAATAAACAGAATACAAAACATAATAAATATTAAAAATCAAACACATTGCGGTAACAGAACAAAACTAGAACATGGTCCTTTTTTGCGATTTCAGAATAAATAAAGCAACGCCCATTATCCAACTTAGCTACTTGACTTCTTTCTGAAGATTAGTTTGCTTAGTTAAATTCTAAGAACGTCGCTAGTCCTCGCGGTCTGCATTTCTTACGTGCATGCTGGAGACAGCTTTGTACCCGAGGCACACAAGTGGTGTGCTGAGCAGTGTTACATTTGTTTTAACTTGGTCATGTTTGCCTAAAGGGGTGATAAAAGTGATGTCGGAAACTATAGACCTATATCTACACTGTCAGTGTTTTCGAGAAGGTTAGAAAAAGTTTTCCACGGTCAATTGTACCGATTCCTTGAGATACATAATGTTATTTCACGTATTCAGTTCCGATTCAAAAAAACACCTACTGAAGAAATGGCATTAATGTAGCAAAAGAAGTTCTCGTGGAAAAATGTCGTGCCAGGTATGTAGCAAAGCTTTTTATAATATTCAGCATTATACGGTAATTCTGAAATTACAATGCTTTGGAATTCGTGGCCGTCGGCTACGTTTGACATCTTACCTTGAACATCAGAAACAGGTGGCTAAGGTTGACAAAGAATGCTCTGGACTGGAAGCGTGTTTCTAAGGCGTTCCGCAGGGACGCATCCTCGGTCCTCTTCTTCATACAGCCTACAAAAAATGATCTAATTCGCATTTGCACGATACAGGGAAGCCTGTAGGGTCATGACCCCGAAAATACATCATTCCAAAGCTAAATTGTCCTAAATAATGCCTACACTACTTAACAAATATGTGATAGCTGGCATAAATCTTCTACAGTGTACACCGTTCGAGTTGCGAAAATTGCATATGTTAGCTTTTAAGCAACATTGCCTCTCAGTCCACCATTATATTTGTTTTTGTAGTTTGTCTGTGTATGAGAATGAGATTCTCTTTGTATTTAACAGAGTTCCTATAATGTTTATGTTGTTGGCATTGCAGGTGCTGACTGTTTTATACAAAAGTAGCTGTGGGCCTATCTCAAGCGACCTCTACGAAGAGCAGCTTTTACGTAGAGCTCCCTCCATTAATGTGACGCTAAATTAAAGATTATTATTATTATTATTATTATTATTATTATTATTATTATTATTATTATTATTATTATTATTATTATTATCCAATACTTGAAATTCTAATAGTGACGTCCATTCTATACCTTTTCCGGGAGCGTGTGGTATACTTGCTTTCGCAATGCTCACATTTCAATGGCTAACGTTGGCGTATCGACTGGTGTGCGTGTGGCGCGCATAGGCTTGTTCAGGAGAACAGTTTCTTCAGAGTGCTTCACTCATACATGGTGTGCACCCACTCGCAATCTCCTAATCGTATCGGACGACCATCGATCGCGCGGCGTGCCAGATGCCTTGTAGCGGTGAGGGACGGTGGGATCGGGAATCGTACGCGCAGGTACGCAAGGCGATTTCCAGGTCGAATGCCATCTACATCGCGGTTTGCCTCACGAGCTCCCATCGCACATTCAAGGCCGCTGACAGGCCGTTCATTCTACGCTCGTGCGATCGTATTAAAAATTCCAGGGGTGTACAATATTCACCGTGCACATAGTTCTGCTGCTTTACCCAGAGTCGCAATAAGTTACCGTACCGCCGTATGTATTTCATGACCGGCGTAACCTATTTTGTATCGCTATTTCCGTATTATGTTGGATGTCTTGTTGCTCTTATCAGAAGTAACGACATGAAGCAGATAAATGTTTTGGACTGATCAGCTTCTCTTCACGAAGTACACTTTTCCATCAAACGACGCAGTAGTAAGGGCTGAAGTGCGGATGTCAAAATGAGAGGCTGAAAAAAGGGCACTTTCGAATGCCGTAATGCCTTTTATAAGAACATGAACGCTTTATCATATATTGAAGATATGTAAGATGTAATGTAAACAAATAGCTGCAATACAGAAGGAATTACGTTCTACTACACACAAATATTCATGGATAGCTTAAAGAATGGCTCGAGTAAGCCAAACTCTTTTGAAGGCAACACACTCCTTTTTTGGTACTATGTAAACACCTCATCATCGATGTAAGCGCTGCAGAGAAAAAGGTTGTTCCCGTATACTTCCGTTGTGACGCGTTTCTCTCGCCTCTGTGGTTATAGGCTGGAAGTCCGACAACAAGCGCAGTATCTAAACAAGAGCCCCACCACACAAACGCGATGGAAAGCGTGCATTACCTATACGGCAACACTGCCTCTACAACCGCTTAAGGAACGTCTTTCTGTCGACTTCAGGTCGGCGTCGTGGGCCGCACAGGAGCCGGAAAGTCTTCCCTGGTGCTGGCCCTACTGCGCGTGCTGAAGAGCACAGGCGGGCGCATCGTCATCGACAACGTAGACATCGCATCGGTGCCCCTGAGCAGGCTGCGGACCGCCGTCACAGTTATTCCTCAGGTGGGAGTCTTGTGGCGCTCATAAACCACTACGCTCCAAACCCATACTGCCCCGTTGTAGTGACGGTGAAGAACACACTAACAAAAACAGCGAGTCACGCAACTACCTCCCTGTTGGCCGAACCTCCGCCCAGACAAAACAAGAGACACTGCGGCAGGGACCGGCCCAGTCGGCGACCTTCCAACTCCGGTCTGTGGGTTAGACGCGTCAGCATCAGTCGTGTGCACAATATTCGCGTCGTGCATGCAACCTGATTTCAAAAGATTTCAGGGGCGTCCGAATAGTGATTTTGAGACCGAATCGAATGCGAATAATATAGTGCTAGAAGGGAATCGAATAAAATATCCTAGTGTTCTCGAATCACTTTCTTTTTTTTAGTTTATTTCCTTATAAGCCCTCATCTCAGGGAGTGTTAAATGACGGCTGCGATTACATCTCGAATAAGAAGAACAAACAGCGAAGATTATTCAACATTGTAGATGATCAGATACGCAATCTTGGAAAGTAGACGATGGAGACGATGACATAGTCCGGGCCGTTCCTGTCTGTAGGTGCTCTCAAAATAATGAAGCAGAAAACGCAGTTGTGTGCGATGGCGGGTGGGCAACGTGAAATGGGTGATTTGTGCGGTGGGATATGCGTGCGGCGGCTGTAATATGCGGTTCTTGATTGAGATAAGTATAAAAAAGAAACTTGTAAAATAAGGGCGAGGCTAGCAACGCGGCGACGATAGGAAAAAGACGGTAGTGCGAATGGTGCTTTCAAAGATGAAAAACTGACGTCGCACGAATATGAGGAATGAATGAATTGGGCGGCACGATTTGGAATGTCTTCCAATGCTGTGAACAAATACGCTTGATACGGGCTCCAGACGGCAGCTACATATTCTAATTTGGGTCTTAGAAGTCTTTATACGCGAGCAATTTAACATGTCGTGGGGCAGGGCGAAAGTGGAGCTTAAGAAAATCGAGTGGTTCACGCTGAAATGACGCTAAGAGAGGGTTACCACTAGATATTTGTATGGTTGTACTAGTTCAATCTATGTGTTAGAAATTGAATGATCAAAGCGATATGGATTATGACGGCGAGAGAAAGACACGAGTTTACATTTGGTAGGATTGAGGGACATTAGCCAATCATTGCACCAATTTAGTACGCTGTTAAGATTTGTCTGAAGTATATCTTGGTTATGGCAATTAATAATGGTGCTGTACATGAATGTGATGACCCTAACATGGGGACAAAGGTTCGTGTGCTCAAAAGGTTCTTACGGTTCTCTTAGGCGGAGCCTACGAGAACCCAATTGAGGACAAAGTCGTTCGTTTGAACACACACACAAACATTTAATGGAACTAAGGAAGGCTAAAAAATAAATGGAAGGAAATAGCAAACATAAGAGAAGCACTCAATTACACATCAAGACACACATTTCGGGCTTATACGGAGCTAAGTAGTGCGCGAGTCCGGGCTTGCCACGACGGCAGGGACGCACAACAGTCTCAACGCGAAGACGCGGCGACAAGTTGGCGCAAGGAGTTGCGCCGGCCTCACCAAAGGTCGTGGTGTGGAATGGCAGACCGGGCGACCGGAACTGGCCAGCTCTGCCTCGGAGGAGTAAAGCAGGTGGCTTGGTGGCACGAGCACATGGCGGCGGCGTTCTGCCCGGGCAGCTGGGAGTAGAGCTCGGGCCCGTAGCTCGACTGCTCTTGTCCTGCCCACGGGCACAGAAGCTCGAACGCCGGCCTCGGGCAGCAGGCGGCACGACGGACGGGGACGGCATTCTGGCCGGGCAGCTGGCGTAGAACTCGGGCCCGTAACCCGACTGTTCTCGTGCTGCCCACGGGCGCAGAAGCTCACCAGCCTTGAGGAGCTGGCGGCACGCTCAGGTAGACGGGCGACACACAGGAACAGGTTGGCAGGAGGCCCCGGTCGGGTGAAGTCCTGGTGGCTCGGGTCCGGAACCCGACGGCCTGTCTTCAACGCCCGCTCCGGTGGCTGACCTCCTCCTGCCGTCGCTTGCTGGAATTCTCCTGGCGCCTCCACGGCGATTCCTCTGCGTCTCCCCTGGTTCTGCCAGCGCACCACGCTTTTAACGCGATAGCGTTAAGGAGCCCGTGTCGCAGAAAAGCCGGTGTCGCCGGCGTTGGTGTCGGCGGCGTTGGCCGTGAGCGATAAATCCCAACAGGCACTTCATGAATAAAAAACAACTTGCAAGATGGGCTCGGTGGGAATCGAACCAGGGTCTCCGGAGTGTGAGACGCAGACGTTACCACTGAGCCACGAGTTCGATGCTTCAAAGCGGTACAAAAGCGCCTCTAGTGAATGCGGTGTTGCCTTAGAAACGAGCTGTTTCTAAGGCTCAGGCGTGCGTCGCTTGCTTAGGCGCACATTTTGTTGCCGCGCCGAACGCTGCGTTGCTCAACGCTCACCGCGTCCGATGCGGGGCGCGTAGTCGGTGCGCCGTAGCCCATTGTTTTACACCCCTTGGTGGGTCGACGGGAACACTGTCGCGTTCCACTCTTGAAGGTGAAGCTTAAGCGTCCTCCAATTTTTCTTCTGATCTGGCGACTTGGCATTTTCGGATTGGCTGCCTGACGCCCCGTGGTCTTTTCTAATTGGTTGCTTTTCTTCTTTTTGTTGTTTTTCATGCGCCGCACGTTCTCGTGCCGGACGCTCCTCGGCGTCGTTGTTTTCCTTCTTCCAGCATGGAATCCGCCTCGGCGCGCGTGCACTCATTGTCGTCTGCTCCTGACCGTCCCGATCACCACACCATGTCACGCACAGCACATCACAATGACACAATCATCAGCGAACATTCGTATACTAGAGGAAACATGCAGGGGTAAGTCGTTAATATACAAGATGTTTCAGCGAACACTAAAAAATTTTTAAAGGTTGCCTGTGGCAGATAGCTAGAAGCAGCGAACACTACTTTCACCAGAAGTTGAAATGCAAAATCGACTAATTAACAAGAATTCGGTAATTAACTTTTTAGCAATGTATCTTAGACCCATATTGCAATATACAAATTCTAGCAGTGCACCTCTCAAGGCGGATCCACTTGGAGCGAATGCTCAGAACAACACTAGTTTCCAGAGATAAACTCCCAAACTTTGCGCAGAAATGCATTGGCGTCCCACTTGTGTGCTTCAGTGCATGAAAAGACGTTTTGGTAACAAATTAACTGGAACGCCAATGCATTTCTCTTCAAAGTTCGGGAATTTATATCTTGAAACTGGTGTCATTTTGAAAATTCGTTCCAAATGGATCCGCCTTGCGAACTCTACGCAGTCGGCCTGCGGTGACGTCACCCGTCCCCACGGTAGGAACGGCCAAGCCTTCCCAGTTGTCCCAGCCAGATCAGAGGCCTCTTCTTGCGCGGGCAGCTGTCAGCAGAGTACAGAGGCTAAGACTGATGACCGGGACGATGGGATAAACGGTCTTTCGAGGCAACGCTTTCACGGGAAACGCATTACCCGCAAGAGCGTGTATACCCAGCCCTCAGGCGTAGCCTGCGCCTAAAGAGCGCGTGATTCATTCGGTCACTCCAACAAAGCCAACCCCTTAGTTGCAGGATCTCAGAAGAGATATTGAAGGTGAACCAACTTCAGTTTCCTATTTGATATACACAGCACAAATTTATCATTTATATGGACGCACAAGTATTACAATAGAACATCACATGTCTTATCCGCAACCTCGATTATCTTCAAGACGTTATTCATAAATTTAGTGCAAAGGTGCTGTGTGTACAGGAACCCCACCTAAAATCTAAACATACAGATTTTTTGAACAATATATTACTATTCGTAAAGAACGCGACGATGCCATATCGTCTTTTGTTGCTGTAACAATTGTAACTTATAACGCCTGATGCCACTTAGAATTCCGAACGACCCTTACGAGAGTTGACATTGGACCTGCACTGCTAAAAACACTTGTTACAACATGCTCAATTCATATATATTTCTAATTAGTAGCTGCATAAGCAAGAATTTTTCTTTATTAGATGAGCTATCGAACCCTAGGTGGTCTTTGGAGATTTAAATGCGTGCATCCGTCTGTGGGGGGACTCTCGCTGCGAGAAGGTCGGTTAAAGGAAAGTTTTCTTTTTTCCACTGGGCCATGTTTGCCAAATACAGTAGAATCTCGATAAAGGGAAATCGCTTAAACGGAATTGCCGCTTAAACGGAACAGTCGCCTGTAGTTTGCTTGGTTTTGTATTCACATAACGTTAAAAAAACTATCGGTAATCGGAACTAAAATTTCCGCGTCACCGTGTAAACGGAACCGAAAATGAAACTTCTTGGCAGACCCATCGTCAGTTTTTTCCGGTTCCGGCTGTTTCTTGTTTTTAGTTGTAAGCCTCACCTCGTTAGTAGTCAGCCGTGTTTGCGCAACGAATGAGCAGTTCTTGTGTTGTGTTAGCACAGGTCTTATTCTAGTCGTTCGTCAGTTCAAGTCGCCGAGGTTACAGGGCTTAGCCCCCGCCGCCTCGTTCGTGCCGTCGTGGTGCCATTCGTGCTTCATTGCCGCGTTGGCGTTTTCTAACATCGGTGGCCTGTAAGCGCTGGTGAAGTGGAGGCCTAGCCTCTGTTGTTTCAATGGCGGCACAGAAGCGTGCACACCATGCGCTTACGTTAGAAAAGAAGATGGACATTATTCTTGACTTCGAAAGTGGCTCTTACACGAAGTCGGCGCTCGCAACGAAGCACGGCGTCCCGAAAAGCAGCTTAACGAGGATCCTGCACAAGGAGAAGCTACGGAATGTCTTCGAAAGTTCACGATTCGGGCCCCAGAAGAAGCGTCTGTGACAAGGTGACCACGAAGAATAAGAGAAGTGTCTCGTGTTGTGGCTTAGGAGAGCCCGGAGCCAGAACATTCGCATCAACAGACCACTAATCCGGGCCAAGGCAGAGGAGTTTCTCCTTCAACTTGGTGTAACAGACTTCTTGTGCAGTGAGGGCTGGCGGACAAGGTTTAAAGACAGAAACGGCCTCATTTTTCGCGCCATTGCAGGAGAAGCTGCAGCAGCTGATGCGACAGCGTGTCGCGACTGGCGCGCAGAGAGGCTTCCGGAGATTATGCGTCAAGGACGATGACATTTACAACGTAGACGAAACCGCGCTTTTTTTTAAGCTCCTGCCAATGAAATTGATTGCTTTCAAAGGTGAGAAATGCACAGGTGGCAAACTGAGCAAAGAAAGACGGACTGTTCTTGTGGGAGTGAACATTTCGGGCAGCGACAAGTTGAAGCTGCTTGCGATCGGGAAATCGAGAAACCCTCGCTGTTTTAAGGGCATAGCTAATATGTCCGTGACTTACGAGTCAAACTCAAAAGCGTGGATGACGCAAGCCCTCTTCAACAAATGGCTCCCCACCCAGGATGCGCGATTTTCGCGGCAGAAGAGGAAAGTACTTTTCCTTGTTGATAACTTCCCTGGACATGGGACTGTAACGGGACTGAAGTCGATTCAGTTGGAGTTTCTCCCGGCCAACACCACGGCACTGTTGCAGCCCATGGATCAGGGAGTTATTCAAGCCCTGAAAGCCCGCTTCCGCAAGGGTCTCCTGCAGAGGATGCTGGTGTGTATGGACCAGAATAAGGAGTTCAAGGTGGACATTCTTGGCGCCATTCATCTTATTGCCGATGCCTGGAGGCAGCTGACTGCTAATACTATGACAAATTGCTTTAGGCACGCGGGATTTTCTTCGAGTGACCAGCCATCCGACTGCAGGGGTTGCCTGAATGTGACAGTGAAGATGCCCTTGAGAGGCAGGAGGGGTAGTAGAGCAGTGTGCTATAAAGGAAATCCGTCTGGGCTTTGATGAGTACGTGTACATCGATGGTGATGTTGTGACTTGCCCTTAGAATACGGTGGAGAGCATTGTTGCTGAGGTGCTTGACGAAAAAGAAAGTGAGCCAGAACAGGAATCTGAAGGGGTAGCTATCGTGGAGCCTGCCACACTTCAAGGAGCAGAATCAGCTGTGCAGTATCTCAACATTTTTTTTATGGGGGAACCAGTACATGAAATGTTTGTCCAAAGCTTAAGTGCCATGGAAAAAACAATCCTAAAGATGCAGTTCCAAGGACTCAAACAAAGCGAAATTGGTGCATATTTTAGTGCACAGTGACTAATTGTTGCCAAATAAACTTTGTGAGTGCTGTACCAAAACCTCTTGCGGTTTTCGTCCTTTCTGAAAAACTTATCCGGTACATTCACCTTCTAGTGCTTAGAGTTCCATGAAATGGTATTAAGAGTGCACGCACATAAATCTGCACTTTTGCACATTTCTCTCAGTAAACGGAACTGCTGTTAAATGGAACAAATTTTTTGGGTCCCTTGGAGTTCCGTTTATTGAGAGTTTACTGTAATAAAAAAACGACGTTTCGCAGCACTGCTCACACCACATACTCCATCTGATTTGAGCATGGCATCTCCGCTGCTCATTCCGTGCATCTAATGGAATGTTGTTAAATATGCCTACGGCTTCGACTACTTTCCCTTAATGCTGAGCACAACAAAACAAGATAAATGCTCGCCATTCATTCCTAACAAGAACTCACGCATTTGTCGTGGAGTGACTTCTGCGTCCTATGCATAGATGATGCTTTTGCATATTTCACAGCTTTCCTCATTGATGCTGCATACAAATATATCACACAAAAAAAGGCGCGGCTACCAAACCACAAGTTCCCGGGTGCAATGCAGGAAACCGCGTAACCAGCAAAACAAAGCGGGGGGACACATTCCCCGATTGTGGATCACCTAATTAATTTACACCTAACATACTAACACCTAACATAGCACGGAAAAAAGACGCATCGAGAGGCTCGGAAGGTAGAATGGCAAATGTGTATCTCCGATATAAAATCTTACAAACATGAGCGAAGAATGTGGAATAAAGTAGATAGAATAAAAGACCGGCAGCTCCACCAGCTATCTTGTGTAAAAACACAGCAAAATAGCCTCAAAAGCCAGGCATATTTTCGGCCAGCATAATTTCAACCAATCTTCAGTCTTTGTGCTATCCTGAATCATTCCTAAGGTAGAAACAACGAGCAGAACAACTTTTGGAGCGGAAGTTGACAACAAGTGATGCATACAGTCATCCGTTTAAGTTATCAGACCTTCAGGCACCCCTTAACTGCTGTAATACGTCTTCTCCAGGATCTGATCAGATCATATATGAAATAACAAAACACTTACACTGAAACCCAGAGAAGATATCCTGTCTAATTTCAACGCCATATGGTTTCCCGGGAATATGCGGTCCTCTTCGAAATTGGCCGTTGTATTTAAAATTATCAAAGAGTGCGAGGACTCATCTTTAGGTACCAGTTATCGGCTTATAACATTGACAAACTGCCTTTGGAAGTTGTTCCAGAAGGTGATAAATCGATGCTCGTTGCTCATTCTGGAGAGCAATGAACTACTCGATCGATACCAATGCGGTTTCAGGGAGGGCTGATTACAACTGACTATCCACCCCGCAGTGAGGCAAATAACAGCGGCACCTTTATTCACACAGAGTACTTCTTGTATTTATTTCGGGACAGTCAGAAAGCCTACGATGCCACATGGCTCTCCTCAATTTTATACTATCTGTCGGCACTGGATTCCCGCGGTAGCATGTTAAACACCACTGAAAGCTACTTGTCTGGCTGCACATTCTGTGCAAGAGTTCGCAACGCTGCATATAAACAATTCACCCAAGAGGCTGGTGTACTTCAAGGAGGTGTGCTTAGTTGTACTTATTGGACAAGTGAATTCACTTCATACAGTCATTCCACGCATCATGTTATATTCCGAGTACGTTGGCGATGTACAGCTAGGTTTAAATCCCACAATATTGCAACCAGCGAATCAAAGGTGCAGTTTTCATTAAACGAATTGTCTGAATGGGAAAATGAAAGTGGCGTTAAAGTGAACACCAATGAACGTGTCTGCGTACTCTGTCAAACAAGGGAGGCGCAACAGTTCCAAGTATTGCAGCCGATGGAGATAAGCTCTCTGTGAGCAGCGAGCATAAGCTTTAGGAAATATTTTAGTCTCTAAGCTCACGTTTATTCCTCATCTCAAGTATCTAAGGGCGAAATGCAGACGTACCATGGACCTTCTTAAACTTCAGTCGCGCGCAACTTGGGGTAGTGATCGGAACTGTCGCTTGTATGAATAAAGTGTTGTCCACTCACACCTAGACAACGCAGCTATAGTTTATCATTCTGCTGCGCCAAGCTTATAATTCAACGCCTGGACACTGTTGACCATCTGGGTGTCCGTCTCACGACCACAGGGTTCAAGACAAGTCGAATTCAGAGCCTCTACGCACAGCCTAATCAGTGGTCTCTTCATCTAGAGAGGTCACATACCAGTTTCACATATTTTCTTGGTGTACACAAGAACATTTGCCATCCTTCTTATTCACCCATAAATGATATAACCTCTGCGACACTTTTTCATAGCCGACCTGAAACGAGAGAGGGGTTCTCATTGCGTGTTACAAACCTTAGTGAGGCAATGGGTGTTCTGGTTTCTTGAACAGTGTCTCATGGCTCCAGCGGAGCTGTTACCACCGTGGCAGTGGCACATTGAGTGTAACGCATTGTTTGTAAAGGTCGCTAAAGATGTTCCAGAGAAGCACAATAGAATGTATTTCCTAGAACTACACGCAACGTACTCGTGCTCAGAGTTTTATGCGGACGCATCAAAATCGCATGCTGGTTTTTCTTGTGTAGCAGTTGGTCCCTCCTATTCAGAGTTCGACGTTCCCTGAAACAAGCTTCTTCTCGGCAGAACTTTGTGCGATATTGTCGGCTGTGGAACCCGTCAGGAAATAAAACTGCAAAAGGCAATTGCATTCGCAGGCTCCCTAAGCTTCGTGAAAGCTTTAATACCGTTGGAAAAACACAGATACCTTCAAATCTTTATTCTCTGCGATGTGTTACTTATGCATCTAACCAACATACTGACGCGAAATAAGTTTGCACGTGTTGACACGGGACCCTTAGGGCGAGAACGACGAAGTTCGTAGTTGCGCGCGGGGTCTCCGAGGACCAGCCATCGCTAAAGGCTGACGTTTTTACTCAATCTGTCGGTGCTAAACTGTTTTAGTTGCCATAGCTTGGTGACATTTCTGGTGGAGGTGCTGGGTACGGTCAATGTTAAGAACTCCGGAGCATACCCCAGACCGAAGCTCGGCGAGTAGTTCAACCGAGCTTACCCCTGTGCACGTACGTGCCAGCCGGCGCCTCCAGGGACTCCAGCCACAGCATGGTCTGCTACCCGAACGAACTAGAATTACGACCCAACCACCTCCTGCCACTCCTGCAGCATCGCACGTTGTCGTCAATCACATCCGGACGCCGAAGCTGTTCCACTGAAGTGCTTCAGAGGACGCCGATCACTGGCTTGACCATTTTGACCGGGTTGCCAACCTCAACGACTGGAACCACGAGCGTAAGCTACGTTACGTGTACTTCGCTCTTGAAGATTCCGCGAAAACATGCTTTGAGAACCACGAGGCGACACTGACGTCATGGGAAGAATTTCGTAGGCAGTTCCTCAATGCCTTCGCCAGGGCGGACAGGAAGGAGAGGGCGGAGTTAGCGTTGGAGGCAAGAATTCAAGGCACGAATGAGCGAGTGATGGCGTACGTAGACGACATGAACCGGCTTTTCCGACGTGTGGACCGTCCCTTTGATGAGTGAAACAAAGAAGGTGCGCCATCTCATGCGCGGCGTCAAAGAGGAAATCTTTGCTGGCCTCATTCGAAATCCGCCGGCGGCACTTGCAGAGTTCCATGACGAAGCCACTACTATAAAAAAGGCCCTTCAACAGCGGGCCAGGCGAAACAACCACGACGCCATCATTGCAAGGGAGCTCTTTGCCGTTACCCTCGGTAACGACCTTGGCGCCTTGGGAGAACTCATCAGGACTGTCGTCAAGGAGGAACTGCAGAAGATGCAGACGACCACTGCCCCTGTGGAACAACTTTCCATTGCGAAAATGGTGCACGCCGAAGCACGACAGGCCGTCCATATTCCTGGACAGTACGAGGCACCACAGCAGGGACCGCACGCCGAAATGAGTTACGCTGAAGCAGTACGCCGTCCGTCACCCTCAAGTGCGTGCCGCATGGTACACCCCACTGAACAAATGGATGTAAGCTTCAGGCCGCCTCGCTGCCCACCGCACATCGCCGAAGCAAGGACTTGGAAGAGCGACGTCTGGCGCACCCCAGACTACAAACCCCTTTGTTTTCATTGTGGCGAAACCGGGCACATCTACAGAATGTGTCCTTATCGTCATGTGGGGCTTCGTGGATTCTCGCCGAATGCACCTCCTCCACGACCTGGTGAGCGGCCGCCGGATATCGAGAGTTTCGTCGCAAATCGTGGCAATGATGAGCAGCGATGGCAGGAGCCCCGTTCGTCGTCTCCTGCTCGTTACAGGTCACCATCACCAAGCCAAGCCTTTACTCGCGGCGCTCTGAGACGCCGCTCGCCTAGCCCGGCGGGTCGGGAAAACTTAGTTCAGCGACCTTCGGATGTGAGGTCGCTGACGACGACCGTACGCAAGATCCTCCCCTACGACGACCATGACGAAAACAGAACGACGCATACGTACAGACGGAGTCAAACACCTTACGAGAGGTAGTAACGTCGAACATTCCCGTCACCACAGACGACGAAGAAATAATGGCGTTAATCGACACTGGAGCGGACACCTCAGTCCTGAGCATGGACCTTGCCTGCAAGCTGAAGAAAGTTTCTACCAAGTGGACTGGGTCGCAGATTCGCACTGCAGGAGGCCATCTGCTAACCCCGGTAGGAAGATGCACAGCGCGCGTGAGCATTCCTGGGTTTACGTACCTCGGAGATTTCGTTATCCTCCCAAGCTGTTCGAGGGACCTAATTCTGGGAATGGACTTTCTGCAGGCCAATGGAACTGTGATTAACTTACAAAAGTCGCGGGTAACGTTTTCGACGGCGCAGGCCTTAGCAGGAAGCAGCACTGACGACACGTATGTCAACGCTTTGAGGATTGTTGACGAGAACCTCACGGTGCCGCCACGGAGCAGCGTAGTGACCCTAATCATAACCAACTAGCCCAGCTGTCCATACTTAGCGATCTTGTTTAAAAATTTAATCAATTCAAAACTAAAGAGTCTCTACATTCTAATGGCCCTAAATTTAAGGGAAGCAATTTCAGCGTCGGAGAAGATTTCCCTCAACCCATCAGAATTGCTCGTAAAAACCTTATTGCTTTTGCTAAATCGAAATCAACGTCCTACTCTCTCCGCTTCAAAACATTACATATAGGTACCAAACGATACGTGTTTGACCATTCCACAGAATCTGTTAAGGAAATATCGTAGCAATTGCCCAGTCATCAGCATGTGCTTTCCCACCCTCGGCCCGCCGCGCGATCAAACTTGTTCCTTTCCGCTATTTTCACTAACATACGGAGCTTCATCCCAAAACGTGACATTATTTCTAATCTGGTTTCGTCATCTGGCAGTAACCTTCTAATATTAACGGAAACATGGCTTACAGGAGACGTAACGGACAGCGAAGTGCTCGCTGACCTACCAAATTTCCAACTCTTCCGAAACGATCGCAAGGGCGCGAGGGGGGGAGGGGTACTTGTCGCCATAGACCAAAATATATCATGTACATCTGTTAACACTATGTCCGATCTTGAAATCCTATGGCTTAAATGCCATGCCGCACCCTATTCAATTTTACTTGGCGCTTGCTATAGGCCCCCTAATAGTACTCCAGACTTCTCTTTCAAACTGAATAATATCTTAAGTGAAATAACCACCAAACACCCCAACATGCATGTAATTCTATTTGGAGACTTTAATTTTCCTAATATCGATTGGTCAAGCCGGCCTGCACCAACGGCTACATCAAGGGAATCCAACGAGTTCCTTGAGGTATGCCTTAACTTTAACTTATCTCAAGTGCTCACAGAACCAACCCGTGTCACCGATAACTGCCAAAAAAGAAAATGGAGGACGCTTAAGCTTCGCCTTGAAGAGTGGGACGCGACAGCGTTCCCGTCGACCCGCCAAGGGGTATAAGACAATACGCTATGGCACAGCGATCACTTACGATGCGCCCCGCATCGGACTTAGCGCCCACCTATCACGCGGTGAGCGTCGAGCAACGCAGCGTTCGGCGCGGCAACGAAACGTGCGCCTGAGCGAACGGAACGAACCAAAGAACTCGGTGTCTCGGAGGGGAAACGATCTACGCCAGCCAAACGTCGTGATCGGCACGGGCAGAGAGATAGATAAGCACGGCGAAGCGTCGTCAGGGGAGAGGGAGTCCCGCGACGCGCCTGGCAGCGGTCCCAATGCGCGCGCGGCGCGCCTCCTGTCGGGGCTGCGCCGTACATTGAGAGGAGGGGGTCTTCTGTGTTTGCCGCAAGATGGCTCTGCGTGTGCGGAAAGCGCAGAAGAAATGCATCGGAAACGCACTTCGCAACTCGTGTAATTGTGACTTCTGTACGTTACATGTTCATAATTACCGATATACACCGCAGTATAACATTCCACGGCTCGTTTCGAAGGCAACACCGCATTCACTAGAGGCGCGTTTGCACCGCTTGGAAGCATCGAACTCGTGGCTGAGTGGTAGCGTCTCCGTCTCACACTCCGGAGACCCTGGTTTGATTCCCACCGGGCCAATCTTGGAAGTTGCTTTTTATTTATGAAGCGCCTGCCGTGATTTATCGCTCACGGTCAACGCCGCAAGCGCCGACGCCGACACCGACGCTGACACCGACGCCGACGACACCGGCTTTTCTGCGACACGAGCTCCTTAACGCTATCGCGTTAATATTCTAGACCTTGTCTTAACAAGTAATCCTGAGAGCGTGTCATCCATCGCGTATCTTCCCGAAATCAGTGACCACAAAGTCATTCATGTCGACTTCGTAATTAAACCCGTTTTCACCCCGACCGTTAAAAAGACTATTCGCTTGTATGAAAAGGGCAATTATGAAGCAATTAATCATGAACTAACGCAATTTTACCCCATTTTTGCAAGTGCCTTTCCTTCTCATACCATGGGTGAAAATTGGCAAATTTTCAAAGAGAAACTAAACAATTTAGTTGGCAAATACATTCCCCAAATTAGCATTCATTCCAATTCAGCACAACCCTGGTTCAATAAAGCACTGAAGCGATTAGAAAACAAGAAAAAACGTCTATTCCGAGCAGCTAAGTCCCGTAACAACCCTGACGCATGGAAAAAATACAAAACCGCTGAAACTGCCTATCTGGAAGCCATACTTCATGCCAAACGCTCATTCTTTTATTTTGATGTGCCGAACATGCTTAAGAACGACCCAAAAAAATTCTGGCAGGTCTTAAGCCCACACGACACGCGAACTATTACCTTATCAAATGAATCAGGTGATTCCCTAACCGACGCTGAATGCGCTCACTTGTTCAACACAACCTTTGCGTCAGTATTTACACAAGAAACTGAAATGTCATTTTCTATTCCTCATGCGAACTTTCAATGTACCATGCCACCTATTACATTTTTTCCATCTGGCATTACATCCCTCATAGACAATATCAAACTTTCATCGGCAGCTGGTGTGGACGACATTACGTCTAAACTTCTAAAAAACACTAAATATATTTGTGCAGCATATCTCTGTCTTCTATTTTCACAGTCAGTTTCAGCAGGCGTGCTGCCTCCAGATTGGAAGCACGGAAAGGTCGTTCCAGTTCACAAATCGGGCAACAAACACTCCCCATTAAATTATCGCCCCATCTCATTAACCAGTGTACCCTGCAAAATCCTTGAACATATCATCTACACACATATCATGGACTTCCTTGATGCCAACCATTTTTTTCATCCTGCGCAGCATGGTTTCAGGAAAGGTTTTTCCTGCGAAACGCAGCTAGCTATGTTCGTTCACGATCTGCATGTAAACCTTGACTCTAACTCCCAGACTGACGCCATCTTCTTAGATTTCGCCAAAGCTTTTGACAAAGTTCCTCATGAGCGTCTACTACTAAAACTTGCCGCATTACATCTGAATACCAATATCTTAGCATGGATTAAAGAATTCTTAAGTAACCGTTCACAATCAGTCTTTGTCAACAATCAAGCATCTAACTCTACCCCTGTAACCTCAGGCGTACCCCAAGGGTCAGTCCTTGGTCCACTACTATTTCTAATTTACATTAATGACCTACCAATGCATGTATCTTCTAACATCCGTATGTTTGCAGACGATTGTGTAATCTATCGTAAAATTAACAGCGTTTCCGATAACACGTCCCTTCAAAACGACCTGCGAAGTGTACAGGAATGATGTAACCTTTGGCTAATGGAACTAAACGCTAACAAATGTAAGACTGTCTCCTTCCACCGCCGCAGAAATCCACTTGTTTTCTCGTACCAAATTGCTGACGTCAGCCTTGAATTAGTTCCTTCCTACAAATATCTCGGAGTAACCCTTTCAGTGACTTAACCTGGGAAACGCACATTATGAACATCATTTCATCTGCTAACAAAACACTCGGGTTTTTAAAACGCCACTTGCGCCACGCCCCCCAACATGTAAAATTACTAGCCTATCAGTCTCTCGTCAGGGCGAAATTAGAATATGCATCCCCCATTTGGAACCCTCATCAAGTATATCTCATCAATCAACTGGAATCGCTTCAAAATCGAGCTACAAGATTTATTCATTCTAAGTACTCCTACAACATCAGTATATCGGCATTAAAAACAGAATCTGGCTTATCATTGCTTGCATCTCGACGCCGCATTGCTAGTCTTTGTCTTTTTCACAAGTTCTTTTACAGCTCACTTGGCAAAGCACCATACATTCTCCCCCCGGCACGCATATCCAGCCGCACCGGTCACCCGCAACAAGTCGCGCGCCCACGTACACGCCCTGCTAGTAACAGCGCAAAATATAGACAAGGGACGAGACAGGAAGACACCACAAGCGCTGACTTTCAACAACGTTTATTCCGAAAGAAACACGGCTTTTTATAAACATTGCCTCATGTGTCGCAGTCACGTGATCGCACATCATGTGAAACAAGCACTTTTTTCTTTTATGCACTCAAGATAGCGGTTGCACGTGCAAAAGCTCAAGTTCTTTTTTTGTCAGTAACAAGGACGGCGTGCTAACGCATTGATCACGAAGTCTGGTAATCTCGGCTGCCTCAATTATCTCCCGGACCAGCTGGTCATTGTGTTTCTTCAGCACTTTACAGCGTCTAAATTCTGCGGCGCAATCTTTTGAGGGGCAATCCCTGATATGTATGCCTAGATTCCTGTTAGCCTGCTCGACGCTAAGTTTATGTTCCTTCAGTCTCTCATTTGTGCATCTAGAAGTTTGCCCTATATACCTTTTTCCACATTTCAGAGGTATTGAATACACAACGGCTTCTGCGCATTCCACAAAACGATTCTGGTGATTAGTCGTGCACCCTTCCTGGTTTATCGGCTCTTCAGCATTGACGCGTCGGCAGAGGCTTTTTTAGTTTTTTCGGGGCAGTAAGCACTACATTGACTCCAGCTTTTCGCCCAATCTTTTTCAGGCGGTGAGATAGGTTGTGCACGTATGGCAGGGCCACGGTCCGTCGTTTTTCTTTTGGCTTCTCGCTACCTGGCTCGCCATGGGCACGCTCGAGTTTTAGGTTCTTGCTCATTTTTTCCGCAACGGACACAAGAAGGTGCGACGGGTAACCAGCCCTAGTAAGCCGGTCAACCGGCTTACTAAACAGCTGTAAAGTGCTGAAGAAACACAATGACCAGCTGGTCCGGGAGATAATTGAGGCAGCCGAGATTACCAGACTTCGTGATCAATGCGTTAGCACGCCGTCCTTGTTACTGACAAAAAAAGAACTTGAGCTTTTGCACGTGCAACCGCTATCTTGAGTGCATAAAAGAAAAAAGTGCTTGTTTCACATGATGTGCGATCACGTGACTGCGACACATGAGGCAATGTTTATAAAAAGCCGTGTTTCTTTCGGAATAAACGTTGTTGAAAGTCAGCGCTTGTGGTGTCTTCCTGTCTCGTCCCTTGTCTATATTTTGCGCTGTTACTAGCAGGATGGAAAACCAACAAGCCCAAGCTGCTATTCTAGCACGTACACGCACTGTCACTTTTTCGTCTTCATTCTTTTTTCGTGCAGCAACAGACTGGAACGGCCTTTCCAACGAAATCACAGTCATAACCTGTCCTAGCACATTTTTAAACACCGTAACAAATTATCTTACCCTGTAATAAAAATATGGCCTTCAATTTCTTTATGTATGTATGTACCCACCCCTTATGTAATACCCCTTCAATGGGGCCTTTAAGGAAATAAAATGAAATGAATGAAATGAAATGAAATATACTTTCTAGTCCGGCGTTCGTGTTGTCTTTCTCGCCTCGTCCTTGTTCAAATGTGCGCTGGAACTATGTTTCACAATGCTAATCATAACCAACTAGCCCAGCTGTCCATACTTAGCGATATACTTTCTAGTCCAGCGTTCGTGTTGTCTTTCTCGCCTCGTCCTTGTTCAAATGTGCGCTGGAACTATGTTTCACAATGCTAATCATAACCAACTAGCCCAGCTGTCCATACTTAGCGATATACTTTCTAGTCCGGCGTTCGTGTTGTCTTTCTCGCCTCGTCCTTGTTCAAATGTGCGCTGGAACTATGTTTCACAATGCTAATCATAACCAACTAGCCCAGCTGTCCATACTTAGCGATATACTTTCTAGTCCGGCGTTCGTGTTGTCTTTCTCGCCTCGTCCTTGTTCAAATGTGCGCTGGAACTATGTTTCACAATGCTAATCATAACCAACTAGCCCAGCTGTCCATACTTAGCGATATACTTTCTAGTGACCCTCGTCACCTGCGACGCATTCGACGGCTATGAGGGTATTGCCGAGGCAAATATCCCGCTGCTGCTCGAAAGACACATCTGCATCGCCCGGGGCCTTGTTCGAACACAGCATACGTGCTCGCAAGTTTTGTTGACAAACTTCAGCCATCAGTATCAGCACGTCCCTCAAGGTACAGCTGTGGCATTCCTGAACGACATTGCTGACTTCTCCGACATCGGCACGTTACAAGTGACTTCACCGGATGCAACAACTCACGCCAGCCTGAATACCCGCGTCGACATTAATGCTGACTTAGCAGATGTACAGAAGGATCAGCTGCTGGGCCTACTAACAGAATTCTCCGGCTCTTTCTCCACGGAATCCAAAGTCCAGCGCACTTCCGTTACGCAACACTGGATTGTTACAGAGGAGTCGGCGCGGCCTGTTCGTCAGCATCCGTATCGCGTGTCACCTATGGAGCGGGAGGCGATTAAGCGTCAAGTTCAAGAAATGCTAAATGATGACGTCATCCAGCCGTCGACAAGTCCGTGGGCATCGCCTGTCGTACTAGTAAAAAAGAAAGACAACACACTCCACTTCTGCTTCGACTACAGACGGCTTAACCGAGTCACCAAACGCGACGTTTATCCCTTGCCACGGATCGATGACGCTTTGGACCGTCTGCGTATTGCTAAGTTCTCTACTTCGTTCGACCTAAAGTCAGGCTACTGGCAAATCGAAGTGGACGAGCGTTACCGTGAAAAAACCGCCTTCGTGACTCCCGATGGGCTGTACGAATTTAAAGTGCTGCCTTTCGGTCTTTGTTCCGCTCCTGCTACGTTCCTACGAATGATGGACACTCTACTCGACGGACCAAAGTGGCAGACGTGTCTAGTGTACCTAGACGATGTTCTGTTTTCCAGCACGTTCGATGAACATCTCGCCCGGCTACGAAGTGTTCTTACCGCAATACGCAAAGCCAACCTCACCATCAAGCCTGAAAAATGTTACTTTGGCTTCCAGGAACTCAAGTTTCTAGGCCACGTGGTCAGCTCCCAAGGAGTACGACCAGACCCAGAAAAACTGCCGTTGCCGAGTTTCCTCGTCCTAAAGACAAAAAGGCTGTTCAGCGGTTCCTGGGCCTCTGCGCTTACTACCGTCGTTCGTTGAAGGCTTCTCAAGGATTGCTGAACCGCTCACGAGACTGACGCGACAAGATGTGCCCTTTGCGTGGGCGGAAGAAAAAGAGCAGGCCTTCACCGAATTGCGTAAGCGCCTTCAATCCGCTCCAGTGCTGGCGCATTTCAATGACACCGCGGCAACTGAAATACAGAACGACGCCAGTAACGTAGGACTCGGGGCCATTCTGGTTCAATGACAAGATGGCGCAGAACGTGTAATTGCGTACGCGAGTAGTAGTCTCACAAAAGCAAAAGCTAATTATTCAAGGACCGAAAAAGAATGCTTAGCAGTCGTGTGGGCGATCAGCAAGTTCCGACCCTACTTATACGGCCGGCCATTTCGAGCGGTCAGTGATCACCACTCGCTCTGCTGGCTTGCCAATCTACGAGACCCGTCAGGTCGCCTCGCTCGTTGGAGCCTCCGCCTTCAGGAATACGACATAGCTGTTGTCTACAGATCCAGCCATAAGCATAGCGACGCTGACTGCTTGTCCCGTTCTCCTATTCCCTTGAGATCCTCCGACTTGGAGCTAGATTTGCCGTTTCTTGGTGTCGTCGACGTGGTGCGCATGGCTGACTATCAACGTGCCGACTCTGAGCTGCTTCCACTCATCCGATATCTCAATGGAGGGGACGTTGTTGTCCAACGCCCACTTTCACGAGGATAGACGTCGTACTGCCTGCGAAACGATGTCCTGTACAAGAAAAATTTCGAGAACAGCCAGGAAATGTTCCTTCTCGTCGTTCCGACTGCACTGCGCGAGGAAGTTTTACAGGCGTGTCACGAAGATCCCTGTGCCGGCCACTTAGGCTTCGCGAGGACATTAGCGCGCATACGGCAAAAATACTATCGGCCGCACTTATTGTCGTCGGTTCAGCGCTATGCCCGAACGTGCCGTGCCTGTCAGAGGCGTAAAGTTCCACCCGACAAGCCTGCCGGCCTCCTTCAGCCTTTGGATCCCCCTCCTGCGCCGTTCCAGCAAGTTGGAATGGACCTTCTGGGGCCGTTCCCCACGACATCCTCGCAAAATAGGTGGATCATCGTGGCAACTGACTATTTAACTCGCTATGCGGAGACGAAAGCTGTGCCGCGGGGAACTGCTGCTGAAGTCGCCAGCTTCTTCGTCCACAACATCGTGCTTCGCCACGGTGCACCCGCTGTACTCATTACTGACCGCGGTGCAGCGTTTACAGCGGAGTTATTGCAACAAGTCGTCACCCTGACGCACACCGACCACCGAAAGACCACAGCCTATCATCCCCAAACTAACGGCTTAACAGAGCGCCTAAACGGAACATTAGCCGACATGCTCTCCATGTACATTGATGTGGAACACAATACATGGGATGAAATTTCGCCATACATCACGTTTGCTTACAATACCGCTGTGCAGGAGACCACCGAGTTTGCACCATTCGAGCTTGTTTACGGATGTCGCGTTACCACCCCATTAGACGCCATGCTCCCGGTAGACCACGGAACCACAAGGAATGACACCACTGCAGATTTCGTTGAGAAAGCTGAGGAAGCTCGCCAACTTGCTCGGAATCGCATCCGCACCCAGCAGAATACCGACGCCTACCGTTACAAACGGACCCGACGGAATGTCCAGTACTTACCAGGCGACCGCATGTGGGTGTGGACACCTATCCGACACCGTGGGCTCTCAGGGAAATTGTTGCGCCGCTACTTCGGCCCCTACGAAGTTGCACGCCGCCTCAGTGATAAGAGCTACGAGGTGGTGCCTCAAAGCTCTGATCCTGGTGTGAACCGACGCCGTCCCCGTGCTGAAGTCGTCCACGTAGTACGGATGAAGCCGTACTACGCACGCCAGGGCTAAGCAACCCTCACAAACCGCTTTAGCATTGTGTACATTCCTGTATGTTTTTTTTTTTGTCTTTTCATGTGGCATTCTTGCCCATAGTGCGCGCCCGCTGCCCGTGAAGCGACCGGGCCGGTCGGTTTTGGGAGGGGAGCAATGACGCGAAATAAGTTTGCAAGTGTTGACACGGGACCCTTAAGGCGAGAACGACGAAGTTCGTGGTTGCGCGTGGGCTCTCCGAGGACCAGCCATCGCTAAAGGCTGACGTTTTTTCCCAATCTGTCGGTGCTAAACTGTTTTAGTTGTCATAGCTCGGTGACAATATTAAAACATGCTGGTTGCCTGGGCATACAGTCGATGAAGGCAATGTGCTTGCGATAAAATTGTGACATCCATAGCAACAAAGGCTAGCAGCACTTCAATAGCTATTCTTGCAATGGACTGAAGCCATTTTTGCGCAAGCAACTAAGCTATTGGCCACAATTCCGGGACTCTTAAATTACAAAAAAGGTGCATTTATATAGCCGCGTTTGGCAAATAGGCTTTCAATAACGAAAATACGACAAACTGAGATAATTCTCCGGCGACTTAGGGTAGGCCACACAAATGGCCTGTTAACCAGTGGTGTACCTCCAATCTGTGGCAATGAGACGCTCACCATCCTCTCCGCCTTGTTAGAGTGTCGTTAAGCAGATACTGAATGAAAAAAAGCCCTTTCCTTTAGCCTACTGTCAGCGAATCCCAGTGCATCCGGCTTGCTTCTTGATAAAGAACCGTTTTTTTGGCAGTAAGGCCATTTTGAACTTTTTGCGTCGGGGTGACAATTCGTAATATGGAAAGCAAAGAAACCCGTAGCACAACCTCTCACTTCTGGTACAGTGGTACGTTTTTGTAGAGCGCGTGCGTCTGGTCCCTCGCATTCAAGGGCTGCTGACACGCGTGCTTGCTGGTACGTCATTCACTCGTCGCATATATTTTATGTCCATAACACGTCTCACATGATGTGTCATCATCCTAGTTTTGTAGCGTAATACTTTAAGCAGTTAGCGGTAGGAGGGAAAATAGAGGAATTCCGAATCAGGCTACGTAACAGGTATTAAGCTTTAACTCAGGAAGATGACCGTAGTGTTGAAGCAATGAACGACAATATTATGGGCATCATTAAGGAGTGTGGAATAGAAGTCGGTGGTAACTCCGTTAGACAGGATACAAGTAAGTTATCGCAGGAGACGAAAGGTCTGATCAAGAAACGTCAATGTATGCAAGCCTCTAACCCTACAACTAGAATAGAACTGGCAGAACTTTCCAAGTTAATCAACAAGCGTAAGACGGCTGACATAAGGAAGTATAATATGGATAGAATAGAACATGCTCTCAGGAACGGAGGAAGCCTAAAAGCAGCAAAGAAAAAACTAGGAATAGGCAAGAATCAGATGTATGCGGTAAAGGGACACTGTTTAGACTGTTTAAATAATCTGTTTAGACTGTTTAGACTAGTGAATAAATAAATCTGTTTAGACAAGTGAAGCATTGTTCTAGAACCCTGCAGGCAGTCATTTAAAAAAAATAGTTTGAATATTAGATGCGAAAATGAAGGTCTAAGTATCAGTATGTGAATTTGGCGCCCAAACCCCAGCGCCGGTACGTCAGCGTGACGTCAGGTATTCCAAAGTATGTTTTCACATTTTGGTCACGTTGGCTAAATAAAGGTTCCCGAAACTTGCCATAGTTATTACTTGGTTTCTTTAGAACACCATGTAGTCAGTCTGTACGACAATATATATTTAGTAGGCCCTAGAAGATGGCCTCAAAATCCATAACGTGTGCGGGAAATTAGGTGCAGGAAATTAAGTAGGCGTCGCCACCCGTATTTGGTTCTTGCGCTTTTTCTGGCTTACTAAACGTCTTATCGTTGTAAGAGTGGTGTTTTTGGTGCTGTAGAACGATAATTTGCTGATGCAGAGGAAATCATGTTGAACTTTAGCGTCCCTTTAAGAGACAAAGCCGGCAATATCATTTATTTATTTATTTATTTACTTATTATACATACTTTCAAGGCCCTAAGGCACTACAGAAAGGAGTGCTACATAACAAGCAATGTAATATGCAGACAATGGTATGCAGGCAACGTTAAGCGATAGCGTGGTAAACTGCTGTTTTGAATGAAGTTACGTCTGTGATCTGAACGATGGAAGCAGGAAGGTGGTTCCAGTCGACACTTGTGCGGGGTAAAAAAGAATCATGATACTTGTTCGTTCGGGAGGATGGGACGGCAACTTCATATCTGTGGTCAGAACGGGATGAATTGTAGGAAGGTGGGGTAATAAGTTGATTCTTAAGCACCTGGTTTGAATTATAAACCTTGTGAAAAAGGCAAAGACGAGCACATTTGCGGCGTAATGAAAGATCTGGCAGATTCAGGGTTGTTTTCATACATGCAACACTGAAATGGCGGAATCTTTATTAATATGGATCAAATAGTTCAAGTGGCTGAGGAGTTAACAGTACCAGTGGCAACCACGACGGTAATGGAAGAGCGAATAGTTTAGTGGAATTTGAAATCCCACAAGTAACGCCGGAAGAAGTAAAGGAAGGCTTGGGAGTTATCCAAAGGGTGAAGGCAGCTGGCAACGATCAGGTAACCACATATTTGTTGAAGTATAGTGGGCAGATGGTTCTAGAAAAACTGGCCACCCTGTATACGCAACAAGTCATGACTTCGAGCGTACCGGAATCTTGGAAGAACGCCAACATAATCCTAATCCATAAGAAAGGGGACGCCAAAGGCTTGAAAAATTATAGACCGATCAGCTTACTGTCAATTGCCTACAAAGTATTTATTAATCTAATCGCAAATAGAATCAGGAACACCTTAGACTTCAGTCAACCAAAGAACCAGGCAGCATTCCGTAAAGGCTACTCAACAATAGAGCAAATTCACACTATCAATCAGGTGATAGAGAAATGTGCGGAATATAACTAACCCTGATACATAGCTTTCGTTGATTACGAGAAAGCATTTGATTCACTGGAAACCTCAGGAGTCATGGAGACATTACGGAATCAGGGTGTAGACGAGCCGTATGTAAAAATACTGAAAGATACCTACAGCGGCTCCAAAGCCACCGTAGTCCTCCATAAAAAAAGCTACAAAATCCCAATAAAGAAAGTCGTCAGGCTGGGAGATACGATCTCTCCTATGCTATTCACAGCGTGTTTACAGGATGTATTCAGAGACCTGGATTGGGAAGAACTGGGGATAAAAGTTAATGGAGAATACCTTAGTAACTTGGGATTCACTGATGATATTGCCTTGCTTAGTAACTCAGGGGAGCAATTGCAGTGCATGCTCACTGACCTGGAGAAGCATAGCAGAAGGGTGGGTCTAAACATTAATCTGCAGAAAACTAAAGTAATGTTTAGGAGTCTTGGAAGAGAACAGCAGCTTACGATTGGTAGCGAGACACTGGAAATGCTAAGGGAATACATCTACTTAAAGGGACACTAAAGGTTACTATTAAGTCAACGTGGACTGTTGAAATACCATAACAGAAACCTCGAAACGCTTGTTTCGTGCCAAGGAGAGACTTATTTTAAGAGAAAATGCGTTCTGAAGCATCCGCGTACCTCTAGCGCTGTTCATATCGCCCGCCCTCTGATCGAGGAGTACTGACATCATGGTCTCATAGTGACGTTGCGCCATGGGTGAGTACAACGGCGTCCGCAGACGGCACTGTGGCTTTTCGGCGCAAACCGCAAACGCGCGGCCAGAAACAGAGCCAAGACAGAGCCGACAGGAGAGCGAAAGCGGGAATTAGGAGTGGTGCCCTCTCGCGAGTGACGTCACGGCCAGGACGCCGCTCGCTCCGGCTCGCTCGGCTGCCGCGCGCGCCCGTTCCCTTCGTGTATGCTTGGGGTATGGGTGGCTCGAGCCGTACGTATTGAAGAATACGTCGGCTTCTTTCAGCTGTCATACCTTAACCACAGTTTCTTCTTCAAAGGTGTGTGAGTCGAGAAACTTTGCGGCTTGGATATCGCAAGCTAAGTAGCGTTAAAGGGGTCTACTAGGTTTTGCAATGCATATATGCGGCGTGTCTATCGGTAAATTTTGACTGAAAAAAGAATATCTGCAAATTCAACGCGCGAAGTTGTGTATGATGCTTCGCTAAACACTTAACATTCCTTTAGTATTTAGCTATGAGAGGCATTGCATTTTACGCGGAAGAAAAATTTGGCAATTGGCGTCAACATGTTATCCGATGTTAGAAAGACACTGCCCAGCGAAGCTGACATCATGATTCCTATTACTCTGGTGTGTTGTTCTATTCAAATATCGCCATTCATTCATGCGTAAAAAAATAGTTAGCCACGCATTTCTTATGAAAAAGTTTGCTGCTACTTTCATCCCCCTCTGAAACAGGCCTCCAGAAAACGAATTGCTCATGGCTGCTAACACGACGGCGCGTCATGTAGAGTATTTACATAGTTAATTCACAAACACCATAGTAGCAATCGCCTGAGAGAAAAGTTTCGTTGTTGAGATCGAGAGCCACTCAATTGAAAGTGATGAAATGTTTCATAGTGGGCCTCAGTAGCCTTTATCGACAATATGGCACACCCCTGATCACGTAACGGTAGCAATCGACTGTCCGTATGGCGAGGCACGCTATGTGCGCGAAACCCATCAGTTCACTACAACTTCCAATTAAAACCATAAAGCATTTTTTTACAGCGCCAAATGGAATGGCCAAAGTATTCTCGAGCTACTACACCGCAGCTTAGATTGCCTACAAAAGGAAAATTCAAGCACCTTCTGTCTCACGATGTCTCGATCCAGCGTTATTTAATTATACAAACGGATAACCATTCGCTTCGTCTGTACATAAAAGAGAACCTTGCAGGCTAAATTAAGTTTGCTCCAATCCAATCGCAAACATTCATAAAGAAAGTACCACAAGCCTTGCATATACTTTCACTTGATTTCTGACCCTCCACCGGGGGAATTTCGATATCTTGAATATATCCCATACTACTAGTCATTGACGCTTCCACGTCTTTGTGGCTGCAGCTATGCGGTCCAGCAGGCATGCTTCACTAAAAAAATTGGGCCGAGCAGCCTGTGTCAGTTCGCCAAACAGATTCGTCATGTATATTCCTCAAGCAACAAGCTCCAGTAAATTTCTCAAGTGAGTTAGATTTGATTTGATTTATTAATTTCCATTTACACACACACATGTTCAGAGGAGTGGTAAATGGAGGTGAATGAGGGAAAAAAGCCGCACAGACGCGGCTTGAGGTAACCTCACCCCCTCAGGTACAATATGGCTGCATGGGGTAACACATCAAGCGCCAGATAAATTACATTTATATAGTGACCATAAAACATTGCAGTTATACAATATATGAAAGAACAGTAGAATATTTCCACAATAATAATGCAAAACATACTGCGGCATTGAAATAAATAAATGATATACACTAGGTAACATAGACAAAAAAAGAGGAACGTAACATACATTATTGTTCATTAACAAACGCGCTCTAAAGAGGTGAGTTGAACGTGTAGCACGGAAAACGGAATATATATTGGTACATTCCTATTTGTACTCTGTAAATAGCTGCAAGCCTTCATTAACTTTACTTCAAGTTTCCGCCGCTTAAAAAAAATAAGCACGTGAAGAACCGCCTAATGTTGACAAGCAGGTAAAGAAGCAAGTGAGGCGTGTAGAATCTAAGCTCCAGTATTAGTTAAGTCCCCGTTCTACTGCCGAGCGTTTCTGTGAGGAAATGCAAAAATTCGATATTATACCATGAACTACTCGTCGTGAGCAAACCTGTTTTAGCGGAATAAAATCAACGTGACTGCTGTAGAAGTCATATATAGCCAGCTTTGTGACATACTTGTTGCACCGTGGCAGGTATGGTATCATAACTGGATTTCTATAGGCTATGCTTTTGCGATTGTCTATCCGCGTATGAAAAACCCACAATGGGCTGGTCTACGTCGCTTCGGCTGGCACTGTAGCGTTGCCTTCGAGAGCTGCATTGTTGTCTAAGAATTAGCTCTTTGAATAAATGTTCGCAAAGGAAGACGTCGTAAATATATATTTGAGATGACCACCATAAGTATACAAGCAGAGAGAACGAGGGCGAACAAACGAAAACACCGCAGAAAACGCCCGGACAACGCCCGAACTGTAGCAGACGACAGGCGCGAGTCCGTGCCCTGACGTCACGCAAGCGGCGCTCGCAGCGCCGCTCGTGTTCGTTCTCGTGGCTAATGAAACGCGCGACCATGGAGCTCTTGCATTGCCCAGGGGGCGCTGCGAGAAAGGTGCTAAAAAGCGCCCTCTGTCCTAAAATGGGTCGTACCAAGCTCGGTCGTCTGCTTCGGAAGGCACGTTTGCAATATGGACCCGCCACTTTCGGTTGTGTTGTAGCACGGCCTGCTGCGTATATCGGGCGCCGAAGATTTTTATCAGGGGTGGCACGCTGCGTAAAGGCAAGAAATTATGCAGTGCCGAAAACGTGTACGCCGTTCAAGAATTCGGCGGCGAAGTTTTAGCATGGTGTCAATCGCAAGTGAAGCGAGTCGCGTACGAAGTGGAACTACAGGTAAGGTTTGCACGCTAGCTGCTAGAGTCAGGCGCGCAAACGCGAGGAAATGCCTGCTATAAATGAATCCACAGCAGCGATAAGCAGACATCATGTGTACGGAACTGCTCGAGCACACGACGGTACGCGCCGCGATGTACGAACTGCTCGAGCGCACGATCATACGCGCCGCGACGGCAGCGGTCTTTCGACATGCCGCCAAACGGCGGGCCTCTTGCAATGTTTGTTAACTGCATGCCGCTAAACTGATGCAATGCACGTGAGCTCGCCCGTACGTGCGAATCGCACTGCAGCGCGAGCTCGTGCGCTGCTCGCTTGATGTAGCTTTTAATGACAGCGCTCAAGCATCGATGTGCTGCAATCAATACTGCCTTGCTGCGCTGCCTCGACGTGCTGGCTAGAGATCAAGGAAGAACGCATTTAATTCTCTTAACCTGTGCTGCTCCTAGAGTAGTAGTGAATTGTCATCGAGTGAGCCCGACCATTTGTGCTCATTTGCACACACTTCACAACTTCGCATCGGTCGAATTGGTAATTGTCGCTGTGGCCGGGTCCCGAATCGTTAATTACCAGACATGCCTGCTGCTATGTCGGTCTGCTGTCGGGACTGTAGGTGCAAAAGACCGAAATTTCGAACGCAGATAATCAAGCAAGCTTCAAGACAGGCGAAGCAGTCAGCATGGCACGAAGTTTCGCTTACCCAGCGCGACGAACTGCAGCTATGCAGCGTGCCCGACGCTCCACTTCGTGAGGCCTTGAAGGAAGATGGTAGAATGTGATGTTGGGATTCAGGCCTTCTTTTTCATGGCAGCCCACGACACAGAAGTAATGATGGTGATGCCTTTTCGAGGCTGGGCTAGGTCTCTCCGGATCGGCATCACCGATTCCTTCTGCTCCCAGCATTACGTCCCACGGCACACGGAGAGTTCATTTTCGTTAAACTGTAGGCTGCGGCGAGCTTGCAGCGTGGTCTGTGAGAAGTGACGAGCCTTTTCGCACTCGCAACAGGACATAAAAAAGTGCGAATCGACGCAAAACTTGGCCTAAAAACGTGCTTCGCCACAGCCAGGGCTCAATACGACCCAAGCTGGCACGGCCCAGATGTCGTTTCCCGCACCGCCACTAGGCGCTGCAACTATACCTCAAACTCCAGCGCAAGATGCCCATATGCTGGTGCTTCATTCTATGACGCAAACTTCGACGCTCGTCGCCGTGGACCCTGACACCGACAGATTGGCTCGCGATGGTGGGCTCAACTTCAGCGATTTGAGCGCCGACGAGCGAGACCTGCTGCTGAGGGCTCGCGCTGCCGGCGTTGTTGCGCACTACGACGGCGGCCTCAACACCGGTTTTCCGGAGCGGGAAAGCAACGAGGGCTTCCCACTACATCACATGGACGTGGCATTCTCGCTGCTTGTTCCAAATGAAAGTTTCGCGAGCCAGCAGAACCCTCACAGCGCGACGCGATAACGAAACTACTGAAACTCCAAAGAGTGCGCGGCGCAGAGTCGAGCACGCAGAGTCGAGTGAAAACGAAACCTTTCGAACACCCATATTACTGAAGGGTAACGTCAAAATGTTATTTTTTTTAGAATCGAATAGACGTGGACAAGTAGCATTTTTTTCAGTTTTATAATCGAATGAAATGATATTTTTAATACGAGTAGTTGAGTATTAGTAACACAAATAATGAGGAGTCCTTTCGTCATCGGGCTAGTACCGGTATGTGGCTGGGGGGTCTCAAATCGTGTCATGCATTTGCCTCAATTTCTCGGTTACTAAAGCTCTGTTCGCGATTATATTGACGCCTTAGACGCTCTAGAACATTGCTCTACCACATTAAATTGAGTTTCTGGTAACCTTTAGTGTCCTTTTGAGGCAGGTAGTGACCGCGGATACGGATCATGAGACGGAAATAATCAGACGAATAAGAGTGGGCTGGGGTGCGTTTGGCAGGCATTCTCAGATCATGAACAGCAGGTTGCTATTATCGCTCAAGAGAAAAATATATAACAGCTGTGTCTTACCTCTACTCACGCACGGGGCAGAAACCTGGAGGCTTACGAAAAGGGTTCTACTTAAGCTGAGGACGACACAACAAGCTATGGAAAGAAGAATGATAGGTGCAACATTAAGGGATAAGAAAAGAGCAGATTGGGTGAGGGAGCAAACGCGAATTAATGACATCTTAGTTGAAATCAAGAAAAAGAAATGGGCAGGACAGGTCATCAGGAGGGAAGATAACCGATTGTCATTAAGGGTTACGGACTGGATTCCAAGGGAAGGAAAGCGTAGCAGGGGGCGGCAGAAAGTTAGGTGAGCAGATGAGATTAAGGAGTTCGCAGGGACAACATGCCCACTATTAGTACATGACAGGGGAAGTTAGGTAAGTATGGGAGAGGCCTTTGCCCTGCAGTGGGCGTAACCAGGCTGCTGCTGCTGTTGATGATGACTTTAAGCACATGACGCCGGACGTTTTAGGCTTGCGTACGGTCGAGATGTACATACTCTTCGAACTCCCCAATTTGTGCGCTATTGAGCATCTGTTGCCTTATCCTTGACGCTGTTTAGCCACAGCTGGTCCTTTCACCAATGGCATCCAATAATCAATAAATGCTCTAGAAGCAACACAAAATTACTTGTGCATAGGGCAAATAATCAACCTTTAAAATAATCAGGACATGTTTCTGATTCCTCAAAACCGAGAGCTGGGCGATGTGGTGTGGTTCCATCTTAACGCGAAAGCGCGCGACAAATGCGGGTGGGAAAGAGAGAAACGACAAACATAGGCGCGGCTAGCAACAAGTTATTTCATAACACAACATATAACAATTTGTGAATTCTCCGGGGCTAAATTCCCTATTTACTGCGAGAGTGGCGGCCTTTCACAGCGAACATAAGAACTTGCTTGCGATGCACGCAATGTCGTTTTCGTACGCTGCAGTATCGCCCCGCGCGTATTCGGTAATTCTCTCAGAGAGCCAACCACAGTGAGAGCCTGCGCCCCCTGCCCCACTTCCTGGACTCTGATATAAACGCGCAAATTACCGATCGTCACTAAAGTGCAATCGCTCAGTCTGACTCGAAGCTGCGTGTTCCCGCTAGGGCACAAAAACAAGCATCTAACCCTCGACAGAGCAAAATGTCCGTGATCGTCAGCTTTGGTGAAAGAGCGCGTGGGAGAAACATGTTCACGCGACAGTTGGCGGGCCTCTGCGTAAGGTATGTAGCCTGCGCAAGATGGGAGAGAGGCTATTCGTAATACAACGCTTGCTGGCACATTATTTATTTATTTATTTATCCATTTATTATTTACCCGCAGCGCCTTTCGGGATTAGAGATTGGAGTGGGTTGTACCAGAAGTAGGCAGGGAATATATTAGCAGCTTGCTTCTCTCGCCTGATCAGGGAAGTGGTTTCCAGATATTGCGACACATGGCAGGGATCACATTCCCACCGATCTAAACATCAAAAGCTTGTCGTCTAGATCTGGTACACGGAATAGCATTCGGATGATTCAAGGATCCAACTTCAAATCTGATCTGAAATATGACTGCCGCGAGGGCCACCCTCTTGGATAGAGCAAACAATTAAAAATACGATGCAAAACGCCACTCGCCTAATGACGATCTCTGCCATGCGAAACGACTTCGACATGGAGTTAGAGTGGCTTCGAGCACTTCGTCGCCGGGCGGAATGTCGGTATCGGCGTACAAAATCAAGCTAGGGCCTTAGGGCAGCCAGGAGGATGCAAAAGAAAATTCAGCATCGTATGGATTGGTTAGCGTCGGAACGTTGGACAACGTTCTGCCAAACACTAGACCCACGCAAGCCACTGTCTCAGATTTGGGAAACGGTGCAACGTCTGCGTTGACTTCCGGAACAGCGTTTTCCATTGAAGGCGGTCGCGCTTTTCCAAGGGCGGCAAGGCATCCAAGTCGCAGAAGTCTTTTGTGCGCGGATCACAGACCAAGCGACTCGTCCAGATTCTCCAGCCCGATACGACGTCCCCCCTTCCCGTGATTGCCGCATGGACCTTCCTTTTACAATCGAGGAGCTCGAAGCGGCACTAGCTCTCTGCAGGTGCTCTTCATCTCCGGGTCCAGATGGTATACCCTACCGAGCCTTGTGCTGCCTGGGAGAATCCGCACGTATAGAATTGTTGAGTCTTTACAACTTCTCATGGCAGGAGGAAAATGTTCCTGACGAATGGAAAGTAAGCCGCCTGGTGCCACCCTTGAAGCAGGGCAAATTCCTACCAGAGCTCACCTCGTACCGCCCAATAGCGCTGGCCAGCTGCATAGGAAAGATAATGTAACGGATGATCCTTGGCCGCCTGGAATTGTACCTTGAACACTACAAGATTTATGCGAATTCCATGGCTGGGACCCTATAACGTAAGACTATTCCAATACGTTTCTATTCCAATTTCCTGACGTCAAATTTGCGTAACCAGCGACGCAAGCACCGGGAGGTCACCCACAGGGTTGTCTGAACAGACCAATCAAATGCTCCCCTCGTTCATAGGAGGTCGCTTTTGTTTGCTTGAAAAACGAATAACATTGCTTACACTGAGCGGCTTGTCGTATCTAATTGGCTGACAAAAGGCGAGGAGAACGCTCAAGTGGAGAGGAATTCACTGGGGCAGAGCCAGTGCACTGAAAATCGATAACCGGATGAAGAGGGTGGTGCCGGCGTCTGCGATTGGTCGGCTTTCCCTTACTCAGCTTGTGGTGGCTGGTCGAAAATCACGGCGGCATGTAACGGAAGCTTAAGAATGACGCTAAAACTGACCTTCAGCAAAGAAGAGTTGGCAGAATGAGGTAGTAAACGTGCCGAAAGTGCTTGAAAACGTTACACGGTCACGCAGGAAGCTTTATTATACGCAAATACACCCATGTTTTCCGGCAGGTGCAAGTAGCCAGCGTCTCAGCGATCGGCGGCAGCCATCTTTTATTGCTTTCGGAATGGGGCAGCCTGCGGCTATTCCGAAAAAAGTTCAGTTTTGTTCGACATATTAATGCATCTTTATCGCGTACACGTCACTTTGACGCGGTGAGTTCGTGTGGTTTTGTGACGTCGCGCGACAGGCAGGTGAAGTGGGTGCAGCCCGAACACTTTTCACCAATAGCCGAGGGCTAATGGCGAAAAGGTGTCGAATCAGAAATAACTGTTTTTCTTTTTTCTGTCAAATCATGCATAGTCAGTGTGTGCACATCATATCAGATGGGGAGGTATTGCGGTTTTCGTGACGTCGCGTGACAGACAGGTGAAGTGGGGGGCGGTCGGAAAAAGTTTTTTACCAATCGCAGAGGGCTGATAGCGAAATTGGAATAGAAAAGTTTGGAATAGTTTTACGTTATAGCGCCCCTGGTCTCTGACTTGACCGCTCTTCCATCGACAATGTATTTGATCTCGTTTCGTATGTCCAGCACGAAAAGTGCCGTAAGTGTTTAGCTCCAGCTTTATTCTTAGTTGTGAAAGGCGCATACGATAACGTACTACATAAGGCCATTCCAGACGCTCTTGTGACGGTTGGCCTAGGTGGTGGAGTCTTTTTGTGGATGGCAAGTTACCCATCTCCAAGATCATTCTTTATGTTAACTGACGATGGCCCAACTACGCGACGCTATACCTGCAGGGGCGTTCCTCAAGGCGGTGCTCTCAGCCCTACGCTATACAACCTCGCTCTTGTTGGACTTGCTGAATACTTGCCAACTACTATCAAGATTTCAATATACGCAGATGACGTCTGTGACTGGACTTCGACAGTTAAACGTCCTCAGATACGTGCGTAGCTTCAAAGAGCGGCAACTTTGACTGCTAGCTACTTGTGTAGACAATGTCCCAGCATACCAGCAGAAAAATGCGCACTAGTGGCATTTACTCCCAAACTAATGACGCCTTATGTCGTCTCAATTAATGGGCGGACCGTTTTCTATGTCAGGACGCACAGTTTTCTTGGCGTAATTATTGACCGAGACCTCTGTTGGAGCCCGCACTTGGCCTACATGAGACTGCACTTGTCAGCAACTTCCCAGTTGCTTAAATACTTGACAGAAAAGACGTGGGCGATGTCAGGAGACCCAATACTAAAACTCCACAGAGCCCTCTTTCTCGGCATTTTAAGATATAGTTTACCTGCACTGAACAACACCTGCAAGACACATTTCGAGTTCTGCAGGCAGCACAAGCTCAAGCACTCAGAGTTTGCCTTGGTTTTCCCAGATGCACGTCAACAGAGGCAACTGTTGCTCGGGACCATCCAATGCAAACTCACATTATGGTGAAAGCCCTGAGAACGCACACCAGACATTTTGCAAGTGCCCCCTATCACCACCTTGCAACACTACCTTCAGACAGGCACGAAACATCATTCTCTAAAACTATCATTAAATACAACGACAAACTTCCCTCGGGCTTCACCGCTGCATCTAAAGCATCCATACTCCCCTGGTGTCTTATCAACCCCAGAGTACATCTCAGTGTACCAGGAATCGGGAAAAATTCTGAGCTGTCGTCGCCTGCGCTGCAACAACCATCTGCTTCTTCTGCACGAGAGGTATGCGGACAGTCTACATATTTATACTGATGGCTCCACAAACATCCAGTGTTCGTCCAGTGCTGTGGTTGTCCCAGCAAGAGCTATTACCATCAGCTTTAGGACTGACCACCCAACGACATCGACTTCTTCGGAACTAGCTGCCCTTCGCGCTGCACTCTTTTTCGTCAATCGGGAACCACCTCGGCAGTGGTCAATCTTCTGTGACTCAAAGGCAGCCCTGCGTCGCGGGCCGTACGAGCAGCTCGTATTCGATATTAGATGCCTACTCCATACATCACAGGAGAAAGGACACCACGTGACGTTTCAGTGGCTGCCAAGTCACTGCGGCGTCATAGGAAACGAAGACGCCGATAATGCCGCTCGGGCAGCTCTTGAAGGCACACAGGAAGAGGCCATACCACTTCCATGGTCCAACGCAGCTAGCAGATTTCGAGTGCTTGCACAGGAAATCATGCTCTCTCTATGGTGCACACCAAACAGCCAGACCAGCCGGAACAATCGTCAATACCACCTGCGCTCTTTGATGCATTTCTGTATGCCAACTGGAATCCGCCGAAGAGAGGCCACTCTGCTTTATCGCTTATGGCTAGGGGTGGCATTAACGAAATCTTACTCATTTCGCATTGGAATGGCCGACAACGCTCTCTGCAATGCCTGTCTTTGCGAGGAGACGCTAGCACAAATTCTGTGCGACTCTCCTTAATATATTGTTCAGCGACAGTCCCTGGCGTCCGTTCTAGCGCACCTTGACAATAGACCATTGTTACTTTAGCGAGGACACAGAACTCTACTCCGCATCAGTTGATTCCTTGGAAGGCAGCTTTTGACTTGTCCAGTACCGCAAGGCCAAATGAAGAATTCTCAATGCATCAGCACTCTCCGTGTGTCTACAAAACACCTTGCCGAACGAGATCAAGGATGTCAGGATAAACACTAGGCGAAGCATCCTGGAAATCGATGTGATGAACCCGAGTGCGCTCCACCTACTACAACATGTAACGCAGCTGGGTAACATCAAGGTCCGCTTCATCATGCCAGCGAATACTGCCACAATAACAGGAGCCATCTATGACATTGACAATGAAATACCTAATGCAGACCTCGCAGTTCTCATAAAACCAGCACGTGAACACAACGTCATTGTGCATGTTGGTCACCTCGACAACACACGTTGTGTGAGGATAACCTTCAAAGGGGACTGCCTTCCATTCTGCGTGAAGGTTGGCCACTTTCGCCGCCAGGTTCGACCTATTATTCAAAGGCAAATGCAATGCTTCAACTGTCAAAAGATTGGCCATGTGAAGGGTGTTTGCAGAAATGCTGCCGTGTGCCCGCGATGCGCCGAGCACCATTCAGAAGACAACTGCAGCGCAACTACGTTGATGTGTTCAAACTGTCAGGGTGATCACTGCGCCTCTTCTAAAGACTTTCCCCCAGATCAAGAAAAAGATCACCATTCTTAAACAAATGGCGAGAGACAACTCTGCCCACAAAGAGGCCGCGTAAAGTTACGGCGAAGACGACGTCACCGTCGAAGAACTTCACGACGGCAAATATCAACTTTAAAAAAAAGTCAACTCGTCAAGCAGCACAATCAGGGGAAGTTTCCAGCTCTCCAACCACCGATGCATGACGGGAGGTAACTGCCGGATCTCTTTTTACAAACGAATCGCCGCCACTTCCGCGTGCACGACCGCCAGAGAGCCGCAGGAGAAGCGGCGCCCAATACAGCAAGGTGCTGTATCCGACGAGTCGCGGAAAACAGATGAGCAGGATAGCTCTTATTAGGCCTTCAATTAATGCCATTCCCGTGTTGCTAAACAACATGCAGACACCGTCTGCCAGAAGTGCCCTTCAAGTACTGGATGCTCTGAGTCCGGTGCTGGCAACCCTTGAGTGGATCATGGCTCCCCAGCCACTGTCCTTTAGGGATGAGGTCCGACAAGCAGCAATTTTTCAGTGCAATGCCCGTGGACTCGGAGCGCGCATTTCAAATTTCCGTCGCTTCGTGTATGCCAATATGCTTCTCAGTATCGTCATTTGCGAGCCGAACTTATCGAACGCGATCAGGATTTCCAGATATGAATCCTTTAGGTCGTCAACTATTTTGTGGGTTGGTGTCCCCGCGTGTGCGTGTTTTTTTAACGCTCTCCTTTCTGTCCTCTTTCTAGCCCCTATCTCCCATTCCCAGTGTATGGTAGCAAACCGAAGACTGATATCTGATTAACCTCCCTGCCTTTCCTCTTCATCTCTCTCTGTCTCGTGCTAATTATACAATGTTAGCAGCAAGGTTGAATAAGTACAGTAATAGAACATGGCATATTATAAGAAACATTAAAAACAGCGAAAATTAGTTCGTACGAATGCTTGCTATTAGGAGTGTTAGCTAGTGCTTATCTAAAATTGACACTAGTACTAACGAAAACAATAGGAAGTTCACTCCAATCTTCTGACGTACGTCGCGAAATGATTGTAAAAACATACCGTGTTACATGCACAAATTCTGACTTTACGGTGACATGGGTAATGCGGTCGCAACATAAATTTCGGAAATAAGATTAGGGTGGTGATACAGCTTATAAAAATGAATGGCAAGAGATCCTTCGGCGTCTTTCCAGTGGATGAAGACCCAGATTTGATTTCATTGCAGATACGTTCCCACCACGGTAGTCGTTCCAAAGATTAGAACGAATTGCGTTGTCTTGGATTAGTTCAAGAGAGAGTATTAGTCTTTCGTGAAAGGGGCCTCATATAGCTGCAGCATATTCTAATTTTGGCCTTAAGAGGGTTTTATATAGTAGCAATTTTAAAGGAGATGGAACATAAGAGAAGTTATGGCGTAAGTGCACGAGCAAGCGGCTGGCTTTGTTAATTATATTACCAACAAGATGATTCCACGTAAATTTAGATTTTATATGTACGCCTAAGTACCTATATGAACTTATCGTTTCTATAGCAACGTTACTTAGGTAGCACACGGGCATGTTATCATTACATCGGGATACTCTCACAAGTTGACACTTGTTAATGTTGAGTTCCATTGGCCACAATCGGCACCAATTGCTGACGTTATCAACCTTGGCCCGAAACAAGGTGATGTCGTGTTCATTAGTTACTTTTCTGACGATTACAGTGTCATCTGCAAGTAAGTGTGTGTCAGAAGTTATTGCTGAAGGTGAGTCATTAATAAAGATAAGGAATAATAGAGGCCCCAAGACATTGTGACATTGTGGCGCACTAAGCTGAACGTCGCTATGAGGTGAGTCGTCACCATCAGCTATTATGATCTGAGAAAGGTTAACGAGAAATGATTCAATCCATTTTAGAGCGTTATAGTTAAGGTTTAATTTAGTTAGGTTATAAAATAAAGGCTTGTGGGACATTGTCAAAGGCTTCTGAAAAATACAAAAGGATGCATTCGGCAAGAAAGGAATTATTGAGCTAATGAGTAAATGCTAATAATTGCAATTCGCGTGGGGATGGTTTTCGAAATCCGTGTTGTGATGGCGAAAATATGAATTAGACTAAAAATCCGAAAGGTTAGTATAGATAACATGTTCTAGTAATTTTCAGCAGGTACTGGTTGGACGATTATTTGTAGATGACGTTATGCTGTCAGATTTGTCCAAAGGAATAATTTTCCTGTTTTCCATTCGGACTGAACAGTAGATGTGTTGAGCGACTGTTGAAATATCTTAGTTTATGTGATGGAACTATAGGAGCAGGTGTTTTTCAGAAATTTACCACTGATGTTATCAAAGCCGTGTGCCGTATGTACCTTCAATGGGCCTATTAGTTGAATAACACCAGGAACTTCAACAGTCGCTGGAGGCATAGTTAAAAAGATATCGTCATTCAAGACAGGCAGTTCAATGTCAGCAGCGCACAATAAATTTTTAATAAAGGTTTCAGGAAAGTTGCGCGTAGGTTTTTCGCAACAGGATTACCAGAGTGATTGTAAAGAGCGATAGAATCATCGGAAAGTGGGTGTATGACAAGTCATAATTTTTTACGTTAGCCATCATCATAGATGGTAATGTAATTGATACAATGTTTCTTTAGCGTATTTCAGTGCGGTTACCTAGGCGTTACGTGCTAATGTGTAGGCTGTCCAACGCGAGTCGGTGGGTTATGCTTCGAGGAACGATGCAGTCATTTTTTTTTTGATAGCCCATTTGAATAAATGTTGTATCAGGGCGTGCAGGTTCCAAGATGGAATGTGTGGATTGATTAAACGAATTACCTCTACCGAGAAAAATATTCCAGTTTGACTGAACCATACGATTTTCAAAATCGCCCAAGCTCGTTATTTATTGCTTCAAAGTTCTTTCTTGTAGTCTGTATTTTTTTGACCATTGAAAGGTTCATAAACGGAGTACTAAGGTGAATACTTAGTATTGAGTGGTCACTAATGCTGCGTAAGCAGTGGATAACAGAGTTGTAATCGGGACGGTTGGCTGAGATCAAATCGACTATGTGTGCGGGATTGGAAGGTATTCTTTTGGTTGGTGTAATTAACTGGAGCTAACGAAAATCTAGCAGGAATACCTAAGAGTTATATTGAATCAGAAGAGGAGGATAATCAGTTAGGTAAACCGCTGTTCCAAACTATATTAGGAAAATTGAAGTCACCAAATAAGAAAAATGGTGAAAAATACTTAGTCGTAATAAAACTAATGACATCAAGCAATTCATTGGCAAATGCGAATGACGAGGAAGGGGGACGATAACAGACGCCTAAAATTATCTTTTGATGTTTTGGAGTTGCTGTAACCCACACACACATTCGTGCTGATGTAAATGGATGACACTGCGATGCGTTTCGAAATGGAAAGAAGTGCACTGCCACCACTACGCTCTCTTCGGTCACAGCGATATACTGTGAAATGTTTAATTGCTATCAGCAAAACGTTCGGAGTCATGAATTTCATTCGATAGCCACATTTCACTTAGGGCTATTATAACGTCTGAACACGCACGAGTTGCGGATGCCAATGGGTCATGGATTTAAGAACACTTCTGATGCCTGTGTAACGCATGCCGGTCTCACTTGCATTGCGCATGCCCTCCGCACTTCACTCGTCCCTAAGTAGGCACGTGTTGCGAAGCAGCCGCAAAGTGAGTGAGGCCGACCTTGCGTCCTGGCATCTCCTGTGTACTGTTCGAGCGAGAATGGCGCATGTAGCGGTTCTTGTTTATTAGCAGTTTCCTGTGGCTCAGTTTAAACTGTAGGGAGCCTGGTTGAGACATAGCAAACTCAATGAGATTTTTTGCGCGCAAGTCGGGTGGCGGGTGAAAAGTCCTCATTAACTGCGATTCGGCCATATCTTAACTGTGCGCGTGATGAATTCACTCTCTCTTAGGCTTCGTGTTAGTGAATTCGACAGTTGTCCTGCGACATTTGTTAGTTTGGTAAGTGTCAAGCCGGTGGGCTCACTGATTCGAATTGCTGTGAAAAGAGCCAAGAGCGGCGTTAAGTGCTAAGGTTAGTTTTTGTTCGGTATGTTGCCATGTGTCCTTCGAGTCCCGTAGGCCACGATATCCGATTTGGAGCAGACCGCCTGCAATCAAAATATACATACATATATATATATATATATATATATATATATATATATATATATATATATATATAATAACACAATGATGGGGGGCACCGTGGGACGGCGCCATGAAAGACGACGAACTGCGTAACCTGCACGCTCTTCTTCTAGCCCGCCATTAAAGCGAAGTGCCTATTTTGTAAGACTCCGTCTTCACTCTGCGTTACATTTTTCTGGTGGAGGTGCGGGGTACATGCTACCATTTCCAGATCGAATGCCGTCTCCAAGCCCAGTACAAAGTGCGGTCGAGCTGACTCCTGTTCACGTACGGACAAGCCGTCGACTTCAAGGACTGCAACCTGAGCACGAGCTTCTACCCAGTAGAGTCGGAAGGATGAGCACATCAGTTCCCTCTTTTTCCTCAACGGCACCGACCGATGTCGTCCTTAACAAGCCACGAATCCCCACATCCTTCCATGGGGACACCTTCGAGGATGTTGAGGACTGGCTCGATCACTTTCAGCGTGTCGCAGAATTCAACGGCTGGACTCCAGAGCGCAAGCTACGCAACGCCTACTTTGCCCTCGAGGACTATGCGTGGGCATGATTTGAGAACCGTGAGGCGGCCTTATCGACATGCGACGAATTCAGACGCCTGCTGATCAGCACATACGCCAGCCTCGATCACAAGGAGTGAGCCGAATCTACAATTCAGGCGAGAGTACAGCGGCCGATCGAAATCATCGCAATGTTTGTCGAAGATTTGTGCCGACTTTTCCGAAGCTCAGATCCATTCATTCCGGAAGAAAAGAAGGTCAGGAACTTGATGCGCAGTGTCAAGCAAGACTTGTTCGGTGGCTTAATACGCAACCCACAAAAGACCGTTGCTGAGTTTCTGGCGGAAGCCATATCCATGGAAAAAGTGCTGCAACAACGAATCAGGCAATACAACCGCGTCGTGTCGACCCTATCGCGTGACCCTCTCGCTATACCCTTGGACAGTACCGATGCCTTGTGGGCGCTCGTTAGGCTTGCTGTTCTAGAAGAGCTACAAAAGCTTCGGGTGGCTTTGGCATCGGTACCGCGACTCGCGCTGGCTGAGGTCGTCCGGGAAGTAATCAGGCAGGCAGCGCAAGTTCCAGAGCGCAACCAGACACGACAGTACGAGGTGCGGCAGCCACAGCCTCGCATGTCGTATGCGGAAGCTGCGCGATGCTCGTTGCCTCCGACTTTTCACGATGCGCGCGACGTCCCGGATTATCATGGTGTGCGCGCCGTTGAACAAGCAACTGGCGACTTCAGGACACGCCGCACGCCATTCATGGCTGAAACACGATCACCCCGCAAGAGCGACGTATGGTGCACTGCAGACCGGAGGCCCTTGTGTTTTTATTGCGGTGAAGCTGATCACCTCTACAGGGCGTGTCCTTACCGCCGAGCTGTGCTCCGTGGCTTTTCACTGAATGCGCCGTGCCCGCGCACTGGTAAACGCCCCGTGGAGGTTGAAGTGTACCTCGCGGATGCCAGGAGCTCGTTTGGCCCACGATTCCGTGACCCCCTATCACCGCCACCTGCCCGAAACAGGTCTTGCAGCCCCGTCTTCACGCTGAGTGCAACAGGGCGTCGCTAACCCCGCCCGGAAAACCCACTCCAGCAACCTGCTGAGATGAGGTCCCCGACGTTGTGAACGCTGAAGATCCCCCACTACGACCACCGCGATATGACGTAATTGAGACGCAGAGAAAGCAGTGTAGTTCGGTGTCAGTATCTTACGACGTACCAATTACCATAGATGACCACGAAGTCTCGGCGTTAATCGACATGTGTGCGGACATGTCTGCTATGAGCCAGAACCTCGCGCGTATACTGAACAAAGTTTCGACACAATGGACCGGAACTCAGATTCATACTGTAGGAGGGCACCTCATAACTCAAATGGCCCGGGGCACAGCACGAGTCAACATTCGGGGTTTCACGTACAGCGGCGACTTCGTCAATCTTCCTGAATGTTCAAAGGACCTTATACGCGGCATGGATTTTCTTCAGGCCAAGGGTACCATCACCGAACTGCAAGAGTCCAGAGTGAGCTTCACTACTGCGTAGGACGTAGCGAACAACAATGACAACAACCGTCACATCGCGCTTCGCGTAGCTGACGATCACGTCACGTTGCCTGCCAGGATAAGCATGCTTAACCTTCTTCGATGCGACATGGAAGACGACGCCGAAGGAATCACTGAACCAAACATCCCCTTGCTTCTTGAGCGCCACATTTGCATAGCCAGAGGGCTCCTTCAAGTGCGAAAAAAATTTTCAGTCGTTTTGTTAACAAGCTTTAATAAAGAATATCGGCATGTACCGCTAGGAACGACAATCGCATTTATATGCGAAATCAGTGATGTTACTTGCATTGGCACATCGGAAATCCCATCATTTGAGCATTCTGAGTCACCCAGCTTAAAGAACTGATTCACGCTAACGCTGCTCGGCCAGACGATCAGAAAGACCGTCTACTCACTCTCGTGAATCAATTTGCAGGCTTTCTTACACCGTCGTCCAAAGTACGGCGCATGTCCATCACAAAGCACCGCATTATTACGGATGAGTCTGCACGTCCTATTCGTCAGCATCCTTACAGAGTTTCTCCAGTGCAAAGGGAAGCGATCAAGCATCAGGTGAAAGCAATGCTCCAAGACGACGTGATCCAGCCGTCCACAAGCCGGTGGGCCTCCCCTGTAGTGTTAGTCAGAAAGAAAGACAACACACTACGCTTCTGTGTAGACTACAGAATGTTAAACCGTGTCACCAAGCGCGATGTTTATCCATTGCCACGCATCGACGACGCATTGGATCGTCTAAACATGCAAAGTTTTTGTTCGTTGGATCTTAAATGAGGGTATTGGCAAATCGAAGTTGATGAACAAGATCGTGAAAAAACAGCGTTTGTGACACCTGACGGGCTTTATGAGTTCAAAGTTCTCCACTTCGCTCTCTGTTCCCCACCTGCCACCTTTCAGCGGATGATGCATACCGTGCTTGCTGAACTCAAATGGCAAACCTGCCTCGTATATTGCCATTTGTTGGGCGTGTTGGTAAATTGAAAGCATATTTAGCGCCAGCAAAATATGCTTAAAATATGCAGCAAATATGCAGCAAATATGCAAAATATGGCAAAACAACACGCATTGTGTTGTCGTCTCCCTTACGTCCTTGTTTGCTGGCGCTAACTATGCTGCCTCGTATACTTGGACGACGTCGTCGTGTTCTCGAGCACATTCGACAAACATCTCGCACGACTCGAGAGTGTCCTCGCTGTGATCCGTACTGCCGGCCTTACCATCGAGCCTGAGAAATTCTACTTCGAGTTCCACGAGCTTAAATTTCTTGGCCATGTCGTCGGTCCTACACGCGTCAGACCAGACCCCGACAAGTTAGCTGCCGTCAACGAGTCTTCATCACCCACTGACAAGAAGGTTGTCCAACGCTTCCTTGGCTTGTGCGCATATTATAGGCGCTCCGTCGAGGGATTCTCGAGAATTGCTGAGCCTCTCATACGCCTTACACGCCATGATGTGCCTTTCATTTGGCTGGACGAGCAGCAGCAGTTGTTAAATGAATAGCGCGAACGTTGTTATCGCACAACGTAGGACGCGCCTGCATGTATCGGAAGTTTCTGGAATGTTATCGATGCTTCCATCCGCTGTCTGTGACCGAACCTTGTGCAATCAGATCGCCCGTGGGCGCTCCGCGAATTCTGTAGAACTTTGTGGAAGACGCGCGGGTCCCAGCGATTACTCTGGAACGTTCCACGACTGATGTATAAAAGCCGACACGCTTTACCCACTGATCAGATTTTCGACGATCGCCGACTGCGTTCACCATTATCATTGTGCTATAAGTGTTGCCTGGTATTGTGGGCACAGGTTCGCCCAATAAACGTTCGTTTTGTCTTTCACAGTATTCGTACTGTGTTCTTCAACGTCACCCCATGTGACATCTTGTGCAGGTGCTTGTGCGTTCATGTACCGAACGCCCCCGCAAAGCCACGATCCAAGCCCGAAGCCCGAGGACAAAGCCGACATCGCCCAAGACCAGCGTGCTAGCCACCGACTGCAAGGACGGCCTCTAGAGCACGGACTTCTACCTGAGACGACACAGAAGATCGTGGTCATAGCAACCCCAATGGCTGCCTCAGCGTCCCCCGTTATCCTGCAACCTCGGGACCCACCGACCTTTCATGGAGCAGCTACTGAAGACCCGGAATCCTGACTGGAGACCTACGAACGAATCGCGACTTTGAACAACTGGGACTCCAACGACAAGCTGCGACTTGTTTACTTCGCTTTAGAAGGCGACGATAGAACGTGGTTTGAGAACCGGGAGTCGACCATGACAACATGGGACTTGTTCCCTAGCGGCTTCCTGCGCGCCTTTACGAGCGTCGTGCCCAAGGAAAGGGCCAAAGCTATGCTGGACGCCCGAGTGCAGCTACTTAACGAGAGCGTTGCCATCTTTACAGAAGAAATGAGCCGTCTGTTCCGCCATGCTGACCCGGATACGTCCGAGGTGAATAAAGTCCGCCTACTGATGCGTGGTCGAAAGGAGGAATGTTTCGTCGGAATGGTACGAAGCCCACCCAAGCCTGTCGACGAGTTTTTTCCCGAGGCCACTAGGATCGACAAGACACTGGAAATGCGGAACCGGCAATTCATCATCATCATCATCATCATGAGCCTGGTTACGCCCACTGCAGGGCAAAGGCCTCTCCAATACTTCGCCAACAACCCCGGTCATGTACTAATTGTGGCCATGTTGTCCCTGCAAACTTCTTAATCTCATCCGCCCACCCGTCTGCCGCCCCCTGCTGCGCTTCTATTCCCTTCGAATCCAGTCCGTAACCTTAAATGACCATCGGTTATCTTCCCTCCTCATTACATGTCCTGCCCATGCTTACTTCTTTTTCTTCATTCCTACTAAGATGTCATTAACTCGCGTTTGCTCCCTCACCCAATCTGCTCTTTTCTTATCCCTTAACGTTACATCCATCATTCTTCTTTCCATAGCTCGTTGCGTCGTCCTCAATTTAAGTAGAACCATTTTCGTAAGCCTCCAGGTTTCTGCCCCGTAGGTGAGTACTGGTAAGACACAGCTATTATATGCTTTTCTCTTGAGGGTTAATGGCAACCTGCTGTTCATGATCTGAGAATGCCTGCCAAACGCATCCCAGCCCATTCTTATTCTTCTGATTATTTCCGTCTCATGAAACGGATTCGCCGTCACTACCTGCCCTAAGTAGATGTATTCCCTTACGACTTCCAGTGCCTCGTTACCTATAGTAAATTGCTGTTCTCTTCCAAGACTGTTAAACATTACTTTAGTTTTGTGCAGATAAATTTTTAGACCCATTCTTCTGATTCGCCTCTCCAGGTCAGTGAGCATGCATTGCAGTTGGTCCCCTGAGTTACTAAGCAAGGGAATATCACCAGCGAATCGCAAGTTACTAAGGTATTCTCCATTAACTTTTATCCCCAGTTCTTCGCAATCCAGGTCTCAGAATACATCCTGTAAACACGCTGTGAATAGCATTGGAGAGATCATATCTTCCTGCCTGACGCCTTTCTCTTTTGGGATTTTGTTGCTTTCTTCATGGACGACTACGGTGGCTGTGGAGCCGCTATAGATGTCTTTCAGTATTTTTACATACGGCTCATCTACACCCTGATTCTGTAATGCCTCCATGACTGCCGAGGTTTCGACAGAATTAAACGCTCTCTCGTAATCAATGAAAACTATGAAATAGGGTTGGTTTTATTCCGCACATTTCTCTATCATCTGATTCATTGTGTGAATATGGTCTATTGTTGAGTAGCCTTATCGGAATCCTGCCTGGTCCTTTGCTTGAGATAAGTCTAAGGTGTTCCTGATTCTATTTGCGATTACCTTAGTAAATAGTTTGTAGGGAAGTGACGGTAAGCTGATTGGTCTATAATTTTTTCAAGCCTTTGGCGTCCCCTTTCTTATGGATTAGGATTATGGTAGCGTTCTTCTAAGATTCCGGTACGCTCGAGGTTATGAGGCATTGCGTATACAGGGTGGCCAGTTTCTCTAGAACAATCTGCCCACCATCCTTCAACAAATCTGCTGTTACCTGACCCTCCCCAGCTGCCTTCCTCCTTTGCATAGCTCCCAAGACTTTCTTTACTTCTCCCGGCGTTACCTTAGGGATTTCGAATTCCTCTAGACTATTCTCTCTTCCATTATCGTCGTTGGTGCCACTGGTACTGTATAAATCTCCATAAAACTCCTCAACCACTTGTACTATCTCATCCATATTAGTAATGATATTGCCGGCTTTGTCTCTTAAGGCATACATCTGATTCTTGCCAATTCCTAGTTTTTTCTTCACTGCTTTTAGGCTTCCTGCGTTTCTGAGAGCATGTTCAATTCTATGCATAATATACTTTCTTATGTCAGCTGCCTTACGCTTGTTGATTAACTTCGAAAGTTCTGCCAGTTCTATTCTAGCTGTAGGGTTAGGGGCTTTCATAGATTGGCGTTTCTTGATCAGATCTTTTGTCTCCTGCGATAGCTTAGTGGTATCCTGTCTAACGGAGTTACCACCGACTTCTATAGCACACTCCTTAATGATGGCCACAAGATTGTCGTTCATCGCTTCAAAACTAAGTTCCTCTTCCTGAGTTAAAGCCGAATACCTGTTCTGTAGCTTGATCGGGAATACCTCTATTTTCGCTCTTACCGCTAACTCATTGATGGGCTTCTTATGTATCAGTTTCTTCCGCTCCCTCCTCAGGTCTAGGCTAATTCGAGTTCCTACCATCCTATGGTCACTGCAGCGCACCTCGCCGAGCACGTCCACATCTTCTATGATGCTAGGGTTAGCGCAGAGTAAGAAGTCTATTTCATTTCTAGCCTCGGCTTTCGGACTCCTCCACGTCAACTTTCGGCTATCGCGCTTGCGGAAGAAGGTATTCATTATCCGCATGTTATTCTATTCAGCAGACTCTACTAATAAGTCTCCCCTGCTATTCCTAGTGAATCAGGAATCCGCCTCCTAGCGCTCGTCTCTCCGCTAAGCCCCGGTAGCAAAGGACGCTTTTTAGCACTGTATATGCTTCTTTAGGCCTCCTAACTTAACTGAGCCCTATTATATCCCATTTACTGCCCGCTAATTCCTCCCATAACACTCAATAACAGGCTCGCCTGACTAGGTAATGTTCTAGCGTTAAACGTTGCCAGGTTCATATTCCAATGGTGGCCTGTCCGGAGCCAGGGATTCTTAGCACTCTCTGCTGCGTGGCGGGTCTTACCGCCGCCGTGGTCAGTTGCTTCGCAGCTGCTGGGAACTGAGGTCCTGGGTTTGACTGTTGTGTTCATATAGGAGGTTGTGGCCAAGTACTGCACCAGGGTGGCCAATCCTGCTCTGGTGAGGGAGCGCGTTACCGTTTCTGGTCGCCGCGATCAGGCTGCATTCCAGGCCTGTTTATGCAATTTTACCAGGACGCGGATTTTTTTTAGTCCGGTGTAAAATCCCAGTTAAAGATGACAACAGAGGTTGCCTTAAGTACTACAAAAATTTCTGTTGTACAGCAGGATTTTTCTGTAGTAACTACAGGTTCCTGATGGAGCGACAGGCTTTTGTGATGTACAACAGACATTTCTTGTAACTACAGAAGTACACTCTGTCGTATGTCTGTTGTTACAACAGAAAGCTGAAGCTCTACAACAGATTTTTGTAGTACTACAGAAAAATTTGTCATTACAACAGGCACCCTGTTGTGCCGACAGAAATGTTGCTGATGTAACCCGACACACTTCTGTAGTGCCACAGATAGCTTTTGAAATACTACAGAAACCTATTGCGGCAACAGGCCCCCCGTTGTCACAACAGAAGTGTTCCTGAAATAATGCGGCCAACTTCTGTTGTACTACAGAAAAATGTTGTTGTATGACAGAAACATATTACAACAGGCCCCCAACTGTCATAACAGAAGTGTTCCTGAAGTAATGCGACAAAATTCTGTTGCGCTACAGAGAATTGTTGCACGACGGAGACCTATCGTCGCAACATGTACCCAATGATGACAACAGAAATGCACTGAAATTATGCGATGCGAAAATGTTCTGTAGTGCCCAGTTGAAAAAGACAACAGGAATTGCTGTCGCAACTGCAGAAATTTCTGTTGTATGGCAGATGTTCCAGACGTTTCTGTAGTTGACAGACATTTCTGATGTCGCAACAGAAGCATTCTGTCGTGAAGACTACGAGTTCTGAAGTCTCAACAGAAACGTTCTGTCGCGACAAGAGTTATGAAGTCGGAACAACTGCTTTCTATCCTGACAGGGACTCTGACAGTACGACAGCAATTCTGACGTCGCAACAGAAACATATTCGATCGCGACTGCCAAGAGTCCTGAAGTCGCAACAGAAGCGCTTTCCGCCGCGGCACTTAAAAGAATTGTATGTCAGTTTCGCATCGGTGGTGTACATTGTACTTTTCGCTTGCGCGGTGTTCAATTGCGCTTCTCTGAAGCCGGCAGGGCTGATAGCACCGACACCGGTATTAAAGTCGACGTGGCCAATTGTTATAATTGTGCCGTGACGCTACGGCACCAGCAACGCCCTACCGGCCTTCTCAAAATCGGCCGCTGATCAAAATCATACCATCTGCGGGAATGGCTGCGTATCCGTTTCATTCTATTCGGTAAGATATGGCACACAGGCCCGCGGACACAGGCCCGCATGTGCGGTTACACTGGCACATTAGCTAATTTCCCAAAAATATTGCACAAGCTTATGCGAAGAGAAAAAGAAGTTTTGGGTTGCTCCACAATATTGCGTGAAAAGCTGTCACGCTCGGGTCTCATTAATCTGGTACAGCGCTGCTGTGAGAAGCCAGCATGCTGTCAGAATGCAGACTCATCCAGGAGTGTTTATGTAGCTATTCTGCATTGAACACACGAATAATATGAGCGTTCAAAAGTGTAAAGAGCGAGAGACAACTGTAAAAATTAGCAGTGACAAGCCTAACAGTGTCCCTGGTCAACATTGTCTATTTCTGAATTTCTTATACAATATGTGTATCGTACGGCAAAATCGATGTTCTCGCACTCCAAGATGTACCTGTCGATGGTGACAACACTTTTGCTCCTCTAGAGATGCGGCAGTTGACACGGTGGAGTGAAAGGGTATCTTGGCTTTTAAAATACAAATGGAAACAGCAACGTAGACAGCGATTTTTACTGTTAACATAGCCAAAATGCACTCTGACAGTCATGTGCCGCGTGGTGCAGTGGGAAGATGCTGGGCTCGGGATCCTCAGGTCCAAAGATCGAATCCCGGGCGAGAAGTTTTTTCTTTTTTTACTCATACATTTACATATCCTTAAAGAGGTTTCTGTCAATTTTTAATTAAATATTGATCAGGAACTGCAGGACTTTCGGCTACAGGACGTCACACTACAAACAACTGAACTACAGACGACAGAACAGCAGAAAAACAACGTCCCAAAATGCGACAGACTGAAAATTTCGCTTTGTGCTTTTCAACTGGGATTGCGCGGCACCGCGATTCGAACCACGGGCCTCTTGTACGTGAGGTGTGTGATCTACCTCTACGCCACCGCTGCACCTCATATATATATATATATATATATATATATATATATATATATATATATATATATATGGTTACGTGAAGCTGAAGCCGAATACTATATACAATTTATTCACAGGGAAGCTCACGGAGGCCAAAATGGCGACGCTATTTCAAACCGGCACACACGTCGTCTTCGTCCTCCTCAGTGCAGCCCCACTGTGGCGGCTTCTACGTGGCAATATATATATATATATATATATTGTCGCAACGAGGTGGTGAAAGAAAGAAGAGGACGACGTTAGCCAAGCTGCCGCTGCCGCGAGACCGCTCTTCAACAACCGCGCCTATCAACCAGATTCATCTGGTTCTGCATTAAACGCCTCGTGTGTAACATTTGGTGGAGCTGTGCGGGGTAACTCCCACGACCTACAACGGCGTCACCAGCACAATGGCTACGCCGAAGCCGTCGCCTGGTCGGACTTTCGCCGTCACGCTCAATCATGGCCACAGAGACCAGCAGTGCCTCGGCGAGCCCAGTCCCTATCCAGCACTACCGAGAGCCACGCACATTCTCGGCGAAGGCAGAGGAAGATGTGGATGAGTGGCTAACCCATTACGAAAGGGTAAGTCAATACAATAACTGGAACGCTGCCAGTCAGCTTAGGAACGTTGTTTTCTTGTTGGCCGGCATGGCGTTGGTATGGTATGACAACCATGCGGACATGCTAACTACATGGACACGCTTCGTTGAGATCAAAAAGTGTTTCGGTGACTCGGACGCAAAGGGGAAACGTGCGGAACTCACATTGGCCCAAAGAGCTCGGGTACCCGGTGAGACTTGCACTACCTATATCGAAGAAATTTTGAAGCTGCGCCGAACCGTCAATCCTCAAATGACACAGGAAGATAAAGTGGGGCACGTGGTAAAAGGAATAGCGGAAGACGTGCACAACTTCCTCATTAGTAAAGAGAACTTGCACACTGTATCAGAACTGATACGGCACTGCCGTACGTTCGAGGCGCTGAAGACTCGCCGAATCACACCAAAGTTTGGACGGCTGGCCAATGAAACGACTATAGGAAGTGTTGACCCGAGTCCGCTCCCAGACCTTTCGTCCGCCATCCGCCAGATAGTCCGCGAGGAGCTCCAGCGACATGACGAACAGGCACGTTATGCGGCGCCACGTTGCAGCTCCTCCGTTTTCCGAGACACTCTTTGGGAACCCATTTCGGCTACTTGGAACCACTCGGTGAACGTCGCGGATCTTAACGGCTCCAGAGACGCACCGCATTACATTACGACCTAACCACCACGCAATGATTCGCCCCCTCAACGTTTTGATCCACGCCCACGCAGCTTTCGTCGACGAAGACTCACCACTACCTATGACTTTCAAGGGGAAGAGCCTCGTTACCCGCAACCGATGTCTTCGGCAGAATACTTCAATCCGCATTCAGAAGTTCGCCCTTCGCCAGTGTGTTACTGCTGCGGCATGCCTGGCCATATAGCTAGGTGCTGTAGCTGACGCCAAGCATCAAACTACAGATCGTCAGCGCCGACTATGCGGTAGCGGTCGTACAGTGCGCACTCAGTGGCCAGGAGCCTACACTTCAGGAAGCCACTTTCGAAAGGACCGATGCACCGCCCAGGAGACCTACTTTGGAAAAGAAAGAATCCGGAACCGCTACCGCTTGCCTGCCTCCGACCACACTCTGACGCCACCACTAGCCTTCCGAGCCTCCCGATCACCATCCCCTCGGCCGCGATTCACGTCACCATCGCCTCGGCGTCGGTTCGTGTCGCCGCCGCCGGGAAACTAGCCAGCGCGGCCGATGGAGGTGAGGTCGTTGGAAAATGTGTGCTGCCGGCTCAACTGCCTCCAACTATTTTCATGCTAACGAATAAGGTTCATGTACTGATTGATGGGGTCTCTGCAATGGCTTTAGTCGACACGGGAGCAACTGTCTCGGTCATGAGTGGGGGGTTTAAAGGCCTTCTGGGACGCAAGGTTATGTTTCGTTGGGACCAGTGCACAAGTTTCCGTGGAGTCAGTGGTGAATCATTATACCCGGTTGGTGTGTGTAACGTGGATGTGTCCTTGGGTGGGAAGTTTTTAATGCAGAGTTTACTGTTCTTCCTCGCTCGTCGCATGACGTGATTCTGCGGATTGACTTTTTGCAATTGTGTGGTGCGAATGTTGACTGCCGGACGGGAGAACTCAGTGTCGACACCAATGTTTCACCTGTGCTCTTTGAAAGTGAAGCTTACCCGGATAGTGTGTTGTGCGTGTCTGAGGATACAGTTGTGCCCGCCTTATCCGCGATGCGTGTTGCGTCGCCTGTTCATCTCCGACTCCTATCTCGTTTGATGCTGCAGTGGAACCTGTACATCGGAACTGCCTCAAGAAAAACATGTTAGTTCCGCACTGCGTGGTCTCAGTGACAAACGGATGCGCGGGGCTGTGGGCGCTAAACTGTTCAACTGAAGCGGCAGTGCTACCTCAAGGCCTAAAGATTGCCACGTTTCAGGAAGACTCGCCCGTATCGGTGGCAGTACTTACAGAACTCCCCGATGGAGTAGCAACCAGTGTCTCAAGCCCCGGGAGCTCGAAGATACTTTCCATGATTGATAAGCCACTCAGCGACCACGAGCGTGGAGTTTTGATGGCCCTGCTTACGAAACATAACTCGGTATTCGACTTTGCGCAGCACGATGGCCCGCCATTAATTCCTGCGTCCAGAACTCGTCACCGAATCAACACAGGAGCCACCCCATGAAATTACATCCATTCATCTTATCTTACCAGGCGATAAATCTGCCGGACTGGACGGAATTTACCCACGCATACTTAAGGAAAACAATGATATCTTGGTACCCATCTTTTGCAAACTTTTTAACCATTCATTAAAATGTGCAAAGTACCCCTCCGCACTAAAGATTCCCAAAGTTGTCCCGGTATACAAAGATGGAGACCGATCCAACCCGTCAAGCTACATACCCGTTTCTATCCTAAGTGTTATTAATAATATTTACGAAAAGATTTTATCCAATTATATTTGCAAATTCTTAGAAAAATATAACTTACTCTGTCAACAGCAACATGGATGTCGAAAACATCATTCAACGGCATCTGCAGTCCTAAACCTGACTCAATTATTTAATACAGCATTACATGAAAACGAACTGGCCGCTGTTGAATTTGTTGATTTCAAGAAAGCGTGTGATACCATGGATCACGCTGTTATGCTCAACAAATTAAATCACTATGGATTTCGCGGTGAAGCATGCAGCTTACTTTCCAGTTACATCAAAAACCGTCAACAAGCTGTAGTTATCAATAACATCATATCATCACTTAAATATTTACAGACCAGGGTTCCTCAAGGATCCGTTTTAGCCCTATTGAAAAAATATGTATGAGAATTTCACGAGAACTTCTGTACGCTATTATTGCTCCGTAGACTCGACGACGTCGTACATCGCATGTGTACGAGTGGACATCGTCAATGAACGAGATCGTTCTCGTGTGGGTATATTAAACGAGATTATTCTCGCATAGCTGTGCTTGACGAGATAGTTCTCGCACGGCGATGCGAAATGATATCGTTCTCGTTTGTGTATGCTACATGAAAATGTTCTCATTCAGCTATGCAAAATGACACCATTCTTGTTTAGCTGCATTCTACAAGTGTTCGCATTTGTGTTGAATGAGTTCTTTTGTTCATGCAATATTGTTGGTGAAGTTCCACACAGTAACACATTCTGCCAACATTGCAGCGATTAATTTCGATCTCGTGAGTCGGCCGATGTGCCAGCTCAGAGACAAAGAGGACACTTTTTAGGGCCCACAATTAACACAAACCATCTTTATTTTGTATTCCGAAGCATCGTGGCCAGGTGCTTGTTCAGGTCCTTCAGCCTCCTTGCCTCCGTATCCACAGTGTTCGGCGTTTTTGAAACAGTGCTCGTATGCATCTGCACAAAAATGTAAACAAAGCAGCCGGCCCTGTTAGATTACAACAAGCCATTGGAACTGACATGCACAATAGGTAGCTCCACTGCATAACTGATTGGGCTGGTTCTTGCATGATATTGTGTGTAAAGCGTAAACATCTCACAGAGAAACAGGAAAAAGAGAACACGGAGGCCTATGAGTTTTCTACCTACGTAAATTGATATTTCAAGATTAACCACAGCAGTTGAAAGCAAGTGCTCGTCCTCGCATTGTCTTGTTCTCGTCTCTGTTAAATGTTCGTGTTTCACAAAGAATAGAAATGGCTGCAGAATTGCAATACAAGACCACTGAAATAGTCTAATACTTTTCCACAAGTATTTTACATTAAATGAACAAGTATAACCAGCACAATGCGTTGGCGGGCTAGTTGGTGCGAATCCATGAATACTTTGTTTAGCGCGAAACGACACACACAAGAAAGACGACAGGACAAGGCGCTACTCTGAACTGACAGCATTTTATTGCGTCACTCCTTTATAGACTGCTCAAACCAAAGGAACATGCGCAGTGAGCACCATGCGGTGGAGCCACCAACAACATCCGATCCAAAGAGCGCACTCATGCGACAGAATCCAAAAAACCAAATTCAGCGCTGTGCAAAGTTAAGGAAAGCACACTACTGCACTGCGACTCCAATGACTTAATGAAAAATGCTTCCGATAACTCTCGGGCGGTGGTGTCACGGCTCTTTTTCAAGATCGTGGTATCAGAAAACATGGGTTTGCATTTGGACGTTTTACAATGCTGAGCCAAATGGGAACCTTTGCCTGTTGCTATGGATCATGTATGGCTTATGTTCTCTAAGGCGCTCGTTAACACAGCGGCCTGACTGCCCTACATACACTTTGCCACATGACAAGGGAATCTTATATAAACGACACCGACGCTGCATTCTACAAACTTCACATAGCTCTTTTCACAATCAGGTTTTTTACTTATTTTAGAAATACGGCAGCACAACATTGACAGTTTCTGAGGACCGGAAAACACTACCGGAATTTGGTATTTAGTGGCGACATTCTTTAGATTGTGAGCCACTCTGTGGCAATACGGCACAACTTCAGGCCTCTTCTTTTGTGTGATGCAGTTACTTTTGTGCCGCTTCCCTTTCAGTTTCTGAAGCAATACTTCCGAGACTGATGTTACCACCACACTTGGGTAACCAGCAGTCTGCAGCCTATTTAACTGTGCAATGAAACTCATGTTCGCAGAGTGATGACAAGATTGCATTAAGGAAGATTCTAAACACATCAAAGCAATGGCGCGTTTCACAGTCTTTGAGTGCGCAGACGCATAAGGTAAAAGTTCCTTACGTGCGCGTGGCGAGTACATCCGACAGGCGTGGCCTGTTTGTAAGGATAGCTGCAAATCTAAAAACTGGAGTTTACCGTCCCTAGATAGCTCATGTGTGAAAGTTAAACCTTTGCCATTGTCATTGAAAAGTGTTAAAATATCAGCTACCGTCACGGAGCATTCGTTGTTGGTCTGTTTTATCACAACAAGAAAATCGTCAACATATCTAAAAATTTGAACCGAGTCATTGTTTAAGGCACTCTTAAGAGTGCGGTCGACAAAAGATAAAAAAATATTACAAAGAGCAGGCGCCACACATGAACCAATACACACACCATTTTTCTGGATAAAAAGGTTATTTTCGAACAGGATAAAAGTTGCACTTAAATAAAATTCAAGAAGGGACATGAAACCTTCTGAAGACAACCCGGTGGCATCGCAAAAATCTACCTCGCCACTTTCTTCGATGCACGTCATCACACTGCGAAATAGCTCATCATGCGGTATTGAATAGTAAAGATCTTCGACATCAACAGAAAAAATGTCGGCTACTGAATGGTTGTCTTCCAGAAAGGAAACAACATCGAAAGAATCCTTTATGCCATAAGGATCATCAATAGTTAAATGCTTCAACTGTTTTTGCAAAAAGCGGCTAACCAAAACCTGCCAATAGTTGTTTTCACTGACTATTGTACGGAAAGGCACATCCGGTTTGTGTGTTCTTGCAGTGAAAAAAAAAACATCTAAAGCAAGTACCTTACATTGTTTACCATCTTTCACAATCTTGGTGAGGCCTATATTTTCCAACAAAGAAATGGCTTTGCGTTTTACCTTCTGAGCTTTCTCATTTGCCAGAATGAAGTGTTTGTTGACAGCCTCAATGGCTTTTCTGTTGAAGACAGCAGACGGAGCTATCACAAACCCGCCCTCTTTGTCACTCAGTAACAGCCGCAGTTCATTGTCTCTAAAGAAAGATACTGTCCTTTTGATCACAGCTGTCGAAGGTGGCGCGCTCCCAGTGGCGGTCCTACGAAGGTTGTCCACCCTATCGAGGAGGCACCGCTCCTGGTCCTCTAGTTCTGCTTTCCTTGCGATGCGCCTGTTCAAAGCCAGTAGCTCATGTGCAGGAATTCTTGGTTCCGTGCTGTACTTCGGCCCATTCTTTAGCAATGCAGCAACTTCGTCAGGAAGCCTGACGTCACCGAGTACCTGGAAACCAGTGGTGACCGGTTGCGTTTTTTCCTTTCTGCACGGTAGTCTGGACCGGAGGAGTAGCAGCAGCTGTGTCCACCAGAAATCTGTAGTCCAAGTTGATAGAAGTCTGTAGAAACGAAACTTCTTCTAGGCCACAATAGGTGCATCGCGCGAGTAGCACACAGCTCTGAACCAGTCGTACAGAAGGTGTACCTGCCCCCAAATTTCAGAACGAAGAATCCGACACATTCGCCGCACGTGACCGACGGAAGGCCTGACGTTCCCGAAGAGACTCGCCACATCTTGAGGAACATGTCCATTCTTCATGCAGAACGTAAGCATCCTTGCACGGCACACAGCAAAAGCTATGTGACTGACCAGAACAGCAGGATCAGGAGACAAATATCAGTGGGCCCTGATATTTGTGTGTCTGTGTCATAGGCCTCACCAAGATTGTGAAAGATGTAAAACAATGTAAGCTACTTGCTTTAGAGGTTTTTTCACTGCAAAAACGCACAAACCGGATGTGCCTTTCCGTACAATAGTCAGTGAAAACAACTGTTGGCAGGTTTTGGTTAGCCGCTTTTTGCAAAAACAGTTTAATCATTTAACTATTGACGATCCTTATGGCATAAAGGATTCTTTCGATGTTGTTTCCTTTCTGGAAGACAACCATTCATTAGCCAACATTTTTTCTGTTGACGTCGAAGATCTTTACGATTCTATACCGCATGATGAGCTATTTCGCAGTGTGATGATGTGCATCGAAGAAAGTGGCGAGGTAGATTTTTGCAATGCCACCGGGTTATCTTCGGAAAGTTTCATGTCCCTTCTTGAATTTTATTGAAGTGCAACTTTTATCCTGTTCGAAAATAACCTTTTTATCCAGAAAAATGGTGTGTGTATTGGTTCATGTGTGGCGCCTGCTCTTTGTAATATTTTTTTATCTTTTGTCGACCGCGCTCTTAAGAGTGCCTTAAACAATGACTCGGTTCAAATTGTTAGATATGTTGACGATTTTCTTGTTGTGATAAAACAGACTAACAACGAATGCTCCGTGACGGTAGCTGATATTTTAACACTTTACAATGACAATGGCAAAGGTTTAACTTTCACACATGAGCTATCTAGGGACGGTAAACTCCAGTTTTTAGATTTGCAGCTATCCTTACAAACAGGCCACGCCTGTCAGATGTACTCGCCACGCGCACGTAAGGAACTTTTACCTTACGCGTCTGCGCACTCAAAGACTGTGAAACGCGCCATTGCTTTGATGTGTTTAGAATCTTCCTTTATGCAATCTTGTCATCACTCTGCGAACATGAGTTTCATTGCACAGTTAAATAGGCTGCAGGCTGCTGGTTACCCAAGTGTGGTGGTGACGTCAGTCTCGGAGGTATTGCTTCAGAAACTGAAAGGGAAGCGGCACAAAAGTAACTGCATCACACAAAAGAAGAGGCCTGAAGTTGTGCCGTATTGCCACAGAGTGGCTCACAATCTAAAGAATGTCGCCACTAAATACCAAATTCCGGTAGTGTTTTCCGCTCCTCAGAAACTGTCAATGTCGTGCAGCCGTATTTCTAAAACAAGTAAAAAACCTGATTGTGAAAAGAACGACGTGAAGTTTGTAGAATGCAGCGTCAGTGTCGTTTATAAGATTCCCTTGTCATGTGGCAAAGTGTATGTAGGGCAGCCAGGCCGCTGTGTTAACGAGCGCCTTAGAGAACATGAGCGATCCATACCAACAGGCACAGGTTCCCATTTGGCTCAGCATTGTAAAACATGCAAATGCAAACCCATGTTTCGTGATACCACGATTTTGAAAAAGAGCCGTGACACCACCGCCCGAGAGTTATCGGAAGCATTTTTCATTAAGTCACTGGAGTCACAGTGCATTAGTGTGCCTTCCTTAACCTAGTAAAGCACTGAATTTGGTTTTTTGGATTCTGTCACATGAGTGCGCTCTTTGGATCGGATGTTGGTGGTGGCTTCACCGCATTGTGCTCACTGCGCATGTTCCTCTGGTTTGAGCGGTCTATAAAGGAGTGACGCAATAAAATGATGTCAGTTGAGAGTAGCGCCTTGTCCTGTCGTCTTGTGTGTGTCGTTTTGCGCTAAACAAAGTATTCATGAAGCATAACCAGCTCATGCAAGTGAATACACAGATTTCACAGCTTTTTGCTACCGCACTGCGGAATATGCAGATGGAAAACACTGCATAAATGCCAGTGCAGAATTGTTTATAGGAAAGATTAATGCACCTTTAATACCACTATAGAAACTAAATGACAGTTTTTGTTAGCATGTTAGAGCACTCAATATGACCAGCTTCTATTACATAACATTTCAGCTGCTGTCTGGCCCTGCTCCCGATACTGCACTGGTCAAACATAGGTGCAACCACACTCTTCAATGGCTTTTTGTATTATTGCGTCAGCTTCTTAAGGCTAATTTTAGCCCCCCCCCCCCAGTTATCTGGGAGCCGTTGCATCACAGTGACGACAGCTGAGACAAGGATCTGTTTGTACGACAAGGTTAATCTTCCTCTTTTGCTTACTTAAACCTCCCCTCACTTTACTAATTATGTGGCACAGCAACATAATTGTTATATGCTGCCTCTTTAAAAATGCCTAATTTATTGTACAGGCAGAAATAACTTCGCTAACCGCAGCACTACTCAATTGTCATTAAAAAGAATATCTTACTCCTGAAGCAGTGCAACAACTACAGCTACCAAACTGGTTGTTTGCTGGTGCAAAATATTAATAAGCTTACCGGCTAATGTAAAAACTACAATATTTTTATCGTCATATCAGCATTCATAGTAGCCATGCCATGTGTCGCATTCGCAGTTGTGCAAGCAACATGCATTGCCGATTTATCTGTTAGCATTGCCCTTTCGCTTCTCGCTTGATATTGCTGGGCAAGCAGTCAAACTGGATAGTTAGACACTGCCTGTCACCTCCTTACCTTCCTTATGAATTGTGCATTAAATGAGGATTTTTTCTTGGTGAAACAGTTCTAGTTTGAGGCCTAAACAAGCTCCAAGGGAGTTTGTATTTAAGGAGTGTAACCATCCTCTGAAAACATGTACATGAGGAACACTGCAGAAAGAGCACTTCAAAAAAAGAACACGAGTGTATTTATCCCCAAGGCCAAACCTTGTGTCTTCTTAAATATTTATCAAGTCAAACTCAAAATTGGCACTGAGGTGCAAGGTGTCCACAACACATTACCTTGTGAAAGCACAGTGGTGCCTGGATGTTGTGGGACCAGCTCGGACGTGGAGATCAGCACTGATCAGCAACACTGCAGTCTCCTTACAGCTTTTCTGCAGGCCCAGCCACACCTGCAATAAAACAAGTGAGCTTGGTGCCACAAAGTACTGTATTTACTCGCATAATGATCGCATTTTCTTGTAAAAAAAATGGTCACAAATTCACGTGTGTGATCATTATGCCGGTTAAATTTCCCGCAAAAAGAATTTTTTTTATCCCGCGTTTGCTGCGGGATGGCAATAGGTCAAGAAATAAGTGGCTGCCACTGTATGTACTGCGGGACACCGAAACAAAAGTGGCGGCCAGCATAGCAAGCTGAAAACACCAAATGCGCCGAACGCGATTTTTTTTTCTCTCGAGTACATTACTTGCATTGAAAGTTTTTTCCATATCAGTAATGAATAATATCGTTAATATCGGTAAGTTTGTGGCAATAACGTCACCATGTCCACTATGAGGGGGCAGAAACAGATGGGCACGCTTAGCTGCCAGTGACATAGAAAGACACGGCGGGCATGCTGCAGAAACTGCGGCATTTGTCTTCACTACTATCCTAATACAGCACGTTTGTGCTAAGGGTGGGCAAATATCTTAGCTGTGTTACAAGTGTCGGCGTATGGATAGGGTACACTTCTAACGTATCAGTGTAAATGTGGCTGCTATTGTTGCCGCTCGTGATTTGTTGCGTGCCCACGAGTGCAGATGAGAAGAATCGAAAGGCATCTTTTTTGTTGCTGTTGACCACAACCATTACAAAGCCTACACATAATAAAGGCAATTTTGGTTGTAGCTTTTTTGTCATGGAAGTGCGGAAAGTAATGAAAGGAATGAAAACGAGCATCTGCTTAAAAATGTTTGGTGCGTGCAGACCACTTGGTTTATCTTGAAGAGTTGTTCGCGTAGCATTCGACAGATGGTAAGCGCGATCATTAATAGCTAGACTTGGCACATGACATATCGCTGCAGCAAGTTAGGGGTGCAATCATTACACAGGAAATAAAAAAAATCGAATTTGGATGACAAAATTCAGGGCTGCGATCATTACGTGAGTGCGATCATTATGAGAGTAAATACGGTAAATATAGAAAGTGACACTGTGAACAAAGCAATACTTATTAGGTATGAAATGCTGATATTCGCCCGTAGAAAGCTTTAAGTAACAAAAGCCTGCAAGATAAGAAAAATGCAATGTATGGGCCATCTGTACAAGAACATTAATCAAAAATCCCTTCATTTTTTAGTCCCTTCTCCTCCTCATGCATAGATGGCAGTCAGGTTAAGTAAACTGGACCAGATTGCCACATAGTGTAAGCAAAGGTGGTCACTTTGTGGGCCAATTATGATGCAATAGCACAACATGCATCCCTACAGTTGTTTTAATGTGTTCCGTAATGCTAGCCACCTTGTAGGCCCTACAGTGTCATAGCATCCATAACTTTAACAGCGTTACCCAGTAGGGATAACCAATAAGTGTTCACAGCAGCACAACTCAGCATATCTATCAGGAGGCTTTCGTTACACTTTTACAATTCTCCTCTTATGGCTTCATCCCAATTTTTGTCAATACAAGCTTGAAGCCTCTGCACAATCTGAATGCACCAGGGCACTATAAAAATACCACATCTTCCTACCCAATTCCATGTTTAATATAAGACTGGAAAGTTCACTATCATGTGCAGAACAAGCCAAATTGTTCTGGAATCAAGTAATCTTCCACTACCTGTGAAAAAAAAGCATGCAAGAAAGAGTACGTCGAGCACAGGGGTGTTGATGGATATTAAATACCACTGTCGTGCAGTAGACACCATGTCAACAAAACAGGCCAATGTATAAATGACTGGATCTGTAACCATGTCAACTGAATGCTCAGGTCATTTGGTGGTGCAAAGCTCACTTGCATTATTTTGTTTGAAAACTATGCAACTGTGGCAATGTGTTACGAGCATAGGGCTGGCAAGATTTGTGAGCCTTTCCTTACATGTGTTACAGAGAATCTGCGAGTTGGCTCGCCCTCCAGTGGATTATCAGATAGCAAGACTGCTTATTTATCATTGTAAAACAAGTGTCATAGTAGCCATGCTTCTTTTCGCAGTTGTGTGAGCAACATACATTGTCGATTTATCTGTTCTTGCCCTTTCACCTCTCACTTTATATTGCTCTGCAAGCAGTAAAATTGGATGGCTGTTAGACTGTTATGTCCTGTCACCTCCTCACCTTTCTTATGAATTGTGCATTAAATAAGGCTTTTTTCTTGGTGAAAGAGTGCTACTTTAAGGCATAAACAAGTTCCATGGGAGTTTGCATTTAAGCATCCTCTGAAAACATGTACATGAGGAACACTGCAAGAAGAACGCTTAAAAAAAAGAACACGAGTGTATTTATCACCAAGGCCAACCCTTGTGTCTTAGCATATTTCTCAAAACTGATACTGAGGTGCAAGGTGTCTATATCATATTACCTTGTCAATGAAGCAAAGCACAGTGGTGCCTGGATGTTGTGGGACCAGCTCGGACGTGGAGATCAGCACTGATCAGCAACACAGTAGTCTGCTTACTCTTTCTGCAGGCCCAGCCACACTTGCATTAAAACAAGTGAGCTTAGTCTCACAAAAGTATAATATAAAAAGTGACACTGTGAACTAAGTAATTCTTATTAGGTATAAATAGGAATGAAATGATATTCGCCCATAGAAAGCTTTGAGTTAACAAAGCATGCGAGATAAGAAAAGTGCAATGTATGAGCCATCTGTGCAAAAACATAAATCGAAGGTCCCTTTTTTCGCTTCTCTCCTCGTTTTCGTGCATAGATGGCAGACAGGTTAAGTAAACTGGACCAGACTGCCACGTAGCGTAAGCAAAGGTGGTCACTTCTTCGGGGAGCAGCCTGTAGGCTGCTTCTTGAAAGAGTATTAGAAAATGCTAATAATGCATATATGCATTATTCACAAGAGGCCTTGTTTCTCTCAGAATGCCACAGCCAATCACATATGTCAAACTGACCATTTTAAAATGCATGAAAAGTACAGCATAGCTTTGAGGGCACCCCAAACTAATGAAATTCACATCAGCCAAGTTCAGCAGACAACACCATAATCAAGCCTCTAGAAGTTGTGCATATTATTGCAAGTTGACAGAGTAATGAGGAAGAGAAGGTGAGGGAGATGGTGCCACTATAGCATAGTTCAAACTCTATCCCACATCATGTGCAGAAGGGCAAAGAATGCGCAGCTTTCAGTTATACTCTCACCTGTGACAACTGCACCAGGTTTACTGACATGCGTAACAAGCAGTATGTGATACCACGTTATTGCATCCTGCAACTGATGTGACATCAGAGATCAGCTTCAAGCTTGACGCTAAGCTATACTAGGGACACATAATGAACTGGCTACATTAAAATCTAAAGCAAAAGTGTTGAACATTGTTTGCCAGCCTGTGCACTTCATATTTTACAAAAATTCTAGACAGAAATCCTGTGTTGGAAAGAGAGCACGCACTTTCCTAAAGCTTTCTCTCAGCATCCACACTTTTCTATGCATACATTATTAACCATTATTTACCTTGACACACTGTACACAAGCAGCACACTTGGAAAAGCAGAAACTAACATGTTTTTAGATCAGTGAGTTTTTCTCAGTGCTTTTGTTGCTGCAAACTTAGCCTGCTTCTGGAACGTATCTTAATGAACTTACCTAAAGCAAGTGTCCCTTTGCTAATTTTATTAGGGATTTTTCATTGCTAGCAACTAAGAAAGCAAAGCGCCAGGACTATTTTTTACGTGCATTTTCGCAATCCTATGCCACCCCATTTCTCAGCAGCTTTAGAACATCTTCACTAATAAAACTTCGTTCTCATTACTTAATGGAACATTAGTAAAATTGTAGAATAGCAAGAATTTATAAATTGCATGAGAGACTCAGAAAAGTTGACAGGTGCCAAATACACGAACAGACCCTAGAACACATAAATGGCTGTGACCGTTTAGTACGTACCTTGTCAAAGCAGGCAGATCAGATGCTTTGTCGTGCTGTTCAAGCTGCATAGTGCCGCAGCCTATGTGGTGCAGAGATGCCTCCGTCTCAGGAAATTGTGACATCCCTAAACAATAAATGTTCAGTTTATTGTAATCACTGCTGAAACTGCAAACTTGTGATTTGACAACATCGCGTCAAATTGGGGAAAGCTCTCGTACAGCCAGCTACATGAAGCTGCATCCGCTTAGAGAAATTAAATATTTCATTCTTACATCACAGGCGGTTATTCAACGTGTCAAAGGCACGAAAACAAACAACACTAAACACAAGAAATACAGGTTGCCTTGGCGACAACCTATAAGCATCAAAGTTTGCATCCAAGCTAAAATCTTCTCACGAGTCAGATCATTTGGATGCCGTCGCGCGTTAACGTTAGCTGTGAAAACATCTGCGCAACACATCAACGTACTTCTAGAATTGTCTATACGATTTCTTGCTGAGAAATTACGTATAGAAGCAGTGACATTTCCTGCTTGAATTTTTTTGCCCGTTCAGACGAAGCGATGACCCGGCGCTAGCATACTTCATAACAAAAAGAAAATAAACAATAGATGAAGCACTTAGAACATTAACCTCGGGGTAATTTTCCTGAAACTTTTTGCTAAATGTGCACTCCGATATCGAACGAACATTAGGAAATCACTGTTATTGTTCTTGTAGCTGTACTAATCATCTTCTGCTGCGCATGACAAGGTACAGTGCTCACGGAATGAAACGCGACACGGAGCATTTAGTAAAGCCCTGCAAACGTGCAAAGTACGCGAGAGAACCATGTCATGTCGCAAGGAATTTGGTGACCAAAGGTGACGAGGACTCCGATGTACGTGTACGCACCAAAATTACGTCGATGTGACACGAACTACAGCCGGTGAAAACGAATATATGCGCATTACTAAGCCCTAAATTGACGCGTTTCATTCCGTGAGCACTGTACACTACATGAACCATAAGAATGCGCAAGGCGCCCGACTTACCGTCTGAGGCGAGCGCTCCTTCGTGTCCGTTCACGCCGCATCGACTGCACCAACAGTCCGTCCAGCGTAGTGTTGAATTGCGGTGAACTACAGCACGCGATAGCACAACTATCAACACATTCTTCCGTGCACTGTGACCCGATGCGGGAGCGGCGAGACAAAGAAGCGCGAATTGACCGCACTACGATAATCAACAACGGCGCACCGCAAGAAACATACAGCGAGCTAATAGCGTTGCACAGGCCCCAGGGCTTAGTGATCGTTATTTCACACAAAAAAAGGAGCACATGTTCTCTAAGCACCGCGTAAATATGATCAAACGATCAGCACCACATCGGCCGCCCGCCGCAACAACGCCTATAGAGCGATGGCCTATAGTCCTCTTTAAGTACCCCAATTCCTCGGCTATGCGCACCATGCAGCCCGCTGCCGTTCCCGCCACCGCAGCACTGCCATCGACCTCCGCGCCAAGCATCCGAGCGTCGTCTGCTATAGCCTGGCACAGTTATGGTTGTTAGTCGCGGCACTCGGCATTTACATGGTGCTCGCTGAATAAAGCAGCCGTTATATCTTTCTGTTGTTGTTTAAGCTGAAGTATAATATTCTACAGACACCATACCTGAGAGTGCACGTCCGAAGAAAGTGAGATGGAAAAAAAGGTGGGCCTACAAACCAAAGTGCACACGCAATGTTAACGCTTGGTGACCCACACGTCGCCGGTACTGGCGTCTCCATGAGCGCAAAACTTGGACCGGACGCAAAAGACCTCGACCGCCAGCCACGTGCCCGAGGACAGTTTCAAGGCACACGCAATGAGAAAATAAAATCGGCTACAGCACAAGAAGCGCAAACACCCGCAAGTAACGTGCACATGTCAGCAGAGCAGCGCCGCTCACTTGGTGCAGAGCTCGATCGCAGCGCCCTCACAGTCCCCGGAACAAGTCGCGCCCTGCTCGAAAGGAAGACTCGCGCAACTGAGAAACTACTTCGGTCCGAAATGAAGGGAAATGACGTCGTTTGTTTACTTCGCCGTCTGTGGTTCCGGTAACTGTGATCGCATGAGTAGCGTGGGTAGTAGAGGCGTATTATTTCCATGTTTTTGCGTGTTTTAGGCGGCCTTTTTCAACAACTTTGCTGACATTGCTTTCAACAGTGAGGACAGCCTGTGGAGCAGCCCTATCAACCGGACAGGGCCGTAAAATCTGTTTGAAGTTCGCAGCACATCGTCGTTTGGTTTGTGAATGTTAGAAGGTGTTCGTTTCTCAGCGGCGTAATCGACGACGGATTTGGCGTCGAGTGGTGTGCGCTTTGTTCCGGCTTGTGCGCCGTTCTACGGATGTGTACTGTTAATGAGTGGTGCTGTTTGTGCATCGGGAAATGGTGCCACGCCGGTGGGATTTGCTTTTTTGTAAAAACATCCGTGCCGTCTTTGTCGAGTGCTTCCGGAAACTGCTCGCCTTTTGTGCGTGCGTGTGTGTGTGTATGTGTGTATGTGTGCGCGCGCGCGCGCGCTTCTGATATGCGTGGAACGCGTAGGAACGTCCGTACAGTCTTTCGCGAGTGCTTTCGGAAACTGCTCGCATTCTGTCTGTGTGCGCACGCGTGTGACATTCGTCGTTATTGCGATTTGCAAAGGTGTTTTTCATTTGGTGACTGCGTCTGCGAATACCAGGATGTGATACACGTTCGTCATTTAGAGACGCTGCTTCAATGTAGGGTCACTTACATTTTGGCTGCTTGGAGGTCAGCTTTCAACGCATGGCAAGGCATTGCAGTGCGCTTAACCATCATTGGCACACGAACTGCTTTGTTATTTCTCCTTTAATTTCAAATTCAGTTTTGTGTAGTATGTAGGGAGATAATGGTCACCAAGATGCGACGCTCATCTCGTTTTTTGCCACTGCTGTGCACATATGAGGATTTTTTACTAGGTCAAGCCCTCTCAGCAAGTTGTGAAACACTTAGTGCAAATAATTTTTCACAGCAGTAACTGTGATCATTACCACAATTGATCACATGACATTTTTAGGGATTGTTATTTAATTACAATATTTTTAATTTATTTGTGACAAAGTGCGATGGATTTTGACTGCTATTTTGGCTATCTGTTCACCAACCTATTTATACTGTCTTGTGGTTCTGCTTTTTATTTTTATATGTGGGCATGCATGGCCAATCGCACGCTTGCCTTCTACAATTGGACATAAACAGGCACTAACATGCTCTTAGCAGATTTGTATTTGACAGTATTGTGATTGACGCACTTGGCCATTTGGAAAATATGCAGGTTCAAGTTCGCCCTTATACTACCTCTGACTGATATATCTGATGCAAGCAATATTATTAGGATGTGACTAAGTGCATACATAATTTATCACTGATCAAACTGCTTGCAATAAACTTTGCCAACTCGTCCTTGTTTGAAGCATCTCCAAAGTGCTATAATCACATTGCCAGATTATTTTATTGCGTGCACAAACAAACATGTAACATTTTATTATGAAACTTTTATGGTACCTGACTCCTATATTGCAATAAAATCTTAGGCAGATCTACTCTCTGTACTAGGGATTCAAACTCTGCTGATAGCTTTTGACAATATCATTGTGCTATCCAGTGCTTACTGGCTGGTCGAGGAATGCGTCATGCAAAGGCAGTAGTATCGCCATAAGTGTTCATCCGAGAATATGTCCCCAAGTGAAAATCATTGCATCAAAAGTACCGACACCAGCTTTGATGGGGATGAAATTCCAGAAGTTGAGCTCTGAACGTCTTATTTGCTCTGTAGTTTATGCTGGTATATATGTGTCATAATGATTCAATGTGATCATACAGCACATTGATCACACTCTTGCATTTACTACGAACAGCTCATAAATCTGACTGTCATTAATGAGCTTTTGTATGCACTACGACTTAAGTGCACACACTTTTTATACAATTCAGTCATCTTCAAAGATCAAGTTGCTCATACGACTACAGTGCGTACACATCACATGCCACCTCACACACGTCATACATAATCTCGTCAGGTCTACACAACTCATCGCACACATGTCACTCGAGCTCTATGCATTCATATCGCACATCGCATAAATCTCGTGCACTTCGTAAATGTCTGCGTAGCACATCACACAGATCTCGCCTGTTTTCTCTGCGAGTTCGTTCAATATGCATTTCATATCGTTCTTTTCTCGTCAAATCTGTGCGACATGCATCCATCTCGTTCTATTTCTCGTCAAATCTGTGCGACATGCATACATCTCGTTCTATTTCTCACACAAATTTTTCAATAGGGAGGGCACATGTTATTTTCGTTATACTTGAATGATTTGCCGAAGGTCCTAAGTTGCTGTGATATTTTAATGTATGCTGATGACACTGCGATCACAGTAACAGCTGAAAACCATGAGGATCTAGAAGCAAAGACAAACGCTGAATTGAAAAAAATGACAAGCTGGTTTTTTACCAACAAACTAACGTTTAATTCAAGCAAAACCAAATATATGGTATTTAGCTCACGAGCAAAAGTCATTGACAGCTTCCAAATTAACATTTTCATTAACGACCGCTCACTAGAGCGAACACACTCATTTAATTATCTTGGTGTCATTCTAGATGAACTTCTTTACTGGAAAAATCAGATTAGCGCCGTCTGTTCAAAGTTTGCTTCTGGCTATTATGCCTTATTACAGGCCCGTGATTGTTTTAACACACATGCACTGCATACCCTTTATTTTACCCTTATTAACAGTCATCTAACATACTGGGTAGAATCATGGGGTTTGACATACAACACTTACCTTGATCCTATCCGGCGATTACAAAAACGGGCTATCCGAATTATAACACAAAGCAAGTATACTGAACCAAGTAAACCATTTTTAAAGTTATTAAATATCCTTCCTTTTGATCTTTTGCGGTCTTTAAAGATAGCGCTGTGTGTAAACAACATAGTAAAATATACCCACCTTTCAATGCCTCCCTCTTTCACTCTCCTTCTCGACTCACGAGAAACTTCACACATAGTAACTTTAATCTGCCACCGAATAATAACATCTGCAGTGAAAGATTGCTGCAGTTTTCAGGAGACAAGGTTTGGAATGCTTTACCCCCAGAAATAAAACAGCCCCACGAAACAAATAAAGCATTAAGAACATACTTTTTGAGCCTTCTTTGATCTATGTGACAGTTGTTCGCGGTTTGTGTTTGTTGTACAGTGTTGTTCATTACAGATCTTTATTCATTCTCCTGTAAAATGCATATTATATTATTTCCTCCTCATTGTATAGTGTACTTTGGTCTTTCGCCGTGATTTTGGGCTTTACATTTTACACGAGTGTTGTGTCAATGCGATCGTGTATTTTTGTTTCTGAACCCAACACTAGCCTCTGGCTATGGGTTCAGTCAGTGTTTCATAATTTGTTTGGCAAGAGTAGAAATAAAACGAAAATGAAAAAAAAAAACTCCGGCAAACACCCTATCGTGCATCCCCGTCAGAACGCAAGATAATCAGCGATCAGGTCCAAGAAATGCTATGCAAAGCCGTCATTCGAGAATCATCTAGTCCTTGGGTGATTTTGCTGGCGAAGTGGCACTTTTTTGTATTCAGCTGAAGGCCAGCAGCTGAGAGGCATGTCAGGACTTTGTCGAGGCGCTGCAAGTGCTGATGGAAGGTCGACGAAAATATGAGGATGTCGTCAAGGTAGCGCAAGCAAGGCTTCCACTTTAGGCCCCGTAGTGCGGTGTCAATCATCCGCTCAAACGTGGCGGGAGCATTACACAGGCCGAAAGGCATCACGTTAAATTCGTAAAGTCCATCGAGTGTGACAAAGGCGGTTTTCTCCTTGCCTGCTTCATGCATGGGAATCTACCAGTATCCGGAGCGTATAGATGAAGGCTGGAGAAATACTCCGCGCCTTGTAATCAATCTAACGCATCATCGATTCGGAGCAATGGATATACATCTGTGCGGGTTGTTTTGTTCAAGGCGCGGTAGTCTACGCAAAATCGCACTAAGCCGTCTTTCTTACGCAGCAAAACGACAGGTGACGATCAAGGGCTTGAGGATAGGTGGATTATGCTACGCTTCAGCATCTCGGCAACGTGGGTATCGATGATCTGGCTTTCAGCGGACGAAACGCGATATGGCCGCCGGCGCACGATGGAAGTTCCATCTGTGTTTATGCGATGAGCCGTCGCAGAAGTCTGTCCCAGAACAGGAGAGTGGACGTCGAAGGAGTCTTTATGCTTGGATAACAACGCCGGTAACTCCTCCGTCTGCTGTGGCGTTAGATCGGAGCTGATGGTACTAGCGAGAACAGAAGCAGGGACCGGATCCATAGCTGTGGGTGGTTGTGTAACAGCAGTAGTCGAGGTAAGCACAGAGAGTGGCTGAGTGTTCAAGGCGCACATGAGAATGGCACCTTTAGAAAGCAGGACTGGCTCATTGGTTGTGTTGAGTGCAGCCAAAGTGGCCGTGCCGTTGGTGATGCGAACAAGGCTGGGTAGCCAGAGCAATCACATTGGATAAGTAACGGGCTGACGGTGCAACTAAAACATCACCATCGGTGATGTCAGAGTTAACTACAAGGAGTTGTTCGCGGCCAGCGGGCACCATACAATCGTCAGCAGTTCGTAAGCGAAGGCGGGGTTCGTGCACGTCGTCGGAATGGTCGGTCTCTATCAAGTTAACGAGGCGTTGACGGCACGAGATGAAAGCAGATGCCGAAGAGAGAAAGTCCGACCCGCACAGGAAGTCGACACTGTGAACTGGATATGGTGGCGTATCCCGTCGATCGAAACTCTAACGGTGCTTTGCGCCGATGGCCGAATCACAACAGTATTTGCACCATGAAGAAGACCACCACTGTAAGGTCTAGTAACTTTGCGTAGACGAGAGCACAAGCCAGCGTGAATAATAGAAGTAGCTGCTCCCGTATCAATCAATGCTAGGACTGGTACACCTTCTGCACACACGAATAAGGTATTGGCCGGGCACGCTGGAGGAATTGTAGTCTGTGGAAGCCATGCAGCTTTCCCTCCAAAAACTGCACCATCTAGTTTTCCGAACGGTAGTCAGGAGTGCGGGTGGCCGGTTGCAGGGCTGATGTCGAGCGTCGGAGAGGGGAGGGCGAGCAGCGGCGCCCTGGACGATAGTTGCGAGGTGCTTCGGGAGGTGGAGAAAGCGAGCGTGGGGAGAGCCGGCGCTGGTAAGGACTCGGAAGAAGCAACGGGTCTCTCTCATAAATATCGTAGCCACGGCATTCGTCCTGTTGTCGTGTTCGGCAAAAACGCGATATGTGCTGAGGAATACCACAATAATAAATGACGCGGGGTGTAGGCCGGGTAGTGTGAGATGTTATGGCAGGCTGACGGGGTGGTAGAGTCGCCAGATGGTTGGGGGCAGCAGGAGGAGGCGCTTTCCGAACGAACGCTGGTTGCATAGCCGCAACCTGAGCGTACGTGGTGGATGGCGAAGGGGGGCCACAGCTCGCAGCGCAGGTCATGGAGGACAGCTCCTCTTTGATGATGTCGCGCAGGCCAAGAACCGAATGCGTCCAGGTGTTGGCAAGTCGCGATCACATCGCTAACGGTATTTGGATTCTTGGTCGCCAGTGCGTTGAACGCGACCTGGGCAATGCCCTTTAGGATATGACGGACACGATCAGCTTCCGTCATGGTGGCGTCACCACGGCGACAAAGGGCGAGGACGTCCTCGATATTAGAGGTGTATGTTTCCCCGGGAAGATGTGTGCGTCCATGAAGCTTTTTCTTGGCGACCTCAAAATGGACGTTGGGTGCGCCAAAAATCTGCCGAAGCTGGTGCTTGAATGCCACCCAGTCAGGCAAGGTGCTCTCGTGGTTGAGAAACCAAGTCCTGGCAACGTCAGTGAGGTAGAATGCGACGTTGAGAAGCTTGTACATATGATCCCACCTGTTAGACTGACTCACGCGGTCATAATTGTCCAGCCATTCATCAACGTCGTCACTACGGAGGCCAGGGAACATGGTGGGATCGCGCTGCCGCGTGCTGAAGGTCCATGAAGGAACGGCCGGTGGGGCAGAGACAGTGACGCCGGAGGCTCCTGGAGGGTCTTCTTGGAACATCCTGGCAGAAAGGTGAAGCAAGCGGCGGCCTGAACGAAGCTCCAGGGAAACTCGAAGGCGTAGAGGACCAAGGAATCGAAAACAGCCTCCACCAGTTGCGAGACAGCTGTTAGGCCACAATGGTTTATTTCGCAGGTCGTGCGCTAAAGACGACGCCGGTGGCCATGATGATGAATATATGCAGATGAAGAAGATGAAGGGGTGCAATAGTGCTCACAATATATATATATATATATATATATATATATATATATATATATATATATATATATATATATATATATATATATATATATATATATATATATATAGTAGTGGGTAACATGCATGTGGCGCTGTGCGGACTGCCACCGCTGCGGCGCGAGTCCCGAGCTCGGGCTGCTGATGCGAACAGCTAGGACTCGCGATCAAGAGGCACTTGCGATGCCGCGTACGAGCTGCAATAAACCCCCTTTCATTTGGTCGTGCTGCGGGGTAGACCTCGGAAACTGAAACTCCGAAGCCGGACGCTACCGACTGCTGTGACCATGCCTGACGAAAACACGCAGGAAGATGCACCACAGCCTCCGGCGGTCATCGTTTCCGGTGTGTTGCGCCAGCGTGATCCTGCCATCTTTAGCGGCACCGATGATCATGACGTGGAGGATTGGTTGTCATCTTACGAACGGGTGAGCCAGCATAACAAGTGGGACGACGTCGACGTCACCATGCTGCACAACGTGCTGTTTTATTTAAGCGGCGTCGCGAACCTCTGGTTCCGACACCACGAACACGATTTCGCAACATGGAGCACATTCAAAAAAAGTTTCGCAGAAGTGTTCGGGCGCCCCGCTGTGCGCAAGCTTCGCGCAGAAAAACGCTTACGGGGGCATGCGCAACATCACGGTGAAACTTTCACAAGTTACATCGAAGATGTCATTGACCTGTGTAAGCGCGTGAATCCGTCAATGTCAGAACAGGACAAGATAAAACACATTATGAAAGGCATTGATGAGGATGCCTTTCAGATGTTGTTAGCGAAGGATCCGCGTACCGTGGCCGAAGTTATCAATTTGTGCCAAAGTTTTGACGAGCTACGGAAACAACGCATCTTAGCTCGGCGCCCACCGCCTACGGAAGATTCGTTAGCCGCATTAATTATTGGCGACAACCACGTAACTTTGCTGACGCAAATAAAAGAATTTGTGCGCGAGGAGGTCGCCCGACAGCCCTCGATTTTGCCGACCACGGAGAAGCCTTCTCAATGTTTGGCTCCAGCGCTCCGACAGATAATTCAAGAGCAAGTGACCGAAGCTCTTCCACCTCCGTGTCAGCCGGATCCCGTGGCCGCGCCTCTGACGTATGGTAGAGCCATTGCACGGGCGCCTCGTCTGCCGGGATTCTCTCCTCCGCCTTCAGCGCCTCGCCCACCGGTGTTCTATCCTCCGCCTTCGCCTCGCCAGCCGGCGGATCCCTTTTTCAGTGCACAGCAGCAGGGTCCAAATCCTTGGCGCACTGCTGACAACCGCCCAATATGCTATGCCTGCGGTACCCCAGGTCATGTAGTGCGCTACTGCCGCCGGCGCTTGCCGGCCTTCGTGGGCACCCCGCGACGACCCAGCTCCGACTTCCGACCTTTCCGTATGCCTTCACGACCACCACCGGAAGTCTACGCTGCTGATGACATACCGGCACCGCAGTCACAGCTCTACGGCACTCGTCGCTCGCCTTCCCCTCATCGGCGCTCACTTTCACCCATCCGTCCTAGACCCAGTGCCAGTACTACTGATGCGGAAAAGTGCTTTCCGCAGTTCCTGAGGCATGAACTGCGTCATCGTCGGAACATCAAAGTCCTTGTTTTTCCCCCGCTAACGTTATTGAAGTGTCCGTTGATGGCATCAAATCCCTTGCGCTCGTCGATACAGGTGCTGCTGTATCCGTGATTAGTGAGAAGCTTTGTCGTGCATTGCGGAAAGTGGCCATGAAGCCTTCGGTTCCATTGCTTAGAACAGCCAGTGCGCAACAACTACAGCCAGTCGCTATGTGCACTGCCAGGGTGCTGATTCGAGACATTTTGTATTCGATTGATTTCTTTGAGTTAACTTGTTGCTCCCACAATGTCATTCTTGGTTGGGATTTTCTGTCGCGCCATCATGCCGTCATTGACTGTGCATGTGCTGAGGTTCAGTTATCCGTTCTGTGCGATTTGCCATCTCACGACTTTCAAGTTCAGGATCATAGCAGGATCTGTGTAGCTTTAGATACTGACCTTCCTCCTCACAGTGCTGTATTTGTCCCTCTTTCATGCGCATCGCTTGCCGAAGCGACGGCCATGTTTACACCCGCTGCCGTCTTCTTTCGCCGCCAGCCTATATTGTTGCCTTTCGCCCTCCTCACGGTTCACCATGGTGCTGCAGAAATACTGATTTCATACCCACATTCGTACATTTTGACTTTGCACTGTGGCGAGTCTATTGGGACCGTCGGGTCTGTGGATGCTGACGCTATTGTGCATTTCCCTATGGCCGACGACGAAGATACTGTCCACGTAACAGCACTGACACCCCATGTGCTATCTAACCGAGTACCACCAGATTATTTTTGTCGCCCCATCGCCGATGACCTCCAGCCGACACAACGTGAGCGGCTGATTACTCTTTTAAATGATTTTCACGCCTCTTTTGACTGAAACCGAGCATCATTAGGCCGCACAAGTACCGTCTCTCACCACATTGATACGGGACATCACGCACCATTACGCCTTCGTCCGTAGCACGTGTCATCCACCGAGCGTCGTGTCATCACCGAGCAAGTTGAAGACATGCTTGACCGTGGTGTTACCAAGCCATCCTGCAGCCTTTGGTCATCGCCCGTAGTACTCATTAAGAAAAAGATGGCTCGGTTCGTTTCTGTGTGGACTATCGTCGCCTCAACAAGATTACACGGAAAGATGTCTATCCTCTAGCGCGCATAGATGACGCCCTGGATTGTCTACATGGTGCTGAATTCGTTTCTTCTTTGAACTTGCGATCGGTGGATGAATCCGACCGCTCGAGAACAGCTTTCATTACGCCTGATGGCCTGTATGAGTTTACAGTCATGCCATTCAGCCTCTGCAATGCGCCCGCGACATTCGAAAGAATGATGGAAAATATTCTTCGAGGCCTCAAAGGGAAGACGTGTCTGTGTTATTTAGACCACGTGGTAGTTTTCTCCCCTCATTTCAGCGCTCACCTCTCTCGTCTACGCGAAGTCCTTTCCTTGCCACCGCCGCCCTTCAACGTAACTTGAAAAAGTGCCGCTTCGGCGCCCGCCAGCTGACCATACTTGGCCATGTCGTTTCCAAAGACGGCGTCCTTCCCGACCCTTAAAAACTTCGTGCTGTCGCAGAATTTCCGCGGCCGACTCCACTGAAAGAGCTCCGAAGTTTTGATCGGCCTTTGCTATTATTTTCGACGCTTTGTGCGCAATTTTGCCTGCATCATCGCTCCCCTGACGAAGCTCCTGGCTGGCCCAGGTGTGACCTTAGCGATTGGACTCCGGCATGTGACCAAGCCTTCACCACTTTGCGTCATCTGCTTACCTCACCGACTGTTCTATGCCACTATGACGCTAGTGCACCGACCGAAGTTCATACGGACGCCAGTGGCGTTGGTATTGGAGCCATCCTTGCGCAACGCAAACCTGGCTTTCCGGAATATGCGGTTGCATATGCGAATCGTGCCTTCACGAAGGCAGAAACCAATTATTCCGTCACAGTAAAAGAATGTTCGGCTATAGTTCGGGCGTGAAACAAATTTCGCACACACTTGTATGGCCATCCGTTCGACGTTGTGACAGACCACCACGTGCTCTGCTGGCTTGCGTCACTGAAAGACGCGTCAGGCCGTCTTGGACGTTGGGCTCTTCGGCTCCAAGAATTTGACATTCGCGTCATCTACCGATCCGGGCGCCAACATTCTGATGCCGATGCACTCTTCCGATCGCCCATGCGATCCAACGAAACGCCACTTTCACCCATAGAGTGCCCGGTTGCTACACTTGCTGTTACTGACATGCCGTCTGAACAGAGGAAAGATCCGTGGATTGTGTCTCTCATTGACATTCTTCACAGTTCTTCGACGGCTACATGCCCTCTAGCCCTTCGTCGTCAAGCCACCCATTTGGTGCTACGGGACGCCATCTTGTACCGCCGAAACTATCAGCCGGACGGTCGCAAATGGCTGCTAGTCATCCCTCGCCATTTGCGCTCCGACATATGCACGTATTTCCACGCCGACCCACAACATGCTCATGCTGGCGTCCTGAAAACCTACGAGCGGCTCTGCCAGTGCTACTACTGGCGCAGCATGTATTCTTATGTCCGCAAATACATTCGGTCATTTGTAGCCTGTCAGCGACGCAAGACATCTCCTCATACTATAGGCCCTCTGCAACCTTTACCGTGTCCTGCACGTCCTTTTGATCGGATTGGCATTGACCTTTATGGGCCTCTTCCATCCACTGCTAAAGGAACTCGTTGGATAATTGTCGCAGTAGACCACCTCACAAGATATGCCGAAACTGCTGCACTTGCTTCGGCTGCTGCTCGCGACGTCACCGCATTCATGTTACGGCATTTCATCTTACGGCATGGCGCACCGCGAGAACTGCTCAGCGATCGAGGCCGTGTCTTCTTGCCCGAAGGTATTAATGAGCTACTCGCCGCTTGCCGCACTATTCACCGCACCACTACCGCGTATCACCCACAGACTAACGGTCTAACGGAGTGGTTCAACCGCACTCTTGGTGACATGCTCACCATGTATGTTGCGTCTGATCATTCCAATTGGGACGATGTCCTCCCTTTTGTGACGTACGCGTATAATACCGCCGTTCAGGCTACCACAGGCTTCTCCCAATTTTTCCTTCTTCATGGACGTGAACCATCCACTACCCTCGACACCATGCTACCATATCATCCGGATGGCTCTGAATACACCCCTCTTTCCGAAGTTGCTCGCCATGCTGAAGAGTGTCACCAACTGGCTCGCTCGATCACGTCGTATACCCAAGGAATCAACAAAGATCACCACGACAATGGGCAGCCCACACAGTCCTTCACCGTGGACTCTCACGTCTGGCTTCAGCTGCCCTTCCAATGTCCAGGCCTTAGCCCAACGCTTGCTCCGAAATATCAGGGTCCGTACCGGATCGTCGCGTGTACATTGCCGGTGAATTATGTGGTCGAACCGGTGACGCCATCTTCGGACAAACGCCGCCGTGGTGGCGAGACGGTTCACGTCAGCCGCCTGTAGCCGTACCACGACCCCCTTATCGTGTCATCACCTTAGCTCGCCAGGATGGCTCCTCTTCGCCGCGGGGGCAATTGTAGTGGGTAAAATGCATGTGGCGCTGTGCGGACTGCCACCGCTGCGGCGCGAGACCCGAGCTCGGGCTGCTGATGCGAACGGCTAGGACTCGCGACCAAGAGCCACTTGCGATCCCGCGTACGAGCTGCAGTAAACCCCCTTTCAATATATATATATATATATATATATATATATATATATATATATCGTGTATACACGAATACACGCTCTTCTATGCTCTCCCATCGTCTCTCTAACTCCGCCACGTGACCGTGTTACCACACTTCACGAGTATACTTTTTCCACTTTGACACTCCTAATGCTAACGTATTAAAAATCTTTTATGCGAAGCATATTACGAGAGCTCAATCCAGCTCCTCAGGCGCGGCGGTGTCGCCTTGAAACCACGTGACACCGTGACGTCACGACAGAGGAGGAGTGGCTTTGGCTCAAGTCTTGCAAGATGGGCTCGGTGGGAATCGAACCAGAGTCTCCGGAGTGTGAGACGGAGACGTTACCCCTGAGCCACGAGTTCGATGCTTCAAAGCGGTACAAAAGCGCCTCTAGTGAATGCGGTGTTGCCTTAGAAACGAGCTGTTTCTAAGTCTCAGGCGTGCGTCGCTTGCTCAGGCGCACATTTCGTTGCCGTGCCGAACGCTGCGTTGCTCGACGCTCACCGCGTCCAATGCGGGGCGTCCAAGGCGAAGCAGAGTAACGCATGAGTTGTTTCTTCGTCTAGCCGAACCAAATATAGCCAAGCAACAGCAGTTCACCAAGCTAAACAGTGGTTCAACAACTAAAATAAAGGCTAGTATGCTTCGCATCCTGGGCTTAACCTTACCTAAGCCACAGCCATTTTTTTTTCAGGCAGAAGGATCAGGACACACAGATTCCTTGTTTATTCTTTGTTTTTACATCCCGCAGGATCCAAGCCTTGTGCGGGGTACGCTGCGTGGCAACCTAGATCCCACACAACAACACTCCGACGACGAGCTATGGAAGGTACTGCGTCAGGCCCACCTCGCCGACTTCGTTTCCAGCCAGCCGCTGAAGCTGCTACTTGAAACGGGAGACGGAGGAGGGAACCTCAGGTGACGATGCCGAGATTCCTCGGCAATAAAAAAAAAAGTCGCAATTTCGCCCGGAAGGCGAAGTATCGATTGTGATAGCGAATTAGCAGACAGCTATACGCACTAAGAATAGTATATTTTTCGGCTGTATATACATGGAAACATTCGCTTACTAACTGAATTAAAAGCACGGTGTCAGCGCGCCCAAACAAACATGAACACTTTGCACGGTGACCACGCACACTCACTGTCAAAACACTGACATGAGCAAACGCGGCAGCAGCAGCGACCGAAGTCACCTTTGCCTGTGGCTACAGCACTAACTCAGCAGCAAGAACACGTCACGCGCAAAGGTGTGGCCTCAAGATACTGCGCGCCCGTGCAAAGTGCGCAGTTGCTAGCAGACGGGTTCGGGGGCGCTACCGAAGCCTCACCTATCGCGCTGACTCCCTGATTTCCTCCCTTCCGCGCGCGATATTGAGCGGCGATCGTCAGTTCCCGTCGGGCGCGATCACGAAATGCGCAGTTGCTGCAGGAGCAGAACGCTGCGCCCCCTCCCTCCCTCCCGCAGCCTTTCGCGCAACGGAAGACTTTGCTCTCCACTGTCCTCCCTCGCGCGTGTCAGATGGAGCCTCCCCGTGCGTGCTTGCACGTACAGCATACGGCGCGTGGCGACGCTGTTATCGCCTTTGAATTTGATACCGAACATCAGGTCGGCTGCAATTATGCACATGGTGTGTCTATATGATTGCTATCGCATTAAAACCATAGTGACATCCTCAAGGAAAGCGTGCCGTTTATGTGCATATTTATTTCAAGATATTTTAGAGACCCCAGGTGCATTGAGTAAGGGAGGCATCACTGCAAGAAAGTTGTACGCGTGAATACCGCAAAGATAAGTAGAAATAATCTTACAAAACAGCGTTACAATACAACAAACAGTAAGATTACGGGTTACAGTAAACAATCATCGTGTAAATTTTATCCCGCACATTGCTTGTGCACGTTATCAAATATCTTGCAAAACAAATGCCGTTTAAAGCATGAAAAGCAGAAGGATCTCAATACCGATGTCAGTGTGCAGGCAAAGCAAGAAGAAAGGAGATAGCAGGGAGAAGAAAGGCAAGGAGGTCAGCCAGACGAGCGTCCGGTTTGCTACGCTACACTAGGGGTAATGGGTGTAGGAGAAGGAAGAGAGGATGAGAGTGAGCACTGAGTGTGGGTCGCATCGGGACACTATAAGCGGTATCTCAAACCGGTGCACTTCAAGTAGTGTGCTAGTGCATGAATCGCTTTTCTGTGCCCGTGAAGGTGTGGCTACGGTCCGAGTACCTTTGACTCAGGAAACGTTCTCGAGTACAGTTGGCTTAAAGTTGTCGTTGTACGTCGTAGCGAAGACAAATACACAATAGGTGCTCGATGGTTTCCTCGCACCTACAGGAGTCGCACATTAGGCTATCAGCCATTCCCATGCGATAGAAGTAAGCTTTCGTGAATGCCACTCACAGCCACAAGCACCACAACAAGGCTGTTTCGCCGCGGCAAAGGTTAGATGGCAGTTGTAGCCGTAGCAAGGCGTCCAGCTATGCCATCGGCAATTGAAGGCACTTAAACTCCAGAGAGCTTGTGACTTTTTGCATGCAAGCAGATGAAGTTACGAAGTTCCCTGGCAGCGTCCGTCCTAGCCAAAGGCACTACGCGCCTGGGTGTCTTCATGGGCAGACCGGACAGACCTGTCAATAACGTCGTTGCCGATGATACCACAGTGACGAGGAACCCGCTGAGATATTATGTGGCGCCCTGTTTGAAGAGGATGTTGGTGGACTTTCCTGATGTCGGATATCATCAGCTCGTAGGTTCTGTGATGTAAGCAAATAAAACGTATGGAACCTGGCCTGCTTCTGATATTTGATGCTTGCTCTTACACTGCGGTCCTGATCCCCTTTATAGGCAAAATGGTGACGGTGTTGTGTTTCTGGGCATGTCGTTGTGGCACCCACTACATTTTGAAGATCTATAAGGAATGTGTGCGTGTACAGGAAAGAAAAGTACGTCTCTATATTCAAGCTGCAAAAGAAAAGAAAGGATTGGAATTATACTTACACTAAATGCAACACGCGTGTTCTTTTAGTTTTAGAGGAATTGCCCGTGACCGCACTTGCCACATTGTGCAAACTGTGTACAGGGAAGTTAACGGAACTGAAAACCGCCTTTATGGTCCTGAAGGACTGGAAAACCCATATTTTGTGAGTGGTCTCTTGGTTAAGAGCCCCTTGGTAAAACCTTTAAAGAAATACAATGAAATCAAACGAAAGCATTCGGGTAATAATTTATCATGACCCCGCATGAAACTTGCAAAACGCGTCCTGGTATCACATTTCTCGGTGTCCTGCGCCTACCGTTAGAGTTACGCCAACTGCATGTATGTTTCTTGAGTTTATGTGTGAAAAGACAGGGCATGTGGCAATCAGATATAGCAGCAGGAAATGTTTACCGCTGTTTAGCGCTTCTTGTCGCGAAGGCCGTTTATTTCGTTGTCCTATGCCTGGGAGGCGTACGATAAATGAGGCAATGAATGGGGCTAGCTGGTTAACGTTCATCACTACGTTGCGCTGCTTTACAGTGGCAAAAAATAAGGACAAACGGAATAAGGATGAGGACGGACGAAGTGCAAACTACCAACTCTTTATTATTGCCGTGGCAATTGTACGGACATTGCAGGCTGCCGTCGGCATCACCGTGATGTTCCGTACAAATTCAAGGCACCATCCCCGCGAATTCATGAATTTCACGCGCCGCTTGGTTATACGGCCAGCCGTAGTGGGGGATTTGGGATTAATTGTGACCACCAGGGCATCAACAACGTTCCCATATTGCACGGCACACCGGCGTTTTGCAATTCCTCCCAACGAAATGCAGCCGCCGCCGCGACCGGGATTTGATCCCGCGTCCTTAGCCGCGCAATACCATAGCCGCTAAGCCACCGCGGCAGATGCCGTCGCGTCGCGTGCTGTACGTGCGAGTGTAAAGCATGCGGAGGAAGCCGACGGTCGCGGCTCAGCCTCGCGCGCCCCAGGGAGGAAAGTCTTCCGTCTCTCGCGAGGCGCACTCTGGCAGCGACTCTCCATGGCTCGGCCGGGCACAGTCGTGCGGGCCGTATCTTGAATTTTCCAGTGTTTTTTTTTCCTCTAGCAAAAATAGCAAGAGGTCGTACAAGGAAAACGGAGACGCGCACAGACACACCTATGTGTGCCTTTGTTTCTCTTCTACGTCATTGAGGTATTTGCACTACAGGAAAGAAACTGTAAAGTGTTACACCAACAAGCTCTATACTGACGTATTTTGAAAGCAATCTGGGTTGGGGGCAGAGTCTAGATGCGCCGACGGCTCATGGCTGCGTGCGTGGTGTGTTCTCGCTGCTCAGTTCGCGTTGATGTGGGAGACGGCAAGAAGGTCACTTCGCACAATTCCTCACGCCAACGTTTTGACAGCGAGTGTTCGCGGTCATCGCGTGGGATCTGTTCTGTTTTTCGTACGCGCTGAAATCATGCTGGTTAATTTAGTTAATAAGCGAATGTGTACGAGTGCATACGGACGGTAAAACTACTATGGTTACTTTCGTTTGCGGGCTACTGCTTTGCTATCGCAATCGATGCTTCGCCTTTCGCGCGAAACTGCGACTTTTTTTTTTTTTGACAGATCACCTTAATATTGTTACGTAGAAAGACGCAGACGAAAAGCTATATACAAGTATATTTACAAGAAAATACGCCGCACTTGGCGAAGATGATGATGATGATGATGATGATGCCTCAGGTAATGGCACAAACCCACTGAGAGGGATAGGCCACGAATCGGGTGGTAATATGACTCAATACATAAAATAAAATAAATTGGTTAATAAATAAATAACTCGAAAAAAAAGGAAAACAAATAATCCAAGGTGTAAAATAAACTATGAATACATGAGATGAAGTATTGATCAATACTATGGTAAGCCTTGCGTTGATAGGAATGTTAAAAAAAAGGATATACTTAAACTTGAGTAAGTTAAATTATGAATAGTAATAGTAAGATTTGAACTGTGAATTCGTGCTTTTACTTTTTGAATTTTCTAAACTGCAGTAGAAATAAATCAATTCTTCAAACTAGAAACTATTAACAAGGCATTCTTTTTGTGCCATATAGGAAATTATAAATGGCTAGGCAAACGTTCCTGTGGCTATATCCCAAAACTGTTGCTCCAAGGGAAAGTATAACAGTGCTGCTTAAAGGTAATCCTAAATTTTGAAGTGGAATTTCTAGACATAGTTTTCGATGATTAGAAAACCGCCGGCATGATAATAATCAATGATCTACAGTTTCTGGTTCATTACAGAGGTAGCATAGAGGGGATACCGCCAGACCACATTTGTGCAAGTAAAAATTAAGTGTTGGAATACGGCAACGCAGCCTGGATAATGAAACTTCACATTTCCGGTTAGGACACCATTGCCGGTTCCAAGAATAATTTAAGTGTAAAAAATCTGAAGATTTTGCTAATGACAGAGCTTTTTTGTCCTCGCTCAAAGGAAATCTCCGATATCTGGCTGCAGTAATGTGCGCATTTGCCGGCAGCACAAATAGCACAGGACCTGCTAAAAAAGCTCTTGCTAAGGAATCGGCTTTTTATTAATATGAATGTCTCGGTGGCCAGGGACCCATACTATATGCACTAAACTTAAGTGAGGTAGAGCTAATGAATAAAACATGTTTCCGGTTGGCGACTTTGTACACGCAGTAACTGCGCTGCATACGGATAGAGAATCTGTGGCGATAATAACTTTTGTAATATGAATTGGCAATTTCCGCAAGGCAAGAACGATTGCCAGTAGTTCGGCATGAAAAACTGATGTGTAATCTGGTAGGCGAAGTGAAAAAGACCAATTGAGGGATGGTGAGTAGATACCCACACCTGCCTTCTCTTCACACGAAGAAGCATCGGTCGCAATTACGTTTATTTTGAAACGGGTCAAATAATCTTGTAAACGGTCATTCAAATATGTTGTGGGCAGAAATTTCGCATTGTGCGGAAAAATGTTTGGCAATTCAATTTTCAGTGACCCCGGAGACCTATGGAGCGGAATTATTTCTCTAAGGCGAACATTTAAAGGTGCTAATTGCGCTTGCACAAATACAACTTGCGGGATATGGAACCGTGACCACGTGGTCTCAAAAAATGGACCTGGTTCACAAATATATGCATATTGTCCACGTCGTAGCGAAGAGTCATAAGCTCTTAAGTAGGTTTGAACCGTAAGCATGAAGAATCGTGTGTGAAGTGTAGGTAGGCGCACTTCCTGGTATAATACATTATTAGCAACGAATTTAGGAAGACCTAAACATAGTCGAAGAGCTTCTCTTTCTAACAGAAGAAGGGGCCTTAATTTATATTTTGCATTTCCGGAGAACAAAACACAACCAAATTCTAGAATCGGTCGTACATACATACGATAAATCATAATTAATGTGTCACTTCGCATACCAGAGCGTCGGTTACTGACTCTACGTAGTAAACCTACGGCTCGTGTCGCCTTCGTTCCAATATTTTCTATGTGAAACGCCATTTCAGTTTTCCGTCATATGTGATGCCCAAGTATTTAAGCGACCCTGCCTGAGGAATGGTACTCTGTTCATATACTAATGATGACTGTACCGGCCTGGAAAGTGGAAAAACAAGGACCGCGCTTTTGTTTACGGTTAGTGACAGGTGCAGGTTGTGAAGCCACGTCTGTAGAGTACAGAGGTACGTTTGCAAAGACAGGTGAAGGGAATTGATGTCTCTGGCTGTCGCGAAAAATGCAATGTCATCTGCATAGACATACAGATTCACATCCTGGTGCAGTGGTACTGAACTCGTCAACAGGTTAAATAGTATAGGAGACAGAACAGCCCCCTGGGGCACCCCTCTTGTCTGACCAAACATTCTTGAAGAAAATCCGTTTTGAAAACAATGAAATTTTCTGTTTCTTAGAAATTCAAAAATCTATGCCGTTATATATTTAGGAAAATTGTAGGAGTGTAATGTGTCCAGCAGTAGAGAGCACTCAACGCTGTCATAAGCTTTTGCTAGGTCAAGTGTCACTAAAGCGCTAACTTCTTTTCTATGCTGAGCAAGTTGGATGCGGTTTTCCAAATCTACATGCGCACACCAAATTGAGAGACCGGGCCAGAAACGTATTTGACTAGGGCTCAGCAACGAGTTTTCAGATATATGATCCATCATACGATCATATAAAACTCTTTCAATTAGTTTTACCATATTTGATGTAAGAAAGATAGGCCTAGTGTTGTCAAGGTTGTAGCCAGCTCCTTGTTTTTTAAGCAGCGGAATTACTTTGGCTGTCCTCCATTCTGGTGGAATCCAAGCATTTTGAAGAGAATAATTAACTGCGTTGAGAATGTCATCAGAAGACATTTCAAACAACATTTTTAGCATGGCATTGGAAATGCCGTCAGGACCTGGAGCTGAGGCAGGCAGAGATCTAAGCACTTCAGAGAGCTCTGACACTGTGACTTCCACGAAGTCATCAGCGATGGGAGGTCTTGGTGGCCCAATCGGCAAACGTGATGTTAAGCGTAGCGCTAAGCCGTTTCCTATGAATTCTAACGAAGCAGATACCTCGCGTGGTGAAAGTATTATCGATTCAGAATTCGCTGGTGTTGGCATGAATTTTCTATATCGAAGGAATCTGAACAGAGCTTTTTTGTTGCTGGGCTTAGAGAGGAATTTATATGTTTTATATGGAATAGAGAGGAATTAGAGAGGAATTATATGTTTTATATGGAATATATATGTTTATATACTCGTGTTTGGCATTCGAAACTGTTCTGTTGAACGCAGCAGCTGCGAATTTATAATCACTCCAGTTACTCGGGCATGGATTGTAAAGTAATTTCTTCCACGCGGCTTTTCGTCTTCTATATTCCCGCGTGCAATCCGAATTCCACCAAGGAGAGGTAGTATTTTTATTTATCTGAACATTAAATTGGGACTTTTTAAAGGAACTTTTGACTACTGCGCAAAGCCTCATGGTTTTGATGTCATTCGGTAGCGTTTTCTTGGAACTGAGTACCGTTTTCAAGATACTCTGAAATTTCTGGTAATTGACAAAAGTACGCGTCGGAGACTCCATGGGAATAACAGGGCAGACAATGTCGAACCTAATGGGTAGATGGTCACTATTTGAAGCTGAGTCGACAGTAGACCAGGAAGTTACGGAAATTCCTGAACTGGCAAATGTTAGATCCAATGCCGATTTAGAAAGACCCTGAATAAAGGTAGTTGACTTCGTGTTTAAGCAACAAAAATTTTGATTAATTGCCCAATCGGATAATCACTTTCCACATGAGTCTGTTTTGAAACCCCAAAATTCATGATGCGAATTAAAGTCTCCGGCTATCACAATTTCTTTCCGACAAGAGTTGACAACGGTATCGAGGAAGCGAGTATCATGCACGCCTCTGGGAAAATATGTATTAACTAAGGAAAATGGGGAACAACCAGGAATAGTTACATCTATTGCTAGTATCTCACACTCCGTAGACATATACTGGTAGGAAATTTTTAGTTTGTGGCATATTTTAGTTGCTATGAAGAAAACAAGTCCTCCGCCTCTCGATGGACGGTCCAATCGAAATAAACGATAATTTTGCATATGAAAATCTTGCCCATTGGAGAGCCAAGTTTCCTGCAAAAGGATAATGTCCGGAGAAAGTTGTGAGCAAAAATATATTAAATGAGTAGCTACAGAAATAGTGCAACGGCAGTTCCACTGTAATACCTTTATATAACCTACGATGAATTAATGCCTGCTTTAGAAACCGCTTGCTCTAAAATACTGTCTTTCAAAAAATCTTTCTTCGAAAGGCTGTCTTTACCGTACTTTGTTGGTTTTGATTGAGGATCATAGCTGGAAGAGTTAGGATTAGAATCTCACTTGGAAAGAGCATCTTTCACAAACTTTTTGGTTTTTGAGTGCGGGACAGAGATCGATGAGCTATCGTTAGGTGATCTTGTGCGTTTAAGAGTTGGGAGGTTCATGTCTACATCCTTGTTGTTTTCCGACACTGATCCAGAGAAGCATCCGTTGTCGATCTGCTGAGTTGAAGTTGATAGCCTCGCATTGTCTGCGTCTTGTACAATAACTGAAGAGGGATCCATTAGTTGTTCAGCATTCGATGTTAGGGTCTGTGTAATAATCTGCGAGCTAGCATTAGAACTCGCTGAAGGAGTGAAAAGCTGAATCATTTGTGATGTCAACACTTGAGCTATAGTTTCCGACAGGTTTGATGTTAGTCGTTCCATAGCTTTTGACAACGCGTTTTCGACCGCTGTCGCAATGGAATCGGAAAGGGCTGAGTCTGCAACCATTTGCTGACGGGCTGTCACTCCTGCATATCCCTTAGACCTCCCCTGGACCTTAACAACAGCATCACGGCGTGAGCAACGTCTCCTTTAAATTAAATCTACAATTTGCATTTCCTGTGATCTTGCAGGACAGTTCGAGTAGTTGGCGGAATGACCACCGCCACAGAGACAACATTTCTCTTCTTTGGAGGAACAATCACTAAAACTGTGGCTGTCTCCACACGCACGGCAGCGGGGTGCAGATCTGCAGCCTCTGACGCTGTGGCCAAATCGCCAACACTTGCTACATTGCAGAATGCGTGGAGCTACAGCGTCTACCTTGTAAATTAGGGGCCAGACCTTAATTTTTGTTGGCCGCATCGTTCCAGCACATGTAACTATGACTGACTCTGTTGGTATCTTCTTATTATCAATCACTCGACTGCACCGGTTAACGGAGATGACGCCAGCTACCGAGAACATTTCTAAAATCTCCTCAGGGGTTAAAGTGACGTCCGCCCCTCGTACAATGCCTATGGAGCATGCGAGATGTGGTGGTACGAAACAGCTCACCGGAGGGGAAGCGAAGGTGGTACAACTGAGTAGTTCTTTGACACAGGTGTGGTCTGGCGAGCAGCATAGTATGCCACCTCTGCCGAATTGACGGACCTCTGCGATTTGACGGATGTGGTGTGAGGCCTTTTGCGATTCGCCCTGAATCGTTTTTGGGTTTTTCATATTGATCGTCCCTCCGTCGGTCGGCACCATGTCCACAGGAACAGTGCCGCCTCCACTGCGAAGAAAAAACTCAAACGGCGGCTCCTGAAGAGCTACCGAGGCTGACCACGGGGAAGCCCCGTAGCCAGGCGATGCTACAGATATCAAGCAAGGCTAACACAAAAACACATCAGAAAAAAACATATATAAAGGTTATGTGAAGTTACAAGCTGACCAAAGAAAATACCACCCGATACTTGACCTAAGCCCCCAAAGCAGGAGAAGCCAGAACCGAGGAACGCGAATCCTAAGCGCAGAGCAAGCACACTGCTCGCCTCTTCACGATCGCAAATACTGTTCCGTAGCACTACCCCCGGTGGCAAAAGCGCCGTCCCGGAGCGACTAAAGGCCGGGCTCGGAAGCAGTATAGTAGGCCTTGAGCCTACTGACACGCAGGACATGACTAGATGCCAGAGGAGAGGACGAGGAGCAATTTCGTACGTCACAGGCGTCACCTGGCGCAGCACGCGGTAGGGCCCTGTGTATCGCGAAAGGAGCTTCTCTGAAAGTCCGCCGTGACCAGATGGCGACCACAGGAGCACGAGCGCACCAGGAGAAAACTGTACGTCACGATGGCGGGCGTTGTACTGACACTGCTGAGTGGGTTGTGAGGCTGTCAGTTGAGCACGGGCACGCTGGCGTGCATGGTGGGCGAGGGCGATGGCGTCGCCCGCATAGTCGCGTGTTGAGATCGCAGCAGGACGAAGTGCCGTGTCTAGGGGCAAGGTAGGTTCGCGACGGTATATAGTAGATAAAAGAGAGAAAATCCGGTGGTGTCGTGCCGGGAAGAATTGTACGCAAATGTGATGAAGGAAGTGTACGCAGTGTCCCAGTCGTGGTGGTCCTTGGAAACGTACTTGGACAGAATATCGGTAAGAGTACGGTTTAACCGTTCTGTCAGACCATTCATTGGTCTGAGGATGATAAGGTGGTAAGCCTGTGTTGCATGGAGTAGGAACGAACAACGTCGGCGATAACTTTCGAGAGGAAGTTTCGACCACGGCCAGTAAGCAACTGTCACGGGGCTCCATGAAGCAAGATAATGTCACGCAAGAGAAAATCCGTGACGTCAGTGGCGCAACTGGTACGGAGAGCCCACGTGAAAACGTATCGGCTGGCGTAATCAGTTAGGATGGCTACCCATTTGTTCTCAGATGATGACGTGGTAAAGGGACTTAGGAAGTCTAATCCAACACGAAAGAACGGTTCCACAGGGACCGTGATCGGCTGTAGATGACCGGCAGGTAGCACCTGAGGTGTTTTCCGACGCTGGCAGGAATCACAGGCAGCAACATAGCCTCGGACGGAGCGAGCGGGACCAGGCCAATAGAAGCGGTGGTGGACGAGGTCGTACGTCCAAGATGTCCGGCAGTGGGTGCGTCATGCATTCAATGAGCACAGTCTCTCGTTGATGTTTTGGCACCACAAGAAGAAGATCAGAGCCGTCAGGGAGGAAGTTGCTTCGATACAGAATGCCGCCCTGGAGGACATATTGGCCAACGAATGTGTCGATAGGTGTAGAGCGCAGACGCTCGGTAAGTGCTCGCAGCGATAGGTCTCGGTACTGCTCATCGGCGATGGTAGCGAAGGCAGACACAGAGAAAATGCCGTTGGCGCTACTACTGTCGGCGTCGTCAGGCTCGTCTACCAGGTAGCGAGACAGGCAGTCAGAGTCCTTTGTAGTCGGCCAGATTTGTAAGTGACAGTATACGAAAATTCTTGGATGCGTAAGGCCCAGCGACCAAGTCTTCCTGTAGGATCTTTCAGTGAGCATAACCAGCAAACCAGCAAACAAAGCGCGTAATGGTCGGTGACAATGGAAAAGGGTCGGCCATATAAATATGCGCGGAATTTTGCAACTGCCCAAACCAGGGCCAGACACTCACGCTTAGTGATGGAATAGTTGCGCTCGGAGGGTGAGAGCAGCCTGCTGGCGTAAGCGATAACGCGGTCGTTGCCGCGTTGGCGTTGTGCCAGTACTGCGCCAATTCCGTGACCGCTGGCCTCAGTACGGACTTCGGTAGGTGCAGAAGGATCGAAATGGGCCAGAACGGGACGCGTTGTGAGAAGGTCGATCAGATGCGAGAATGCAGAGGCCTTCTTATCGCCCCACTGGAAAGGGGCGTCTTTTTTCAAAAGCTCGGTTAGTGGTCGTGCTATGGCGGCGAAATTTTTCCCGAAACGGTGGAAGTACGAACAAAGGCTGATGAAGCTGCGCACATCCTTGACACACTTCGAATCAGGGAAGTGAGTAACAGCATGGATCTTGCCTGGGTCCGGTTGCACTCCGTTCCCGTCAACGAGATGTCCAAAGACGGTAATCTGGTTACGGCCGAATTGGCACTTCGATGCGTTGAGTTGCAGACCGGCTCGACGAAAAACGTCCAGGACTGCTTAGAGACGCTCGAGGTGCGTAGCGAACGTTGGGGAGAATACTATAACGTCGTCCAAGTAACACAGGCACGTGGACCATTTGAAACCGTGAAGATAGGAGTCCAACATGCGTTGAAAAGTGGCAGGGCTGTTACATAGATAGAACGGCATCACTTTGAATTGATAAAGACCATAAGGTGTTACAAAAGCAGTCTTCTCGCGGCCGAGATCGTCCACGGCAATCTGCCTGTAGCCGGAGCGAAGGTCATTAGAGGAGAAACAGCGAGCACCGTGGAGACAATCAAGGGTGCCATCAATGCGAGGTAGAAGATACACGTCTTTTTTGGAAACCCTGTTAAGGTGCTGATAATCCGCGCAAAAGTGTCATGAGCCATCCTTCGTTTTGACCAGTACTACAGGTGACGCCCATGGACTACATGACGGTTCAATAATGTTCTTGGCAAGCATTTTACGAACTTCTGCGTGAATAACTTGACGCTCAGCCGGTGACACTCGATACGGACGGCGATGAATAGGAGGGACATCACCGGTATTAATGCGATGTTTAACAGCTGTAGTTTGGGCCAAAGGACGATCGGTAAAGTAAAAAATATCATGGTAGGAAAACAGAACGCGGTAGAGCTCACGCGTGTGCTCGGAAGGCATGCCGGGCGCGATCATTTTCTGTAAGTCGGCGATGGTACAAGTTCCCGAGTGTGATGGTAGAGGAGGATCAGACGAATTGTCGCCTACTGCAAGAGATGCTACTGAGTGATGCTCGAATGAGCAAAGCTCGGCCAGAGACGTGCCGCGCGGCACCACTTGTGTCGTTAAGCCAAAATTGACCGCAGGCAGGCAGAAGCAATTCGCTGTAATAGATAAAACTGTATGAGGTACTGTGATCCCGCGTGTGTGGAGGATGTCTTGCATAGGAGCCACGATGTAGTGACCGTCGGGGACTGGTGGGGATGACACTAAGTGAACGTAAGTCAGTGCCGAAGGTGGCAAGCGAATGAAGTCGTCGGAACTGAGGCGACTGGGGTGTGGTTCAGCGGGATTCAGAACAGGCAAGTCAAGGCGTAGAGTACTGGCGGAGCAATCGATGAGAGCAGAATGTGCGGAGAGGAAGTCTAAGCGGAGGACGATGACGTGGGGACAGTGGGCGATGACTGTGAATAACACGACAGTGGAGCGATCGGCGAAGGAGACGCGGGTGGTACACATACCCATTACGGGGGCTGTTCCGCCATCGGCGACACGGATGACAGGCGTCGTAGCGGGCGTGTTTATTTTCTCTAGCCGGTTACGAAGGCCAGAGCTCATTACCGACAAATGCGCCCCAGTGTCTATAAGAGCAGATACAGAAACACCGTCGGCTTGCCCTTCAAGAAGGTTCAGATGAGTGGGACACGTCAGTAGAGGATTTGGCGGCGTAGGGAGCAATGCAGCGTTACCTCGACGTGCTGCATCGTCTGGTTTTCTGGCTGGGAGCGGCGTCCGAAGGGACTCGGCGAATAGGAGCGACGGGGCTGGGGAGATCGAGATTGTCGTCGTTGGGGTGAAGGCGAACGAGAATAGGGGTGGTTCGGTGCAGGAGAATCAGTGGCGGCATTATCGGAGCGTGCGGCATACGGATGAAAAGGGTCACCTGGGGGGAAGAGTAGGCTGTAAAAGTAGACCGAGTCGGGGAGCTCCAGTGACTGCGACAGTGCCGAGAAATGTGCCCGTATAAACGGCAGTGAAAACAAATGGCTTGTCGTCAGCAGTGCGCCATTCAGATGGGTCGCGGAAACGTGGTGGGTAAGAAGATGCGGGACAGGGTGGAATCGAAGAAGCCGGGTGGGTATCAGGGCGATGGGCCGAGCAGATAGCGTGAAGACCTATATTTTCGAACTCCTTGCGGACAACTGCCTGAATCAGGGAAACTGCGACTGGAGATGCGTTGGTGGGGCTAGAGTCGACGGCAGCCTGATAGGCGGCCTCAACCTCATGCAGGACGATCCTGGTAACATCGTGAGTGTTGTTGGGACGAGGTGCGTCGGCACCGGACGATGTCGCTGAGGTTTTGGGCAGACGGGCAAAGTGCTGGTCGACACGTCGGCTTTTCGCGAGTTCCAGGCGGCGGCACTCTTTTATAACTGCATCCACCGTGACCACATTGTTGCAAACGAGCAAGTTGAAGGCATCATCAGCAATGCCTTTGAAGATGTGGGAAACCTTGTCTGACTCAGTCATATGTGGGTGAACTTTGCGGCACAGAGCCAAGACGTTCTGAATGTACGTGACATAGGGCTCTGTTGACATCTACACACGGCCAGAAAGCGCCTTCTGCGAGGCAAGTTGGTGACCGTAGGGGTTGCCGAACACGTTTTGAAGCTTTTGCTTAAGTGAATACCAACTGGTGAGCTCATCTTCGTGCGTGCGAAACCAAACTCGTGGTCTGCCACAGAGCTAAAAGACTACGTTGGGGAGCAGGATAGTAGGGTCCCGCCGGTTATTGCGGCTGACGTGTTCGTACAGGCTGATCGAGTCATCAACGTCTTCCCCATCTTTGCGCGAGAATACGCCAGGATCACGGGGAGCGGGGAGAGTGATGTAAGTCGTCGAAGTGGCAGCAGGTGTCGGAGCCGGCGGAATCGAGTTGTCGTCGCCGGGAGCCATTAAAGAAGGCTGCACGTACAGTTCACTGCGAAGCTCCGTGAGAGGTACAGGGAACGTTCACCTGCACCAGATATGTTACGTAGGAAGACGCAGACGAAAAGCTATATACAAGTATATTTACAAGAAAGTACGCCACACTTGGCCAAGACGCAACAGCCCGCGCTGGCCTCTAATCGTCGTCGTCGTCTTCACACTGCTCGCGTCTTCGTGATCGCAAATACTGCTCCGTAGCAATATACACTGTGAAAGGGGGAAGAAGACGCTGATAAAGTGCAAACTCTGCAAAAAGCGTGCAAGTGAACTCTATGCTTATGGCTATCGTGCCGGTGCCTGACGCATTAGTGTCTGCCCCCTCCCTCTCCTCTTTTTCTCTTTGTGTATTAAAGCGCTTCCTCACAAAAATAGAGAGTTGGAAATTTGTTTCGTGTCCACCCGCGTCCTCGTTCCCTTCTTTGTTATTTTTATGCCAGTGCACAGCTCAGCGCGACCTATTCACGATCATCCGTAAGCCAGACGGCAATTATCAATGCGATCAAATTATAGGCAGGCGTCTACCTTTAATGTGGGTGTCTGACGAAACGTATGAGCTGATCCCGAAGGGTCTGCAATCTAACAAAGCGCTTGATGCGCTTGAAAGCGCTTGATGCGCTATGCGCTTGATGCGCTAGTTCTCCCGAAGAAAGAATGCGAGAAAATATAACGTGACGCACGCTCAAGACGTGTTCAACAGCGACCGAATCACGCACGCGATCCGTACGTAAACGAGCATTGGCTTGCTTTGCTGAAAGAAAGAGCTGCGATCCCGTCCTCGGTAAGGCATTTCATTATGGTATTGTAAGCGCACTTGGAGCACATTGGAGGTATCTAACAGAAAAGTCAAAGTGAGCGTATGTGCCTTAGTGGAACCAAGTCGCATGTCACTTTTATAAATGAGTGGGCAAGGTCGCCCGCAACGCGCGCGTGCCGCATGCCGAAGGTCCCAGCCACCGCAAAATACGGATGCTATGGCGTACTTAGAGAGCTAGTGGTTCTAAGTCGTAGGCAATTTTTTTCAGAGCGTAGCTCTTATGCCCCAACCACCTTTGCACGCTTCGGCACGTGCCAACAAGCGAACGCTTCACTTCGCGCTCGTCCGAGGAAGAGTGCAAGGAACCACTGGACACAAGCTCTGACGCGCGCCAAGCTCGCTCCTCGGCAGTGGCGCACTGTTGCGGGACTATTTTGTCTTCATCCGTCAAAGTGTGGTTTAAAACAGCCTGCTGTAAACTAGGCTTGGAACAATAGGTTAGTGATATGTATGCTCTTTCAGGTATGAAAAATACGTTTGAATGATGAATGAACACGCCTGCTGCAACAGTTTGTTCTTATTTTTGAAGTAACGATAGTGCACTAAATATCGACATCAGTGCTCGCACGTCATCGGTCTGCAAGATCGCTTTGCGAACACCTGCACGACGATGCCATATCATATCATATCATGTACCATTTCCTTTTTCGTAGCTCATTGCAGAGCCAACTATGTAAGAATAGGGCGCGCAAAGTATCATTGAAAAAACATGTGGTGAAAATATTCTCACCTAGAAGAGACGTTGAAAAATGATGCAGAATCAATCGCAATGATAGCGGGGAGCAATGTCGGCAATCGCCGAAAATCTCATCTGTGGGTCAAGCGCGTCGGTTTGCATACATCAGTTGTCGAAAGTTCCAGCGCATTCGCTGCTGCCCGCGCGCCTTCCAGAAACTACAACACAATTCGTGTCGCGTATGCAATCAGACTATACGAGCTTTGTCGAAAAGACAACCTACGGAACCATCGACAACATTCGCGAAGCTTACTATAAGTCCAGGCGCATCTTGCACTGAGCGATAACGCTTAAAATTTTTTAGCCGTCGAAATACGGTCACCGGATACAGATCAAGTATCCGTGTCAATATAGATATGCTTGTTGGTGCATGAAAGAAACATGAAAATGTGGGGTCTGAGAAAATCAGCAAAAAGTAATTGAAACACCTGAAGCACTAAAAAATAAAGAAATGTAGAATAGCTAAAATTTGCGTAATTCGTAGCTTGTCTCCTCCCGATTCTTGGTTGTGTCAAATCTAGCCCATGGAGCACCTGATTTTTTATTCTAGGTTGTATTGATGCATCAACACCACATAGGGAGGCCTTCACATTGAGTGTATTGCTAGAAAAAATTTTCACAGTGTAAATGCCATGTTCTATTGTAACTGGTTTCAACATGTCAAGTTTGAATTCCTGGACATTAATGAATTGACATACCTTCAGATAAAACAAGCTGTAGAATTGGAGGGTTTGAATAGGTGTCTTTAGTTTCCCTTCGCCAAGTAATACTATTGCAGTGCTTATACCAATGTATGGGGGCAGGTCATTTTTGTAATATAATGGAATTTTAATATATATATATATATATATATATATATATATATATATATATATATATATATATATATATATATATATATATATATATATATATATAGCAGGTTATTTTCACAATTTACGCACTTCGTCATCACGAAAAATGCCACTTTATCGTTTTAGGCCTGCTATGATGTTTTGTCTGAGAACGATATATTCAATTTGTTCTGTGGGCACGCGACGATTGTGGTGGCATATTATTTTATTGCACAACGTTGGATACAGTAGCCAACCATTACTGAAACTCACGAAAAATTATTGCAAAATGCACATGATCAGGCACATAGCATATTATTATTGCCCTTTCTTTATTCATGCCCGTGTTTTAATTGCACGAAAAGCTACTGCACTGAAATGATATACTAGTACGTACTTAAAAAGTACGATTGTATACTACGATAATAATCAATCATTCGAATGTTTATTACAGTGCCCAGGAACAGCTGGAGAGCCTTCATACTGGTGCACTTAACGAGCAATATGTGAGACAAAATGTACAGAAGCATGAATGTGGTAGACAAAATAAATGGAAGGTAAACAAAGAGGGAAAAAGGAGACGAGGAAAAGTAAAAAAAGAGTTAATCCTACGTGTTTATCTACAGATACACGAAACACAGGAAATGAACTCTGAAGTATGCCAATACAGGCACAGTTGTTATTATGAGTTTTGGAGTCAAATCTTATACTGCACAATATTGCCACAAGGCCAGACAACGAATGCGGAATGCTCAGAACGACCGAAAGCTGAGCTAGTTCGTAAGGATTCATATAACCTCAGCAATTTCCTCAGCGACGCGTGATTCAGTTTCTTGACATTTCCTTGGTCTTCGAACAAAATCATGTTTGTTTCAATGCAAGCATTCGAAACTAGTGAAAAACGGAATTGCCATGTCGTTCCTTAAGTCTTCCCTCACCGGATCCAGCATGCGCAAAATGAGCGCCAGTTTTAATGCGCAGGTCCGGCGCCTTTTAGAAGCAGGTGATCATAGTGTAGCAGCGGTCACTGTGGCTGAGCGCCTAAAGAAGTCAGTTTCGAGAGGGACGGACGCAATTACAGAAAGCAGTAATAGCAAAAAAATAGTAATGGCTATTCCGTATATTCATTCAGTGTCGCAAAGGCTTAAAAAAGTTGCTAGTAGATATGATGTTAATGTTGCTTTAACTGCCCCCAATAAGCTAGGTAAGATATGCGCTGCCGCACAGAGAAAAAGAAGTGGGTAAAAGGCAAGAAACGAACAGATATTTGTCCAGTGAAGCACAATAAGAACAACAGTTTTAGCGACTGTCGTACGGGTGTGGTTTTTAAAATTTCCCTTAGCTGTTGCCAGTTCTACGTAGGGCAACCGGAACGGTGTATCAATCAGAGGTTAATGGAACATAAAAGGTCGTTAATCGGTGGATCGCCTTGTAATATTTCCCCACACCCGCCGTGGTTGCTCAGTGGCTATGGTGTTAGGCTGCTGAGCACGAGGTCGCGGGATCGAAACCCGGCCACGGCGGCCGCATTTCGATGGGGGCGAAATGCGAAAACACCCGTGTACTTAGATTTAGGTGCACGTTAAAGAACCCCAGGTGGTCAAAATTTCCGGATTCCCCCACTACGGCGTGCCTCATAATCAGAAAGTGGTTTTGGCACGTAAAACCCCATATATTATTATTAATATTTCCCTGCATTGCCGAGATTGTAACTGCACGGCAGAGTTAGATGAATGCGCGATATTGTACAGACATAAGAATGAAGATACGCGAGTTATGGCAGAGGCATGGCATATCTATAGGGGTGAAAGTGCGTGCGTGAGTCAGCCTTTGATTACTTTACATAAGGAATAGATTAAGTGCCTTAACAGTTATCTCTCCCGTAGACCGGCTCGTGTACCCCACTGACACGTGGCGTTACCATTCCTGAGCATGCGCAGATGGGTTTTGTGTCTTTTTTTCTTTTTTTGCCTCAGTCCTACCTTCAGTTGATAGTCGGCGTTAGTGTTGTCCACTTCTCTACTCTTGTGTCCCGTCTGCACGCCTCACTTCTTGTTTGCATTTTGGAATGCTGCCTGGTATACTGTTGTGGCACGAACAAATGCGTATGATCAAGAAGCCTTACGGAATGTATAATGCCCTGCACCACCCTATACATGAACCAACAGTGTGAATAATGAAGTCTTGAATCTAGAGGTGCGAGTTGAGGTATAATTGAGAAGGCTCAAGTGTGGTCGCCAGCATCGCAAAAGTTGTATTTGAAGGTACATATCAAATTATTCTGGACGCGTTCAATGAAGTCAGAACTAGATTTGCACGTTTCACCCTCTCCTGCAGAGGAGCACTCTAGTACTAGGAGGTACACAACAGAACGTCAGAAACAGGTGAGTGGAAATCATGCCATATAGGACATGCCATTCCAAGAGCGTCAAGGACATTTTGTGTAATTATCTACCTGAAGAGAAGCTTAGCATTTTGTCGAAGTACGCACGAAGATCTTTCATTTTATCGACCCTGAGGAGTGGAGCATCCCGTAGGGTGTATGAAAATATCATATGGTGTGTTTCCCCCATATAACCTAATACCATAGTATTGGAAGCATTTAAGAGTACCTGTTGTTTGTGTACCAGTTTGAGAGTGAAAAAATTTCTTTTTAAAGGTCGATGCAGTGGTGAACACTGTCGATAGCCTCAAATAGTTTAAATCATCAGCCCGCAAAGCCCTGCTGTTAATTTATTAAAATGCTCTTAGCACTAACAGAACGCAAGGAAACCAATACCCATTCAAACCCTTTTAACCCACCGCAGATGATAAATATAGGCCGGCAGTTAGCAACTGAACATCTAGCACTCAATTTGTGCACGGGAAATGTCGATGCTACCTTCCGAGTGCTAGAAAACATACTACACTTCAGGGAACTATTGAAAGTGCTTCTGAGAACAGGGAACAAGTACGCTTACATACGTCTTAAGCTCTATGGAAGCAATACCATCAGCGCCACAAGAAAGGGACGGTTTGAGGCATTTCATACACTTCAAAACAAGGTTTTCATTGACCTATAGTGTACACAAAGTACCAGATCAAGAAGCAAGGTTACTTGAAGCATATTTCATACCATATAGCAAACAGAAATGTTCTGCAAAGGCATCAGCAGTGTTCGAGACAACATCACAATTGAGACATCTCAGTGGCTATGTTGTTGGACTGCTGAGCACGAGGTCGTGGGATCGAATCCCGGCCACGGCGGCCGCATTTCAATGGAGGCGAAATGCGAAAACACCCGTGTACTTAGATTTAGGTGCTCGTTAATGAAACCCAGGTGGTCGAAATTTCCGGAGTCCACCACTACGGCGTGCCTCATAATCAGAAAGTGGTTTTGGCTCGTACAACCCTATAATTACAATTATTACAAGCATTTATTCGAAATGCAACACGAACATAACAGACAGCAACGATTCAGTGCTTTGTCTTATGAAGGGAGCATGGGTGCCACCGAGGCATGCCATTGGCTAGCGATACAATAGCACATGTGAACAGTCACAGCGTACACCAGATACGCGGTGCACAGTGACAAGAGACAACACGCTTGATAAAAATTACACAGATACAGCACTTCCCCTCCAACAAGATCAGAATCTGTCAGACTGTCCGGCTTCCGCTTATTACAGAGCGCTGCGCCTGGGTAGCACAGGTGAACCGGCATCGCTCTGTTCTGACGTTGATGCATTTTGGGCTCCACGTTAGAGTTGGTAACCATCACTCCGATCCAACACTGGGCGGTCTGGGGCGCGAGGGATGCAATGTGGGCTTCTTGGTAATGCATCTTCAAGGGGAGTACGGTAGCGCGATTGAAAGACGGGACAAAAGAACACACATAAGGACACACACAGCGCTAACTTCCAACAATGTCTATTATTGAGAACCAGCTAGGTCGTACTTATACGCTCAGACAACATGAGTCATAGCCACGTGAACAGATTAACAATCATAACGATACATTTTGTGATATGTTAAGCCATGCGCAAACATTTCTGTTCTTTTTCAGAGAGAACCAATAATGGTTTACTGATACATGAGTCCCCTAGGGTATCAATCTGCTCGGCTTCTATAATAAGTTTAGTGAGTTCACACTTATATCTACCGGTAATGATTGTTGATTCGAAGAGACGGGAGCACTTGAACGTAGATAAAGTATTTGAACTCAGATACCTAGGTTCAAATACTTTATCTAGGTTCAAGTGCTAATTTGAACCTAGGTAAAGGATGTGAACCTAGATAATGTATTGAAATCAATAGGAAAAAACGATAATGACAGCCTCGATGTATTTTTAGCGCGAAAACTCACAAAGAAGGCGTCCCGTTCAGGGTGATAGTATCGGAGAAAGGCATGTGGCAGAAATTTATTGCAGTCTATTTATTAGACAAACTTAACCTACTCGAGATTAAAAATCCGTTCATCACGAAAAATTCCGAGGAAGCTTTAGCCTTTGTGGAGGCCAATTGTAACGAGGGACTAAAGGCCTTCTCAACAGATGTGAAGGACCTGTAATATTCTTTGCCGCAGAATGAACTGTTAAGTTGTGTTCAATCATGTAGAGATGAATTTGGGACAGTAAGATTTAGTACGAAGGCGGGCACAACCGTTGAATATTTTTTAGAACTTTGGACTAGTATATGAAGTCAACATTTGTGCAAAGAAATGACATTGCGTACCTTCAGAAACAAGGGGTCTGTATAAGATCCTCCTTAGCGCCTGTTTTAAGCAGCCTGTACTTAGCCAAGCTAGACAGAGACCTGTGTTCACGCATCAATGTTACAAAAGCTGTTAAATATTTAAATTTGTTGATGATTTTTTGGTGTTTGTCAATGTTAAGCTAGACACTTTGACACAGAGTGTTCAGTTATTAGTAATATTATACGCGAGTGCCTTTGTCCACTAGATGTTACGTTCGAACTGCCTGTAGAACGAATTTCTGTGTAATTTCTGGATCATCAAATTTCTGGATGTTAAATATACCTTCGGTGATGATCTAACTTGCTGGTGCTACAGTCCCAGGACAAGTAAACCGATGTTGTCATATCATTCAGCCCATTCTAAGCTGGTAAACAGAGGAGTTGCGAAAATGTGTTTTACTAACGCACTTAAAGATCACGCCATCATTGCACTGACGAAGCATTCACACAACAGGCCATGCTGCTACATGAAGCAGGTTATCCCAATCATGTACTGGCATCAGTTGCAGAGGGAATACTTAGGCAAGTGCAGCAATCAGGGACTGCTGAACGAGCGGAAGGAAATAGTAACCGAGCGAAAAAAAGACCAACAGTGCTGCCTTATATCCACCGCTTGTCGCACAACCTAAAGAAAATTGCCCGCCGAGGTAACACTGATGTGGTTTTTTCTGCACCCAACAAACCAATCAGCCTGGGCAGGAAAACAAGACCACAAAAGAAAGAAAGTACCCCTCGCTGCCAAGTTAAACACAGGAAGAAGTTTAAAGAATGTAAGACTTCAATTATATATTGTATACCCTTATCGTATACTGTATACCCTTAGCATTAACGAGAGGGTGGCAGGTCTTGTGAAACTTAATAAGAGGTACAAAATGAAGATTGTACAGGTCTACGCCCATCCAGTCATGATGACCAGGAAGTCGAAAGCTTCTATGAAGACGTGCAATCGGCTATGGGTAGAGTGAAAACTAAATACACTATACTAATGGGCGACTTTAATGCGAAGGTAGGCAAGAAGCAGGCTGGAGACAAGGCAGTGGGGGAGTATGGCATAGGCACTAGGAATATCAGGGGAGAGTTATTAGTAGAGTTTGCGGAACAGAATAATATGAGGATAATGAATACCTTCTTCCGCAAGCGGGATACCCGAAAGTGGACGTGGAGGAGCCCGAACGGCGAGACTAGAAATGATATAGACTTCATACTCTGCGCTAACCCTGGCATCATACAAGATGTGGACGTGCTTGGCAAGGTGCGCTGCAGTGACCACAGGATGGTAAGAACTCGAATTAGCCTAGACCTGAGAAGGGAACGGAAGAAACTGGTACATAAGAAGCCGATCAATGGGTTAGCGGTAAGAGGGAAAATAGAGGAATTGCAGATCAATCTACAGAACATGTCATCATCATCATCAGCCTGGTTACGCCCACTGCAGGGCAAAGGCCTCTCTCATACTTCTCCAACAACCCCGGTCATGTACTAATTGTGGCCATGCCGTCCCTGCAAACTTCTTTATCTCATCCGCCCACCTAACTTTCTGCCGCCCCTTGCTACGCTTCCCTTCCCCTGGGATCCAGTCCGTAACCCTTAATGACCATCGGTTATCCTCCCTCCTCATTACATGTCCTGCCAAACGCACCCATGCCTGCCAAACGCACCCCAGCCCATTCTTATTCTTCTGATTATTTCTGGCTCATGATCCGGATCTGCCGTCACTACCTGCCCTAAGTAGATGTATTCCCTTACTACTTCCAGTGCCTCGCTGCCTATTGTAAATTGCTGTTCTCTTCCGAGACTGTTAAACATTACTTTAGTTTTCTGCAGATTAATTTTTAAACCCACTCTACTGCTTTGCCTCTCCAGGTTAGGCAGGATACGGCAGGATACGCAGGTTAGGCAGGATACACTCCGTTAGGCAGGATACGAGTAAACTATCGCAGGAGACAAAAGATCTGATCGAGAAACGCCAATGTATGAAAGCCTCCAACCCTGCAGCTAGAATAGAACTGGCAGAACTTTCGAACTTAATCAACAAGCGTAAGACAGCTGACATAAGGAAGTATAATATGGATAGAATTGAACATGCTCTTAGGAACGGAGGAAGCCCAAAAACAGTGAAGAAGAAACTAGGAATTGTCAAGAATCAGATGCATGCGTTAAGAGACAAAGCTGGAAATATCATTACTAATATGGATGAGATAGTTCAAGTGGCTGAGGAGTTCTATAGAGATTTATAGAGTACCAGTGGCACCCACGACGATAATGGAACAGAAAATAGTCTAGAGGAATTCGAAATCCCACAGGTAACGCCGGAAGAAGTAAAGAAAGCATTGGGAGTTATGCAAAGAGGGAAGGCAGCTGGGGAGGATCAGGTAACGGCATATTTGCTGAAGGATGGTGGGCACATTGTTCTAGAGAAACTGGCCACCCTGTATGCGCAATGTCTCATAACGTCGAGCGTACCGGAATTTAGGAAAAACACTAACATAATCCTAATCGATAAGAAAGGGGACGCCAAGGACTTGAAAAATTATAGACCGATCAGCTTACTGTCCATTGCCTCCAAACTATTTACTAAGGTAATCGCAAATAGAATCAGGAACACCTTAGACTTCTGTCAAGCAAAAGACCAGGCAAGATTCCGTAAAGGCTACTCAACAATAGATCATATTCACACTATCAATCACGTGATAGAGAAATGTGCGGAATATTACCAACCTTTATATATAGCTTTCATTGATTACGAGAAAGCATTTGATTCTGTCGAAACCTCAGCAGTCATGGAGGCAACATGGAATAAGGGTGTAGACGAGGCGTATGTAAAAATACTGAAAGATATCTATAGCGGCTCCACAGCCACCGTTATCCTCCATAAAGAAAGCAACAAAATCCTAATACAGAGATACGATATCCCCAATGGTATTCACAGCGTGTTTACAGGAGGTATTCAGAGACCTGGGTTGGAAAGAAATGGGGATAAAGGTTAATGGAGAATAACTTAGTAACTTGCGATTCGCTGATGATATTGCCTTGCTTAGTAACTCAGGGGACCAACTGCAATGCATGCTCACTGACCTGGAGAGGCAAAGCAGAAGAGTGGGTCTAAAAATTAATCTGCAGGAAACTAAAGTAATGTTTAACAGTCTCGGAAGAGAACAGCAATTCACAATAGGCAGCGAGGTGCATAACCACCAGGTGCATAACCACCAGGTGCATCGCGGCCTCAAACATTGCAGGTGCGCTTGCCACTCAGTGCGGCAATTTCCGGAACCTGAAAAATCCCATCTGCGTATTCACCGTGAACAGTTGCTGTGCCTGCTCATCCAACTCAAGCTGTAGGTAAGCCTTCGACAAATCCAGTAAGGTGAACAAGGTCCCTCCAACCAGTGACGCGAATATGTCCTCTGAAAGAGGAGTGTATAGTGGTCAAGTTCAATATCCCTATTGACCGTGACTTTCTAATCCCCACATATCCTAATCTCTTTTCCTGTTTTCTTTGACACGAGAACTAGCGGTGTAGCCCTATCACTGTGCCTGACTCTGTACACCTCACCAGCTTTCTCAAGGTCGCGCAATTCATTCTCCACTTGTTCGCGCAAAGCATATGGTACTGGTCTCGCCTTACAAAAAGTTGGATGCACATCGGTATTCATTCAGATACTACCGGTGAATCATTTGATAGAACCATAGCCTGGCTCAAGCACATCACCGTACAACTGTTTCAACTTACTTTCAGCTTCCGTTGCTACAATCTGCCTGCTGTCCTGTGCGTTATCCACGTCACGTTGCAACTGCTGAACAGCATTGTGCAGGTCAACTTTTAGTGTAGTCATCCAATCGCGACCTAAAAGCGTCGGCATGCGGGCTTCATTTTCTTGCTTTGCAACTATCAGAGGCAGACCGTAGCCTCGATTCTGATAAGATACATTGACATTTGCTGCGCCTTTCACTTTGAGTGCAGTGCCATTATACACTCCTAGACGCACATCGTTTTTGGAACATAGGTAGTTTGTAAAATTTTCATCAAAGTCTCTTTCAGACATTATGGTCACAGCTGCTCCCGTGTCTAATTCCATCGGAATCTCCTTGCCGTTTACTTTTACTTGAAGCACAATAGGCGGAGAGCTATAAACTTTGTTAGTCGTACCAACAGTAAGGAAGTTCGTTGACGGCAAGGTCTCCTCAGCTTTGTGCACGACGTTTTTTTTTGCATATTTTCGCTGCATGCCCTGGCTTCGAGCATTTGAAGCAGGTACTTTTGAGAAAAGGACAACTCACTGGCGCGTGCAGTCGGCCGCATCTATGACAGGCGCGAACAATGCCTTTCCCACGTTGCTTCCTTGGACCGTTTTGGGGGGCACGCTGCTCGTTGCTAGCGGTCTTCGTCGCGTGTCACCTGCCTTGCGTGGTGGGCTCCCGATGCCAGCAAACGTCGGCAGGACTGGCAGTTGACCCCTCCGGTAGCATTTCTCGGGTGTCTTTCTGGGCCGTTTCCAAGGCGGTGGCAATTTCGCATACTGGCTCCCAGGTGACTTTGTCGTCTGACAAGGCAAGAAGACGGCATCGAATCGGATCCGTCCCGATTCCAGCAATCAGTCGATCCCGGAGTGCTTCTTCCAAAAATCTTCCAAACGAGCCCGTCGTAGCCAGTCTTTTCAGCTCGACGATGAACTGTTTTAGGCTTTCGTTCTGCTCTAGCTTTCGCTGGTAACAGTGATACCGTTCGGTAACCACTTACCGGTTTGGAGCATAGTGCTTTCGGAGAGCTTCTGTACCTTCTTCGTGCTTGACTTCCGTTGGTTTTTTCAGCAGCAGTAGGCTGCGCAAAGTCACGTAAGCCATTTCACCCAGGGTTGTTAAGAAGACTTGTAACTTCTCACTTGCGTCTATTCCATTGGCGATTGCTTACAAGTCGAACCTTTCCAGTTAGACTTCGATATTGCCAGAGTCTGGGCAGAACTCGGCCAAAGATCCCAGGGTGGTGGTCATCACTGATGTCTTCGCTCACTGATGGCGTCGTTGCCGTTTTCTCAGGCTTGGTCATTGCCTCTGCCCTAACTATCCCATCCTCATCGCCATGTTGGCCAGAGACGCCGTGAAGTCAAGCATTTATTCGGACAGCAACACGAACATAACAGACAGCAACGATTCAGTGGCTTCGCCTTATAAAGGGAGCATGGTTGCAACCGAGGCTTGCCATTGGCTAGCGATACAATAGCACATGTGAACAGTGACCGCGTGCATCAGATACGCGGCGCACAGTGACGAGAGACAACATGCTTGATAAGCGTTGCACAGATAAGACAATCACCATTTTCATCAAGGAGACATATATCCTGCGCACTCTCTTTGGAAGAGTGAGAGCGCACGAAGCTCCAGAAATATATTGGATTATGTGTCACGCTGGATTCAACACAATCAATGTGGTCGTAGTAGTAGTAGTAGTAATAATAATAATAATAATAATAATAATAATAATAATAATAATAATAATAATAATAATACTTTATTATCAAATCTGCAAGTATAAGTACAGAAATCGGGTTCGCCTAAGCCATCACAGTGGCTCGTCACGTGAAACCCGGCAGTCAATAACAAGACTCAACCAGAAGCTGACCTTTCTTTCTTTTGCAAGAAATAAAAATAAAAAGACATTGAAAACTAAGGTAGCGAGTGATAAAGTACAAGGCAAAAAAAAGAGAATCACGAAAAAACAACAACAAAGAAAAAAAAGCGAAGAAACGAATAGAGCGAAGACATGTTTCAACACTGACAGGAGAAATAAAAATACGATACCTATAATCATTCTGTGTACCATGGCCCTAAAGTTTTGCGAATGTCGCGTACAGACTTACAGGAAGAAATTTCAGAAGGAAGTGCATTGAATATATCTGGAACATAAAAGGCTCGAGTATATCTGCCAAATCTGGTTTGTGTGTGAGGAACTGAAAAAGCAGGTGCACGGTGTAAAGGACGGCAAGGCACAGTGGGGATTTTAAATGTATTCGTCCAGAAGTGTTTCAGTACCACTGTTTGAACAAACGGAGAGCGCATGTTCGGCATTTTTAGCGTCTGAAAAAGGTTCATCTCTTGTGGTCTGTATACGTCATAAGTAACACTTTTAACATACACTTTAGCAACCTATTTACACGGTGATGCCACGTACTAGAACAATGTACAAACGTTGTAATACCATATCTGAGCACACTGTAGGCTAACGAGTGGACCAAAAGTTTCCTAACAGACAAGGGTAAAAACACTTTGATGCGGTACAGTAAACAGACGATTTTACGAAGTTTGGCACATATGTAAGACAAGTGAGTAGAAAAAAGAAGACTAGAATCAAACCATATGCCCAAATACTTCACAGAGTCCGAAAATTTTATTGGAGGGCAGGAACAATTAATACATTGAGAGCTGTGCAGATAAAGGGAAGAAGAAAGTGAAACACGTTTCAGAGGGCTATGGAAGCAAACCAACTTTGATTTAGAATGATTGATGTCAATTACATTTGCACCAAGATAATTCATTAATTTCCCGACGTCATTTTGAAGGATTGAGAATGCGTCTGGAAAATTCACATGTGTGGCTAAAATTGCAGTATCGTCCACATATTGAAATAACTTGCAGACAGATAGCACGTTGCACATGTCCTTAAGGTATATATTAAAAAAGTAAGGGAGACAGTATGGCACCTTGTGGCACACCGGCCTTCAGAAAAACACGATAACTGCAAATGTCTGAAATGGAAACAATCTGGGAGCGATCTGTAAGGAAATTGCGTAGCAATCGGAAGACAGGTCCTCGAAAACCTGAATTGTAGAGTTTCTCTAACATAATCTAATGGCATATCGGCAATGGCAATAATAATAATAATAATAATAATAATAATAATAATAATAATAATAATAATAATAATAATAATGTTCATAGGGGTAACATGGCACTATAGACTAAAGAAAAGGCTGATGCCTGTATTAAGAGCATCTGATAGCCAGCCATCTAAGCAGCAATTTGCAGGGTGCAGAAGACACCCCCTTCCCCTCAACATCCCCTCCACATGCACGCACATGCACACACACACACACTTTCTCAATCACACAGCACGGCACACACGCACACAGCAGATGGGTGCACAACACACAGGAGTACCAATTCAATCTGGTCGCAAGGAAGGGGAGTCCAAATGGCCGGAGGGAGGGGGGTAGTAAGCTCTGTATGCCAGGATATAATCATGCTCAGGCTGTGCTGACCACTTATTCAGACCAGCTTAAGAAGAAAGGTGACTGTGCAAACTCATGGGAGCGGAAAAGTAGAGAAAGAAGACGGCGGGCTCCAGAGGCGCGCGTGCTAGAAAAAGCAATAAAGAAAAAGAAGAATCTTCATTTCGTTCGCATCGGATGCAGATGTCTCGTCTAGTTTCTGCGACATGCTACCGTGACCACGATAACGGCTACTCCTCTTTCGACTGGCCACAGCCTACCAGAACCACGGACTGGCCATAGAAGGCGGACTAAGAGGAGGCCCGAAGGCGAACCAACGGCAGCGAGGCGAGACATCGACAGCAAGGAGTGAAACGGACACAGAAGGCGACCAAGACTCAGATGACGGCGCGCCGCTAGAATCTGTAAGCGACCAGCAGTTTCTTCAGTTATTCAAGATGAACAAAGAAGTGATTTTGAAAAAGCGAGAAACGCTGAGAACAAAAATAACCAACTTAGTGAGCGATGCTGAAGAGAAAGTGGAGGAAAACCAGGATCCTGTAGCGATGTCGCTGATAGCCGGCCAGATTAAAGGTATTGCAGACTCGCTAAAGAAAGCAGACGAGCAGATGGAGCAGTTCATAACACTCAAAACAGCTGACTCGACGTTTCCGAAAAGCACTAAGGACGTGTTAAAGATGATAAGTGCTCTGCACATCATCAACGCGTACCTTTCTCGACAAGAAATACGGGAAACAGCAAGGGAGCAACACAACTTTAATGGCGAAGCTAGACAGCCGCAGCAAGCAACGATAGTGAAGATACCAAAGCATGAAATAGTGAAGTTTTACGGCGATAAAATGAAATGGGAGAGATTTTGGCGGCAAGTTAAAACAGCTGTACACGAAAGAACCGACTTGAATGAAAATCAGAAATTTACGTACCTTCGGTCCTCACTGACCGGAAATGCGGCAGCTGCCGTAGAGGGACTACAGTTTTACGACAGTAACTATGGGAATGCCATTGATTTACTAAAGGAAAAATAAGGAAAAGATGACGTGCTAGTAGAAATGCATATGAAAGCACTAACTAACTTGAACACAGTGGCAGGCTGCAATGACCATGACGGTTTAAGAATGCTGTCACAAAATGTGCAAGTGCACATACATGGATTGGAATGCTTAGGATTGAAAAGCGAGTCCTATGCATCGACGTTGCTTCCGATCCTGAAAAGAGCTTTGCCAGTGGACCTGTACATTGGATTCCAGTTAAAACAAAGAGAAGTGATCAGTAGACCCTCAGCACAAGATGAGAATGTGGGTTTACGTCAAGAAGATATTGTTAGGCGCTTGATGAAACCTGAAAGATCAGGTAGAGTGCAGAGAGAAATTGTTGGCAGAAAAGAGAGGAAGCTACGGTAACAGAACTGAGCGTGAGCAGCAGACAAGAACTGTTAATTTTCAAAGTACAGCTGCAAAGTTTTGCATATTTTCCGTGAATACTACACATTATACTGATTACTGTAGGAAAACGATGCCTTATTAAGGCAAGAAAATGAAGCTCAAAGAGGCAAACAGATGTTTCCGCTGTACGAGGCCTCGCCATACTGCTAAAATATGTAATGCAAACATTAGGTGCAAGATATGTAAAAAATGGCACGCGACGTCTATGTGCGGAAGCAATGAACTGACGGCACAGTGTACATCATCTACTGCTGGTGAAACTGAAAATCAGGAAGAGGAAACATCTATTTGCCAGTTTCTGTCGTCAAGTGTTTTTCTGCAGACTGCAATTGCGTTAGCAGAAGCTAGAAGGCAGTCATGTTACTGTCATGTTCTGATGGACACTGGCAGTCAAAGATCATTCGTACTAAAAAGCCTATCCCAGAAACTGGGCTGTAAAGTTAAAGGAAAAAAAAAGGATCAGGATAGGATCATTCGGAGGAGGTCAAAATGAAATAGTCTTGAATTCGGTTGAAGTTAACCTGAAAAGTGTCTACAGCAGTGAAGCAGTGTTATTGGAAGCACTGGAGATAGACGTAATTTCAAAAGAAAGATTACCGTTCCTACGAATATCACTACTCAAGAAGTATGAAGACGACGGATTCAAGCTGGCTGACAGTTTATGTAGAAGCGCATCATTGATGGAAATCGGACTACTTATTGGATCAGACTAGTACTGGAAAGTAATGAAAGGTGGGATCCGAGGGCTAGGGGAGGGGTTAACAGCGACAGGGGCTATGGTCGGCTGGACAGTGCGGGGCCGGGCTGGTATATCGGCGGCAGTGGTGGAGGGGTCAACCGTGGTGGTGCTCGGCGTCCACGTGGATGGCTCTGGGGTCGGACATTTCCGGGATGTCGAAACTCTGGGCATAAGATGCCCTGGGGAGGTGGTGTTGATTCGGCACTTCGGCAGGCACTTGGGATTTGAAGAGGGGCGATGTTCTGTCGGACTTTTATGGAAAGAGAACGTGGAACTTGATGAAAACAATGATGTAGCTATGAACAGATTACGACAACTCACTCGACGGCTACAGAAGGACAAAATTATACTTCAGCGTTACGACAGTGCGATTAGAAATTCTTTAAATAGTGGAGTAGGAGAAGTGGTCGAAGAAAAAAGAAGACCGATGATACACTGTTACTACATGCCCCATCAGGCAGCAATAAGGGAAGATCGACAAACTACAAAGATGAGAGTTGTATTTGATGCGTCTTCATCGTCGACAAAAGGGTTTTCTTTAAGCGATAATCTCGAAACAGGACCAAATCTCAATTGTGATTTGGTGCATATGCTGATGAACTTCCGACACCATCAAGCAGCAATAATAGCTGATCTAGAGAAAGCATTTCTGCAGATTTCAATACAGGAAGAGGATAGAGATGCATTGCGTTTTCTTTTGTGGAACAGAATACCAAGTGGTAGTGACGCAAAAGTTGTGACATGGAGAATGTCAAGAGTAACGTTTGAAATAGCTCCGAGTACTTTCTTTCTTGCAGCAACTATACAAAACCACCTAAGCAAGCTTTCCGGAAACAATTAAGCAGCTGAAGAACATTTACGTCGACGACGGGATACTGGGAGCCAACTCACCAGAAGAAGCCGAAAAACTTTATAAAAAGTCAAAAGTAATTTTTCAAAAGGCGTCAATGACACCCAGAAAGTTTAAAACGAATGAGCTTCGATTGCAGTAAACTATAAACACACAAGAGAAAAACACAGGCATGGAAACCTCTAGCCAGATAAAGATACTTGGCATCAGATGGAATTACGAGGAAGATAGACTTTACATCCCATCTTTTGACATAAAGGACATCGATGAGAGTGGTCCTATTACGAAGAAGCAAATCTTGCAGCTAACAGCAAGGATATACGATCTGCTGGGCGTCTTCACTCCATTCACAGTGACAGCTAAGCGAGAAATACAAAACATGTGGAGAAAGGGAACATCTTGGGACGACCCCCTACCAGAAGATGAAACGGCGCCGTGCAGGAACTGAATTCAAGAGCTTCGATTGATACAAGACTTCAGCATACCTAGATGGTTTGATACTAACCAAGGCAGACGGCCTCTTCACATGGATCTCCATTTGTTTTCCGATGCAAGCCCGTATGCTTACGGAACAGCAGCCTACTTCATAAATACCTACGAAAACCAAAAACAGTCTGAGATACTCATAGCAAAAGGACGAATAGCTCCAATGAAAGAAATATCCTTGCCAAGACTCGAGCTAATGACTGCGACGCTATCTGCACGCCTCTCTGAATATATCGGAAGAGGATTTGTAAGAAAGCTAAACGAAACGAGATATTGGACAGACTCGACCGTTGTTCTAAGTTGGTGACGTGGAAAGAAAAGCCCGACAATTTTGTTGAAAACAGAGTGAAGGAGACAAAGGAAAAAACGAAACTGTCAGTGTGGAATTCCGTTGCAAGCGAAGAAAACCCTGCCGATTTGATGACTAGAGGTGTAAGCGCAGAGCGTCTGATAAACTGAGAACTATGGTGGCATGGTCCAAAATGGTCAGTTCTGAAAAAGAAAACTATAGAACAAACCAAAGCAGAAGAAGACGCTGAGCATGGTGAAAGGTATGCGATTAACACATACACGTCAAATGCAGCAGTGATTAACGCGGAGAAGTATGGCACATACACACAATTACTCAGAGTAACAGCTTGGGTTTTCAGGTACCTCCGGAATATAAGAAAAAAGAGATCGATTGTCGGAGATCTAAGTTTTGAGGAACTGAAGAATGCTGAGACAAAAATAATAAAACTCGAGCAACAACACATACGAGAAAACATCGTTCTGAGCATGAGCATTCCTACGAAGACAAGAAGGATGTTTCTTTATGGTACGGAAGTCTTTGAAGACGATCAAGGTCTTACAAGGCACAAGGATCGGCTACTTCAAAGTGGATTAACATACAACGAAAGACATCCTATTGTGCTGCCAAAGTGGGCGGTTGGTACAAAGCTGCTGGTTCGCCATATTCATCAGCTCACGCTGCATGGAGGAATAAGCGTAACATTATCGCAGCTTCGAACTAAGTACTCGATAATACAAAGAAAGACAGCTGGCGAAGAAAATTCATGGATGTATAAAGTGCCAACGATTTGACGCCAGACCGCTGCACCAAGAAACTGCCCTACTTCCTGCTGACAGGGTCAATGAGCGACAACCATTTGAGTGATCGGTGTAGATTTCGTGCATCCGTTACTTATAAAAGACGCGATGAAAGGCACTACAACACAGTATGTTGCAATATTTGTATGTGCTACTACCCGATCTGAACATCTCGAAGTTGTGGATAACACGACAACAGAAACATTCTTACATGCACTCCGAAGATTTACAGCGAGACAAGGGCTATGTTGCACCATTTACAGTGACAACGCAAGGACGTTCAAGAAGGCCAACAGAGACATCACTCGCATTAGTAAAGAACTACAGGAAGAAGTCTCCAAAAGAGCAAGCCAAGGAGATCAAAACGAATGGAACTACATCGCAGAACAAGCGCCTTGGTGGGGAGGCTATTATGAAAGGATGGTACGAAGCATGGAATCAGCAATTAGAAGAGTTATTGGAAATAGACTGTTATCAAGAGAAGAGATGCAAACAATAACAACTGAAGTTGAAGCTGTCGTTAATAACAGAGCGTTGGCGTATGTATACAGCGAACCGTATGAGCCTCTACCTGTTGTGCCGGCTGATATAATAGGTGGAAAGCATAGGAATAAAGACATTACCAAAAGTGAAAAAAGTCAGCATATAAGAAATGTGGAGAAATAAGCAAAAAATCACGAAAGATTGGTGGAAAAGATGAAACAAGGAATATCTCAAAGAACTGAGAGAACAGTGTAACGCAAGAAAGCAAGAAATGACAGTGAACCAAGGAGATATCGTTTTGGTCAGCGCACGCACTCCTAGATCTTTCTGGAACATGGCTAAGATCATTGAGGTATATTCTGGAGTCGACGCGAAACCGCGCTCCTGTCTCCTAAAAACGAAAGGAAAACTCGTTCGGAGACCTGTGCAACATCTCTACACACTTGAAGGCTGCTTCCAATCATGAAAAGAAAACCTTTCGCGGCCGGAAGCCTTTGAAACTCATGGGAGCGGACAAGAAGAGCAAGAATACAGTGGGCTCTAGAGGCGGGAGCGCTAGAAGAAGCAATAAAGAAAAAGAAGAATCTTGATTTCGTTCGCATCGAACGCAGCTGTCTGGTCTCGTTTCTGCGATAGTGAGTGCTGTCCAGAGAGCCATCAAGCACCCTGCAGAATTGGCTAGTGCAATTTTGCACTGGTATTGCAGGGTGTGCCACTTTAGAGGTTTGAGGCAATCCTCGTAGGCTGCATGACCTTGCTACAACCGAAAATACTGGAGTGGAGGGTGCGTGTTGTCCGGTGCTGAACAAGCTTATGTTTGTTAGCGTTGCGATTTTGGTACGGGGACTATACTGATGAGCAGTACTCAAGTTGTGACAGAATGATAGAAGTGTAGAGTGCTCGGAAAACCTCAGGTCATCAGGGAAGGGAGACATGGGACGCAAACCCAAAAATGGGCCGGTGCTTAGATACAGTACAATGCGTTGGCAAGCTAGTTGGTGCCAATCCATGAATACTTTGTTTAGCGCAAAACGACACACACAAAAAAGACGACAAATATTCTGCTTTTTTCATTCAGTCATTGGGGTCACAATGCATTAGTGTGCCTTCCTTAACCTTGTAGAGCGCTGAATTTGGTTTTTAGCATTCTGTTGCATGAGTGCGGTCTTGGGGTCGGATGTTGGTGGCTCCACCGCATTGTGGTCACTGCGCATGTTCCTCTTGTTTGAGCGGTCTATAAAGGAGGGACGCTATAAAATGATGTCAGTTGAGAATAGCGCCTTGTCCTCGGTCGTCTGTCTTGTGTGTGTCGTTTTGCGCTAAACAAAGTATTCTTAGATACAGTGCTGGGGACATACACGGAAAAGTTGAGCGAAGGGCTGAATGTTGCACACACAATAGAAAGGGCCCGAAGAGTCTTTATAGTGGTGCCTCGGAGGAAGTTGGTTGGACAAGCAGCAATTTTGTTGTGGCTGATACGCATGGCAGCATTTTTTGCAGTGCTACTACAAACATTGTTATTGTAGGAGTAGTCGTTCACCTTTATGGAATGTATTTATTTCAAGCACATACGCTGTGCATCGACATAATGTTGTTGTGGAAGTATTACCTTGTTAATAAATCACAATCTGCGCAGATGCGTTAGTAACTTGGTTTTAGGTAGCTCTTTGTCCTGACTACAATTTATGGTATCGCAGCAAGAAAGATTTAAGTAGAAGCTGAAGGCATTCGAGCAGTTTAAGCACACCGACTGCACAAAGCACTGATGACACCTTCTCATCTTCCCCACAATGCACTCACACCATCTACACTTTTCATAAACAAAAAGGGAAATAAAGAATCAGTTACGCTTTTATTGACTCAGTACTTGCTGCTTCTGATGCAGGCATCGAAGCAATCCTGGTATACGCTGCTACATGCATAGGTCTTGCATGATGCAGGACCTATGCATGTTTCCGGCTTTGCACTGCACATGGTGCACAGGTTGCAAACGGATCATTTCTTTTTGCACTGCTCAAGCATAAGGACACACTGACTCAAAAATGACTGCGCCGTCACGTATGCTTCAGTGCTTTAGTGTTCTTGAGCGCTGCGCGAGCGATTTATCCACAACTAGCCGAAAAGACGGATGCACTTGAAAGAAGTGAGGGAAGGAGTACAGTGAACTTGAACTGAACTGGATTCACATGCCGAATAGAAGACCGCACTGTCAGCTGAAGCGGGCGGTATGGCTGTTCAGGTAAGTACTTCCCATAGTTCGGCTACTATTGTCTTTTGCTTTCCAAAGTTATCTTTGCCACTGGAAGCAGCACAGAGCTTACCCGTTAAACTTGAGTCACACGAAACACGCCGCGGTTCACCCACCCAAGTTCCACGCGGTTCATTCACCACATCACACATCACACGAAGTCAGGAGTGCCATATTTTAAGTCACTGCAGTACCAAACGGAACTGAAAATTCATTTCCTTCGACAGAGTTTCTAAACTGGGCTCGTTCACTCGCCAGTTATGAACTCGATGGACGCGCTAGGCCTACGCGTAACGTAAACAATATCGGCGATAGGCGACTGCTGATTACCGCTTTGGAGCTCGTAAACTTGTTTCCATTCGTTTTGAGCACAACAAAATACACATACAACAAGCACAGACGTTGCGGCAATCGTGATTCGGTTGGCTGTTTTAGCAGACGATCGCACGGAGCCCGGCGGAATCCAGTGGGCAGGTTGGATTAGTCGGCGTCGTTGGAAGTCGCTTCGGATCCGCGTCGCACTGCCACAACCCGCGGTCGTCGGTCGTGTCGTTGTTGGCCTCCTATTAGAACACTGTCTTTCAGGAACACTGTTGCGCGTGTGGTGCGTCCAAAGAACTCAGACGATCGTTGGTGCCGGCGCCTTCGCATGGGTGGCCATCATAGGCATATCAGCAGAGGGTTTCGCAACCTCCGATTGGTTGGCGCCTGTGACGCGTCGCAGCCTCTCATCGGTATACGCCGGCGAAGCTTCGCCTCGCGTCGGCAAATTTGTGCCATCGGTAGTAGACATAATTGCTTCACGTCGTCACGCTTCGCCATGTTCCCAACGGACGCTTTTGACGCTTCGGCACGTGCGAGCTTTCCGACGCGTGCCAGTAGTGGGAGCATTGGACGCCCGGTGATGCGGGAGCATTGGCGTAGCGGAGCAAACGAGCACAGCGAAAGATGAAAGCGAACGCGGAGCGTGAAAGACTGGAGGAGGAAGGCGCATGAGGTGGAAGGCGAGGGTATGGCGAATAGGTGAGATGCGTAGTGCGGCGACGATGGCCACGAGATGGCGCCAGAGTAGCGCACGGAGGTCTGTCGGGAGCGGCTGCTGTGAATCGGGCCCACACCTCACCCACGCGCTGGCTCACGCGATCTCCAGATTAATAAAGGGATAATGAGACATCCACCCAATCGTAGTAATTGCTGCAGAAGAAACCCATACGGGATCCTCGAGCGAAATGCCTCGCACCTGAAGAAAAATTCGTACTGGTCCGGGACTCGAGCCCGTGCCCACCGCCTCTTTGGGGAGCCACTCTACCATCTGAGCTAACCAGGCGGCCAGCAGTTGGCAAGGCGAAGTCGAACTTATCAACAACTCGATGCGAAGGCAAGACTTTCACGTAATAGTTCTGCGGAAACGCGCAAGATGGAGAGAAAATAATTGATAAAGGAATAAGGATACATCCACCTAATCGTAGCCAGTGCTGCACAGGAAACCCATATGAATTACTCGAAAGAAAATTTAAGCCTCGCAGCTGAAGAAACATTCGTAGTGGTCTGTGACTCGAGCGCGGGACCGCCGCTTTTTTGCGGCAGCCGTCCTACTATCTGAGCTAACCAAGCGGCTAGCAGGTGGCAGGGCAAAATGGAACTTACCGTCAACTCGAAGCGACCCTATATACAAAAAAATATCTGTGGCTTAGCTAAGGTTAAGCCCAGGATGCGAAGCATACTAGCCTTTATTTTAACGCGACAGCGTTAAGGAGCTCCTGTTGCAGAAAAGCCGGTGTCGTCGGCGTCGGCTCAGGAGTGCGGCGCTTGCTCAGGCGCACATTTCGTTGTCGCGCCGAACGCTGCGTTGCTCGACGCTCACCGCATCCGATGCGGGGCGCGTAGTCGCTGCGCCGTAGCAAATCCTCTGTCGAGACGTCACGGTGTCACGTGGTATTGAAGGCGACACCGCCGCGCCTGAGGAGCTGGGTTGAGCTCTAGTAATATGCTTCGCATAAAACCAGCGTCTTCCAGTGCCTTCCAGCGTAAAACCATCGCGTTTTTTTTTTTGACATTGGATCACACTGGAGACGCTGGCGCTCGCTGGATAACAGCTGGGTCACACTGGACGAGACGCTGCTTCCACTGCCATGACACTGGGGCGCACTGGTTTGTGCTGTACAGGCGCTGGTTCTCGCTGAAGTTCGCTGGTTCGCTCTGGCAACTGCGCTGGTTCTGTTAGTGCCGTGCTGGTTTCAGTACGCAAGTACGAGCGCTGCTGAATATAAAATGCTTTATACAATTTCATTGCTTGATAATAGTATCTTGTCCTAAATAACTCTATATCTTGGGGTCATAAAACTATATTTCGTGTCGCAGTTTGGAATAAAGGTGCGGGAGCAGCCCCGTTTATGCATGTACATTTGAGACTGAAGATCACTTCCATATTTTGCATTTTCCCTATTTTACTGGGCGGATAGCTAAATTCTTGAACGAAATCACGCAAACGCAGAGGACGCCGCGTTTTTTAGTAGTTTTCACGTGACATATGACAGGGAGTTGTCACCGTTGTGGCAGTGTTGTGGAGTGGACATGAAATCCAAGAGTCGTTCAGTCGTGCTCGAACGGGCCCCAAGTTCGAAGCCTACCGCTGATTGATATTATCGCACCGATGACAACGCTGAGGCGATTCGCGTGCTTATACTTTCCCTATTGTACTAAAAAAAGCTCTGAGGTTCAAATACACACGTTTAAGCTTTCGCCACCTACCCAAGCCGAGACCAGTCCCTATCTAAGCTTAGGCCTTGCGTATCCACCGAATACGTCTGCACGCTACCTGTGTGTCTGGGCCCAGGAATCAACAAGTCTAACAAAGATAAATCAATCTATATTTCAGCTAACGCATGGGTGTTCCTAAATAAACCATTTTTTCGTGTCTACAGTGCCGGCTAAAGAAGCGATGTGCGCCGATCTGACGCGTCATAAATGCAGGTATATGTGCTCTTGCCGACGCGTGTGGGTGCTAGCCTGCGCTTCTCTGACAAAAACATATGACTAGGCAGACGTGTCGAGTGAAACGCAACACTGAACTAAGAAAATGCTGCATATTCCTTGCATGAAGAGCAAGAAACGGCTATTTAAATCCACAGTAACAGCCCATACAGCGTCCCGGGTCGGTGGTTCATTTAGGACTTTTTTCGAAGTTAAAATGCCAACCGCAAGTGAAACTCGAAGTTGTGGCACTTTCAAGCATACTACTGAATATGGACAGCAAATTTTTCTTTCTGGTAAAGGCGTGAGTTTCAGTTGCTGGGCGATTGCCCATCTACCATGTTTGCGCGAGACGTATATTTGCGAAACTAAAGCTGCTCGATCTTAACATGCCAAATTATCCATCCATGTTCATCAGCTGGCGTGGCGTAGGGGTTAAGTACCGGGCTTGGGATCTATAGGTCTGGCAATGGAATCATTTTTTTTTATTTATTGCACTGAAACGCTCTCTGATGATTTCGGTATTCAAAACATATATATATATATATATATATATATATATATATATATATATATATATGTATATATATATATATATATATATATATATATATATATATATATATATATATATATCTGCAGCGGTGGCGTAGAGGTAGAACACCCGCCTCGCGTGCAAGAGGTCCGTGGTTCGAATCCCGGTGCCGGCAATTTTCCACCGGATTAAAAAAAATCCGCGTGTTGATAAAATTGCATAAACAGGCCTGGAGTGTGGCCTGATCGCGGTGACCAGAACCGGTAACGCACTCCCTCACCAGAGCAGGATTGGCCACCCTGGTGCAGTACTTGGCCACAACCTCCTATATGAACAACACAATCAAACCCCGGCCCTCAGTCCCCAGCAGCTGCGAAGCAACTGACCACGGCGGCGGTCAGACCTGCGACGCTGCAGAGGGTGCTAAGAATCACTGGCTCCGGACAGGCCGCCATTGGAATATGAACCTGGCAACGTTTAACGCTAGAACGTTATCTAGTAGGGCGAGTCTAGCAGTGCTATTGGAGGAATTAGAGGGCAGTAAATGGGATATAATAGGGCTCAGCGAAGTTAGGAGGCCAAAAGATAACATCAGATTTGTTGAAGGATGGTGGGCAGATTGTTCTAGAGAAACTGGCCTCCCTGTATACGCAATGCCTCATGACTTCGACCGTACCCGACTCTTGGAAAAATGCTAACATAATCCTAATCCATAAGAAAGGGGACGCCAAAGACTTGAAAAATTATAGACCAATCAGCTTACTGTCCGTTGCCTACAAACTATTTACTAAGGTAATCGCAAATAGAATCAGGAACACCTTAGACTTCTGTCAAGCAAAGGACCAGGCAGGATTTCGTAAAGGCTACTCAACAATAGATCATATTCACACTATCAATCAGGTGATAGAGAAATGTGCGGAATACAACCAACCCTTATATATAGCTTTCATTGATTACGAGAAAGCATTTGATTCTGTCGAAACCTCAGCAGTCATGGCGGCATTACGGAATCAGGGTGTAGACGAGCCATATGTAAAAATACTGAAAAATATCTATAGCGGCTCCACAGCCACCATAGTCCTCCATAAAGAAAGCAACAAAATCCCAATAAAGAAAGGCGTCAGGCAGGGAGATACGATCTCTCCAATGCTATTCACAGCGTGTTTACAGGAGGTATTCAGAGACCTGGATTGGGAAGAAATGGGGATAAAAGTTAATGGAGAATACCTTAGTAACTTGCGATTCGCTGATGATATTGCCTTGCTTAGTAACTCAGGGGACCAACTGCAATGTATGCTCACTGACCTGGAGAGGCAAAGCAGAAGAGTGGGTCTAAAAATTAATCTGCAGAAAACTAAAGTAATGTTTAACAGTCTCGGAAGAGAACAACAGTTTACAATAGGCAGCGAGGCACTGGAAGTCGTAAGGAAATACATCTACTTAGGGCAGGTAGTGACTGCGGATCCGGATCATGAGACAGAAATAATCAGAAGAATAAGAATGGGCTGGGGTGCGTTTGGCAGGCATTCTCAGATCATGAACAGCAGGTTGCCATTATCCCTCAAGAGAAAAGTGTATAATAGCTGTGTCTTACCAGTACTCACCTACGGGGCAGAAACCTGGAGGCTTACGAAAAGGGTTCTACTCAAATTGAGGACGACGCAACGAGCTATGGAAAGAAGAATGATAGGTGTAACGTTAAGGGATAAGAAAAGAGCAGATTGGGTGAGGAAACAAACGCGAGTTAATGACATCTTAGTTGAAATCAAGAAAAAGAAATGGGCATGGGCAGGACATGTAATGAGGAGGGAAGATAACCGATGGTCATTAAGGGTTACGGACTGAATTCCAAGGGAAGGGAAGCGTAGCAGAGGCCGGCAGAAAGTTAGGTGGGCGGATGAGATTAAGAAGTTTGCAGGGACGGCATGGCCACAATTAGTACATGACCGGAGTTGTTGGAGAAATATGGGAGAGGCCTTTGCCCTGCAGTGGGCGTAACCAGGCTGATGATGATGATATATATATATATATATATATATATATATATATATATATATATATATATATATACACGGTGGCCAGGCACTGCACATTGAACGCGCTAAAGCTGTTTTCGGTACAAGTACCCAGCGCATCCCAGTACGCCGCGCCTCCCCAGCGCCACAGTATCCAGCCCGCGACACTGGGCCCATAATCCGGCGTGGCACTGGACACTAGATGCTGGGTACTGGGTTTTACGATAGAGAAAGGCAAGAGTTGTACGTAATAATTCTGCGGAAACCTGCAAGGTGGAGAGAATTAATGAATGAAGGGATAACGAGACACCCACTCAATCATAGCAATTGACACATAAGAAACCCATACGGGTTCCTCGAATGAAAAGCTTCGCAGGTGAATAAAAATTCCTCCTGGTCCGAGACTCGAGCCCCGGACCACCGCCTATGCGGGGCAACCATTCTCTGTCTGAGCTAACCACGCAGCGAGCAGATGACAAGGGGGAATCGAACTTATCAACAACTCCAAGCAAAGGCAAGATTAATAGTTCTATGGAAACGCGCAAGGTGGAGAAAGTTATTCATAGACGGACAATTAGACATTTACCTAATCATAGCCATTTCTGCAGAGAAAATGCAGAGAGAGAGAAACTTTATTTTGGTTCCTTCAAGGATTTAGCGCCTCGAGGTCTCGGTCGTCTTGGGCGCCGGCGACTTGGAGCCTCTTCCAGCAAGGGTGGGCCTCTATTCCTGGGCTCCACTGAGCCTAGCTACATCACTAGCGTGCTGCACTAAGGCCCTTTGGGCCGTGAGCTCGCAGCTGGTAAGCCGACTCTCCCATTGCTCCGCACTCGGGTTATTGTGTTGGTGGAATGATTTATTGTGTTTACATTCCCATGTGACATGGTATAGTGTGGGTGTGGCCCCGCACCATGGGCAGGTGTCTCTATATTGTGTTGGGTACATTTTGTTTAGGATGTATAAATTTGGGAAGGAGTTTGTCTGCAATCTGCGCCAACTCGTTGCTTCCTCCTGCGTTAGAGCTTTGTGCGGTGGGGGATATTTGGCTCTCGTCCCTCTGTATAAGTTTAAGATTTCTGTGTATCCTCCCTCACAAGCGTGTGGGTGATACTCCGGGGCGCGCGACTGCTCTGCTCGGAACGTGGTCTCTCGAGCTAGGCTGTCTGCCCTTTCGTTACCCTCTATGCCTGCGTGGGCCGGAATCCAAATTAACTTGTGCGTAACGTTCCTCTCGGCGAAGTTGGCTCCGCCAAGAATTCTGAGGGCGGCTTTGCTAATCCTGCCCCGCGTGTAATTTCTGCACGCTTCCTTCGAGTCTGTTAGGATGTTTAGAGGCCTGCCTGTCCTATATCCTTCTACTGCCGCCAGCGCCACGGCAATTTCTTCGGCCTCCGCTGTGTCGGCTGCCTTTGCCGTCGCACATGTGATCATATTTCCGTCGCCGTTCACCACCACCGCCGTGGCCATGCGCTTCCCTTCTCGCGGGTACGTGGCAGCATCCGTGTACACCGTGTTCTCTAGTAGCGCGAGTGTCTTTTCCACGTATTCGGCTCGCGCCTGCCTTCTGCTCTCGTGGAGGTTGGGGTCCATGTTCTTAGGTACTGGCCTAACGCTTATTGTTTTTCTTAAGCAGTCGGGCACGTCTGCGTATCTATCTACGTGTCCACTCGTGTCCCGTCCCAGCCTAGTCAGGAGCGCTCTCCCTACAGGGGTGCTTTTGAGTCTGGCTTTTTGCGTTTCAAGCAGGGCTTCCGCCAGTTCGCTGAAAGTGTTGCTGATGCCCAGTTGGAGCAGTTTTTCGTTTGAAGTGTTTTTCGGCAGATGGAGAGCCGTCTTGTATGCTTTCCTGATTATCGTGTCCGCCTGTTCCCTCTCTCCTTTGGTCATCGCGTGGTACGGTAGCGAGTAGATGACTCGGCTGACGACCAGGCTGCCGACGAGTTTGAGTGTGTCTTCCTCTTTCATGCCGTATCTTTTTTGGGAGACCCTGTTGATCATCCGGCCCACCTGCTCCGTCACTTTGCTCAGCAGGCTGATGGTGTGGCTACATTTTCTGCTGCCCTGTAGCCACATGCCCAGGATTTTGATCATATTCTTTTCCGGGATGTTTTGACCATCAAGCGTTACTTCCAGCGTTGCTTGGGTGGGGTGTCTACCTACTCTCAGTAATTCGGATTTTTCTGTGGAGCATACCAGTCCCCTCTCTCTGGTGTACTTTTCGACACAGCGCGCAGCCTCTTGTAGCTTCTCTTGTTTTTCTCCCAGTGAACCTTGCGTGACCCAAACCGTGACGTCGTCCGCGTACATCGCGTGTTGGATGCCCTGAATCTCGCCAAGTCGTTTTGCCAGGCCGATCATCGCCACATTAAATAACACGGGCGATATCACGGAGCCTTGGGGTGTGCCTTTACACGGTGTGGAGAAGGTGTCACTCCTCAAATCCCCCAGTCCTACCGTTGCCGTTCTATCGGTTGGGAAGTCCTTGACGTAGTCGTGTACTTTCCTTCCGCAGTTGGTGTTGTTGAGGCCCTCCATTATGGCCGCGTGGCTGACGTTGTCGAAGGCGCCTTTGATGTCGAGCGCCATCACAACATTTTCACCCGCCTTAGGCATTGTGTCGAGTACCTCCTCTTTGAGTTGCAGGAGGACGTCCTGCGTCGATAGGTTGGCCCTGAAGCCATACATGCTGTCAGGGTACCACCTCCCGTTCTCCAGGTGCTGCTGGATCCTTCTGGTGACTATTCTCTCATACAGTTTTCCCAGGCACGACGTAAGCGAGATCGGCCTGAGATTCTCGATCTGTAGTTTCTTGCCCGGCTTGGGTATCATGACCACGATGGCGTGTTTCTATTCCGCCGGTACCTTCCCCTCTTGCCAGAGCGTGTTGAGGTACGACGTCAGCTGATCGACTGCCTCGTCGCTTAGGTTTCTTATGAGCGAGTTTCGAATCTTGTCCGCTCCCGCCGCTGTATTCTTGGTGGCCGCTCTCACGGCCTCGGTGACCTCCTCTCTTGTGATGGGTCGGTCCATTGTCGGGTTTTCCTCACCGAGATAATCTCCTTTGTAACCTTCGATTTGGTCTTTCCCGTAGCATTTTTCTCGGACTTCTTTCAGAAGCTGCTCTTCGGGACCTTCGTACTGGTGGACCAGTCTTTGGATCGATTTGCCGCTTTCGGACTTGTTCTTGCTAGGGTCCATTAGGGCCTTGAGGATGCGCCACGTTTTGGCCGTACTTAGGGTCCCGTTCAGCGAGTTGCTAAACTGTTGCCACCCCTGTCTGGCCAGCTGCGTCGCGTACTCCTCCGTCTGCCTAGTGATGTCCGCTATCTTCTTCTTTAGCTTCTTATTTAGCTTTTGTCTTTTCCATCTCTTGGTGAGCCCGCGTCTAGCCTCCCAGAGCCCGAGGAGCCGCTTGTCTACCTCCGGTGTTTGTTCCGTTCTATGCACTTCTTGCGTGTACATTTTCTGAATTTGCTTGAGTTGCTTGCTCCACTCTTCAACCGAGGTAATGTTACCCTTTAGCTGTCGACAGTGTGCTCTAAAGGCGTCCCAATCCGTCAGCCGAGCCGTACCAATTTTCCTCTTGACATTGTCTGCCACCGTGCTGACTCTTATTATGTGGTGGTCGCTGCCAAGGTTCTCGAGCAGCTTTTCCCACTCTGCCTGCTTGGCGCCCCTGATAAAGGTTAGGTCGGGACACGTGTCTGGACTGACGCTGTTTCCCTGTCTAGTCGGCTGGTTTTCATCGGTTAGCAGCTCACACCCGGTGTTTTCTGCCGCCGTGCAGATGCCTCGTCCCTTCTTGTCTTCCTTCTTATAGCCCCAGCGCGGGCTTTTAGCGTTAAAGTCTCCCGCTATGATTAGGGTGTTTTGTCCCGCCAATTTTTTGGCCTCCGCGAAAAGTTTAATAAAGTTTCCTTTTGTCTGTTTAGGTGGGCTGTACAAGTTTACTATGTACGTACTTCTAGCCTTTCTTTTCCTTTTGGGAATCACCTCCGTGATCACGTGTTCTATCTGGGTGTCCTCGATTTCTTTATGCGCTATGGTTACTACTTTGTTACTTATGAGGGTCGCGGTGCGGCCACTCTCCTGGCACGTATAGCCCCTGAGTGCGGGGGTATTATTGGTTTCCTGTAGCATGATTATATCTGGTGGATTTTCTCGCGTAGATATGAACTGTTGCAGGAGTCCTTGCTTGCGCTTGTACCCCCTGCAGTTCCACTGCCATACTTCTAGTTGGTTTTGTCCTGCCATGCTGCGTTGTTACTGTTGTTGCTTGTACCTTGGGTTTCTGATCCGAATCGCCTGTCATTGTATAGCCTATCCCTGGCGTCATTAGTGGTTTTCTGTGTGTTTTGATTTTTGACGTAGTTACGGAAGCTCTGGTCCTGCAGAGCGATCTTTTGTTGCGTTTGTTGCATCTGATTTTGCATCTGTTGCATTTGGTTTTGCACGCTAGTCATGAAATTCCTGATTTCATCATTAAAGCTTTTCTCCTCTGTGTTTTGCTGCACTGGTGCCACGGCCTGCGGTGGTGGCGTTGGCGTTCTGATCGGCGAGTAGCCCGCTCGTCTGAGCGCTTGCATTTCTTTAATTAGGTCGTCTATCCTCTTTCTGAGTTGTCGCGTTTCTTCTCGGCTTAGCTCGAGTTCGCGTTTGAGACTTTTGTTTTCCTCGCTTAGTTGCCTTTCGGCCGCTGTCTGCGTGTTGTTAGTGTGTGGTCCCGAGTGCGGAGCAAAAAGTGTTTTGGGAGGGCCGGCCCCCCAGCTCACCTTAACGCCGCCGCCGCTCTTCTTTTGCTGTTTTTGCTGCTGCTGCTGGCCCGTGCCGCCCAGGGGTGGATAGGATCCGTCCCGGTTGGACCCTCGGCTCTGGCTCCGGCCCCGGTCGCGGCTCCAGCTCCGTGACCCGCTCCGGTAGGCATTAAAGTTTTGTTGACCCTGGTCCTGGCCCTCGTCTCGGAACCACCTCGGTCTTCTTGCGCCGCCTCTGCTTCGGCTGCGGCTGCGCCTCTGCTGCTGATGTCGCTGGGGACCTCCTCGCAGCTCGCCTGCCGTCTTGAGTCGTTGCTTGCAGTCCCGCGTGCCTGCAACGTGGTCACCCCCGCATATCAGGCATTTGGGCGTGCACTGGTGTTGTTCCGCTGGATTTTGGCAGCCACATTGCTTGCAGGCCTTGGCCTCCGGATTCGGGCAGACGTCCGACCGATGCCCCTGCTGGCAGCATTTGTAGCATACTTGTCTCGTAGGGCGGTACGGATAGCACCACATCTCTCCACCGTAGTAGAGTACTTGCTTCGGGATTATGGGGCCATCAAATGTGATGACTGCCGTGCTCGACCGTCCCAGCATCCTGGCTGCTAAGATCTTGACTCCTTGCGTTCGGACTCTAAGGTTCGCCTTGAGCTCTTCCGGCGAGGTCCCCGCGTCCACCCCGTGGATGACCCCCCGCAACGTGCCCTCCGGCGCTGCCACGTGTGCGTTGATGGCGTAGCTGCTGTTCCCGAACGTTAGCTGCGTGATGCGCCGTATACGTTGGGCCGCCTCTTCGTTGTCGGTGCTTACTATTATGATGTTGGAGCCATTGCGCAGCCTGATGATCAAGTCTTCCGCCTTGCATCCGGATCCGGTGGCCGCGACCACCGCTCGCGCAACCTGGTGTGTCTGCAAGCTCTTGACTGCAAGTCCCCTCGGCCTGAGCACTATCTTTAAATCTTTAAGATTTTCACGACGCCACCGAGCCCGTCCTCGTGCAAGACCGAAGCGGGCCCGCGGCAGGCACCCAAGCCCCGAAAGGCAGCACCCCAACGACAGGAAGACCACAGGCAGAAAGCAATAACGACGTGGACCCGCAATGGGAGATCGCCATGTCCAGGAGACAGAAGAGGCGCCAGCAAGACGGCAAAGGATCAAGCAGCCAAGTTTTGGCGGGAACGGTGCTAGGGAACAGAAATTCCCTAGGCGACGAAAAGATCACAGGCGGCGCGCCAGCTGCGCCAAAGCGAGGAGGAGGAGAGGGGCTGCCGCGGAGGAGACTGCCTCCGCTCCCGAAGGGTTTCTCGAAACAAAAGCCTCGCAGTTGAACAAAGATGGCTGTGGCTTAGCTAAGGTTAAGCCCAGGATGCGAAGCATACTAGCCTTTATTTTAGTTGTTGAACCACTGTTTAGCCTGGTGAACTGCTGTTGCTTGGCTATATTTGGTTCGGCTAGACGAAGAAACAACTCATGCGTTACTCTGCTTCGCCTTCAAGAGTGGAACGCGACAGCGTTCCCGTCGACCCGCCAAGGGGTGTAAGACAATGGGCTACGGCGCAGCGACTACGCGCCCCGCATTGGACGCGGTGAGCGTCGAACAACGCAGCGTTCGGCGCGGCAACGAAATGTGCGCCTGAGCAAGCGACGCACGCCTGAGCCTTAGAAACAGCTCGTTTCTAAGGCAACACCGCATTCACTAGAGACGCTTTTGTACCGCTTTGAAGCATCGTACTCGTGGCTCAGTGGTAGCGTCTCCGTCTCACACTCCGGAGACCCTGGTTAGATTCCCACCCAGCCCATCTTGCAAGAGTTGAGCCAAAGCCACCTAGAAAATCAGTCTCTGTAGCACGCCACAACCTTCGCTTCTCATTCCAACGAGCAGCTCTGTCTCCAGGAGGCATGTCACCTCGTGAGTGTCTAGCAGAGGCAAGCGCACCTGCTTATATACCGCCGCGACGCCGCGAGCGACGGCGCGAGTTGGAGCCCCGTTTCTCCTCCGTCGTGACGTCACGGTGTCACGTGGTATTGAAGGCGACACCGCCGCGCCTGAGGAGCTGGGTTGAGCTCTCGTAATATGTTTCGCATAAAAATTCGTCCTGGTCCGGGACTCGAACCGGCACCACCGCCTTTCCGAGGCAGCCGCTCTACCATCTGAGCTAACCAGGTGGCTAGCAGATGACAGGGCGAAGTGGAATTTGTGAACTCGAAGCATGCTGTAATAGTTTAGTGGAGACCCGCAAGGTGGAGAGACGTAATAATTAAAGGGATGACGAGACATCCCCCCAATCGTAGCAATTCCTACAAAGAAAATCCATATGCGTTCCTAGAAAAAAAAGCTTTGCAGAAGGAGAAAGATTACTCCTGGTCCGGTTAAAACATGTTGGCGGGCTAGTTTGTTAGAATCCATGGTAGAGTGTATAAGCGCTATGTCTGTGTATCTGTTTCTACGTCCTCGTTCAGTCGCGCTTATACACTCTATCCTGGTCCGAGACATGAAGCCCGGACCAGCGCATTTCCGGGGCAGCCCGTTCTCTATCTCAGCTAACCAGGAGGCTAGCAGATGACAGGGCGAAGTCTAACTTATCAACGAATCGAAGCAAAGGCAATAGTTTCACTTGATAGTTCTGTGGAAACGCGCAAGGCGCGCAGAAGTAATTAATAGAGGGAAAATCAGACATCCAACACCCCCAACACGCGGCCAACGTTATTCAAGCGAGCACGAATTACGCTGTCGCCAGGACCGACCTACCTTACTCAGCAAGAATGGAATCAAGTAGACGTGGCCGTTAAAGAAGGCGTAGAAAACTTCGTGGTAGTAAAGAAATCACGGGCTTGAAGGCTAGTACTTGTTGAACCGAATGTATTTAGATACTGTTTATTGCTTCACTGCTTGAGTCCACAGGGGAAGAATTCACCGACGATTACGATACTCTCTAGTGTGAATCATGAGCGCAGCTATATACGCGCTTTTATTTCGCGATATACTGTCTGGCGCGGACTAACTGACTCGTGCGGCACGTTCCAAAAGGAGCGAAGAGGCACGTCTGCTTCGCTAATCGGCAGATCGCAAAAGGCAGCGCGTGGGTTTCAGAGCCATTCACGGCGCGATTCACTGCAGCCGCCGTAGGCAGACCTCCGCTCATGCGGTGCTTTGTTTCCATATAAATGACGCGCGCTACTCTGCTGCCGTATCGTAGTCATCGTCGCCGCACCGCCCAGCTTGTGCCAGACTATGCTTTTCAACTCGAGCTTTCATTCCACCGACGATGAGAGCAGTCATTCGTCGCGGGTAATCACCAGTGTCAACGGTGACAACAAACAGGGGAGCGTCACATCGAGCCCCACTCGTAGCCGCTCGCCATCACCCCTTGTGGGAGCAGTAATCCCCCTCACACATACTGGTACCGCGGACTGACTTCCACAGCAGACGCCGCCGACGAGTGTGGTCCTCCCCAGTTCCCCGCTCCCTGCCCCCCCCCCTCCCCACCTCGGAAGCGCAGAGGATATCGCCCATGTGACTGCAGATGCCTAGGCTACCGACAACTCTGCGTTCCGCTGTACACACCTCCTGCGCTATCGCCTTTCTTTCATCTCCAGCTGCACTCCGTTACCACTTTACTTCTTCGCGGCGCTTCTTCACTTGGCTACGCCGACGCCGCTGGCCAACGGAGACGCTCACCCCAGGAACGGAGGCATCAGCGCTGAGCTCTGAAAAAGGCAGCCATCGTTACATCTTTAGGGGAAATAGAGATGGGGGTACGTATGAGCCCATTGGTTATATAAGTGCTCTCCTGAGTATTAGCTACTCGGCGAGACGGCCGGAGCGCTCATGGTCAGCAAAGTACGGTAGGGTATGGCTAGAAGGCTTCTCTTTGATGCGCAGAAGTTTGATTAATCGTACTACATTATGCACTACATTGCACTACATTACCCCTACTGTAGCGTGGTTCACGTGCCTAGCATGCGAGAAACAGAATATCTGTGCCTATTCTTAGAAGAGGTGACTGGCATGGTTGACTGTAATATGTAAAACGTTCATGCAAGTAAATGCTCATACAAGTTCGTTATTTTCGTCATCAAACAGTGCTGGGCAGCGGCAGCTGGTGTGCTTGGCACGCGCACTGCTTCGAAAACCCAAGATCCTGGTGCTGGACGAGGCAACCTCGCACATGGATGGTGACACGGACCGCATGATCCAGGCGACGCTCCGAGGCAGCTTCGCCAAATTTACACTGCTCACCGTGGCCCACCGGCTGCACACCGTGCTCGACTACGACAGGTAGGCCTCGACCCACAGAGTTCCCTACATAAATTACTCCAGTGAATTTTGGCACTAGTGTCTACAGGAGCTGCAGTATGTCACTTGAGCCATGACGGGTAGCATACACATATTTGCCCGTACTTTGGCCTTCTGAATGCAAATGGCATCGTAACTCTGTGTATTGATCATTTTCAGCAGGTTATCACATCATGTATGCAATAAGTCGCTATAATATGGCATGCGCGCTAAGGCTTATTGGCTTACTTTGTTTAGAAGCCTATAGTTGTCTGGAAAGCAACAAATACAAAGCGTAATAAAAGAAAGGGCATCAGGAACCATCAAGGTGATCGGCAATGTCACCGATAACTTCTTTATGCGACTTTCTGCGTATACCTATGCCATCCGTGAATCTTGAAACTCATCAGCAGACACGCGAAGTGATAAGTTCATTCACGGTCAACAACATTGCCAAATTATTCCGCGACATAGTGCAATTGGTAGTCAAACCACTTCAGCTGGAACTCCTTACGAACTCCCACTTGATTGTTGTGGTGAATTTGGCATATTGGTACATATTTGAATGGCGGCAGCAGAAAAAAGACACAGAGGGACTCGAGACTACAAAGACGAGAGCTGAACTTTCAACATTATTGCAAATGATTCACGAATACGTACATGCTGTCCGAGTCGGGGGGTTAGGATCGGCGCAAGTCTAAATATGCCAGCTCTTTGTCTGAAAGCGCGATTAAGGGCATGCTAAATCATCCTCCCCCAAGTCTAGCAATCCGTTGAGATTCTGCAATTTCCCGTAAGGAGAATCACGCATTCCTCCATCACGCTTTCACACAAAGAGCTGGCACACTTACGCATGCGCAGATTATAAACCCTGGCTCGGGCCGCGTGTGTTTATTCGTGAATCATTCGCTCGTGGAAGTTCTGCGCTCGTAACTTTCGTCTCGTCTCCATCCGTCTCTTCTTTGTGCTGCCGCCTTTTCATCTCCCACTGTCCCAAGTATCACAGCTTCAACTTGAATGCAGTGGCTATCCTTCAAGCGGTGGCACTCGACACGGAAGGGTTCGCTGGGAATGGGGCGTTATCGATTTAAATAAATCTGTTTCTCCATACCCCTCGTGTCACCTTGGTGCATCCGTGATGAGAGATTGGCCAATAATGTGCATACATCAAATATGCAGTGCCCAGTTTCTCGGTCCGGGCACACACCCTGTAGCACATACCGAGTAGCTAGGTCGGACAGCGGCCACCAGGAAGTTGTCTGCTCAGGCACAAACCCTGTTGCTCATGCTGTAGGCTCGGCAACACAGCAGTTAACATCTTGAAGGGGCAGCGGAACACGACAAGATAAAAGGCAGGAAACACACAGGACAGCGCTGAACTTACAAATAACTTTATTTGAAGGCATCATCATCACCACCACCATCATCATCATCAACCTGGCTACGCCCACTGCAGGGCCTCTCCCATTCCTTCTCCAACTACCCCAGTCATGTGCTAATTCTGACCATGCTGCCCCTGCAAACTTCTTAATCTCATTCGTACACCGAACTTTCTGCCGCCCCCTGCTACGCTTCCCCTCTCTTGAAATCCAGTCCGCAACCCTTAATGACTACCGGTTATCTTCTCTCTTCATTAGATGCCCTGCCCGTGCCCATTTCTTTTCCTTCATTTCAACTAAGATGTCATCAACTCGCGTTTATTCCCTGACCCAATCGGCTCTCTTCTTTTCCCCCCCTCCCTTAAGGTTACACCCATCATTCTTCTTTCCATAGTTCATTGCGTCGTCCTCAAGTATAACCCTTCTCGTAAATCTCCAGGTTTCTGCACTGTAGGTGAGTACTGGTAAATTAGACGGCATACACAAACTTAAGTACTACAACCTATACCTACATGCTCTCCCACCGACGGCGTCATTATCATTGAACATGCAAAACGCAAAACCCTGTAATCTATAATGCTACACTGTGAAGTGGTTTAAAAATGCAAATTCGCTGATACAAATTTAATGAAGGCATGCTTACGCAACACGATCCTTTTTTTTCTGGTATAGTAGACCGCAATAATCTCTCCCACAGTGTGAGTGCTATGCGTGGAAAGTATTGTGCTGTCTTCATAGATTGGCGTACACTCATGCTCAGAGCTATGCCGTGTGACATGTGAGTAGGCTTTATACATTAGTGAGCATTGATGCTCTGATAATCTCATGTTCAGACATGGACCTGTTTGGCCGATATAGGCGTTACCGCAGGAAAATGGAAGCTGGTAAACAACTACCGTTGTACAGTGTACAGGCGGGACGTGTGCTTGAAAGTGAAGCCTTTCCCAGCATCAGTGGAGGCAGCCTGTGCCAACATCCTATCAATCTTACCTCATATTTTTATCAACTTGTTAAGGCAGAAAAAAGAACCTTTACATCAAACCTGCCAAGTACATTCTTCAGGCTGTGTGATAGTTTATGTACATATAGCACTATGTATAGAAGTTAGCACATACATAGTGGCTCTAGTTGAGTCTCCTCTCACAACACGCCAACCACAAAATCTGGGGAAAAGCCGCAGAAAGCAGTCTCTGTAATGAAGCCAAAAGAAACATCTTAAGCTACAAGCGAGAACATCGTACATATACCCGTCTTGTCCATCGCAGCTTACCGATAGTAGGGCGAGGGTGCCCTGGGAGTTAATATCGTAGGAAACTTTCTTCGTTCTCACACCTAGTGGAGACGAGGACGCGGCCGCGAGGTGAAACGTTTGCAGCAGAATTCGAAAGAGTTGCTGAGATCTTCATGAAATGACATTACGTCATCCCGTCGTAAGGTGCGTCTCAATCTGCGCTTACGAAATCTAGTAACTGTCGCTTTATGACGCTTCCTGTTTTTGGAATACATCGTTCATGAGCCTTCCTAGCGAGAACATGACTCTCACTCTGCAGCGCAAATGTACGTTGTACGGTTGGCCGCTCTGGTGTCCCGGACGTGTCAAGGTAGTGCTTGATAATGTGCCTGCAGAAAACCCCACGTCTTCAACGACATGTAGCTTTTCCGCCCAGGAACGGTATCGTTTGCGTCCCCAAGTGCACATAGAAACATTTATGACGCAGAATAGCACTGGGTCAGAACTGAACTTCCAGTTATTTATTCGCGACCCAATTTTAGGTATACACCTAAACCAAGTGCGTCTGCAAGGCAACGGAGTCTTACCTGGCGTCAAAACGGCTCTTTCAAAAAACACAAAAAAATATTTTTTTTCACCTTCGGTTTTCCCCTCACATTTCTTACAAACTCCGCAAAGGCCAAACGGAGGCGTCTAAGCTGTGTTGAAACAGGGGCTCTGAAGGGAAAAGAAAAGGAAGTCGCTACAGAAGGAGTGAGACAAAGCGATACTTGTGACAATAATGCAGGGGTATAACGCTAGATTTGTAAAGTGTAATATAAGCGCGGAAAATTATTGGAAATATTCCATTCGCAAAACCATAGAAACATATTATTCAACTACATGACAATGGGGTTGATATTTTCTTAGCCATTCAATACTTATTCGCAGTTTCATAAAGCCTTAACATAAATCCCGGACATGCCGCCATAGGAATCTGAGCCTGGCAACGTTTAACGCTAGAACGTTATCTAGTGAGGCGAGTCTAGCTGTGCTATTGGAGGAATTAGCGGGCACTAAGTGGGATATAAAAGGGCTCAGTGAGGTTAGGAGTACAAATTAAGCATATACAGTCCAAGAAAGCGGGCACGTCCTGTGCTACCGGGGCTTAGCGGAGAAATGAGAACTAGGAGTCGGATTCCTGATTAATAAGGATATAGCTTGTAACAAACAGAAACTCTATAGCATTAACGATAGAATGGCAGGTCTTGTTGTGAAACCTAATAAGAGTTATCAATTAAAGATCTTACAGGCCCACGCGCCTACATCTGGTCATGATGACCAGCCAGTCGAAAGCTTTCATGAAGACGTGGAATCGGCGATGGATAAAGTCAAAACAAAATACACTATACTGAATGAATGCTAGAATAGGCAAGACGTGGGCTGGAGACAAGTAAGTGGGGGAATATGACATAGGTTATAGGAATAGCCGGGGACAGTCATTCGTAGAGTTTGCAGAGCGGAGTCATTTGCGGATAATGAATACCTTCTTCCGCAAGCGCGATAACCGAAAGTGGACGTGGAGCAGTCTGAATGGCGAGACTAGAAATGAAATAGACCTCATACTCAGAGCTAACCCTGACATCATAGAAGATGTGGACGCGCTCGGCTAGGTGCGCTGCAGTGACCATAGGATGGTAAGATCTCGAAATACTCTAGATTTGAGGAGGGAACGGAAGAAAATGGTACATAAGAAGCGATGAGTTAGCCGTAACAGGAAAAATAGAGGAATTCAAGATCAAGCTACAGAACAGGTATTCGGCCTTAACTCAGGAAGAGGAGCATGAGCGACAATGTCAAGGGTATCATTAAGGAGTGTTCAATAGTTGGTCGTAACTTCGTTAGACAAGATACCGGTAAGCTATCGCAGGAGACGGAAGATCTGATTCAGAAACGCAAAAGTGTGTAACCCTAGAGCTAGAATAGAACTAGCAGAACCTTCCGAGTTTATCAGCAAGCGTACGATAGCTGACATACGGCAGAATAATATGCATAGAATTGAGCACGCTCTCAGGAACGGAGGAAGCCTAAAAGCAGTGAAGAAGAAACTACGAATAGGCAAGAAACAGATTGCCGGCTTTGCCTTAAGAGGCAAAGCCGGCAATGTAATTACTTATATATATGGGATGGTTCAAGTGGCTGAGGAGTTCTATAGAGATTTATACAGTAACAGAGGCACCCACGATGATAACAGAAGTGTGTATAGTCTAGAGGAATTTCACGTCCACAAGTAACGCCGGAAGAAGTAAAGAAAGCCTTAGGAGCTATGCAAAGGGGGAAGGCAGCTGGGGAGGATCAGGTAACAGCAGATTTGTTGAAGGATGGTGGTCAGATTGTTCTAGATAAACTGGCCACCCTGTATACGCAATGCCTGATGATCTCGAGCGTACCGGAATCTTTGAAGAACGCTAACATAATCTTAATCTATAAGAAAAGGGACGCCAACGACGTGAAAAATTATAGACCGATCAGCTTACTGTCCGTTGCCTACAAATATTTACTAAGGTAATAGCAGATAGAATCAGGAACACCTTAGACTTCTGTCAACCAAAGGACCAGGCAGGATTTCGTAAAGGCTACTCAACAATAGAACATATGGACACTATCAATCAGGTGATAGAGAAATGTGCGGAATATAACCAACCCTTGTATATAGCTTTCATTGACTAGGGGAAAACGTTTGATTAAGTCGAAACCTCAGCGCTCATGGAGGCATTATGGAATCGGGGTGTAGACGAGCCGTATATAAAAGAACTGAAAGATATCTATAGCGGCTCCACGGCCACCGTAGTCCTCCATAAAGAAAGCAACAAAGTCCCAATAAATGAGGGCGCCAGGCAGGGAGATACGAACTCTCCAATGCCATTCACAGCGTGTTTACAGGAGGTAATCAGAGACCTGGATTGAGAAGAATTGGGGCTAAGAGTTAATGGAGCATTCATTAGTAACTTGCGATTCGCTGATATTGTCTTGATTCGCTGATGGTGTGACTAATTGCCATGCATGCTCACTGACCAGGACAGGCAGAGCAGTAGGGTGGGTCTAAAAGTTAATGTGCAGAAAGCTAAAGTAATGTTCAACAATCTCGGAAGAAATAGTGTAGTTTATGATAGGTTCCGGAGTCCCCCACTACGGCGTGCCTCATAATCAGAAAGTGGTTTTGTCACGTAAAACGCCATAATTTTATTTTTTTAATTTAACTACTGCGGGGACGGTAGAGTATCCGTCTCCCGTGCAAGAGGACCGTGGTACAAACCCCGGTGCCGCGCAATTCTCCACCTGAAAATACAAAAAAACCGTGTGTTGAGAAAATTGCACAAACAGGCCTGGAGTGTGGCCTGATCCCGGCGACAAGAACCGGTAACTCACTCTTTCACCAGAGCAGGATTGGCCACCCTGGTGCAGTACTTGGCCACAACCTCCCATATGAATACAACAATCAAACCCCGGCCCTCAGTCCCCAGCAGCCGCGAAGCAAATGACCACGGCGGCGGTCAGATCTGTGACGCTGCAGAGGGTGCTAAGAATACCTGGCTCCGGACAGGCCGCCATTGGAATCTGAACCAGGCAACGTTTAACGTTAGAACGTTATCTAGTGAGGCAAGTCTAGCAGTGTTATTGGAGGAATTAGAGGGTAGTAAATGGGATATAATAGGGCTCAGTGAGATTAGGAGGACAAAAGAAGCATATACAGTGCTAAAAAGTGGGCACGTACTGTGCTACCGGGGCTGAGCGGAGAGACGAGAACTAGGAGTCGGATTCCTGATTAATAAGGAAATAGCTGGTAGCATACAGGAATTCTATAGCATTAACGAGAGGGTGGCAGGTCTTGTTGTGAAACTTAATAAGAGGTACAAATTGAAGGTGGTACAAGTCTATGCCCCTACATGCAGTCATGATGACCAGGAAGTCGAAAGCTTTTATGAAGACGTGGAATCGGCGATGGGCAAAGTCAAAACAAAATACACTATACTGATGGGCGACTTCAATGCCAGGGTAGGCAAGAAGCAGGCTGGAGAGAAGTCAGTGGGGGAATATGGCATAGGCTCTAGGAATAGCAAAGGAGAGTTATTGCCTACAAAGTATTTACTAAGGTAATCGCAAATAGAATCAGGAACACTTTAGACTTCTGTCAACCAAAGGACAAGGCAGGATTCCGTAAAGGCTACTCAACAATAGACCATATTCACACTATCAATCAGGTGATAGAAAAATGTGCAGAATATAACCAACCCTTATTAAGCTTTCATTGATTACGAGAAAGCCTTTGATTCAGTCGAAACCTCAGCAGTCATGGAGGCATTACGGAATCAGGGTGTAGATGAGCCATACGTAAAAATACTGGAAGTTATCTATAGCGGCTCGACAGCCACCGTAGTCCTCCGCAAAGAAAGCAACAAAATCCCAATAAAGAAAGGCGTCAGACAGGGTGATACGATCTCTCCAATGCTATTCACCGCATGTTTACAGGAGGTATTCAGAGACCTGGAGTGGGAAGAATGGCGGATAAAAGTTGATGGAGAATACCTTAGCAACTTGCGATTCGCTGATGATATTGCCTTGCTTAGTAACTCAGGAGACCAATTGCCATGCATGCTCACTGACCTGGAGAGGCAAAGCAGAAGGGTGGGTCTGAAAATTAATCTGCAGAAAACTAATGTTTAACAGTCTCGGAAGAGAACAGCAGTTTACGATAGGTAGCGAGGCACTGGAAGTGGTAAGGGAATACATCTACTTAGGGCAGGTAGTGACCATGGATCTGGATCATGAGACTGAAATAACCAGAAGAATAAGAATGGGCTGGGGTGCGTTTGGCAGGCATTCTCAAATCATGAACAGCAGGTTGCCACTATCCCTCAAAAGGAAAGTGACAGCTGTGTGTTACGAGTACTCACATATGGAGCAGAAACCTTGAGGCTTACGAAAAGGGTTCTGCTGAAATTGAGGACGACGCAACGAGCTATGGAAGGAAGAATGATCGGTATAACGTTAAGGGATAAGAAAAGAGCAGATTGGGTGAGGCAACAAACGCGGGTAAATTACATCTTAGCTGAAATCAAGAAAAAGAAATGGGTATGGGCCGGACATGTAATGAGGAGGGAAGATAACCGATGGTCATTAAGGGTTACGGACTGAATTCCAAGGGAAGGGAAGCGTAGCAGGGGGCGGCAGAAAGTTAGGTGGGCGGATGACATTAAGACGTTTGCAGGGACAACATGGCCACAATTAGTACATGACCGGGGTAGTTGGAGAAGTATGGGAGAGCCCTTTGCCCTGCAGTGGGCGTAACTAGGCTGCCGCTGCTGCTGCTGCTGCTGCTGCTGCTGCTGCTGCTGCTGCGTCTGCTGCTGCTGCTGCTGCTGCTGCTGATGATGATGATGATAGGTTGCGAGGCACTGGAACTGGAAAGGGAATACATCTACTTAGGGCAGGTGGTGACTGCGCATCGAGATTATGAGGCTGAAATAATAAGAATAGGAATGGTCTGGGGTGCATTTGGCAAGCCTTCTCAGATCATGAATAGCAAGTTGCCATTATCCCTCAAAATAAAAAGTGTATAACAGCTGTGTCTTACCACTACTGAACTACAGGGCAGAAACCTGGAGATTTACGAAAGGGTTCCACTTCAATTGAGGATGATGCAACGAGCTTTGGAAAGAAGAATGATGGGTGCAACGTTAAGGGAGGGGGGGGGGATAGTAAGAGTGCAGATTGGGTGAAGGAAGAAACGCGAGGTAATGGAATCTTAGGTAAAATCAAGAAAAGAAATAAGCATGGGCTGGGCATGTAATAAGGAGGGAAGATAACCGATGGTCATTAATGGTTACGGACTGGATTCCAAGAGAAGGGAAGCGTAGCACGGGTCAGCAGAAAGTTAGGTGGGCGGATGAGGTCAAGAAGTTTGCAGGGACAACATGGCCACAATTAGAACATGACCGGGGTGGTTGGAGACATGTAGGAGAGGCATTTGCCCTGTGGTGGGCATAGCCAGGCTGATGATGATAATGATGATAATCTGCTCTTAACTTTGACTTTACCTAACCTACCCAACACGACTTTCCCTCAATATGTGAATATTGTACGCAGCTATGCTCTCGTTTTCATACTTCCGCGTGTTTCCTACAGTTTGCAAGTTTCTTGTGACCTAGATAAAGGTACTCCTTTCTAGCTACCAGACGCTGAGTATCAGAAATGACTCTTGCTGTGTTGCTGCGCTAGGGAAAATTATCTTATATGGTAGTCGCCTGCTCGCTTTCAATGATTATTGAAACAAAACACCACTGAAATTTTAGTGTCGCAATGGCGCCCTTGTGTCCAATGAGCCTAGTGCGCCCTTGCGCCCTAGGCTCATTGAAGTCAAGTGCTCCACTCATTCCTTCTGCAACATTGAAGCCATGTAGGAAGTTTTAAACTCCTTGCCTTCCCTACCGTCTCCTTTCTTGTATTATGCCGATGTTCTTCCTAATGCAGAAAAAATGCGAGAAAGTTGAAAGCAACGAAGGTACGTAGATACGAGTGCCCCTAGCGTCGGTAAAAATTCGGTAGCGTGAAAAATCTGGATTTGTAGATACTATATTTGCTAAATGTCCATGTGTCATAACGTTATGGCACTAGGCAAAATATGCGTAAAGCGATGTTTTCCTGAAACGTTTGTTATGAGCTATCTAAAGAGGGACATGATGCCTCCAATTTTATTTAGTTTTCAACTCCGCTGAAGTTCATTTCCCATTGCAGACGTTTTGGTCATTTGGCTTCGCGGTCGCGCGCTTGATGCTATTCAGACTCCTCGATAGATCAGAAGGCTGCTGACTTATAACTTGACCGATAAGTGAGATGGCAAGGCTGTCTCGGAAAAGGCTGTCGTCCTGCATTTGCTCCCCGCACCAGGACAAATATTGATGCAAAATATTCTTTCGCTCATACCAGGCACTTTTCGGTAGGTAGATAGAAAGGCTCCTGCCCCACCTCATTTAGGAACTCTTCAATGAATAAAAAAAGAATTCCATTGTGCTATGAAGATCACAGCAACCTGACGCCTTTAGGCCACTATCATGCGTGCCTACTAACAATTCGAAATGACCGGCGCGGGCGTCACACGAGCACGCGTGCGCGAGGTGCCAGAGACTTGCCGCCGTCTTTCCCATGCGTCAGAACTGGGTGTGTGCCAGCTCCTCCCATTCTTCCCTCGTGGCAGCTAATTCTTTCAGATGCTGTGTTAGACCAGCGAGAACGGCCCACATGACCCAGTCTTTTTCTCTTGGCAGCTAGCGCTACACAAAAGTTGTGTGGCATCGTGCCGTCTTCGGGACTGGCCAGCGTGTCGTAACGGAAAAGAATGCCACGGCTCCTCGCCAGAGCAGAAGCACAACCGTCGTCTCCATGCCGTTATCATCGGCGTTCGTCTGTCGTCATACACAGGCTCACGTGAAACACACACTTTCTTGCTCTACACAAGCACCCTCGTCCATCTGATAACTCAATAAAGAATCCCAAATGATACCGAAGAGACAGCTACTTGCGAAATGCTTCGCATTACGTCAATTCCCACAGTTCGTGAGATCTTCTTACTTTTTTTCTTAATCGGCCAACCTTTCTTTACGAGAAACACGCTTCTTGTGCTTTGTGGCCGATGTCATTTTCCTTTTAAAAAGAACGTGCGCGTACTTCATCTGTATTGACTCGCCGTGACAGGCTCCATGCTAGTGCTAACACACGTTCCCTCTTGTCATCGATTTCTTGCAGGGTCCTCGTTATGAGCGAAGGCAGCGTTGCCGAATATGGAACCGTGCAACAGCTTCTCAGCGACAGCAACTCACTGTTCTACGACATGGCACGCCAAGCAGGGGTCGTGTTCGGCGACTTACAACAGAACAACTTGTTGCATTCGTCGGAAACTCACACTCATCTCTAATCACACCTCGATTCTTTGAATGTTGATCACTTTGGGCACAAGATTAAATATAAAGGAGACGTATATGATAGAATGTGTTTTTATGAAGTTCTCTGCAAGGGGGACATTACGTTCTGGAAGAAATGTTTCAATCTGTGAGTAGGCTTCAATATATATGTAATGTGGGCCAGCTATTTCATGCAGGGCGGTTATCATTAAGTAAGGCTTCAGACTTTCACGCTAGTAACCGATAGGTGAGCCGCTGAAAAATTGCATGATATTGAAACTAAGAGACACAGCAAAAAAAAAGCTAGAGGGGGGTTGGAGAATAACAACCTAGGGAACAGAATTTGTTGAAAAAACATGCTTTACAACGCTTAAGTTGATAGCTCCCTGCGTTACACCGTTCCGATCACCCAAGAAGAAATTCCTTCAACTGTTAAATAATAAAAGTTTAGAAGTAGTGGGTAACAATGCTCTGTGTGTCTGTTTCAGAAAATGAAAGCAATCATCTTGTATAGGAACAATAAGGGACAAAGGGCCAAACAATGAAACCCTCCTTTCCTCAGTAAGGAAGCCTTCATTGCGGTGAGGCCACCTTATGTCACTTTGAAAGCTTCCTAACTGAGGCGCCCTCGGTGAAGGCTTCCTTGGTACTTCCTCAGCATAAGCAGCCAAACAATGAAATCTTCCTTTACCTCACTAAGGAAGCCTTCATTGCGGTGAGGCTGCCTTATGTCACTCTGAAGCTTCCTTACTGAGGGGCCCTCGGTGAAGGCTTCCTTGGTGCTTCCTCAGCGTAAGGTAGCTCCAAAGCTACCTTCATGCGTCCTTACGCCGCTCCTGGCCTTGAACGAGCGCTTCACCTCACTGCTTAACCACGTGGCATTCGCTTGCGCATGCGCACTGTCGCCCACCTGCGGAGAAGCGCGAGCACGGTATACGTCTTGCCAGGCATGTTCGTTTCAGTCACGCGTGCGGCATGAAAGCATTGCTAGGCGTTGCTAGGCGTTGCAAGACGCTGGCGTGCCAGCGTTGCTGGAGCACATCAAGTTTTGCACTGTAATGCGCAACTTTTTTTTAACTTTAGTAAACAAAACTAGAAGAAAGCGTCCGCGTCTCTCTATATGGCTGAATAAACGTACACTCTTACACGTACACTCTTACACGTACACGTAGGCGAGACGGGGAACTTTAAAAGAAGGCTACAGCAGCATCGCAATGATGTAGCCAAAGGACACACGGTCTCCAGCGCCCTGGCAGAGCACCATGAAAAGACTGGACACAGTATTAACTGGAATTCGGCTTCTATCATCGAAAGACAGAAAAAAAAATTATCATCCCGATTGCTCCTTGAATCATTCTGCATACAATCTACTACTAACACGATAAACCGGACACGGGGACCCCTCCCTGAGTTGTACGCAAGCGCATTACGTCTTCCGACGCATATATAATAAAGACCACCATGCATTCGCTCATTGTGAGCAAGGCACCCGTATTGGGCGCCGAAACGTCAATCCGTGTTTTGTAATTTTTTCAGTTGGCGAGTGTACGTTTATTCAGCCATGTTATTTCCTCGCCAGACGAGTTTTCGTCAAACCCTAGACTTCACGTCTCTCTATATTAGCTATTCAATTTAAAGATTGTGCGACGATACAACATTTTTAATAGAATAATGGTGTTCGCGGAAAGATTTGAAGAATAATCTCGAACCCAGGCACGCGGCAACCGCTCCTTAGGTGAGGACGGGTGAAGGGAGCTTTCAGAGTACGCTTGCTTCCTCCATCGGTCCTTCGCTGTAAGGAGGCCTCACGTAAGGTTAGGAAGCGCTCGAAGGAAAGGAACGTTTTATTGTTTGGGCCAAGCTACCTTCATGGGTCCTTACGCCGCTCCTGGCCCTGAACGAGCGCTTCGCCTCGCTGCTTAACCACGTGACGTTTGCTTGCGCATGCGCGCTGTCGCCCACCTTCGGAGAAGTGCGAGCATAGTACGTTTCACCAGGCACGTTCGTTTCAGTCACGCGTGCGGCATGGAAGCGTTGCTAGGCGTTGCTAGGCGTTGCACGACGCCGGCGTGCCAGCGTTGCTGGAGCACATCAAGTTTTGCACTGTAATGCGCTACTTCTTTAGGTTTAGTAAACAAAATTAGAAAAAAAGCGTCCACGCTTGTCTATATTAGCTCATCAACTTAAAGATTGTGCGACGATACAACCTTTTTTATTGAATAGTGGTGTTCGGGTGTTCGCCTAAAGCTTTTAAGAGATAATCTCGAACCCAGGCGTGGCGGCAACCGCTCCTTACGTGAGGACGGGTGAAGGGAGCTTTCAGAGTATGCTTGCTTCCTCCATCGGTCCTTCGCTGTAAGGAGGCCTCACGTAAGGTTAGGAAGCACTCGAAGGAAAGGAACGTTTCATTGTCTGGGCCTAAATCGCACTGATCAAAGCTTGATGTGCTATTACGGCTACAGGAAACGATGCCTACGCATAATCATGACATATACAGTATATCTACACCATTCGTCATCTAACGCTGAGTATGTTGTACCGCTTCGCTGGCTTCTAGCACACTGCTAAAGAGAATGGGAAGCCAGAGATGGCCCCTAAGGGTCCCCATCACATGTCATTTCTAAAAGTGGTTTCAATAAACTTACGATGTCGGCTTTGACGGAGCGCTATGTGATAAAGGGACACAAGGGAAATTTGTGCTTACAACTTGAAGTGCTTGCGTTGTAGGAGAAGGAGGAACTAACTTTATTCTCTGTCCTGCAAGTTGTTGGGGAGGGCCGAAGGCCCACCTCGGTGACGGCCAGGGGTTTGTGGGTCCCGGCGGCATCCTCGGCCGCTGAACGGCCCACAGTTGATCCTCGAGCGCGGGGCTGAGCCCCGCGGCCTCCCAGCGCGTGTGAATGCTGTTGCTAGAGGCCGCGTTCTCGTTATTCTTATGCATCCCTCGACATTCCCATAATATGTTGTTGCAGGAAGAAAGCAGGCCCACGAGTGTAAAATATTGTATATTTACAACTGAGGGTAATGGCGTGCAGGCAACTGCCAGACTTCGTCTTCCTCTCGTCCAATCCAACTTCTTCCTTCCCTTCACCATAACATCACCCTCCCGGCGGAGTAGCTCCGTCCCGGTGCAAGTTATAGAGCCTCACTTAATGGGGGACAAAGGGCTTCAGCCTGGCGACGTGAACAACATCGCTGGTGACGTAGGGAGGCACTGAAGGCTGATCGACTGGGGCGATCTCGTATGTCACGTCGGACAGTTGGCGTAAGATCTGGTACGGACCAGAATAACGGCAAAGTAGCGTTTCCGACAGGCTAACGCGACGTGAAGGCGTCCAGAGAAGGACAAGGGAACCAGGTGAAAAATGGGTGTCGTCGTGCTGAAGGTCGTAGGGTCGCTTTTGAGAAGCTTGCGAGACTGTGAGACGATGACGGACGACGTCTCGGGCCTGGGCGGCCAAGTCAGTAGCATCGCGAGCATAACCAGTGCTGGGTGATTGTACTGCGGAAGGTAGCAACGTGTCAAATGGCAAGGTGGGGTCGCGGCGATACAACAGGTAAAATGGTGAAAATCCGGCAGTGTTGTGACGGGAGGAGCTGTATGCGAAAATGATGTATGGTAAAGCGACGTCCCAGTCGCGGTGATCGTCGGAAACGTACATGGCCAGCATTTCAGTTAGCGTGCGGTTGAGTCGCTCGGCGAGGCCGTTCGTTTGAGGGTGGTACGCGGTAGCAATCTGGTGTTCTGTAGAGGAGGAGTGGAGCAGATCGTCGACGACCTTCGATAGAAAGTAGCCGCCGCAATCCGTCAGCAACTGGTGAGGGGCGCCGTGGTGCAGGATGACGTAGTATAGTAAGAAGTCGGCGACATCTGTAGCGCAGCTGGTTGGTAGCGCTCGTGCGATGGCATATCTCGTGGCATAATTGGTTGCTACAGCAATCCATTTGTTTCCTTTGATGGAAATTGGAAAGGGACCAAGGAGGTCTAGGCCCACCCGGAAGAAGGGCTGTGTAGGGATATCAGTTGGTTGCAGCAAACGAGCGGGAGGAATAGCAGGCGTCTTCCGGCACTGACACAGGTCGCAAGAAGCGACAAAACGGCGCAAAGAGCGATAAATGCCGGGCCAGAATATGCGTTGCCGCAGGCGGTCGTATGTACGAGTGATGCCCAGATGTCCAGCAGTAGGAGCGTCGTGAAGTTGCTGGAGCAAGCTACCTTCATGGGTCCTTACGCCGCTCCTGGCCCTGAACGAGCGCTTCGCCTCGCTGCTTAACCACGTGACGTTTGCTTGCGCATGCGCGCTGTCGCCCACCTTCGGAGAAGTGCGAGCATAGTACGTTTCACCAGGCACGTTCGTTTCAGTCACGCGTGCGGCATGGAAGCGTTGCTAGGCGTTGCTAGGCGTTGCACGACGCCGGCGTGCCAGCGTTGCTGGAGCACATCAAGTTTTGCACTGTAATGCGCTACTTCTTTAGGTTTAGTAAACAAAATTAGAAAAAAAGCGTCCACGCTTGTCTATATTAGCTCATCAACTTAAAGATTGTGCGACGATACAACCTTTTTTATTGAATAGTGGTGTTCGGGTGTTCGCCTAAAGCTTTTAAGAGATAATCTCGAACCCAGGCGTGGCGGCAACCGCTCCTTACGTGAGGACGGGTGAAGGGAGCTTTCAGAGTATGCTTGCTTCCTCCATCGGTCCTTCGCTGTAAGGAGGCCTCACGTAAGGTTAGGAAGCACTCGAAGGAAAGGAACGTTTCATTGTCTGGGCCTAAATCGCACTGATCAAAGCTTGATGTGCTATTACGGCTACAGGAAACGATGCCTACGCATAATCATGACATATACAGTATATCTACACCATTCGTCATCTAACGCTGAGTATGTTGTACCGCTTCGCTGGCTTCTAGCACACTGCTAAAGAGAATGGGAAGCCAGAGATGGCCCCTAAGGGTCCCCATCACATGTCATTTCTAAAAGTGGTTTCAATAAACTTACGATGTCGGCTTTGACGGAGCGCTATGTGATAAAGGGACACAAGGGAAATTTGTGCTTACAACTTGAAGTGCTTGCGTTGTAGGAGAAGGAGGAACTAACTTTATTCTCTGTCCTGCAAGTTGTTGGGGAGGGCCGAAGGCCCACCTCGGTGACGGCCAGGGGTTTGTGGGTCCCGGCGGCATCCTCGGCCGCTGAACGGCCCACAGTTGATCCTCGAGCGCGGGGCTGAGCCCCGCGGCCTCCCAGCGCGTGTGAATGCTGTTGCTAGAGGCCGCGTTCTCGTTATTCTTATGCATCCCTCGACATTCCCATAATATGTTGTTGCAGGAAGAAAGCAGGCCCACGAGTGTAAAATATTGTATATTTACAACTGAGGGTAATGGCGTGCAGGCAACTGCCAGACTTCGTCTTCCTCTCGTCCAATCCAACTTCTTCCTTCCCTTCACCATAACATCACCCTCCCGGCGGAGTAGCTCCGTCCCGGTGCAAGTTATAGAGCCTCACTTAATGGGGGACAAAGGGCTTCAGCCTGGCGACGTGAACAACATCGCTGGTGACGTAGGGAGGCACTGAAGGCTGATCGACTGGGGCGATCTCGTATGTCACGTCGGACAGTTGGCGTAAGATCTGGTACGGACCAGAATAACGGCAAAGTAGCGTTTCCGACAAGCTAACGCGACGTGAAGGCGTCCAGAGAAGGACAAGGGAACCAGGTGAAAAATGGGTGTCGTCGTGCTGAAGGTCGTAGGGTCGCTTTTGAGAAGCTTGCGAGACTGTGAGACGATGACGGACGACGTCTCGGGCCTGGGCGGCCAAGTCAGTAGCATCGCGAGCATAACCAGTGCTGGGTGATTGTACTGCGGAAGGTAGCAACGTGTCAAATGGCAAGGTGGGGTCGCGGCGATACAACAGGTAAAATGGTGAAAATCCGGCAGTGTTGTGACGGGAGGAGCTGTATGCGAAAATGATGTATGGTAAAGCGACGTCCCAGTCGCGGTGATCGTCGGAAACGTACATGGCCAGCATTTCAGTTAGCGTGCGGTTGAGTCGCTCGGCGAGGCCGTTCGTTTGAGGGTGGTACGCGGTAGCAATCTGGTGTTCTGTAGAGGAGGAGTGGAGCAGATCGTCGACGACCTTCGATAGAAAGTAGCCGCCGCAATCCGTCAGCAACTGGTGAGGGGCGCCGTGGTGCAGGATGACGTAGTATAGTAAGAAGTCGGCGACATCTGTAGCGCAGCTGGTTGGTAGCGCTCGTGCGATGGCATATCTCGTGGCATAATTGGTTGCTACAGCAATCCATTTGTTTCCTTTGATGGAAATTGGAAAGGGACCAAGGAGGTCTAGGCCCACCCGGAAGAAGGGCTGTGTAGGGATATCAGTTGGTTGCAGCAAACGAGCGGGAGGAATAGCAGGCGTCTTCCGGCACTGACACAGGTCGCAAGAAGCGACAAAACGGCGCAAAGAGCGATAAATGCCGGGCCAGAATATGCGTTGCCGCAGGCGGTCGTATGTACGAGTGATGCCCAGATGTCCAGCAGTAGGAGCGTCGTGAAGTTGCTGGAGCACGGCCAGACGAAGGCGCTTGGAAACGACTAGGAGGAGCTCCGGGCCGTCAGGATGAATGCTACGATGGTATAAAGTTCCATCGCGCAAGGTGAACATCCAGAGAGACGGGCCACTGGGCGAGGAGCTTAGGCGTTCCAGAAGTGTTCGATGAACTGGATCTTTGCGCTGCTCGTCGCCAATATGGAGGAAGCCGGAGAGGGATAGAACACTGATGTCCGAGTCTGCATCGGTTTGTCCGGTTGATCCACGTGATTGCGGGACAGGCAGTCAGCGGCTTTCTACAGGCGCCCTGATTTATACGTAATAGAAAATGTATATTCTTGTACACGCAAAGCCCAACATGCAAGTCGTCCAGTTGGGTCCTTCAAAGAGGAGAGCCAGCAGAGGGCGTGATGATCGGTTACGACGCAGAAACTCTGACCGAAAAGGTACGGCCGAAATTTCGCGACCGCCCATACGAGCGCGAGAGATTCTCTCACACTAATGGAGTAATTTCGCTCGGGCGTGGAAAGAAGGCAGCTTGCGTAAGCAATGACACGGCCTTGGCCCTGTTGACGCTGAGCGAGGACAGCGCCGATGCCATGACCACTCGCGTCAGTTCGTACTTCAGTGAGCGCAGAAGGATCAAAGTGTGACAGATTTGGGGAAGTTGTAAGCTGCTCAATCAGGGTAGAGAACGCTTTCTGCTGCAGTGGTCTCCAAGTGAAAGAGCCGTCTTTCTTAAGAAGGTAAGTGAGAGGGTGAGCGCTGTCGGCAAAATTTTTCACAAATCGCCGGAAATAAGAGCATAAGCCCAGAAAACTACGGACATCGTTTGTTGAACAAGATACAGGAAACTTTCGCACGGCGTGAACTTTATGTGGATCAGGTTGGATTCCGGCGGCATTTATGAGATGGCCGAGCATGTTAATTTGACGGCGACCGCAATGGCACTTGGAGCAGTTCTGCTGAAGGCCAGCGCTGCAAAACACGGAGAGTATGGTTGTGAGGCGCCGCAGGTGGCTCTCAAAGTTCGGCGAAAACACAAGCACATCGTCGAGGTAACAGGGGCACGTAGATCACTTCAAGCCGCGCAAGAGAGAGTCCATCATACGCTCGAATGTAGCTGGCGCATTGCATAATTCAAAGGGCACGACTTTAAATTGGTACAGACCGTCCGGTGTGACGAAGGCGGTTTTCTCGCGGTCCATCTCATCGACGCTAATCTGCGAATTGCCAGAATGGTGGTCAACTGATGAAAAGTACTGGGATCCGTGAAAGCAGTCAAGACCGTCATTAATGCGAGGCAGGGAATAACCGTCCTTGTTTGTTATCCTGTTGAGGTGGCGGTAGTCAACGCAGGAGCGCCACGAGTTGTCTTTCTTGTTTACTAAGACAACTAGTGATGCGCACGGGCTACTTGAAGGTTCAATGATGTTCTTGTCCACCATCCTGTCTACCTATTTTTCTATGATGGCCCTTTCTGTTGCGGAGACACGATATTGCCAGCCTATGAATGGGGCTGGCGCCACCGGTGTTGTTGCGATGCGTGAGAACAGATGCCTGGCCAAGTGGACGGTCGTTCAAATCAAAGGTGTCCCGATAAGATGACAGGAGGTGACGAAGAGCTGCTGTTTGCTCGGGAGGAAGGTCAGGGGCGATCATCTTAGAAACATTGCCCGTAGGCGTTGAGTATGGAGGAGTGGGTGACAAAGGGCCGTTGGTACTGAGGAAGGATTCAGAGGTCGAAGAAGAAACCTTCAATTCTATCAAAGGCGTGATATGCGCTATGGCGATACCGTGTGGCAGCACATGCGACGAAAATCCAAAATTGAGGATGGGCATGCGAGTGCAGTTTTCGCGGATCCGGACTAATGTGCCCGGAAGGGCAAAATCGCGCGACAAAACCACGTCAGGAAGTGGCGACACGACGTACTCGCCATCATGCAGGTAGGGAGGACAGGGCGTCAGGAGGACATTTGGAGCCCCTTGTGGACGCAGCCTTGCGAACTCAGCAGAACATAAGCGTTGTGAAGCACAAGTTCTTGTGTCGGCAGTAAGCGGTAGATCCAACTGTACAACACCTGCGGAGCAGTTAATTTGGGCAGCGTGTTTCGAAAGGGAGTCGGTGCCGAGCATTAGGTCGTGCGGACAGTGTTCAAGGACGATAAATTGAACAACAGTATATTGGCCTCCAATGGTCACACGTGCTGCGCACATTCAAAGGACAGGTGAAGTACTCCCATCGGTGACTCGCACAGTGCCCAGTACGGCGGGTGTCAGAACCTTCTTGCGCCTTCGGCGGAGAGTAGCGCTCATAACTAAAAGCTGCGCTCCTGTATCAACGCGAGATCTAACAGGAACGCCTTCAACTTGAATGTTCAGTAGGCTTCCACATGTAGCCAGAGTCAACAGAGGATTAGTAGGCCGGGTCGTAGTTGCAGCTTCACCTCCGAGAGCTGCACCGCCTAGTTTCTCGATGCGGAGCGACCGGTTGCAGAAGGGAACGAAGAGCGGTGAACGAGAGGCGAACGGGACCTACAACCTTGCGGAGACGGGGAGCGGCTAGATCTTGGTGGAGCACTGTCGGCGTTGATGTTCCTAGATGGCGTATAGGGCGAGAAAGTACGATTGTCTCGTACTTGCCAGTAGTGACTCGGAGACGACCACCAAGGAGGCGACGACCAGTGGTTGCGGCAATGGCGAGTGATGTGTCCAATACCGGAACAATTAAAGCAGATGGGTTTATCATCCGCTGTGCGCCAGTCAGCTGGGTTGCGACTGGGTGGAGGAAAGCTTTGCGTCTAGGAGCGAGCGGCCGGAGAAATCTGGTAGGTGTTTGTATGGTGGACCGAGCAGAGAGATGGAACGCTCAAGCTTGCTATTTCCTCCCGAATGACTGCTTGTATAAGGGAGATAGCGGGCACGCTTTCCCGACAGTCGGGACGAACTGGAGCCGGAGCCATGGCCTCAAGCTCGCGGCGAACGATGAGCGTGATATCTTCCGGTCCTGCGGGCTGAACGAACCGCGGCGGGTCTTCGCAAGAAGATGTCGCGGCGGTATTGGGCAATCGGTCGAAAGTTTGAGCGACGCGGCGGCCCTTCGCTTGTTCGAAGTGCCGGCACTCCTTTACAATTGCATCCACAGTGGCACAATCCTTACACATCAGGAGATTGGAGGCATCGTCTGCAATACCTTTAAGTATATGAACAATCTTGTCTGTCTCGGTCATGTTGTCATCAGCCTTGCGACAGAGGGCCTGCACATCCTGTATGTGCATGACATAGGATTCTGTGCAGGTCTGAGCGCGACACGGGTTGCTATTTTTTTGGTGCCAGCTGACGACCGACAGGTCTGCGAAACAGGTCTCGAATTTTTTTCTTTGCAGACATCCGAGCTGGTTAGGTCAGCTTCGTGTGCGTCGTACCGTTGCTTTGCAGTTCGTCTTGGATAAAATATTACGTTTGCTAGCATAATTGTTGGAACCCACCTGTTGTTGTCGCACGCTCGCTCGTACACCGTAAGCCAGTCCTCGACGTCGGCGTTGTCCGTGCCACCAAATGTCCCTGGGTCCCGCGGATGAGTGAGAATAACCGTTTGCACGGGCTGCTGAAGCGTTGTCGCTTGTTTCGGTCGATTTGCCATTGTGGCGGCAGGTAGATGATGTCCGCTGCGAAGTTCCGTGATTGTACCCCGCACCTTCCACCAAAATGTTGCAGGAAGAAAGCAGCCCCACGAGTGTAAAATAATGTATATTTACAATTGAGGCTAATGGCGTTCAGGCAACTGCCAGACTTCGTTTTCCTCTCGTCCAATCAAACTTCTTCCGTCCCTTCACCGTAACAATATGCTCCAGAGTGGCTCTGGATTCAGATTGGTAGCAATTGTCCGTTTGATATATATCCGGATATCTGATGTGTGAGAGAGCAGCATTTGGACACGTCCTAGTTTGTAACTGCCGCCATGCGACAGACAGCTTCTTGGTCAATTTTAGGTGAGGTCGCGGGAATATGCTCATCTGTAACCTATAGTATTTGGCGATGTCATCATAGGTGGTCATTCTGTCCTCCCGCACATCTACCGCACCGTCACGTCAGGATGATGCCGGGGCATGACTTGCGACCACGCCGCTAGTGTGCCGCCTTGTTGTTGCCGTCCTGCGCGAGGGCGTGAGCGGGTGACCATGTAATATACCTCCTGCAAGAAGAATGCGCAGTGCCTCCGGGGAGATTCGGCCGTTGGGAAAGTTTCTTACTGCCATCTGACAGTCGCTAACTATCACGGTAGCGTAAGTCTGAGCTACTTCGAACGCTATGGCTACTTCCTCCGCTGTGTAGTTGCTTGTGGTGCATATGGTCGCGCACGTCTTACAATGTTTCTTGGTATGGATTACGGGTGCTCTGAGCCCCCGTCTGTGATTGTATCAAGCCGTGTCTACGAAGACTACGTCCTTATCGCTGCCGAATTTCTTCTGTATCTGCTTCGCGCTGTTCTCTGGTCTGTACTTTTTGTGTTCTGGATGCATGTTTTTTGGTATAAGATGGCATAGGGATGGTCTTTCGTATAGGGACTTCATTTCTCTTGGGATGTCCCCCTTGACACCGTGCTCTGCATTCCTAGTCATCATCATCATCATCATCATCATCATCATCAGCCTGGTTACGCCCACTGCAGGGCAAAGGCCTCTCCTATATTTCTCCAACAACCCCGGTCATGTACTAATTGTGGCCATGCCGTCCCTGCAAACTTCTTAATCTCATCCGCCCACCTAACTTTCTGCCGTCCCCTGCTACGCTTCCCTTCCCTTGGAATCCAGTCCGTAACCATTAATGACCATCGGTTATCTTCCCTCCTCATTACGTGTCCTGCCCATGCTGATTTCTTTTCTTGATTTTTCCTAAGATGTCATTAACTCGCGTTTGTTCCCTCACCCAATCAGCTCATTTCTTATCCCTTAACGTTACACCTATCATTCTTCTTTCGATAGCTCGTTGCGTCGTCCTCAATTTGAGTAGAACCCTTTTCTTAAGCCTCCAGGTTTCTGCCCCGTAGGTGAGTACTGGTAAGACACAGCTATTATACACTTTTCTCTTGAGGGAAAATGGCAACCTGCTGTTCATGATCTGAGAATGCCTGCCAAACGCACCCCAGCCCATTCTTATTCTTCTGATTATTTCTGTCTCATGATCCGGATCCGCAGTCACTACCTGCCCTAAGTAAATGTTTTCCCTTACGATTTCCAGTGCCTCGCTACCTATTGTAAACTGCTGTTCTCTTCCGAGACTGTTAAACATTACTTTAGTTTTCTGCAGATTAATTTTTAGACCCACTCTTCTGCTTTGCCTCTCCAGGTCAGTGAGCATGCATTGCAGTTGTTCCCCTGAGTTACTAAGCAAGGCAATATCATCAGCGAATCGCAAGTTACTAAGGTATTCTCCATTAACTTGTATCCCCATTTCTTCCCAATCCAGGTCTCTGAATACCTCCTGTAAACACGCTGTGAATAGCATTGGAGAGATTGTATCTCCCTGCCTGACGCCTTCCTTTATTGGGATTTTGTTGCTTTCTTTATGGAGGACTATGGTGGCTGTGGAGCAGCTATAGATATTTTTCAGTATTTTTACATATGGCTCGTCTACACCCTGATTCCGTAATGCCTCCATGACTGCTGAGGTTTCGACAGAATCAAATGCTTTCTCGTAATCAGTGAAAGCTATATATAAAGGTTGGTAATATTCCGCACATTTCTCTATCACGTGATTGATAGTGTGAATATGATCTATTGTTGAGTAGCCTTTACGGAATCTTTACGGACTCGCCTCACTAGATAACGTTCTAGCGTTAAACGTTGCCAGGTTCATATTCCAATGGCGGCCTGTCCGGAGCCAGTGATTCTTAGCACCCTCTGCAGCGTCGCAGGTCTGACCGCCGCCGTGGTCAGTTGGTTCGCAGCTGCTGGGGACTGAGGGCCGGGGTTTGATTGTGTTGTTCATATAGGAGGTTGTGGCCAAGTACTGCACCAGGGTGGCCAATCCTGCTCTGGTGAGGGAGTGCGTTACCGGTTCTGGTCACCGGGATCAGGCCACACCCCAGGCCTGTTTATGCAATTTTATCAACACGCGGATTTTTTTTTAAATCCGGTGGAAAATTGCCGGCACCGGGATTCGAACCACGGACCTCTTGCACGCGAGGCGGGTGTTCTACCTCTACGCCACCGCTGCAACCGTTCCTAGTTCCTGAGGGCGAATTCACTAAGCTGTTTGCTCTTCGCATTGATGCGAGTGGCGAGTATATTGTAATCACTGCCTAAATACTTGTTAGGCTTTTGGCAAGACACAACCCCGACGTTCTTGACAAAGGTCAAATCCGGCGTGGTGTCCCTCGAACATGAGTTGCCAATCCTGGTCGGGAAGTCCGGATCCGCGACGAGCGTGAGGTTGTTGTGAGCCGCCGCCTGCCCCAAGTCGTCCCCTTGCCCGGCGTTCGCGAGTAACCCGACGACCGGTGCGGGGCGTTGAAGTCGCCGGCAATTATGACCGGTGGTTCGCACCGCCCTGCTAAAGAGGGGTGCGAACCTATGTTTTAGATCCTTAGATGAACTGTAGATGTGGGGCATAAGGATGCCACATTTAAGCTGACCACTCAGAATGAATTCGAGAAAGGAGTGGTCAACCTTGCTGTAGTCTAAAAAAAGAGCATGCGCAATGGAAGTGCATTCTTTGGTAACGAGCATACAGATGCCTCTCTTCCCTTCAGCGTAAACGAAGTGCAATTTGTAACCCGGGTGTGAAGTCAGCTCCCAAACGCCCAACATGTCTGTTCACTGAAGTGCGCCATCTGCGGGAGACCTCACTCCACGGCCGACAGTTCCTTTAAACAGAGATATGTAGTGCTTGATATAATCACACAGAGAAGAAAAGTTTGCCCCCAAACACTTTCAGTGCGCCGGAGCGTGAATCTTCCCAGAAGTGCTTGCCCGCCGAGAGCGAGCAGCCCCCAGACACGCCAAGTGGCAGTAGCAATGGCGGCTCCCGCACTCCCGCCAGCGTGCGATCATCTTTTGTAGGAATGATAACTCCCACTGATCAACGCTTGATGTGCTATTACGGGTACAGGAACCGATGCCTACACATATTCATTACATAGTATACCTACACCATTCGCCATCTAACGCATAGTATGTTGTACCGCTTCGCTGGCTTCTAGCACACTGCTAAAGAGAATGTGTAGACAGAGATTGCCCGTAAGGGTCCCCACCACATGACATTTCTAAAATTGGTTTCAATAAACTTACGATGTCGGCTTTGACGGAGCACTGTGTGATAAGGGGACACCAGGGAAATGTGTGCTTACAACTCGGAAGTGCTTGCGTTGTAGGAGAAGGAGGAACTAACTTTATAGTCTGTCCTGCAAGTTGTTGGGGAGGACCGGAGGCCCCGCCTCGGTGAAACACAAACTTTCTTGCTTTACCCAACCACCCTCGTCCATCTGATAACTCAATAAAGAATCCCAAACGATCTTTGCGGTGCGACTGCAGCGGAAAATGTTTCCTGAAATAGAATGATGTGTGGCTTCTCTGATGGAATCTAATGAACGGCTAGAGGACAGTCCTCTTGCGCGGAAAGCCCCAGCAATTCTATTGCCAGATTGTAGCTGGCCTAAGATGAGCTTCCATAATTGGGCCTGCCCTATAACCTATCCTATAAAATGGTACGAGGTGTAGCTTTTTGGAGGCTTTGGGTACTGGAAGATGCCGGAAAAAACGCATTCTTCGCAAGAGCACAAAACTCCAGCATCCCAGTCCTAGCCTCCAATGTGCTTACTCTGAACTTCTACGCGTTGAACTTGCCATAAAGTACATCAAATTTAGCGCTAACCATCGCGATTGCTTTGCTGAGTTACTTGAGCATAACCTTAATTTCGCTCTGAAGTTCCTCGAGCCACTTTTCACGAAGGGACTTCACTAGGGCCCTCTTCTTGGCCATACGCGCCTCGGAGGGCGCCTCGACGGGAACCTGCGTGGCTGTTTCTACCCTGGCGGGCTGCGGGCACTGCGAGTATCCGAAGCCTCGCGGTGGCTAGCCGGCCTATATTCGGCATCTCTGCCCCGGGTTGTTCAATTTCGCCCTTGAGGGCCGCATTTTTCCTTTCCTACTGTACGATTCTGGCGTTGTTTTGCTCTGTCGACATACCCCTCGTTAGCTTTTTCGGGGATCCCTTCACTCGATTGGTCTCCTTGACAGCAGGCTCCTGGATGCGAACCGCTGAGCCCCCGGAGCGGGAGTTGCCACTTGAGGCAGCGCGTGGCAGCCGGTCCAGAAATCGCGCCTACAGGCGGAAAATCCTTGTTGTAGCCGCGTCGCTCTTTTCTTCTCGGTCTGAATATATAAAGCACTACATATCTTTGCTGAAAGGACCTGCCGGCCATGGAGTGAGGCCTCCCGCAGATGGCGCACTTCAGTGAACAGGACTTCGCAGCCAGTGCAGACCACATTTTCTGGAGTCTGGCAGACGTCTGCTCGGTGACCCAGTGTGCCATATGCATTGTAGACCTACGTTTGTCTTCGGTAGAGCGTGCATCTGACCATACTGAGGCCGCATACCACGCAGTTTGGCACCTTGACACCGTCAAAGAGCATGACGACGGTGGTGGAATTCTTTATTCTTCTCGTTTCGAGAGCCTCGGGGTTCCTCGGCTGTATGATGAGAATTCTAAGGTTCTCGTGACCATATTCGTGGTCGCTGTTTCTGATTTTTCCCTTGCACGCGTTGTTGGGCGCAGCGAGGTAGGAGCTGACCTCGTAGTTTGCTGAGCCGAAAGAGATTGCATTGACACCCGCATAGGTCTTCGCTTTGCTTTGCGAAGGGGTACTGCGCACCAAAATGTTCTGCATGTCATTGGCACAGATGATGCCATTCGCGCCATTCGCGAAAGAGAGACCCGCCGCCGTGACGGGAGCGTGGGCGATCCTGACTGACATTTTTAACATTTAGGCCTCCCTGAGGCCGGACGATGACTCTGAAGTGCTCCCTGGGCAGGCGAGAAATTCTCGAGGCATCAGCAAGACGTTTCTTCATGCTGGCGGGAGTGCGGGAGCCGCCATTGCTACTGCCACTTGGCGTGTCTGGGGGCTGCTCGCTCTCGGCGGGCAAGCACTTCTGGGAAGATTTACGTTACGGCGCACTGAAAGTGTTTGGGGGTAATCTTTTCCCCCTCTACTGTAACTTGCATGGCCATCTTGAACGAAGCGAACGAGGGGACCTAGCTCGCCAAGCCTCCGCCAAGGAGGTAGGAGTAGGGTGTTAGACATAACGCGCCTGCGGTGTGGTACGGCAAGGAGCCTCTAAATAAACTGCCAAAAAATCCACCCACCATGTAAATTTCGGTATCGGCTTGGTCCTGATGACTTTAGGTGTCGAATCAGACAATACTCACGATGCACAGAGCCACATTCACGACCGGAGACATTTGAAAAAGCAGTATCCGATGTTCGCAGCGGGCGCCCGGTGGAACTTCTCCGGAAAAACGGGAAGAGCACTAATGAAATTTACGCAGCAACTCCTCGGGGAGTTATCTAAGTATGCGTAAGTATGGTGCTGCTTGCTTATCTTCATGGAGCCGGGTATCATTATCAATGTTGTGAAATTGTATCCGACAAGTGCAATACTTATCAATCTTATCAGTCGTTATCCACGTTATCGGAGCGGATCCTGTCTTTATCAAACATTATTAGTCGGTATCAAACTTAAAGCAATTGATCCCATCTTTATCAACCCTAACCTTCCCTTATCAACCTTCGCGGACATGATCCGACCCTTATCAACATCACAAGATATTATCAGACCCTCATCAACCATTAGCAGCGCTTAATTACATTATCAGAATTGATACGACCATTTATGACTCCCCGTGTATGTCTGCGTTATCGCTCTTTAGCACCTTGTCCATCCGCGTCGAACCATTATCAACCGTGCCGAGATCCATATAACCCCTCGTCACTCCTTATAATGTTATTGACTGCTTATGTGTCTCTATTGTGCGACGTGAAGTGCATGAGCGTTCACAGATTTGTGGAATTTTGGTCCCCGAGAGAACGCCCCAAGGGAAGGCGCATCCCGCGAAAACCGAAACGCAACGCAATGCGGATGCTGGACGTTTGGAAATTGTGGTATAGTGTCTTCCTCTGAGAGATGTCCTGTTGACTGTTCGAACATGTGGTCAATTTTGGCAAAATGCGCGCCCCCTTTCGGTTACGTGTTTGGCTTCGACCAATAAGGTGGTGACATCTGGCAGGGAAGTCTTCGAGCATCAAACGGCCGCTGGTCGGCCCACTCCTTTGCGTGGTTTGCCTCAAGAGCGGTTGTCTCTCCGCCTCCCTCTCTCGTGTCGGCGTCGCCGGCGCTCGCCGCGTGCTCCCCGGGCCCCCGTCGCCTGCTGACACAATAGCAATAAGTTTTCTTAATATCAGAATTTTCCTGGTGTCTACAATGCGCTGAGTCGGCTCTAAGTGTAGTTCTAGAGATCGCTTCTATTTTTAACAAACAAAATCTTCAACAGAGCCTTCATGCAAATATTTTATACATTCTATTCTTTACAGTGATTTGCCTTACGTGACGGACAGGCTTCCCCGCTGGATAGGAATAGAAACTCTTACAAACTCACACCTACGCACATACGTACCGCAACTTTTCTTGGAAAGGAGGTTCGGCGTCAACGTTGTAGTTTTTCGAGTGTCAAAAAGCGCATTTTTTGCCAGATTTTACCTTCAACATCACGTTTATGCACCTTAAGTGCTGTGCATAGGAGATATTGAGCTAAGAGACCTTCGCTGCTGCCGAAGCAGTTCACGAAGGCCGTTCTGATTTTCTCGTTAGTCATACAATGACGAAGTAAATGCTAGAAGACTGCAACTATTCCCAGAGGTACTGGGGTGGTTATGAGCGATAACACGTAGGCTTGTGCGTCTAACCATAGAGAGAGGGATTGAACAAGAGCGGACACTCGGCGAAAATTGGAAACAGGAAACACGTCACGCTATACTTTTAACATCGATGAATTGGGGCCGCGAGCATCGAGAAAAAGAAGAATGTGAAATGAGATTAACAGAAATTGTTTTATTTTTTTATTCTTTCCCGGAAAAATTAAAAATATCTGCGTATAAATTAAGTTAAACTTTGCGGCTTACTTCCGTTGCCTAGCGACAGGCGAACCGGCGAATGACGAGGCAGATGTTTGCGTCATTCGTCAGACACGCCGCCGAAGCGAGAGAGACCGGCCGCGCATCTGAGCGTTGGACTGTTTGGTCACCCGTCTGACTGTTTTTCTATTTTGGGATTTAGCCTGGTTTCATGGGCACCCGGCGAATTCTTGCGTTCGTTCGGAACTTCGACATGGCGAAATTGCACTATTGGACAACGGCAAGGTGAGAATCTTTCTTTGACAGGCTGCGACGCATTTCATCAATTAGGCTTATCCGGCACCTAGGCTAGACTTGTGATGCAGTAACGAAAAACAGCGTGGCCGTCGTGGAGCAGTTAATTTTAATTAAAGAATCGCACTGGGAGATGTTTGCGACGCTTATAAGCCCCAATATTGTTTTAACTAATTTCGGTAGTTTTTGGGCACGCTATATATAGTCGCACAGGGTGCTGTGACGCAGTTTCGCGTGTACTGAATTTTACTGTGACAAGTTTTGGCGCTGTCTCTGACTGCCAACATTATTGAAACTAATTTCATAGCTTTTTGGGCTATCCTTTCGAGCGCAGTCCATGGGCGCGCCTGGCGCGGTGACTCGGTTAGCGAAAATCAGCTCGGCCGTGATGCGCGGTTTCGCGCTTTAATGCACTGACAAGTTCATGGCGCTTTTCTTTCTCTGACGCTCAACATTGTTGAAAATTATTTCGATACTTTTATGTTATGAGGCCCGCTCGCCGCGCCTGTTGTGACGCAGCGAAAAGCAGCTCGGCCGTGGTGACAGTTAGTTTGGCGCGTACTGAATCTTACCCCGACAAATTTGTCGGAATTTTATGTCCCCGCAACAATTTAAGCCTTCTTTCGGTATACCCACGCTTGTCGAAAACGCGACGAGCAATCGTCAAGAGTGATAACACGGGAGTGCGTTGCTTGCGCCTGCAGAATGCCGAAGTGATAAGCCAAGGAGCTCAAACGCCAGGAACTAGTAACTCGAAAATTCTGTCTTCTGAACGGCACCCGCACATTTTGTCTTGAGTGCGAGTAGAAGGAATTCGGCGAGCGTCCAGCATGCTCTGGTTGAGAGCCTGTGTTGTGACCACCTCTGTGTATTCGTAGCGTACTATCGCGTCGGTTGTAGCCAAGTTCGCGAAACGTGCCGTTGCCCGCGCATTCGTGTTATTAAAGTGCAGGAAATAAGTATTGGGAAGAGGGGAATGTTTGGAATTAAAACGTGTTTGTGGTATGTACGGTATTGCTTGGGATGAGTCGGGTATTTTCTACGCCGTGCGTGTAAATACGAACTGCTTTTGTTTGTAATGCCACCCACTCACCACTTTCGCACGCTTCGCCTCTACAGGCATTATTCTTAGATGTTAATACCAAAATAACGCTTGTAATTTTTTCAGCTCACGTGGTCTGGTGGAGCTTCCTGCGGAAACTACTGCTGCTTACCTGGTGCTACAACGCTGGATGAATGAAAAAAAATCCCGCGACGAGCATTTACAAAGAATAAAATAAACGTTAATTTTTCCACATTTCACAAGGTGTCTTGCGTCTTTATGAAATTGCACGTGGCACATATTCAATGGAGATTTGTGAAGATCGCTCGCAATCAATTTTACTTTATAAAATAATTTGCACATAAATATTTAATAAATAAAAAATATGTAAATAAATATTTGCTGCAAAAGCAAAAAAAACGGAGCCGGCGTGACACGCACCAGCTAGAATTCAAAACGCGCGCGCACAAAACCGAAACCGGAAGTGTGATTCAGGTTTTAACATCGACGGCTTGGTGCGCTGCAGTCAATTCGGCCGCTGGGCTCTATGGGAGTGTCCCCTCTTATTGTATTCCTTTCTCTATGGTCTAACATTCGGCTCCAACCATGTATGCTCGAACAGCGGAGGTGCCGCACTTCTCCCTGGCTCAACGTTACTAGACTAGCTAGTCTAGTAACGTTGCCCTGGCTAGTGTTCGTATCGTATCTGAATCAGTCAGTCAGTCAGTCAGTCAGTCAGTCAGTCAGTCAGTCAGTCAAGAACTTTGTTAATGTCCTGAGGAGGTTTAAGCTTTGTGAACACACAAGCATAGATAGTTGCACGCACCCCTGACGCCGTAGGCGCAGCAGCGCGATGTTGAAACTGCACGTTCGAACCGTATGATAAAACTGTGATGGTCCAACCATACGCATGTTTCTGTCATGCCAACGCGAAGTACAATGGAGCAACTGTACAAGGAACGCCTCTAAAACGGAATGAGATGTATAAGAAAGGCTGTTTCACATGGCGCGATTTTCGCTGACAGCTTTCACATGCGTTTGCGGCAGCGTAATTTCCTACGTAGCGACGCGCAAGGTTGCCGCCTGCTCTCGAAGTATTCATGCCTACATCGTTAAATAAAAGCAACAGGAAAACTATTCAAATATCCGAATTTTTCTATTATTCTTCGATAAAAGAATAAGTACACCATTTTTAACGTTTAAAACGTTGATACTTTACGACAGCTTGCAGATGCGGTGAGTGAGACGCTGCATAACATCGCAAGTATGAGCATGCGGCTTGTGCGGCGTCGGTGGGGTGGTTCCGTTTAGTACACTCTAGTTTCGCTGCTAGTATGGTAGCCACACTTTTTTGTCCAGGAGGAGTATTTGCTTTTGCAGAAAAACAAGCTACTGTTGCGTGTGCATGTATAAGCAGCTGGCACAATTTGTAGCGATTAAGAGTTTGACGACGGTGGCGATCAAGTGCGCGCGTGCCTTATGTTCAGGCGGGGTCTGCTCCCGGCGTGCAGCTTGTCCTTTTGAGCGAGGGCGGCGGACATGGAACGCGCACCCGAAAAATCGGAATTCATTCGGGTATGCGTGCGAAATACGCAGGAAAGAAGGACTGCGTGCCAATCACTCTGACTCTCGACGGGCGCCGGAAGTAGAGACGCTTAGAATATTGGGGATGTGGAAAAATCAGAATGCTGGAACATCCCACACCCTCCGAAAACTAAAGGGTGTCACAGGAAACGTGGACAGAATGATACGGACAGTGGCAAGAAGCAGAGACGGCCTAACTGAGAGACCATCAGCCTGGTTCACGCATTCGTGATTAGCCGCATCACATACGCCCTTCCGAATCAGGCCTTGACAAACCAAGAGATCCCAAAGGCAAACACAATAATAAGAAAAGCCTTCAAAGCCGCCGCTGGTCTCCACGAATGCGCTAGCACAGAGAGATTCGAGGGACTGGGTATGCACAACACTTTTGACGAGTACGCAGTCGCGACGAAGTATGCTCAGAAAGAGCGACTTTGTTCTTCAACTCAGGGCAGGGAAGTATTGGCGAAGTTAAGCCTTGCCCTGAGACCCCAGTATTGCGCAGCGGAAACAGCACAGATAGACCGCAACGTTAGATCGCACATCACGGTGGCCCCAAAAACATGCACATCCCGCACGACGCAGAGCAAGGGTAAATACACTTCACAAACATTTTGCCATGGGACCGGGAAGCTTAGCTCGTCCTGCGATGTTAATATATCAGTTTCATTCTTTCAAAATATTATCTAAAGGTGCACCCGAAGGTTTGTTCCCCTGAAAACTAAGAAACAAAACCCAAAGGTCCCTTCGATGACTAGAGAATTACTGCACATGTCCCGTCATATTTTCAGACTTAGACGGCAAAAGCCGGCAAGTGAAATCCATGCTACAGCATAGTTTCATATTAGTAAGGATGTATATCGAGTTAAGTCAAGGGAAGCCAGTGATTTTTGTTATAATGTCACTATAACTAATTTATTTTTAATTATAATTATAAATTATAATAATTATAATAATAATTATAATAATTATTCTAATTTTAATTTATAATTTATAATTTATTTATTGAATTTATCCTACAAAATTCTGGAGCACAATTTTTCATAACGTAAGCTCTAGCAATACTTTTATCGTTAACAAAGCACCCTCTAGTGTTCCTAAGGTAATCGTCACAGCATTGCCAAGCATTTTCAATATGTTTTCACAAATGACAACCACGATATCCGTCCTTACAGCAGTGATGTGTATCTCCCTATTGAAGATGCCTTTGTCTCGGAGGAAAGTGTTCGTAATATGACCCTCAACCTCAATACAAAAAAGGATTGCGCCCCAGATTAGATTCCTAACATTTTTCTGCATCGTCATTCTCTTTGGTGTTGTCTCTACCTAACACTCATTATCAAGAAATCACTATCAACTAGTATAGTTCCTTCACCATGGAAACCAGCAATAGTTATTACGTTATACGAATCTGGCGACAGAAAATCTTGAAATATAGGCCGATCTCTCTAACGTCCTACTCGTGCTACAGAGACATATTTCAGACTAATTTGTTATTAACAATATTTTGTCTAACGTTCAACATGGTTTTCGTCGTGATTACAGTACTACCACTCAATTGATAGAATTTAGTCACGGCATTGTTAATGCGCTTGATTTAGGTTACCAAACTGATGCTATCTTTATTGGCATCTCCAAAGCTTTTGATACAGTTACTCACTCCAAACTATTATGCAAGCTTGACTCAATATTTAACAATCCTTCTCTGATTCACTGGGTTGCGTATTTTCTCAGCGGCTGTTCATAAAGCGCTTACTTTAGGAACGCCGACTGTTCACGCAGTGTGCCGCACGGTTCTTCTTCCTGCCGTGAGTCACCTTCGAGCGTGCCTGCTAATATACGAGGATGACTTTATCAAACTGTCATCTCACCTAATGACCACATTCTTGTTAACGATTCATTTGATGATTTCTGCCAATGGTGTAAACCTGGCAAATGACTCTAAACTTTAAGAAAACTGTGTACATGTAATTTGCCGGCGTATGATTCCATCCACGTTTCCTTATGCAGTTAATGGTTGCGCATTGAAAAAAAAATGTCTGAAGATAAATGTCTCGGTCTTTATTTTACTAATAACATGTTTTGGTCGCATCATATCAATTATATTTGTAATAAAGCTATTAAAAACTGGGCTACATACAGCTTAATCTGCGCGCAGCTCTTTTAAAAGTTAAAGCAATCACTTACAAAACAGCTATCCGTCCATTTTTGGAGTATGCCTGTGTGGTGTGATGTCTTATTAATATTGACACGTGTACTTGTCTTTATCGGGCTACACGTTTTGGGGGGCCACGGAGCTCGACCCTTCCTTCCCCCCGAGAAATGGTCGGCGTTGTGCTCGCGAGTGTTTCGACGGGCCTTCGGATGATTCAGCAAGATTCTAACCCGCGCCTTCCCGCAGTCGAGGCGGGCGCTTTACCACTGGGGCCATGACTGCGCTAGGTCGCGGGTCCCCCGGCCTGACTTTTGGCTTCCTTAGGGGTGAAAGCTTGGGAAAGGAGCCCGCGCCTGAAGGCCCGTCGAAACACTCGCCAGCACAACGACGACCAATTATCGGGGGGAAGGATGGGTCGAGCTCCGTGGCCCACAAAAACGTGTAGCCCGATAAAGACAAGCGCTGATACAGAAATCCATACTGACGCCAGTAGCCTAGGCCTCGGTGACGTTCTAGTCCAGAGGAGAAACAGAGTCGAACAGGTGATAGCTTACGCTAGCCGGTCGCTGTCAAAAGCGGAAGGCAAATGTTCTACGGCCGAAAAAGAATGCCTCGCCATCGTTTGAGCTACAGCTAAATTTCGCCCTTATGTATATGGCAGGCCAGTCAAAGTCGTCAGCAATCATCACGCGTTGTGTTGGCTAGCGAATATAAAGGATCCCTCAGGACGGCTGGCGCGGTGGAGCCTCATACTAAAAGAATACATCACTGTAACCAACAAGTCCGGACCAAAACACTCCGATGCTGATTGCCTATCGCGCGCCCCCATTGACCCGCCACCGCAAGATGACGAGAATGACGACGCCTTCCTTGAAATGATAAGCGCGGAAGACTTAGCTGAACAGCAACGGGCAGACCCGGAGCTAAAAGGCCTTGTCAAATATTTGCAAGGGAACACCGACGTTCGTAATCTGCTCGTAAAAGAGTACTTCTCACCAGTCCGCGCCAACTACTTTCTTATTCCCTCGGCGCTGCGTCCAGAAGTACTGCGCGCCCTATGACGATCCGACCGCCAAGCACCTCGGCTTCTGCCTGGCGCTATCAAGGATACAAGAAAGCTATTACTGGCCGCGCCTAAGGGCCGACGGCGCCCGTTACGTCAAGAAATGCCGCGACTGTCAGCGACGCAAGACACCAACCACAAAGCCAGCCGGATTACTACAGCCCATCAAGCCTCCTTGCCGACCTTTTCATCAGATCGGGATGGACTTGTTGGGACCGTTTCCGAGGTCAACGTCCGGAAATAAGTGGATCGTCGTGGCGACGGACTACTTCACCCGCTTTGCTGAAACTAAAGCTCTGCCGATAGGCAGCGCCGCCGACGTTGCAAAATTTTTCGTCGAAAGCATTCTGCTCCGAAATGGCGCCCCAGAAGTCCTCCTCACCGACAGAGGAACAGCCTTTACAGCGGAGTTCACCCAAGCCATCCTTCACTACAGTGAGACAAGGCACAGGAGGTCAACTGCCTACCACCCACAGATGAATGGTCTTACGGAGCGCCTGAATAAAACCCTCGCCGACATGCTAGCAATGCACGTCGACGTCGAACACAAGACCTAGGATGCCGTCCTGCTATACGTAACCTTCGCTTACAACACGGCGGTGCAAGAAACAACACAGATCACGCCGTTTGAGCTGGTTTACGGAAGGAACCCGACGACGACGCTCGACGCTATGCTGCCGCACGTCACTGACGAAGAGAATGTTGACGTCGCTAGCTATCTCCAGCGCGCCGAAGAAGCCCGACAGCTCGCCCGCCTACGGATAAAGAACCAGCAGCGTACCGACTGCCGACACTACAACCTCCGACGACGCTTCGTCGAGTACCAGCCCAGTGACCGTGTTTGGGTTTGGACCCCAATATGTCGATGAGTACTCAGTGGAAAACTATTGCGACGTTATTTTGGACCCTAGAAGATCATCCGACGTGTTGGCGAACAGGGGTGCGATCGGAGATGGTTGTTCGGCGCGTTCGTTCGGTTACCGGCGCGCGCGATTGGCCTACTCCGCGCCGACGTCGCCTGCCGCGGGGCGCCGCCCCGTTTTTGGTGACGTCAAAATGACGACACGCTCCTGTCAATCATCCGCCCACCGAGCATTTCGTCCGAACGCGACGGGAGTTGAGAAGTTTGGAGCGATCATACGGCTTCGCGTGGCGCGTCTGGTAGATTGGATTGGATCCAACAGGCGGCCTTTTCGGCTGCGGAATGGCACGAATGGCACGTTTGAATCCGATCCATAGTTTAATTCTAGAAAATGGCGCTTCCGTTGGAAACTTCGGTTGTTTCGCTGGCGTTTCTAGAGGAAGGAGGAGAGTGGGTGGGGGTGCGAAACGCGTTTGAAGAAATGGCAGAAAGTGAATTCCGGCGTCGTTTTTGTTTCTCGAAACAAATAATTCGTTGGTTGTACAGAGAAATCGACAACATCATCGCTGCCAGCGAGCCACTGGGATGTTGTGGCTGCCTCTGGAAAAGTGCGCCACTCTTCCTGTCGTTTTTTTTTTCTTTTTCCTTCTCGCTGTGCGCGACACCACCTAGGGACGACGCAAAGAACCTAATAGTTACGAATTGCAGTAGTCACACGTACTGCTATTTGAAAACGTGTTTGGGCTTGAGAAGAAAAAATACGTTTTTTTAGACAAAGATTTCATTCAATTGGAAGACGAGAAACATTTGGCTTTGTAGTATACTGTTTGCAAGCAGACGACAAACGACGGAGGTAAACTTCCGGGGAGGTGACCGCTTCCTGATTGGCTGCTCTCTCCGCCCCGCTGTCACAAATTTTGCATACTGCAACTTTGTGACGTTGCAGCAACTGAACAGAACGCGTATCGAACAAAATATCTCCGATCGCGCCCCAGGACTATGAGGTCGTGCCAGCCGGCATATCGCGATCTGAAGTGGTCCACGTAGTGCACCTGAAGCCCTTTTACACACGCTGACGCACTTCCTTATTTTGCTGTTTTCTTTGTTAAGAGTGCTTTTCTTTATTATTTTCGTTTGTTTGCAGCATCGGGTTGATGCTGTTTAAGAGGGGGGTATAGGCACGTGTACTTGTCTTTATCGGGCGACACGTTTTACCACCTATCAAATGTTATCGCACAGCGCAGGACGCGCCTGCATGTATCGGAAGTTTCTGGAATGTTATCGATAGTTCCAGCCATTGTCTGTGACCATGCCTTGTGAAATCTGATTGCATGTGTGCGCGTCGTGAATAATGTAGAACTTTGTGGAAGGCACGCTTGTCCCAGCGATTACTCTGGGACATTCGATGACTGGGGCGCGATCGGAGATATTTTGTTCGTCACAAAGTTGCAGTATGCAAAATTTGTGACAGCGGTTGGAGAGAGCAGCCAATCAGGAAGCGGTGACCTCCCCGGAAGTTTCCTTCCGTCGTTTGTCGTCTACTTGCAGACAGTAAACTACGAAGCGTAATGTTTCTCGTCTTCCAAATAAATGAAATCTTTATCTAAAAAAACGTATTTTTTCTTCTCAAGCCGAAACACGTTTTCAAGTAGTAGTACGTGTGACTACTGAAATTTACAACTATTCGTTTCTTTGGGTCGTCCCTAGTTGGTGTAGCGCACAGCGAGAAAAAAAAAGAAGAAAAATGATTTCGAGAGGCAGCGAAAACATTCCAGTGGCTCGTTGGCACCGATGAAGGGGTCGATTTCTGTATACAACCAACGAATTATTTGTTTCGAGAAACAAAAACGACGCCGGAATTCACTTTCTGCCATTTCTTCAAACGCGTTTCGCACCGCCACCCGCTTTCCTCCGCCCTCTAGAAATGCCAGCGCAACAACCTAAGTTCCCAACGCAAGCGCCATTTTCTCGAATTAAACTAGGGGGGCGCTGCGAGCTGTCAAGGAGAGTGGACGCATTTCACGTCGGCTCCATCGAATCGATGTCCTGCCGCCAAAAATTTGTTCTGCACCGCCCGAAACCAGTTGGACTAGATCCGTGAAGTCACCAGGAACCCGTGAACATCGTTATTATCCAGGTGGGCCAATTTTTGGCAGTTCTACGGGACTCTCTTCTTCAACCACGCGAACGCCGTAGGCGCGGTAGCCGCGGACGCGGCACCAGACGCGGCCTCCATGGCTCTCGTACGGGGCTATGACCCAGACAGCATGCGAGAAATGGAGCTTTCGACCGCGGAGACGACAGTTTTTGATGAAACTACGGAGCATACCATCCAGAAAAAGTTAGAACAATGAGAGCGAGCAACCTCGACGCGCGCCCGTTCCGAATATCAACGCAGCCACGGTGGCGGCAGTGACGGCCACGTCAACACTCTGGCTCTTGGCAAGCACGCTCAAAGTAAACGCTGGAAGCCACAAGTCATGCCGAAATTCGGAGCGGAAGACGCTGTAGTCGTCGTCAAGCCAAAGGGAACGCTGAACCTCGCACAATTTAAGGGCAGCAACCAGATCGGGGAAGCAACGTACGCTGCTGCCGGCATTCCGCGGGCGTCGCAGGATCTCGCAATTTGGCCGGCCTGGGACCAGAATATAATTATTATTGGCATCAAGAACGCCCAACTTATTCGTCAGGTCCTTGCGATCGGACAGCTCCAACTCGGAGGACAGGCCCGAGCGGTTCAAGCCTACGTCAAGTCATCGGACAACACAAGCCGTGGTGTTATTCAAGTGGACCCCACAGCCACTGAAGCGGATATTACTCAAGCCATTTATTCGCCAGAGGCTCCAGTAGTAGGAGTCCGAAAATTAGGAGAGACCAACGTAGCAGCGATCACGTTCGAGGGCCGGAGGGTGCCTTTCAACGTTTATTATTGGGGCGAAGCTGTGCCGGTTCGCCTCTACCGCAAGACGACGCCAGCCTGTCCCCGCTGCGGCACGATCGGACATCGCGCCGATGTTTGCCCTAATCCACAGGCCGGTCGATGCCAGGCTTGCGGCGAGACGGATCTAGAAGAGGGCCACGAGTGTCAACCCAGCTGCCTCATTTGCGGGGGCCCTCATGCCACGGGATCAATTCAGTGCACGCAAAAGTACAGGAGAGGCGGTGCTGGAACTGGGACCAAGCGAAGCCCGTCCATGGAAAAGCCAGTCAACAACATCACTCCAGGAACGCTGGAGGGAGCGAAGCCCCCGACCTGCAAGCTCGGACGCAGGGGGCGACCCCTTCGCCTCGACCGCATGCAGGAGCCTTCAGAGGAGGCCCCAAAGGAGGCGGTCGTCCAGCAGACAAGCACGATGGGCCAGAGCCAGAACACAGTCCCGGGAACAAAACGAGCAGCAACAAGGTGAGCTGGGCCAGTGTGGTTGCCTCCCCTCCCCTCACGTTGGCTAATGAGAGACTTAGGGCTGAGAACGAAAGGCTCAAACAAGAAATACAACAACTTAGAGAGAAGACGGCAGCGAACGATACAGGAAACTCTAGAGCACTTCAGGTACCCTCAGCTCAGGCGATGGAGGAGGACAACCCTCCCCCGCTGCCGTCAGGTAGTGCGACTAAGTCACCCCCTCGTATGTCAGAATTCGGTCGAGGAGCGTCGGGCGGCAGCGTAGCGTTGGCGGCTGCACCCTCGACAGAGGAGTGTACCACACGCGCAGATGCGGACGCAATTACAAATAAATTCAGTTCTTGGATGGAAAGCACGGAAAAGCGCATGCGAGAGGAAATCGAGAAAATGGAATGTCGCATGCTACCAAGCCTACAGGCTAGCGTAGAAAGAATTGAAGAGACGCTAAGCAAAAAAATTGAGCAGAACTTACAAGGAATGACAGAGCAGACAATTAAAAAAATGTTAGAGCCGCATCTCTCAAAACTCCATGCTTACGAGATTAGGATTGACCGTAAGTTACAAGAATTCGCTGAATGCTCGCGCACTAAGACACCCAGATTGACAGGAAATATGGGCACCAGGCAGATTGCGTCTGATGATGCGCTTGACCTGAGTAAAGAACAAGGACTGACCTCTTCCAGTTTGCAATATGGCTCGTCAAACTAAGTTAACAATATTACAATGGAACTGCAGGGGTTTTAAACGTAAGCGGGAATCTCTGCAACACTATGTGGACTGTCTAGATGAGAGACCGGATGTAATCGCGTTACAGGACGTTAATGCCGCAGTTAAACTCAGGTCGTACAGTACGCATCAAACTAACACTTCGACTTGCATACTTGTACATAAAGACAGTACGGCTTCAACTGTAGACCTCGAACTTAATGCTGAAATAGAACATTTGTTTATTCGTATCCTCCCTAACACTCGTTCCAGTAAAGGGGCGTACGTACTTAACATATACAGCCGCCCTAAACACATGTACAGCAGTCTTTGACGAAATTTTTCGAAAAGCAATGCAGGCTGCAAAAACTGCGCCTCTCATTATAGTGGGGGATTTTAACGCGCACAGCTTTCTTTGGGGTTACAACAACGAAAACGTAAAAGGCAGGAAACTGGCAGCAGCAATATCGGATATGGCTCTTACTATTCTGACGGACCCGCAGCATCCTACAAGAATAGGCAATAGCGTTTCAAGGGACAGATGCCCAGATTTAACGCTAGTCAAAAATGTTAAAAATTGCGAGTGGCAAAATACGCACGAAACCTTAGGCAGTGATCATTATATACTCCGAATTTGCCTAGACCACAACAAGCATCGTAAACACAGGGGACAAGCTCGGCTTACGAATTGGTCGCTTTTTCGAGAGTTCGAGGGTCCTCAGCTCGACTCGCCTATTGAGGATTATGAGCAATGGGCTGAGTCACTTCTAGCTGCCAGAGAGAAAGTCACGAGAACGCTGCACACCTCAGAGGATCTCCCGGCAGTCGGCAACCACCTTCTCCACCTCTGGGAGGCCAGGAGAGGCCTCACCAGAAGGTGGAAAAAGCAAAAACACAATCGCAAGCTTAAAATCAAGATTGCTGAAATTACACGACAAGCGGAGGAATACGCGTGGACCTTAGCCAAAAACAACTGGCTAATCAAGTGCGACTCATTAAGAGGTGGGCTTGGCGTCAAGTCTACGTGGAGCCTACTGCGATGCCTCATCGAACCCAGCAAGACGAGTGGAGAGCAGCAGCGGAACCTCAAGAGAGCCCTCCACGGCTATGAGGGTACGGATGAGCAGCTGGTGGCAGCCCTGATGAGCAAATACCTCTGTACGACCAAAGATGACGAGCCTGTGTTGCAGTATGAAGGCAAAGATAATCCAGAACTCGACAGAGACTTCGAAGTAGAAGAAATACAGGCGGCGCTACTAACCATGAGAAGAGGTACGACGCCAGGACAGGACAAAGTTACAGTCGGCTTGCTCGCCAACATGAACAAGAAGATGCTAGGCCAGCTGACGGATTATATCAATGAGTGCTGGAGAGCTGGCAAGCTGCCCCTGGCGTGGAAATCGGCAGACGTCAGCTTTATCCCTAAGCCGGGCAAAGAGGTAAATATTAACAACCTCCGTCCGATTTCGCTCACGTCATGTGCCGGCAAGCTGATGGAGAAAGCAGTGCATGCCAGACTTTCAGCGTATTTGGAGGAAAACGATTACATGCCCCACACCATGTTTGGCTTCAGAGAGCGCCTATCCACGCAAGACGTACTGCTGCAGCTCAAGATGGAAGTTATTGACCCACCCAACAAACGCAGTAGCAGAGCCATCTTAGCCCTAGATCTCAAGGGCGCTTTCGATAATGTGAAGCACTCAAAGATCCCGGAGAACCTGCGGAAGACACAGTGTGGAAGAAGGACTTTTGAATACATCAGAGACTTCCTACTAGACAGATAGTCTCATGTAAAAATTGGAGATTTTAGGTCCCAGCCAATCCCTATGGGCACCAGGGGTACGCCACAAGGAGCCGTCCTCTCCCCTCTGCTCTTCAATATTGCTCTTATAAATTTGCCTGAGCAACTCGATCGCATAGAGGGAATTCGGCACGCCCTCTATGCAGATGACATCACGGTCTGGGTGACGAAGGGCAGTCTGGGGCAGATGGAAGAGGCGCTCCAAGAGGCTGCTTCGACAGTACAAAAATATGCCGAGGAGTGCGGACTGCGCTGCTCTCCGGAAAAATCGGCACTTCTAATCATGCGCAGACGAGATGAAGCCCCGGTCAAAATTAGGGTGCATGACGCTGCGATCCCTGAGGTGGAGACGATGCGTATCCTGGGATTATTGGTTAACAACAAGGGTGTCAACGCAGCAATGATCACTCAACTCCGTACATCATGCGAACAAGTACTACGAATGATCACACGTATCACCAATAAAACGAGAGGGCTGATGGAGAACGACACTCTTCGGTTGGTCAAAGCCTTTATACTCAGCAGAATTGTGTACGTAGCTCCGTACCTTCGGATGAGGAGGTGCGATTTAAAACATTTCGATGTCATGATCAGAACAGCATATAAGAAGGCACTAGGACTGTCGGTCAAAACATCTACAGAGCGCTTATTGCAGTTGGGGGTGCACAATACAATAGATGAGATAATTGAGGCCCACCTATCAAGTCAATATGCCAGATTGGCAGGAACAAAAACAGGACGCAAGGTACTAGAGGACCTAAATATCGGCTGTCCTTACTATACGGCAACACGACAAGACATTCCGAAAGAGTGGAGGTGCAAATTCGCGACCCTGCCCCTTCCTAAAAACATGCACCCAGAATATCATCAAGCAAGGAGGAGGGCAAGAGCCAAAAAGATGGACCAGATCTATTCTAAATTAGAGGGGGCCTTCTTCGTGGATGCTGCGGGTCCGGTGGGAGGAGTCTCCACAATATCGGTGGTGCATCAAGGGCAGACGGTCAATGGACTTTCTGTTCGGCACGGGGAAATTGCAGAATTGGAAGAGGCGGCGATCGCTATGGCGGCTTCGCATCCTAGTTCAGAATACATCATTACAGACTCGCAAACTGCCTATAGAAATTACACGCGGGGCCGAATTGCACCGCTAGCTTGCAGGATCCTCAAACAATCTGGGGTCTTCGCTTCGCGCAAAGAGCTGATCTGGGTGCCAGGTCATGAGGGTGTAGAGGGAAACGAGCGTGCACACGCTGCCGCCCGAGCTTTTCTCCCCCGGGGTCCCTCCTCCTCCCTCCCCGAAGACTCGGACTTCCCAGTGCCATTATTAACTTATGCAGACGTATTACAACACTTGCGCTTATCGCGACGAAAATACCCGGACCCAGCTAAGGGATTGGACAAATCAGAGGAATGCCATTTACGAAGGTTACAAACCCTGTCATTTAATAATCCAGTGAAGCTGCATGCTATTGAGCTACAATCTTTTTCAGCCGAATGTAAATTCTGCGGGCAAAAAGCAGATCTCTACCATATGGTATGGGCCTGCCAGGCTAATAGTGCCTTAGAAACTATAAAACAGCCAACGTGGGAAGGATGGGAGGCAGCCCTGTCCAGCTCAACCCTCAAGGACCAGCGAGCCCTCGTGGAAAGAGCTAGGGTGGCGGCCTTAGCCAACGGAATTCCGGAATAGGAATCCGACCACCCTTCTCCTAACTCCCCTCTCCCTTTTTTTCCTTTAAATAAAACGTTTTCATCATCATCGAATTAAACTATGGATTGGATCCAAACGTGCCATACCACAGCCGCCGGTTAGATTCAATCCAATCCACCAGACGCACCATGTGAAGCCGTATGATAACTCCAAACTTCCCAGCTCCCGTCGGGTTTGGCGCCTAGCAGACGAAATGCTCGATGGGAGGATGATTGACGGGAGCGCGTCGTCATTTTGACGTCACCAAAAACGTGGCCGCGCCCCGCGTCTGGCGACATCAGAGCGGAGTAGGCCAATCGCGCGCGCCGGTAACCGAACGAACACGCCGAGCAACCATCTCCGATCGCACACCCATGTATAAAAGCCGACGCGCTTGACCCGTTGAACAGATTTTCGACGATCGCCAACTGTGTTCACCGCTCGCGTTGTGTTTTAAGTGTAGCTTGTTTGGTGGGCACAGGTTCGCCCAATAAAAGCTAGTTTTGCCTTCTGCTACTGTGTTCTTTGACGTCACGGCAGCGTGACATTATTATTATTATTATTATTATTATTATTATTATTATTATTATAATTATTATTATTATTATTATTATTATTGTTGTTGTTGTTCTTGAGAGAGAGAGAGAGAAGGAGTTTCTTGATGATGGGAAGGAAAGGTTGGGGTAAAGTGCAGCGCAGTAACTGTCTCTCAGCAGAGGACACCTCACCCGCGCTGCACAGGTGGTAGGGAATGAAAGTAGAGGGATTTGAAAACTTATATACATTTAACACGAAAGGGACAGCGAGGAGCAGGCTGGCAACTGCCAGCGGAAGGGGCAGAATGACGGCCTACTCTTCAGAAAGGATGTCACAGCAACACAGGAATGGAAAATAGGAAGGAGACGAGGAAAGAGGAAAAAAAGAGCAGCAGGACAAATCTAAAAGAATAAAGTAGAACACACAGTAAAGATCACAAAAAGTAGGGCCGGTCACTGAAGGTCACGTAACTACGGAATGGTAAATAAAAGAAATGGTATCGACGCTACAAGCGTGAAGCTAATTAGTTAATTAGAGAAACGTAAGTAGAGGGCGATGTGCCTGATCACACCGAGACGCACAACCAATGAGGTACAAACATTCGTCCAGTGTCCTACACCACAGGCCACGGAGATGATGGTTGGTCGCTAGCGACATGCGCTGCGCACTGAAAGCGGGACACTCCAATACCAGGTGCTGAAGTGTCCGCAGCAGCCACATGACGTACACGACAGACAGGGCCGCACGTCCTTGCCTGTAAAAACGTTCGCGCTCGTTCACGCAGCCAACCTTCAGTTTGAGTAGATGCGCTCTAGCGTAAAGAGGGAAGCCTCTGGATGCTGCTTGAGTAGGTGTCGACGAATCAGCAGACGAGCGTCATCAATCTTGCAGAAAATTTCAGGGAAGACAGTTTTGTTATGAGCGCAGGTTGAAGCCAGTCGATCAGCCTCTTTATTTCTGGCGATTCCTACGTGTGAAGGTACATTGAGCAGCGAGAGAATACACATTCCCCAGTCCTGCCATACCCCACGTAATTAAATTTCGTTTGCAGAGGTAGTAATGCTGCGCATGACTGGACAATCAATCTCACTGCATTGAAACCTGCTAAGGGCAGCGTGGCAATCTGTAAAGATGGCAGTCTTCTATGCGGTTAACTACTCTTTCACATATATCAGTGCAACATTAATCGCTGCCAGCTCCACAGTTGTTGACGAAGTTGGATGACGCATTTGAAAGATACGTCGTACTTTAGTCGAAGGGTAGAAAAAAGGCTGCTGAGGCCCTTTGACCGTCGATGTGTACAGATGTATTTGTGACTACTTAAAATAACCTGGAAATCTTTCGAACATGTGAGACAGCCAATTTGACTGTTTCTGATAGAAGCATATCATACTTTTTGCGTATGTCGGTGAGTGTGAGGTAAACTGGGAATACGTGTTCGCGATATCTTTTGGAGGCGGAGGTGTAACTGAAGCAGCATGTTCAGAAATGCCAGTGATACTCATAAATAATGCCGCCATTTTTCCCATGCGAGATGACGGGAGGTGAATGGGACGATGAAGTTTAGTTTGAGTTTAAAATTTTTGGGGTGTATTTTTCTTCTAATTTACATTGGGATGCCCATAATAAACATATCTGTGGCAATCTATCTGCGGCTACCGGTGCTATGGCACGTCGCCGCACCTTTCTACCTGCGAGAGCAAAACTTCAAGTACACTGTGGCCTCTTCTTATCGTACATAAATTACTCTTACCTTGTCTGAGCTACAACATGTACGTCTTACTTGCAAAAGCTGGTAACACTTCCAAAGAAAATCGCTCGCTATATAGAGAACGTTAATCGGCTTTCACCAGCAGATAATATATTTGTGCACCGGAGAAACCGTGTGGATAAATTATACGAACATAGACTACAAGAAACAATTTACTTCTCATCCGAATATGTTAAGAATTTTTTGACATCTCTTGCTCAGCTAGAACTCTGAACTCGCGCAAAACATACTACACGAAACCCGGAGGTATGGAAGGTACCATGGTTTCGAAACAGTTACAGCCTACAGTCCGTAACACATAATATACCGACTCTACTAAACAGATATATGCACACAGCTACGTTAAATAAAAATAGTTTGCGCGATTACTTTCTTTCTTTATAGCGACACTTTAGTATATTGCATTGCAGTGTAAAATGTTATTTTTTATGCATACGCATGATGCGTAATGTTTGTTGTGTGTGAAGCCTTCCGTGTATACTTCATCTCAGTGGTACTGCCATGTAAGGAACCTTGGGCCTCCTTCAAGCTGCTGCGACAGCCTTTTGCCCAGGTGCCGATCCAGTTCCTTTTGTTTCTGGTAAATAAAATTGATTGATTGATTGAAAGAGCGATTTACCATTTGGTGTGGTATGGAATCCACACAGCATGTGGAAATCTTTTAGAAAAAGGCTATCAGGTTTATGTACCGTCGATATGATAGCAGCTTTTGTCCGTCTTGCAAATTTTTGGAGTTAAATGTAACTACTCTCAGCATCCGTCGCAACATAGAATCGCTAAAGCTTTTGCACTTATTAGCTCACCAAACACTTCTTCCCTCAGTGCATACATAAAATTTTCTGACTTCCTCATCTAGGAGGTATCAGCGTCTTTATATTGAACCTTTTCGGCAACGAACTGATGCGTTTAAATATAGTTTTTCCTCTTTAACCATTTCCTCTTTAACTCGTTGCATCGTGCAATTCGTTTTCTTCCAGTGCGCCATTTCTTGTTTAAACTTCAATGTTATTGATCTATTCTTTTGTTGTTTTTTATCTCTCGTGCTGCTTACTTTGCATATTTTTGTACGATATACAGCTGTATAATTGCCCAGTACTGCCATAGCCCTAAAAGGGCTGCAGTATGTAAAAATACGAACAAAATATACATAACTTCCGTAAATCTTCGCAACCTTATATTTATATTCTTTACACGTGCAACTGTAATACGCCCATGCCGTTAAAACCATCCGCACTTGAAGTACAGACTGATGAACTAGAACATGATTTCTCATTTTCAGCCATTATTCAGCGAAACCGAATGTTCCAGTTCATACATACTCACGGATCATTTAGGTAGAGTCTTTTGGAACGTAGCCCTTGGGCGCCCGTTCCTGCACTTAGCGTCCGTGCCCTTCGGTGTCCTCCCTCGGCGTAGCAGAGCCAGCGAAGTATGAACGAGCGAGTGTGTAGCGGGGGATCAAAGATGGCGGTAGAGCGCAAAGAGGAAAAGGTGTGGCGATAGCGTGGTGCCGTGCAAAACTGGCTCTGCGGTGACGACTGTTACGGGATGGCGCACGCTAGCGCGGCGTCGTCTGTTCAACGATGACATGCGGCGAGTGCGTACACTTGCATGTGCTACATAGCGGCGGCTGTGAACAGCGCCCACGCGTCACCCACGAACTGCGTCCCGCGATCTCCCGATGAGCGAAGCAGTCACACCAAACTTGCCTAGGTTTGCAATGTGCCGCACGAGACGGATTGCCCGCGCCATCCAATATATCGCGAAATGTAAAGACGAACAGAGCGGCGCTCAAAGTTTGCATTGGGGGTATCGTAATCGTGAGTGAATTTTTCGCTTAGCATAAGCAATTTCTCTTAGGGGAACAAAAAGAAGCAAGAAATGCAGGAAACCGTGGGTTGATACACCGCTTCTAAAACGAATAAAGGAATGAGACAGGCTTTTTATTACTTTGACAAAGACGAGGCCACCAGGATACTTAACGGAATTCGAAAAGGTCAAGAATAAGTCGGGCCGTGATGTAAGGTTTCTACGTGAGGCGATTATGACGATAGGTTTACTCGTATTCTAAATTATCAAGAAGGTTTTCTGGAAACATTGAATAATCTGCTGCCACACAATGAGCAAAGCTCTGAGATCATCGATAAAGGATTCACGGGAACTTCACTCGCAGATCAATCACATTTCTTAACATGCGGTGCACCTAATGCCTTCGACATTGAAAGCCGAAATTATAGGTCATATATTCTGATACGAAGGACATCTGACCTCAAGGACGCCATGGGATGGCCCAGGCGTTTGTATAGACAAAACTACATAACAGGCAAACAAACCCAGTGGTGCAAGCAGGTTCGATTTGTGCGTCGCAAGCATTTGCGACACCACTATGCGAAGACCGGGTGTTCGAGGCACGCTCACCCCCGCGCACGCTTCTTTCGCCCGCTTGTGTCTGCACGCGATAGAAAAGCTTTGTGCTGTGAGATAATCATTGAGGAAAATGTTGACTTTTTGTTTAATTAGAACTTTTTTTCCAAACGAAGCATCTCTCGTAGCGCGAGATTCCATGCGAATCACAAGTCCGTGTAAATACACTATTTCTTTCACGAACAGTTGAAGCTGAAATAATTAGTCTATCCTTGTAGTTAAAGAATTCTACAGCACGTGATGTGGATGGCATAAAGGCAGAGCCAACAAGTGCTTTGGCGGTGCATACTAGCAAACCCATGCCACACATGTGCAATTTAACATTGCGCACTGGTGCATTTTCCGAGTAATTAAGGATTCCATGAGTATCGGTAATCTTTAAAGAGGGAGACAGGAATCTTAAAAGTTATTACATTTAAATTAGCCAATAAAATTTTAAAGAAATTTTTTAGGGAAATTCATTTTCAAAGTGTCTATCGAAATACGTTGGTGTGGCAGTTACGTTTGTGCTTGAATGCATTAAACAGTGGTTTCTTAAAAAAGTAACCGGAATGTCAGTGGATTTCGCCCGGCAATGAAAACTAATATCTCGGAGCTCGTGCTGTTCACAGAACTCGCTCCAAGTGAATATGCGGTGCGAACTCAGCGGTTATATTTCGTAGATTGAAATACGTTGTGGCACGTAATAAAAAGATAAATAGCATAATTATGCTAATTATTCCATAGAAGATTTAGATTTATGTTCGAAATATTGGCCACCTCATGGAGTAATTTAGATCAGAGGTTAGAATTGTGCTATCTGCCATGGGCAATCTTTAAAAAAATTTGGTGCAGCTAAAAAAAAAGGAACCCTGTATATGGACACTCCTTCCGAGTGAGAGTACGGTAAGTAAATAAATTGTGGAATGACACGTATCAATCCGCTGGATAAATTTAAAGCACTGCTGTACCGCACACGTTTATAAGTGAGGCGTAAAATAATGCCGAAGTCCGTCTTTGATACAGGATGGCACTCAAAATTTTCAATAGTTTGTTCCTAATTATGCGAGTTTACTGAGGAAGTAAACCAAAAAAATATGAGTAACGCGAAAGTTCGCAGCAGCTACACAGCGTCAGTTAATGTGTCGACGCCTACGAGTGAGAAGGATTCAGTGGGCGCGAACTATTGCACATAAAGAATTTATCTTTTTCAGACAATGTACACGTTTCAATACACACCTCTGAGCTACTGAATCCAGTGACACTCTGTAGAAAAAGAACCACTGCGTGGTATATCTTCGACATAAATGGTCAGCATCCGAGGCGTTTTCCTTATGACCTCGTTGCATGCTTCGCCTATACTGTGTCAGCACTGATTTGGTGCAATTTCCTCTGCATAGGAGCGCACACCTTTAAGGAATCGCACAGCTCGGGGGCCAGTTCGTGCACAACCTGTACGGATTGGGCAAGGCACGCCTAGTACGCCGCGAAGTGGTGACCTCTCACAGATGCGTTGCACTAGGCTCTGGAAGAGGCTCTGGGAGGCAGCTGGGCACGATTCCTGCTTTGGTTGCCATGTCGTAGAACACTGACTTGCGGTCGCTGAGGAGCTCGTCCAACCTTCCATATTCGACGACGGTGCCTTCGCTCATGACGAGTATCCTAGTAAAGAAAACAAGGAAAAAAAAAGCAAGTATGAAAGAGAACACTTGTTCAGAACATGAGCACCGCCCGCTTCACTATGCCTTGACGTATGTAAAAAGACATTGGATCATCCCCGTGTACGGCTCACATTTTTAGTTTACAGTGGCATTTAGGCAAATTTCGTGTGGTGATGACCTTATTCGAGCAATATTGGTTTGCGCTTGCATAAGTAAATAGTAGGCGTCTGCGAATAATCCAATTTCTGAATCGAATGCGAAAAAATATGCAGATTCCACGCACTGCGAGAATCGGTGTGATATTTTCATGAACCAGCTAGACAAATATGGCTCAATATGACAAGACGCGCATCGTAGACCTCGGAGACCAACGCGACTCTCAGTAGCCATTGTGGGCGCAACAATGGAAAATCATCATCATCATCATCATCATTATCATCAGCCTGGTTCCGCCCACTGCAGGGCAAAGGCCTCTCCCATAGTTCTGCAACTACCCCGGTCATGTAGTAATTGTGGCCATGCTGTCCCTGCAAACTTCTTAATCTCATCCACCCACCTAACTTTCTGGCGCCCCCTGCTACGCTTCCCTTCTCTTGGGATCTAGTCCGTAACCCTTAATGACCATCGGTTATCTTCCCTCCTCATTACATGTCCTGCCCAGGCCCATTTCTTTTTCTTGATTTCAACTAAGATGTCATTAACTCGCGTTTGTTCCCTCACCCAATCTGCTCTTTCCTTATCCCTTAACGTTACACCTAACATTCTTCTTTCCATAGCTCGTTGCGTTGTCCTCAATTTGAGTAGAACTCGTTTCGTAAGCCTCCAGACTTCTGCCCCGTAGGTGAGTACTGGTAAGACACAGCTATTGTATACTTTTCTCTTGAGCGATAATGGCAACCTGCTGTTCATGATCTGAGAATGCCTGCCAAACGCACCCCAGCCCATTCTTATTCTTCTGATTATTTCTGTCTCATGATCCGGATCCGCCGTCACTACCTGCCCCAAGTAGGTGTATTCCATTACGACTTCAAGTGCCTCGCTACCTATTGTAAATTGCTGTTCTCTTCCGAGACTGTTAAACATTACTTTAGTTTTCTGCAGATTAATTTTTAGACCCACTCTTCTGCTTTGCCTCTCCAGGTCAGTGAGCATGCATTGCAATTGGTCCCCGGAGTTACTAAGCAAGGCAATATCATCAGCGAATCGCAAGCTACTAAGGTATTCGCCATTAACTTTTATCCCCAATTCTTCCCAATCCAGGTCTCTGAATACCTCCTGTAAACATGCTGTGAATAGCATTGGAGAGATTGTATCTCCTTGCCTGACGCCTTTCATTATTGGGATTTTGTTGCTTGCTTTATGAAGGACTACGGTGGCTGTGGAGCCACTGTAGATATCTTTCAGTATTTTTACATACGGCTCGTCTACACCCTGATTCCGTAATGCCTCCATGACAGCTGAAGTTTCGACAGAATAAAACGCTTTCTCGTAATCAATGAAAGCTATATATAAGGGTTGGTTATATTCCGCACATTTCTCTATCACCTGATTGATAGTGTGAATGTGATCTATTGTTGAGTAGCCTTTACGGAATCCTGCCCGGTCCTTTGCTTGACAGAAGTCTAAGGTGTTCCTGATTCTATTTCCGATTACCTTAGTAAATAGTTTGTAGGCAACGGACAGTAAGCTGATTGCTCTATAATTTTTCAATCTTTGGCGTCTCCTTTCTTATGAATTAGGATTATGTTAGTGTTCTTCCAAGATTCCGGTATGCTCGAGGTCATGAGGCATTGCGTATACAGAGTGGCCAGTTTCTCTAGAACAATCTGTCCACCATCTTTCAATAAATCTGCTGTTACCTGATCCTCCCCAGCTGCCTTCCTCCTTTGCATATCTCCTAAGGGTTTCTTTACTTCTTCCGACGTTACCTTTGGGATTTCGAATTCCTCTAGGCTATTTTCCCTTCCATTGTCGTCGTGGGTGTCACTGGTACTGTATAAATCTCTGTAGAACTCCTCAGTCACTTGAACTATCTCATCCATATTAGTAATCATATTGCCGGCTTTGTCTCTTAATGCACACATCTGATTCTTGCCGATTCCTAGTTTCTTCTTCACTGTTTTTAGGCTTCCTCCGTTCCTGAGGGCATGTTCAATTCTATCCATATTGTACTTCCTTATGTCAGCTGTCTTACGCTTGTTGATTAACTTCGAAAGTTCTGCCAGTTCTATTCTAGCTGTAGGGTTAGAGGCTTTCATACATTGGCGTTTCTTGATCAGATCTTTCGTCTCCTGCGATAGCTTCCTGGTATCCTGCCTAATGGAGTTGCCAACGACTTCCATTGCACACTCCTTAGTGATGCCCACAAGATTGTCGTTCATTGTTTCAACACTAAGGTCCTCTTCCTGAGTTAAAGCCGAATACCTGTTCTGTAGCTTGATCTGGAATTCTTCTATTTTCCCTCTTACCGCTAACTCATTAATCGGCTTCTTATGTACCAGTTTCTTCCGTTCCCTCCTCAGGTCTAGGCTAATTCGAGTTCTTACCAACCTGTGGTCACTGCAGCGCACCCTGCCGAGCACGTCCACATCTTCTATGATGCCAGGGTTAGCACAGAGTATGAGGTCTATTTCATTTCTCGTCTCGCCGTTCGGGCTCCTCCACGTCCACTTTCGGCTATCCCGCTTGCGGAAGAAGGTATTCATTATCCTCATATTATTCTGTTCCGCAAACTCCACTAATAACTCTCCCCTGCTATTCCTAGCGCCTATGCCATATTCCCCCACTGCCTTGTCTCCAGCCTGCTTCTTGCCTACCTTGGCATTAAAGTCGCCCATTAGTATAGTGTATTTAGTTTTCACTCTACCCATTGCCGATTCCACGTCTTCATAGAAGCTTTCTACTTCCTGGTCATCATGACTGGATGTAGGGGCGTAGACTTGTGCAATCTTCATTTTGTACCTCTTATTAAGTTTCACAACAAGACCTGCCACCCTCTCGTTAATGCTATAGAATTCCTGTATGTTACCAGCTATATTCTTATTAATCAGGAATCCGACTCCTAGTTCTCTTCTCTCCGCTAAGCCCCTGTAGCACAGGACGTGCCCGCTTTTTAGCACTCTGTATGCTTCTTTTGGCCTCCTAACCTCACTGAGCCCTATCATATCCCATTTACTACCCACTAATTCCTCCAATACCACTGCTCGGCTCGCTTCACTAGATAACGTTCTAGCGTTAAACGTTGCCAGGTTCATATTCCATTGGCGGCCTGTCCGGAGCCAGTGATTCTTAGCACTCTCTGCTCCGTCGCAGGTCTGACCGCCGCCGTGGTCAGTTGCTTCGCAGCTGCTGAGGACTGAGGGCCGGGGTTTGATTGTTGTGTTCATATAGGAGGTTGTGGCCAAGTACTGCACCAGGGTGGCCAATCCTGCTCTGGTGAGGGAGTGCGTTACCGGTTCTGGTCACCGGGATCAGGCCACACTCCAGGCCTGTTTGTGCAATTTTATCAACACGCGGATTTTTTTTTAATTCCGGTGGAAAATTGCCGGCCCCGGGATACGAACCACGGACCTCTTGCACGCGAGGCGGGTGTTCTACCTCTACGCCACCGCTGCAAAATAATTGCATTAAAAACGCATTAAATCACGCCGCAGAACGTGCTCGCCCTCGCAGAAGTGCGGCACGGCGCCACAGTACTACGAGAGAATTGCGGTGACGTGCGCCTCATTTCACCGTCAGCAAAAAGATGCGCTGCCTGGCTTTTGTAATTGTTGCCATCGGACACATCGAATACGCCAAGCGTCTGAAAGCGCTCTTTTCCCCCAGGTGCGTGTGTGTGTGTGTATATATATATATATATATATATATATATATATATATATATATATATATATATATATATATATATTCTAACGCACCGTTGAGTGACTGTGTTTTAATCACTTCACGCTGGGCAAACTTGTGCCCGACAAACAGCTAAACGAGAGCTTCGCTACAACGTCCACAGTCTTTTCGCAAGGGTAGCGCACCTCTTCTTCTTCCCTCGTGTCCCGCGCTGATGACACGTTGCTCCGATTGCGCATGCCTTGCGAGCCCGTGTTGCCCGCTTAACTGCCGCTGTATTTCGCAGGTAGCAGTAGAGGCGCGTTTATAGTCCGACATTATCGGCGCGCGGGCGAGCGTCGTTCACGGTGAGTCACGCTACGTTGGTTGCGCTGCGCCAGGCGAAAACCCCAAAATAATATCGCTCATATGCGCCCAATAGCACTAACCTCAACGTTCGGCAAGCTGATGGAGCGTATGCTCGCGACACGTATTACATGGTGGCTCGAGCGGTACTCATGGTATCATCCTGGCCAAATCGGGTTCCGTGCTCATCTAGGCGCAGAGGATGGCCTTGCGTACCTATCTTCTATGGTTCTCATTGGAGGCCGCTCCCGAAGAATTCGCACGATTCTGGCAATGGATATTCGTAAAGCATACGACCATGTGAGTCACGAAGCAATTGTCGGAATACTCCATTGGCTTCAATTCCCTAGCCGTGTCTGCACATTCGTCGAAGCCTTCCTGTGCACTCACACCTTCTCCATTCGCCTGGCTGGCCAAGCAGTAGGTCAGTTTGTCGCACATCGGGGTGTCCCACAAGGATCTGTGCTCGCACCAGTCCTTTTCATTATTGCTCTCCTTCCACTAGCCTGGAAGCTAGCGACGATACATACATGTCGTTGGCGACTCCGGAGACGTGCGTGTCGGTCGTGCAGGCAGGCCTTGTGATGAGCGAGGTCTTTTCGGGGCTGCTGGAGCTACATTTTCATCCGATGGAATGCCAGTAGCTTCCTTCGTCCTCTTGGCTGAGGTGTGCGCCACGACAGCAGGGCTGTTCTGCTCCATGTTGGTGGTATCCATGCTCAGGGTGCCGCCTTCACCCGTTGCACTTGTCCCCACGGAGGAGACGTCGCTGGCTTGGATGGCAGTTGCATTGGTAATGTTCCGCTCCCTCGACGCGGCAGACAGCAGCTTGGATGCTCCGCGCCGGCGCGGCGAGTGCCGCGGGGGCACTCGCACTCGCGAAGCCGCACAAAAACTCGAGCTCGACGGCGCAGCAGGAGGGTGTAGATGACGACGTACCTTGTAGATAGGCGCCAGTAGTAATTACGAACCGCTAAAGCGGTCCATAAACAACAGAGTTCCAGTAGCGGGGAAAAGAAACCAGCAAACGGGGCGCAAATCCGGAGCTACGGAAAAACACGTCCGTGCGGAACGGGCGCTGGAAACGCCCCCCAGTAGATGTATTCCTTTACCACTTCCAGTGCCTCGTTACCTATTGTAAATTGCTGTTCTCTACCGAGACTGTTAAACATTATTTTAGTTTTCTTCAGATCAATTTTTAGACCCACTCTTCTGCTTTGCCTCTCCGGGCCAGTGAGCATGCATTGCAATCGGTCCCCTGAGTTACTAAGCAAGGCAATATCATCAGCGAATCGCAAGTTGCTAAGGTATTCTCCATTAACTTTTAACCCCAATTCTTCTCAATCCAGGTCTCTGAATACCTCCTGTAAACACGCTGTGAATAGCATTGGAGAGATCGTATCTCCCTGTCTGACGCCTTTCTTTATTGGGATTTTGTTGCTTTCTTTATGGAGGACTACGATGGTTGTGGAGCCGATATAGATACCTATCAATATTTTTACATACGGCTCGTCTACATGCTGATTCCGTAATGCCTCCATCACTGCTAAGGTTTCGACAGTATCAAACGCTTTCTCGTAATCAATGAAAGCTATATAATAGGGTTGGTCATATTCCGCACCTTTCTCTATCACCTGACTGATAGTGTGAATATGGTCTCTTGTTGAGTAACCTTTACAGAATTCTGCCTGATCCTTTGCTTGACAGAAGTCTAAGGTGTTCCTGATTCTGTTTGCGATTACCTTAGTAAATAGTTTGTAGGCAACTGACAGTAAGCTGATCGGTCTATAATATTTCAAGTGTTTGGCGTCCCTTTTCTTATGGAGTAGGATTGTGTTAGCGTTCTTCCAATATTGCGGTACGCTCGAAGTCATGAGGTATTGCACATACAGGGTGGCCAGTTTTTCTAGAACAATCTGCCCACCAACCTTCAGCAAATCTGCAGTTGCCTGATCCTCCCCAGCTGCCTTCCCCCTTTACATAGCTACCAATGCTTTCTTTACTTCTTCCGGCGTTACCTGTGGGATTTCGGATTCCTCTGCACTATTCTCTCTTCCATGATCGTCGTGGGTGCCACTGGTACTGTATAAATCTATATAGAACTGTACTGATAGCTGGTGTTTTATTCGGCCTATCATACCGGTGTTTTGGTGAGGCTTATAGCGCGTTAAAAAGAGAAGGACGAAAGTGAGACGTGACAAACACAGGCGCTCACTTGCAACAATTTTTATTTCGAGCAAGGGACCCATACATATGTACAACTTTTTCGTGTACATCATACATGAGCTGTTTGCGAAAGAACCCTTACACACTAGTGCGCAGGTACGATAACTCTTTGCGGCAAAGGGCAATTGATGGTCTAGACAGACAGTTATCCCCAAGCCTATCAATCATTTCTGCTTCTATAATTTCGCAAGTTATCCTACCTCCGGCTTTTCCCACAATGGAGCAGTCTCTGTATGCTGGAGCACACGTCGAGTGGTCGATAAGCCGATAAGCCGTGGATATGTGGGATGACAGCAACACTCCTCTTATCTACACAAGGCACGCTGGCGGAATTCTTTGATAGCTTCGACTTGAGCACACCCTCAGCAACGCTAATAAGTACATGTGTAGGGTCACCTGCCAATCGAAGACGGAGGATCTGATCCTTGACGCTTTCGATCACCAGCGCCGGGCATGACTTGCATAATGCGTTTGACAAGGATGTCATTGTGATTCCCCTCTTAACCAACTTAGAGTGCGCCGACTGATATGGGAGCAGTGGCTTGTTCGCGCGAGGCTCGTACTTCCAGCGTACATGGTCGTGGAAAAATAAAAACCTACTCTCATGAAATCGGATACTTCCGTCAATCGGCAGTTCATGCGTTATTTTTAGAGGAGATAAGCCCTCGCGTATAAAAGAAAGTGCATTAGTGGTTAAAAAATCGAAACAGTTAGAGGTGCAGTCAAGTAGAACTAAAGGTCATCGACGTATCTAAAAACTTTGAGAATCTTAAAATCTGGAAGCCGACCGCTTACGTTCTTGTCTAGTTCTGCTAAAAATATATCGCTTAGAATGGGAGCTATACACGACCTGGTGCAAATTCCCTCCTTCTGTATAAAAGGATGCCCTTCGCACAAAAGGAAAGTAGACTGAAGATAAAAGCTAAGAAGTCCTAAGAAATCGTCATTCGACATCCCGGTGGCGTCCGCGAAGGCAACGTTTCCAAAGGCGTTAATAGAACTCTGAACACTGGAGAGCAGACCTGAATGAGGTAAAGAATAAAACAGGTCTGTTATGTCTACAGAGAAGGCCTTAATATCCTTATGGGTTCACGACCTGAAATAATAGAGTACCACATCGGAGTTCTTTACAAGAAATGGGTCCGGAATTGGCAGCATGTTCAGCATTTTCGGAAGATGCTTCTGGCATTTTTGCCAGGTGCCGTTTTCATAAATAATGGCTCGAAAAGTTGCGTCCATCTTGTGTGTCTTTACACTGAACAACACATCAAGACAATGAAGCTTACGTGGGGCAAAACGGAAGGTGCCTCAACGAGCGTTTAAAAGAACACCGGTATAATGTAGCAGAAAAACGGGGTGGGTTCCTTGACGCCCACTGCAGGCATTGCAGCTGCATTGTTGCCGGGGTTGGTGATGGTGACCACTCGACGTGTGCTCCAGCATACAGAGACTGCTCCATTGTGGGAAAAGCCCGAGGTAGGATAACTTGCGAAATTATAGAAGCAGAAATGATTGAGAGGCTTGGGGATAACTGTCTGTCTAAACCATCAATTGCCCTTTCCCGCAAAGAGTTATCGTACCTGCGCAATAGTGAGTGAGTGAGTGAGTGACTAAACTTTTATTTGGTCCAGCAAAGCGCGATAAAACGCGCACCTGGCTAATCCCACGACGGGACTGACAGATCTAGTCTGCCGGCCCGATCGCGGGCGCGTTGGACGGCCAGGATTTGATCCTCAAAGACTGGACTTCGCAGAAGGGCGTCCCACTCTTCCTTGGTGAACGTCGGGCCCAGCGACCCGCACTGCCAGAGCATATGAGGCAACGTAGCTACCTCACCACAGGCCACGCAAGAACAATTCGTATAAATCTCTGGATATATGCTATTAAGGGACGCTGGAGTGGGGTACGAGTTCGTTTGCAGAAGTCTTAGTGTGACCGCCTGCGGCCTGCTTAACTTGGAGTGAGGCGGGGGGAAAACCCTTCTCTCTAAGTAGAAGAATTTAGTTATGTCATTGTGTGTGAGAGGAGCGTCTCGGTGTCCGGGGAGAGAGTCGCCCGACCCGAGGGCAGCGTGGTCGGTAAAGCCACGCGCAGCCTCGTGGGCAGACTCGTTGAGGTTCAGAGGAACCCCCTCAATCGCCCCGACGTGTGCAGGGAACCAAAGGATTGAGTGCATGGAGGTGTTGCCGTGTTTGGCGCCTTTCAGAATTTGAACTACCTGCCGGGCTACCCGGCCTTTCTGGAATGCCCTGATGGTGGCTTTCGAATCGCTATACACCCTGTCTCTCCGACCGTCTTGCATGGCGAGTGCAATGACCACTTGCTCGGCCACCTCTGGGTTCGTCGTCCGGACGGAAGCACAGTTGATAAATTTGCCCAGCGTGTTGACGACGGAAACCGCAAAAGCCTTGCCGTCTCGGTATGCAGCTGCGTCCACGAAGCTTGCTGCGATTTTGTCCCTGTTTACTTGCTTAAGCATATTCAATGCTCTTGCTTTGCGACGACCTGCGTTGTGAACGGGATGAACGTTGCGGGGCAAAGGGGCGACCACGATCTTCTCCCCTATTTCTCTGGGGATTTGGGTGTCTTCAGCCAAGTTCTTGGTTGGTGCGAGTCCGATCTCCTCGAGGATACGCCTGCCGGCCGGCGTGGTGGACATCCGAGTTAGCTGGGCCTGTTCCTGAGCCTCGGCTATCTCCTCCATGGTGTTGTGTATGTCGAGCCGAAGGAGGTCCTCTGTGTGCGTTCTGACGGGCAGCCCGAGGGCTCTCTTGAAGAATTTTCTAATGAGGGCATTAAGCTTTTCCCGCTCGGCTCTGAGCCAGTTGTGCATGGCCACCGTGTAGGTGAAGCGACACAGCACAAAGGCGTTGATGAGCCGAAGCAGGTTGTCCTCCTTGAGGCCACGATGTCTGTTCGTCACCCTTCGGACAAGGCGAAAAGCATTGTCGGTTTTCGCAATTATCTTGCGTAACGCAGTGCCGTTGCCGCCGCGTGATTCTATAAACATACCCAGGACTCTGATGGTGTCGACCCTGGGTATCGGGTCACCGCTCCGAGTGAAAAGGTGAATGTCACTTTCCGAGACCGGTTTCCAGCCCTTGGGTCTGCGCCTTTTTTCTTTTCTATAAAGGAGATGCTCAGACTTGGTCGGGGAGCATCTGAGTCCGGTGGGTAGCAGGTACTGCTCCGTGACGTCTACCGCCTCTTGCATGGCGCTTTCCACTTGCCCTTCGCTACCGCCGGTGCACCAGATGGTGATGTCCTCTGCGTAGATGGTGTGTTTGATATAGTGTGTAAGGGTTCTTTCGCAAACAGCTCATGTATGATGTACGCGAAAAAGTTGCATATATATATGGGTCCCTTGCTCGAAATAAAAATTGTTGCAAGTTAGCGCCTGTGTGTGTCACGTCTCACTTTCGTCCTTGTCTTTTCAACGCGCTGTAAGCCTCACGATGTCTCACCCACAAGCCGAAATCACTGCTTTACGGTGTTTTGGCCTATCCTTGTCGTCAGATGGTTTATATGACCGTCCCAAGACATATGAGAGGAGAAAATTACGCCCAGACATTCGAAACTGACTACAATAGCTATGTTTATTTATTCATTTATTTATTCGGTATACCCACATCGCCTGTACGGCATTATCGTAGGGGGGTTAAGATACAAGGTGGTAATAATGGCAACATACTCAGCAACATCAAAAGAATACATCAGTAAATACAACATTGATGAAGCACTGAAATTCGCAAGAGCGGAAGGCAAACTAACAAAGTACCAGACAAAGAAAGTAACAAAGTAACTAAAAAAATAGGCGTATATGTGTAGGGATGAATAACACAACAATCAAAGAATATGGCTCTCAATAGCATTTTCAATACTCGACGCTGTCATCACCTCATTAGAGAGGTCATTTCAATAGTTAATCGTGTTAGGAAAAAGTGAATACTTAAATACATTGGTACGGCACTGATAAGCTGTAACTTTGTTATCGTGGTCTCTCCTGGATGAAACCTAATGCGGCTCCTTGATGAACAGTCTTTTGTCGATACCAGCTTTACTTTTATATATAATGCAAAGGAATTTCAATCAGGACTTTCCTGCGTGAAGAAAGAGTTTTCCAACCCAACCCTTCCCGTATTCCTAATCTTCTGACAGTAAAATTATAATTTCCTGTTACGAAGCATGCTGCTTGCTTCTGGACGCGTTCTATTTTGCCTGTGAGGTTTTTAGTGTATGGGTCCCAGGTAACACATGCATATTCTAGAATAGGCCTGGTGGATGTTAAATACAAGGTTGCCGTCAGTGATAAAGGAGAATGCTTAAATTTTCGCCAGGAAAAGACCAGAAGACGGTACGCTATCGCGCTGATTGAGTTGATATGATTAGTCCAGTCAAGCGTTTCAGAAAACCTAACTCCGAGGTACTTAACACTCTTAGCGGTACTGAGTGCAATATTATTCACGCAATAGGAACTGGGGAAGTTCAGTACTATGGGCGGGTGGGGTGGAATGATTTTGTTTATTCGTCGCAATATATATATACAGTGAAGTAGACGCGCGTATGCAGCGGTTTATTGACGTTTCGGCCGGGGTCCAGCCTTCATCAGAGTCCTTATGTTGACGTTTCGGACCCCGGTCGAAATGTCAATAAACCGCTGCATACGCGCGTCTACCTCACTGTGAATATTTACCCGGACCCAACAGTGCTTTCTTTCTGGTATATATATATATATATATATATATATATATATATATATATATATATATATATATATATATATATGTGTGTATATGTATATATCTGTGTGTGTGTGTGTTGGAACAAGAACGAAGAAATGCGAGGGCTTCCATTTAATAACTCCTATTACGCAAGGCCGACAATGACACCAAGGAGCACGCTGGAAATACTGCCGGTAGTTCTTAACTGAGTTAAAGAAAATTATAAATAAATGGTAAAGAAAGCGGGTGAAAAAACAACTGGCCGTAGGTGGGATACGAACCCACGCCTTCGCTGTAAGCGTGCGATGCTCCGTCCAATTTTGAGGTATTCTATGTTTATCTACTAGACAAAGGTAGTCATTATTAGTCGCCAGCGTATAGGACTACCATCAGCATATATATATATACATATATATATTATAATACCGAGACCGATCAAGTTGTCCAGCGCTGTTTATTCCACAAAAGGGAACGCCCGCAGCTCACGCGCGAAGAAGTCGAAGAAGAGCGAAGATGATGATGGCTATGTACAAATGAAAACGACGAAGTACGTTAATAGTGCTTACACTAACTTCCCCCCGTCATGGAAGCGGCCAGCCTGGCCGCAGATTAGAGATTATCTAAACGGGGAGTGAACGGCTTCATCCGCGACACATGAACAATTTCGGCATTCCGGCGGCGCCGGTCAGTGACGGAGTGTACTGGGCGGACGAGATAGTTCACTCCAGATGTTTGCTGCACAACGGTGTATGGACCAATGTAGCGTGGAAGGAACTTCTCACAGAGGCCTGGGGTGCGGACTGGAGTCCAAAGCAGGACTTGGTCTCCTGGGTGAAAACGGAGGTCACGGCGTTTGTTGTCGCAGTAACGCTTGCGCTCCGCTTGGGTCGCTTCTGTGCTTTGCCGGGCGATTTGACGGCAATGTGCAACTCGGGCAGCAAAATCTTCTGGAAGCGACGCGTTAGGCGAAGAAGGTGCGAAAAATAGTTCTCTGTCGAATATGGTGGAAGGAGATCGTCCATACACAAGGAAGAAAGGGCTGTAGCCGGTAGTCCGTTGAATAGCAGTATTATATGCGAATGTCACAAAAGGAAGAATTTTATCCCAGTCAGTGTGGTCAGGACGGATGTACATGGAAATCATGTCAGACAGCGTACGGTGGAAGCGCTCAGTAAGGCCATTGGTTTGCGGATGATAAGTAGAAGTAGATTTGTGGACGGTATTAGTGGCTCGAAGAACTTCCTCGAGAACTTGTGAAATGAACGCCTTGCCACGGTCACTGAGAAGAACGCGAGGAGCCCCGTGGCGCAAGACGATGGCGCGCAAGAAAAAGTCGGCGACCTCAGAAGCGGTGCCGGAACGCAGAGGGGCAGTCTCGGCATATCTTGTTAAATGGTCGACCGAAGTGACAATCCAACGGTGACCGGAGGGTGTCAACGGCAAGGGACCATATAAATCAATGGCAACAAATTCAAAAGGTGCGTCCGGGCAAGGGAGAGGTTGTAGTAAACCGGCAGGAGGGGATGTCGAGCGTTTGCGGTGCTGACATGACGCACAAGAGGCAATGTATTTGGCCACTGTTGTGGATAGGCCAGGCCAGAAGCAGCGGGTCTTTATGCGGTCGTAAGTCTTGTGGAAGCCTAAGTGGCCAGCCGATACATCGTCGTGAAGTGCCTCTAATACCCGCAAGCGAAGGCAGCGAAGTGAAACTGGGACCCACCGGTGACCTGTTGGGTGGTAAACGTAGCGGTGTAGCACGCCATCTTGAAGGCGGAATTGTCGAAGTTGGCGTCGCAAGCGGCTGTTGGGTGGTTCGGTGAAACCACTAAGGCGATCCATGAGAGCTCGACAGTAGGAGTCGGCCCGCTGAAGCGAGACGAAATCAGAGCGTGATGAAAGCATAACTTGGTATGCTAGGCAAGCGTATCATCGGAACGACGTGGTTGGGAAGACGACGGCGCGTTACCGGGAGAGAGTGAGAGTGGGCAGCGAGACAATGCGTCTGCATCACGATGGCGTTTTCCAGACTTGTATGTTATAGTGAAGTCATATTCCTGCAAGCGCAGTATCCAGCGTCCTAAGCGTCCTGACATGTTTTTCATTGATGACAGCCAACACAGAGCATGATGGTCGGTGACGATGGTGAAGTGGCGGCCGTAAAGGTATGGGCGAAATTTCTGAATCGACCAAACGATAGCCAGGCACTCTTGCTCTGTAATGGTGTAGTTACGCTCAGCTGGAGAAAGTGTTCGGCTGGCATATGCTATGACTTGCTCTTTAGATTCTGTATTACGTTGCAGAAGTACTGCGCCAATACCTTGTGCGCTTGCGTCAGTATGGAGTATGGTGGGGGCACGATTATCGAAGTGGCGAAGCACTGGTCCGGAAGTAAGATGCCGCTTAAGAGCTTGAAAAGCCGACTCGCAGTCGCTAGTCCACGTGAAAGAGGCACCGGTAACCAGGAGCTTGTGTAGAGGAGCTGCTATTGCTGCGAAGTTGCGTATAAATCTACGAAAATATGACGCCAAGCCGAGGAAACTACGTAGATCTCTCTGTTGCTGGGGGCGAGGAAACTGAAGAACGGCACTAATCTTTTCGGGGTCAGGCTGGATGCCAGCTTTTGAGACGACGTGACCCAATACTTTTATTGTTTTGCTTGCAAATTTGCATTTTTTTGTATTGATTTGGAGACCAGCATTCGCAAGGCACCTGAGAACTTCGTCTAATCGATGAAGATGTTGGCTGAAGTCAGACGAAAAGATGACAATATCGTCCAGATAACAGAGGCATGTCTTCCATTTTAGACCACGAAGGATGTTGTCTATCATGCGCTCAAATGTGGCAGGAGCATTACAAAGGCCAAAAGGCATCACGTTGAATTCATAAAGGCCATCCGGTGTAGCGAATGCGGTCTTTTCTTTGTCAGTCTCGTTCATCGGAATTTGCCAATATCCTGATCGAAGATCAAGGCTGGAGAAATACTCCGCCCCTTGTAGTGTGTCCAAAGCGTCGTCAATTCGAGGTATTGGATATACGTCCTTGCGTGTGATCTTATTGAGCGCTCGATAATCCACGCAAAAGCGAACTGAGCCATCTTTTTTCTTTACCAGGACCACGGGAGACGCCCATGGGCTAGATGAAGGTCGTATTATCTTCCACGCAAGCAAGTCAGCAACCTGTTGTTCAATGACCTTTCGTTCGGACGGCGATACACGATAGGGGCGTCGTCGTATAATAGCGGAACCATCGGTTTCGATGCGGTGTGTAGCCGCAGGAGTTTGGCTCAACACAGGGGAACAGCTGTCGAAACAGGCTTTGTGTTTTGCCAAGACCACCATTAGGGCTTCGGACTGCGCGGCTGTTAGGTAAGAACCAAGAACGGCTGGAGGAGGGAAAGGATCACCCAAACCTGAGGCTGGGGCTGGCGATGAAGAAGGGCAAAGCGCGACTAGACAGATAGGTTGAGTGTCGGCGAGGGTTGCGACAGTCATCCCTTTGGGCAGCATCACAGGATCTGGGGTCGTGTTGCAAGCAGACAGAAGGGCGCGGCCGCGTGAAAACCGGACGAGACAGGTGGCAATGAGAATTCCGCGAGAAGTACAGCGGGAACAAGGGGCGACTAGGGCGTCTCCGTCGGCGATCTGACTGGATGTTACGGCTACAACGTCTTCGTGACCAGGACGCAGGACGTAGTCGGCAGCGATGGTCAAGTTCACGCATGAAAGTGAAGAGTCCGCAGCAGGTTCAGGCTCGGTATCCGTGATGTGGACAACTTCCTCTCTACAGGAAATGACGGCTGAAGCAGAATGCAGGAAGTCCCAACCCAGTATAACTTCATGGATACACGTTGGAAGGATGATAAACTCGATGTGGTGGCGTATGCCGTCGATGAGAACACGAGCAGTACACTGTCCGTCAGGGTGAATGAACGCATTATTAGCACCACGCAAAATAGGTCCAAGATAAGGCGTTTTTACTTTATGGAGCCGGGAACACAGATCACTCCGAAGAACAGAAACGGCGGCACCGGTATCGATGAGAGCTGACGCGGGAACACCTTCGACAGTCACAGAAAGCATGTTGGCCGGGTGAACAGGAGGAATTTTCGAAGAACGATAAGAAGCAGTTTCCCCTCCAAAAACTGCAACAGTTAGTTTTCCGAGTGCTGGTCGACAAAATGGGAAGTGGGGTGAAGCGGTGATGTAGAGCGCCGGTAAGGGGATGGAGAACGACGTCTGGCCGAACGGGAACTAGGAGGCAGACTGGGAGCAGCTGGTGGAGACGGAGAACGCTGTTGCGGGGACGAGTACGGTCCGGGATTGTAGTCGTCTGATCGGCGAGTGCGGTCTCTTTCGTGCTCAGCATAGCCTCGCCTTTCATCCTGCTGGCGCCGGCGGCAGAAGCGTGATATATGGCCGCGTATACCGCAGTAAAAACAAACTGGACGAGGTGGACGCCACAGAGGGTACGATGGCGCAGCAAGTGCTCTGGTTCCCATCGAAGCCACATGGTCATAGGAAACGCCAGTAGGCACGGGAGGCACGGTAGGGGTGGGTAGCGAAACAACATCCGCGTAGGTCGGTGTGGAGCGCGCTACCGGTGCAAGATGCGTCGTGGGTGTAGTCATCGCTGTCAACTCCTGCTTGACGACCTCGCGCAAGTCGAAGGCGGGGGTTGGGGCGCAGGCAGCAGGTGGACGCCTGAGGTCTTGTAGTTGAAGCTCTTCGCGGATGATGGTGCGGATAAGAGCACGTAGATCTGGAGAATGGGGAACCGGAGGATCGCTGCTGTCATGTGGAAGACGAATAGACTGCGGCTCGTCGAGGCGTTGACACGTTGAAGTGATGTCTTGGATAGAAGCCGGATTTTGCACGATTAAGGCGTTGAACGCGACAGGCCCAATGCCTTTTAAGATGTGGCGAACGCGTTCGGCTTCCGTCATGCTAGGATTCGCACGGCGGCACAGAGCCAAGACACCCTCTATGTATGAGGTGTAAGATTCTTGGGGAAGTTGGTGCCGCGTTCCCAGCTTCTGTTTGGCGACTTCTGCACGGCCAGACGAGGAAGCGAAGATTTGCCGCAGCTTCGAGGTAAACGTGGACCAATCCGTGATGTCGGATTCGTGGTTGAAATACCACGTCTTTGCAACACCGGTCAAGTAGAAGGCGACGTGCCTCAATTTCTGGGTGTCGTTCCACTTGTTGCAAGAACTCACGCGGTCGTAGTGGTCGATCCAATCGTCTACGTCATCACCGCGGAGTCCCGCGAAGACAGGGGGATCGCGCTGAGGGCTCGTCACAGTCCAAGCGGGCGCCGCAGGTGGGGTCGTCTGTGTAGTAGGGTTAGAGGCGCCGGAAGGGCCGGGGTCGGAAGTGTCCATTGTTGTAGAGGTAGCTGGGTGCAGGCGGCGACCGGAACGGAGCTCCAGGGAGGACGGAAACGCGAGAGGACGTCGGGATCTTGACGTACCTCCACCACTTTATAATACCGAGACCGATCAAGTTGTCCAGCGCTGTTTATTCCACAAAAGGGAACGCCCGCAGCTCACGCGCGAAGAAGTCGAAGAAGAGCGAAGATGATGATGGCTATATACAAATGAAAACGACGAAGTACGTTAATAGTGCTTACAATATATATATATATATATATATATATATATATATATATATATATATATATATATATATATATATATATATATATATATTAATATATATATATATACATATATATATATATATATATATATATATATATATATATATATATATATATATATATATATATATATATATATATATATATATATATATATATATATTGTCACGTGGTCGTGAAGTTGAAGAACACACTAGCAATACTGTGAAAGACAAGACTAACTTTTATTGGGTGAACCTGTGCCCACAAATACAGGCTACACTTATAACACTATGATAGCGGCGAACACGGTCGGCGATTGTCCAAAATCTGATCAGCGGGTCACGCGCGTCCGCTTTTATACATCAGTCGTCGAATGTTCCAGAGTAATTGCTGGTACCCGCGTGCCTTCTACAAAGTACTACATTATTCGCGTCGCGCACACATATGATCAGATTACACAAGGCTCGGTCACAGACAGCGGATGGAAGCATCGATAACATTCTAGAAACTTCCGATACATGCAGGCGCATCCTGCGCTGTACGATAACATTTGTTAGGCGGTGAAACGTGTCACCTGATAAAGACAAACAAGTACACGTGTCAATACCCCCCTCTTAAATAGCATCGACCCGATGCTGCAAACAAGCGAAAGTAATAAAGAAAAGCACTCGTAGCAAAGAAAACAACAAAATAAGGAAACTTCGTCAGCGTCCGTAAAATTGCTTAAGACCCACCACGTGGTCCACTTCAGATCATGCGTGGCACCGTGGGAATGTGAAATGCCGTCTGGCACGACCTCATAGTCCAGTGCGCCAATACGCCGGATGACTTTGTAGGGTCCGAAATGGCGTCGCAATAGTTTCTCACTCAGTCGTCTTCGGCGCATCGGGGTCCATACCCAAACACGGTGGCCGGGCTGGTACTCGACGAAGCGTCGTCGGAGGTAGTAGTGTCGGCTGTCGATACGATGCTGGTTCTCGATCCGTAGGTGAGCGAGCTGTCGGGCTTCTTCGGCGCGCTGGAGATAGCTAGCAACGTCAACATTCTCTTCGTCAGTGACGTGCGGCAGCATAGCGTCGAGCGTCGTCGTCGGGTTCCTGCCGTAAACCAGCTTAAATGGCGTGATCTGTGTTGTTTCTTGCACCGCCATGTTGTAAGCGAATGTTACATACGGCAGGATGGCATCCCAGGTCTTGTGTACGACGTCGACGTGCACTGCTAGCATGTCCGCAAGGATCTTGTACAGGCGCTCTGTGAGACCATTCGCCTGCGGGTGGTAGGCAGTTGTCCTCCTGTGCCTTGCCTCACTGTAGTAATGAATGGCTTGGGTGAGCTCCGCTGTAAAGGCCGTTCCTCTGTCGGTGATGAGGACTTCTGGGGCGCCGTGTCGCAGGAGGATGCTCTCAACGAAAAATTTCGCCACTCGTCTGCGCTGCCTTTTGGTAGAGCTTTAGTTTTGGCGAAGCGGGTTAGATAGTCCGTCGCCACCACGATCCACTTATTCCCGGATGTAGACGCCGGAAACGGCCCCAACAAATCCATTCCGATCTGCTAGAATGGTCGGCGAGGAGGTTGGATCGGCTGTAGTAGTCCTGCTGGCCTTGTCGGTGGTGTCTTGCGTCGCTGACAGTCGCGGCACGTCTTGACGTAACGGGCGACGTTGGCGGTCAGACGCGGCCAGTAATACCTTGCCTGTATCCTCGATAGCGTCCGGGAGAATCCAAGGTGCCCAGCGGTTGGATCGTCGTGTAGGGCGTGAAGTACTTCAGGACGCAGCGCTGACTGTACAAGAAGGTAGTTGGCGCGGACTGGTGAAGAGTTCTTCTTCACGAGCAGGTTGTTTTGTAGCGTGAACGAAAGCAACCCGCGCCTAAATGCCCTAGGGACAACGTCGGTGTTTCCTTCCAAATACTCGACGAGGCCTTTTAGCTCCGGGTCTACTCGTTGCTATTTACTGAAGTCTTCCGCGCTCATTACTCCAAGGAACGCGTCGTCGTCCTTATCGTGTAGCGGCGGGGGATCGACGGGGGCGCGTGATAAGCAGTCGCCATCAAAGTTTTTTGCCCGGACTTCTGTATTACGGTGACGTCATATTCTTGCAGTCTGAGGCTCCACCGCGCCAGCCGTCCTGAAGGGTCCTTTCAGGTAGCTAGCAAACACAACGCGCGATGGTCGCTGACGACTTTGAATGGCCTGCCATACAGGTAAGGGCGGAATTTTGCTGTAAGCCCAAATGATGGCGAGGCATTCCTTTTCAGTCGTAGAATAGTTGCCTTCCACTTTTGACAGCGACCGGCTAGCATAAGATATCACCCGTTCAAGTCCCTCTTTCCTCTAGACTAGGACGGCACCGAGGCCTAGGCTACTGGCGTCAGTGTCGATGTCGGTATCGGCGTTCTCGTTGAAGTGTGCAAGTACCGGCGGCGACTGCGTGCGTCGTTTGAGTTCTTGAAATGCATCGGCCTGCGGCGTTTCCCACTTGAACTCGACATCGCATTTGGTTACATGCGTTAGCAGCTCAGCGATCCATGAAAAGTCCTTGACAAAGCGCCAGTAGTAGGCACACATGCCAAGGAATCCACGCACTGCCTTCTTGTCGACGGGCCGTGGGGACTTTACGATGACAGCTGTCTTCTGCGGGTGGGGGTGGACTCCGGATTTGCTGATAACGTGGCCTAGAAACAGCAGCTCGCCGTAAGCGAAGCGGCACTTTTCCGGCTTCAGGGTAAGCCCTGATGACCTGATGGCCTCTAGTACTGTTGCAAATCGTCTAAGGTGATTGTCGAAATACCCGGCGAAGACATCGACGTCATCCACGTAAACAAGAGCGGTCTGCCACTTCAATCCTGCTAAAACCATGTGCATGACCCGCTGAAACGTTGCAGGCGCCGAGCAAAGTCCAAGTGGCATGGCCTTGAACTCGTAGAGACAGTCCCGCGGGATTGAGGCAGTCTTTTCGCGATCTATCTCGTCGACTTCTATTTGCCAGTAGCAGGGCTAGAGGCCCATCGACGAGAAGTATTTAGCGCTGCAGAGCCGATCCAATGCGTCGTCTATCCATGGAAGTGGGTAGACGTCCTTCTTCGTGATCTTGTTCAGTCGACGATAATCGACGCAGAAGCGTAGGGTTCCTTCCTTTTTCTTCACCAGGACTACAGGGGGTGCCCATGGGCTTTTCGACAGCTGGATGATGTCGTCGCGCAGCATTTTGTTGACTTGTTGCCTAATAGCTTCACGTTCTCGCGTCAAAACTAGGTAGGGGCTCTGGCGGAGTGGTCGAGCGCACTCTTCGGTTATTATACGATGCTTTGCAACTGGTGTTTGTCGAATCCTCGATGACGTCGAAAAGCAGTCTTTGTATCGTCGGAGAAGACTTCTGATCTGTTGCAGCGTACTCATAGGAAGACTTGGATTTACGTCGAAATCTGGTTCGTACGTGGACTACGCTCGTCGGAGTAGATGCTGTAGAATCCGAGAGGACAAAGGCATTGCTGGCTTCCACAATTTCCTGGATGTACGCGATTGTCGTGCCCTTGTTAATGTGCATGAACTCTTGGCTGATGTTGGTTAGCATAACTTTCACTTTGCCTCCATGGAGTCGAGCGATCCCTCTTGCGGCGCAAATTTCACGGTCGAGGAGTAGATGTTGGTCGCCCTCGATGATGCCTTCTACGTCAGCGGGTGTTTCGGTGCCGATGGAAATAATAATGCTGAAGCGCGGCGGGATGCTCACTTGATATTCGAGCACACTCAAGGCGTGGTGACTGAGAGCTCTCCGGCGATATCGCTTGATGTTCTGACAGCATTATCAATTTTGACTTCATGTCTATGATTGCGCCATGCTGGTTCAGGAAGCCCATGCCGAGAATGACGTCTCGTGAACACTGTTGGAGGATAACGAAGGTGGCAGGGTAAGTCCGGTCATGAACGGTAATTTTTGCCGTGCAGATTCCAGTCGGCGTAATGAGGTGTCCTCCAGTGGTTAGAATTTGAGGGCCTTCCCATGCAGTTTTAAATTTCTTCAACTGGGCGGCGATGGGTCCACTCATTACGGAGTAATCGGCCCCTGTATCCACTAAGGCGGTAACTGCATGGCCGTCGAGAAGCACGTCGAGGTCGGTGGTTATTTGTCTGGCGTTGCAGTTAGGTCTTGGCGTCGGATCACGGCTGCATCGTGTTGAACTGAAGCTGGGACGCCGCGTCGTCAAGTCGGCTTTCGTCGGTGTAGTCTTGGCTTCCAGACTTCGTCGGGACGGCAGCGTGTCCTTATTATGTCGTCGAGATGGCGTCTTCATCGTCTTCGTTGACGGCGGAGGATCTTTGTCAGTTCGACGAACAGCAACCGCACCTCCATCGGTTGCTGCTTTTAGTTTTCCGGACATGGGCTTGTAGAGTGCCCTGGGCTAGGCCGGTGTATGGTCGGCGCTACGGCAACAGGTAGCGGCCTGGTGACGGCGAACGGGACGGTCGTCGAGGGTTCCACTGAGTGGCGGCTAGGTAGTCGGCGATATCACGAGGTTGTTCGCGAATCTGTGGTTGCGGCACGTTAACGGCGAACCCTCAGAGTCCCATCTCCCGGTATGGGCATCGGCGGTAGATGTGCCCAGCTTCTCCGCAGTGATAGCAAAGCGGACGGTGGTTGGGGGCGCGCCAAACGTCAGTCTTCCTTGGAATGCCACGTGGGGTGACGGGTTGGCGTGCTGGCGGCGGGGGTGGTGGACGACGGAACTGTGTCGTCACTGGGCCCTGCCGTGGACGCGGAGGGGGAACATGACGGCGGACTACAGCGGCGTATGTCATCGCTTGCGGCTGAGGCTGCGGCGATTCAGGGGCTACTCCGAGTTGTTGCTGGAGCTCCTCACGTACGGCGTTGGTAATCGAAGCCAGTTGACGCTGTGATGATGGGAACAGCTTTTGTAGCACCTCCTGCACGACCGCTCGGATAGTACCGCGCAGGTCGTCGGTGGCCAGTGACTGAACTCCGGCGTAGTTTGTCAAGTTAGTGCGGCGGCTGAATTGCTGGTTCCGCATTTGCAGTGTCTTCTCGATGCTGGTGGCCTCGCGAAGAAACTCCTCGACGGTGTGCGGTGGGCTCCGTACCATTCCGGCGAAAAGTTCCTCCTTTACACCACGCATCAGTAGGCGGACTTTCTTTTTCTCGGACATTTCCGGGTCGGCATGGCGGAATAGGGGGCTCATTTCTTCTGTAAAGATCGTGGTGGCCTCATTAGGCAGCTGCACTCGGGTTTCCAGCAGTGCTTGGGCTCGTTCTCGGCGTACGACGCTTGTGAACGTCTGTAGAAAACCGCTTCGGAAAAGGTGCGAGGTCGTTAATGTGGCTTCTCGTTTCTCGAGCCACGTCCTGGCAGCGTCTTCCAATGCGAAGAAGACACGTCGCAGTTTGTCGTCGCTGTTCCAGCTGTTAAATGCAGCGACCCTCTCATCCGTCTCAAGCCATGTTTCCAGGTCCTCGAATGCTTAACCGCGCAACGTCGGAGGCTCCCTGGGCTGCTGCAGCACCATGGAGGACGCTGGGGCTGCCATTGGGGTTGCCTTGGCCACAATCTTCTTGGTCTTCTCAGGTAGAAGTCCATGCTCCGGGGGCAGCTGTTGAAGACGGCGGCTTGCTTGATGGTCCGGGACTACGTTGGTGTTCTCTTTGTTGTCCGGGCTTGGTTCACGGCTTGTCGGGGGCGTCCGGTACATGAACGTAAAGCACCTCCACCAGATGTCACGTGGTTGTGACGTTGAAGGACACAGTAGCAATACCGTGATAGATAAAACTAACATTTATTGTGTGAATCTGTGCCCACAAAAACAGGCTGCACTTATAACACAACGATAGCGGCGAACATGGTCGGCGATCGTCGAAAATCTGATCAGCGGGTCAAGTGTCCGATTTTATACATCAGTCGTCGAATTTTCCAGAGCAATCGCTGGGACCCACGTGCCTTCTACAAAATTCTACATTATTCGCGTCGCTCACACATGCGATCAGATTACACAAGGCTCGGTCACAGACAGTGGATGGAAGCATCGATAACATTGCAGAAACTTCCGATACATGCAGGCGCGTCCTGTGCTGTACAATATATATCTAGATAAACGAGAAGAAAGGTGGTTAACCGAGGGGCCCGATTTTTATTAGTCATATCATAAGAAGCCAACAAAGACTGACAGCAAGGACAACGTAGAGGAAAATTACTTGGGCTTGATAAATGAAATACCGAAACAATAAATTAATGAAAATTAAAGTGGATGAAAAAATGCCATTATTGTTTCGTTTCTGTATTTCATTTATTAAGTCCAAGTAATTTTCCCTGATGTTGTCCGTGGTGCCAGTGTTTGTTGGCTTCTCACGATATGACTATATATATATATATATATATATATATATATATATATATATATATATATATATATATTTTCTGCGTAATTATTCTTTTTTGTGCTTTACTCGTATCGCGTAAGCTGCAAGAATCCGAGGCCACCTAAGTAATTCTTATGAGTTTCGAGTGCGACAGCATAACTGTCCAATCGAACACCCTTGAATGTCATTTAAGTTATGAAGACCCCGCGGGAAAGCGCGCGCACTGACACGCTTTGCCAACGCATCCTAGATAGCGCAAGACTATCCGCCATGGTTGCTTAGTGGCTATGGTGTCGGGCTGCTAAACACGAGGTGGACGATAGAATCCGGGCCACAGCGGCCTCATTTCGATGGTACCGACGTGCGAGAACACCCGTGCACTTATTGAGGCGCACGTTAACGAACTCAAGGTGGCCCGAATGTCCAGAGTCCCCCACTATGGCGCGCCTCATAATCATATCGCGGATTTGGTACGTAAAGCCCCATAATTTATATTTAATTAATTAGCGAGGCCAGGTTAGAACGCAGGCGAGAGCTTGCACGGACCAGGAGGGCGCGGTTAATAGAGGCTTCCGAGAGCGATGGCGAGGTGGCGTCGAGAAGGAACCCCCTCTCCCCTCGCGTGTCAGGCCAGCGCGCCAACCGGTGTTCACTTTCGCCCACTCTGCTCCCTCGGGGCGTGCACGTGGCGTCAGGGCGAATGGGAATTTAAGCGCCATTTATCTGATACAGATGCCAGGTTTTTCGCTCAACAGGCAATTCGATGGTTTCGCATCAAAATGTGCCGCGTGATTACGCATCCGCGCACCGCGAATGGCCTTAAATGTGGTTGAAACAAACTAAATCCACTCACTGCCTCACCCAGCAACCGTTTGTTCAATGCTGCGGTTGTCACGTAGAACACGCAGTTAGCGATTGGCGAGACCTTGCCTCGTGTACGTGGTTCCGTAGTCAGGCTATAAACAAAGCTAACTAGCTCCTTCCAAACACATATTTTCATGCAAAAATTACTAGAGGAACCCGCGGACGCCAGTGTCTAAGGGTCAGTTCAGCCAGTATGGAAAAGATTGGTACTACACGGATTTGCGTAAATTTTGTCCTTATGGCCCCAAAAGGTTTCTTCAATTCGCAAACTTGTCTTTCAACAAATTACTGCGTAATCAACAGTTAACTCTGTATGTCATCTGATAGCAGGATACGAATATATGACCTCTAGCATAGACGCCCGATATTGAAGCCATTACGTCACAAGCAGCACAGAAAAACCTTAACAATTTCTCGCGGGCAAGCAAGCTGATTGAGACACTTGTAGATATATCTTATGATTATGACGTGTTAGAACCATGCAAACTTGTCCTCTGTCCCGCACAGATCACCATCAGGTGGTGCAACCCGCTGTTTACTTTCTTTGAAAATATTTTATGTTATGCAACAGAAGAAAAAAATGAATTGTGTTTTAGGAGGTGACGTCAATATAAACGTGCTCTTCCGAGCTGCAAAAGGATTTCCAGACTTTAATTAAACTTGCGGGATTTCAAAGATAATACTTACAGTGACATGCGTGACTGTTGAAGGCGCCTGCTTATTAGATGCGTTCATATCAAACATAAATAGAGTCAGTAGATTCGGACGTTGCGTGCAGTGATGTTAGGCACCACCATCGGTGCGAGATATATCGAAATCCCGCACCGACGGAGAGCAGCACTCAAATCCTCCCTCTCCTGCTTTGACTCAGAAATTTGCTGAGATAAACAAAGCCAATCTCACTGGAAAGGTTGATGACCTATCATCCTCAATACAAACTGTAACCAGCATTGAAGTATCCAACCCTTATTTGACACGCATGGCCAGCTGCTACAAACGTCAGGTAGGCGTGAAAAAAAGGTTCATGATATTATCAAGAGGGTTGGTGAAATAGAAACAAATGAAACAGAACCAATTAGAATGTTGAAGCTTGAACTGAATGATATGAAGTGATACAGTGGCCGCTAGAACATGGAAATTCACGGACTGTCGCTCTAATAACCTTGCCAATCTGCTCGATATACTATGCCTCACAGAAAGCGATATTGACGGCCTCGTTGAAAGCCATGCTGGTTTGCAAATAGAATGTGGTTGCTAGCCATGTACTGCATGATTTGAGACGCTAATACGTGTTCAAATAGTTTGCATACAACAGACGTACGGGATATAGGCCTATAGTTTGTTAGCTTGTTTTTGTCGGTGGTTTTATATATTGGTATGACGTGTGCCAATTTCCAGTCGTCTGGAATTTCGGTGGTGTCGAGAGACTGTTGAAACATTAGTGTAAGTATAAGAGCAGAATTGTGCTTTGCCATTTTTAGTAGCTTGGTACAAATACCATCAGGACCTGGACTAGAAAACGATGGTAAACGCTCAATAGCTTTCACAATAGCGTCACTTGTCACAGTTATTCATTCCATATATGGAGAACTTTCAGAAAAATGTGTTGACTTATCTAGGGGCTTTTCGTCACTAAATACGCTACAAAATAATAAATTAAACCGCTCAGCAACATCCATGATATCAATTGCAGCACCAGACTCAGTGTCAAAAACAGGTAATTCTTTTGTAGGTGGCCTGCGTGGCCTGCGTTGAGTTCAGTTGAGGCCTGCGTGCCTAAGCACGCAGGCCTCAAGGATGATGTCTACTTTGTTGACAACTTGAGTGCTTTAAACAATAACCTGCTGTGGCTCGCGAAATCTTCAACCAACGACAAAAGATATCAATTTGTCTGCACAAAGGAAAGGAAGGTCTACGTTCGAAAGGAAGCAGGTGCAAATGCCATCAGGATTTGGTGTGAAGATTTGGTGTGGGATTTGGTGCTGCATTACTTAACCGGCGCTATTTCAATTAATTCTTGATGTAACATCTTTGACTTCTTTATATCTATGACTTCCCTCCCCCCTCCTTATGTAATTCCCTGTAAAGGGTCCTTAAGGGTTCAATGAATGATGATGATGATGATGATGATGATGATGATGATGATGAAGAAGAAGACTTGTATAAGCAAGGCCTCGCATACATGTTTCATGCGAGGATCGTCATCATCATCATCATCATCATCATATTTTTTCTTGAGGACCCCTGTCGGGGTATTACATAAGGGCGGGTTACAGAAGATAAGAATAGAAACGAAGATGTTGTTATAATTTCTTACAAAACTCAGCCTGTGGATTTGTATTAAAACGAAAAAAAGCCATGAGGCACACTGCATAGAATGCAAAAGCAAATCAGCAGAGCAATCACAATGTGGGACGGCAGTCGCAAAAGAATGAAGGCACAGTACGGTCATTATAAGTTTAGGGTTTAAGGTGATCAGTAAGCAGCTGCTTGAAGATAATGGGTTTGGGCTCATTAATTCTACCTGGTAAATTGTTCCTCTCTATAATGGTGCTAGACAAAAAAGATTGATTAAATGATAATTTTGAACCATGCAAGTGCTGGATGCTGCAAGAGTTAAAAAGGTGACGGGATGCACGGGTTGGTGGAATTAGAAGCCTTCCATGCAGTTCGTGGAAGTAATAATAAGGTCGCTGGAAAAGGCACAGTTTTGCAATCTTTCGACGCCACACCAACGGTTCGAGTCCTAGAGATGATTTAATCGCACTTACACTTTATTCTTGGCTGTACCTGGAAGTGATGAATCTAGTGGCAGGATTTTGTATTGATTCTAATATATTAATTAATAAGCTTGCTGTGGGCTCCAAATTGCTGCGGCGTATTCAGGTTTACTACGAATAAAAATTTCATAAGCTAGTTTTCTTGTGGAAGAGGGGCACAGCGCAAGGGTACGTCTGACGTAACCAAGTGATTTATTGGTGTCGGTAGCCAATTTCTTTTATATGGTCGAAACAGGTCAACTTGCTATTATTAGTGATACCGAGATAACGCTATGATTCAACGGTGGATGGGGCTGTCGAGTTTAAAAATAACGGGTGATCCTTGTTAGAGTATTTACGGCATACCTGAATAACTTTACATTTGTAGATGTTAAGTTTCATTAAAGAGTTGGAACAACAGGTTTTTAATGAATGTAACTCTTTTTGGAACATTGCATAGTCGGTTGGGTCTGTAGTGCGACGGTAGATTACGGAGTCATCTGCAAAAAGTGGGATATTGGATGATATTGACACATATACTTATCTTTATCGGGCAACCACGTTTCGCAGCCTAACAAATGTAATCGCACAGCGTGGGACACGCCTGTATGTATCCGAAGTTTCTGAAACGTTATCGATGCTTCTATCCGCTGTCTGTTGTCGCCGAACAACAGACAGCGCATTTTCTCGTTCACAGTATTGCTACTGTGTTATTCAACGTCACCACCACGTGACAATATTGTCACGTAGTGCTGACGTTGAAGTACACAGTAGCACCACTGTGAACGACAAAACTAAATTTTATTGGGCGAACCTGTGCCCACAAAACAGGCTACACTTATAGCACAACGATAGCGGCGAACACAGTCGGCGATCGTCGAAAATCTGATCAGCAGGTCAAGCGCGTCGGCTTTTATAGAGCATATCTTATTTAGTTCTAGCGCAAGCTTGACAAGGACAAAAGAAGGCACATCTGACACACACAGCGCTACTTTCAACAACAGGTTTATTTCTCGTTCTCGTCGCTATATATACACCCTCGACCCGTCATACACCACGTGTAACATTTTTGGAAAAATAAACAAAAGATATAAACTGGGAACCACACGTAGGCAGTTTCTTGATTCACATATTCAAAGACATGTACACGTTCAACGCGAACAAAGATAATTCAGCTCTTTTGATGATAATGATATGGAAGTTTTACTGACGCATGCATCGCCGAATGTTGCTATGTGTCTGGCTTCTATTATAAAGCGCGTCATTTCACACCTGCTTCTACTCATGATCACTGTTTCTTTGAATCTTGGTTTGCACTTGCATCTCTGGCAATGGATGGCAAGAAAGCCGTCAGCGGCCACGTTGTTAAGTTTGTTACTATGTTCTCGTAGCCTGTCATTTATGCATCTACCTGTTTGACCGATGTAGGATTGTCCACAGCTGAGAGGAATACGGTATACCACGGCGGCGATACAATCAACGAATTTGTTTTTATGTTCTTTTTCGCATGCGCTACGTGAGATTCTTTCCGGCCTTGTGGTTTTACAGAGGCTGACCAATTTATTAGGTGCCGAAAACACAACGTTAATGCCGCTCCTTCCAGCAATCTTCTTTATTCTATGGGAGAATCCGTGTATGTAGGGGATGACTGCAACCTTTCCTTTGTTCATGTCAGTGCTCGACACGTGCACCTGCTCCGGACTGCTTTGCTGCGCCTTCTTAAGCGGTCCTTCTGCGACGAATGTTCGTCGAAGTCGTCGAATGTTCCAGACTAATCGTTCGGACCTGCGTGCCTTCCGCAAAGTTCTACACCATTCGCGTCAGGTGACGAAATCAGATAACATAAGGTTCGGCGACAACAGACAGCGGATAGAAGCATCGATAACTTTCCAGAAACTTCGGATACATGCAGGCGCGTCCCGCGCTGTGCGATAACATTTGTTCGGCGGCGAAACGTGGTCGCCCGATAAAGATAAGTACACGTGTCAATATGCCGTTGGGAAGGTCATTTATGAAGATGATTCTACCTTATGGCCTACACTGTCTTATTTCGACACCGCTATAGTTAACCACTTACTCACAAATGCTACCTACTTCTTAGATAAATATTTATCTATCTATCATTTAAATGCTCAGAGCTTAAAAAATAGAATCGAACATATTGAAGGCGAAATGAAATCATTATTGCACAAATTTCACTTCTTAGCATTTATGAAAATTTGGTTAAGTTGTCATGCAGATGTCATGCGATTCGCAGGGTACGAAGACGCGTCACAGTTCAGGGTAAGCAAACGTGGAGGAGGAGTACCCTTTTCATTAGGAACCACTCACGTTTGGACATGCTGAACAATTATTCACTTGCGACTGACCATCATGAAACTGTTACCATCCTGTACTGTAATATAGCTATAATTGTGCTGTGCCATCCACCTCACAGCGATGTGTCTGCGTTCTTTAGTTTCGTGTGTTTTTTATTTACTAGCCAAAACAAAATGCATGTTGTGTAACAAGAAAACCTGATAAAGTTCACGAGGGTTGCAATGTGGGCTTCTCGGTAATGCACCTTCAAGGGGAGTAGGGTAGCGCTGTGTGCGTTTCTTTGTGTCTTCTTTTGTCCAGTCTTTGAATCACGCTACGATACTCCCGTTGAAGAGACCTGATAATTGAAATTATGAATGTCAACGCAACACAAATCAGATTAATAGAAATGATGTTCTCTTATAGCTGCGAAAACATCATAGGTATGCTCAAACGAATAAGCTGTCAGTCGGAAACGTTCCTCGATGTATGTTTCAGAAAGTTTTTACCCCATAAAAATGGATGGGGTGTGTTTTCTTCGGGAATAAGCGATCATATTCCCTTTTTTACAGTTTTGTCTTATGATAGAACTGGATCCTTCTGCATACGTACGCGAAAGCAATGACCAAAAGAACATTACTAAATTTTGTTTGCTTATGTCTGAAATTACCCGCCGTGGTTGCTCAGTGGCTATGGTGTTGGGCTGCTGAGCACGAGGTCGCGGGATCGAATCCCGGCCATGGCGGCCGCATTTCGGTGGGGGCGAAATGCGAAAACACCCGTGTATTTAGATTTAGGTGCACGTTAAAGAACCCCAGGTGGTCAAAATTTTCGGAGTCACCCACTACGGCGTGCCTCATAATCAGAAAGTGGTTTTGGCACGTAAAACCCCATAATTTAATTTTTTAATGTCTGAAATTAACTGCGTTGATGTACTTAAAGCCGAGAATCCATCTTCCGCATAGGATATATTCATAGGTAAAACACTGATGCGTTTGACAAAGCCATTCGAAATGTATAAGTAAAAAAATTCAGCAGAAGCTGAAAGAAGTGGATCACCGGTGACCTTTTAGGCTACTAAAGAAGAGCAATTTTTATTCGCACGATTTTGTTATACACGTAATCAAGAACATTTCAACGAGTTTAAAAGGTTTCGGAATAAATTCTACCAAGATTTACAATAGGCAAAATTACTTTTTATCGTCAAAAGTTTTCATGAATGCATACCACTAGATTCCTGTGGCAAGGCATAGATAAGCCCATTGGTAAGACACAACATGCTGTTTCTTCGAAAATGCGAATCAGTAGAGTTTTTTATAGCGGTGGCTCACTCGCTAATAAACTCGTTGACAATTTTTTACATGGAGGAAGTTGTACTTCGAATAGTGTTCCCTCAGCTGTGAAATCGGTTGGCTCATTTTAGGTCCCAGCATGTGTGAATTCAAAATTTTTATCCCCTACATCTGAAGATGAGATTCTCCCCGTCATCAATCGAATTCGCAATACATGCTCTCGTGGCCCAGACAGCATTACTGGACCTGCAATCAAAGCTGTTGCAACGTTTATTAGCATTCCTCTTGCACACATTTGCAATCTAATGATTTATAAAGGAGAGTTCCCGGGTAAAATGAACTTTGCCCGAATTTTCAAAGGAGGCAATAAAAATGATCCCAATAACTACCGTCCTATTTCCATGCTACCTTTGTTTTCTAAAGTAGTTGAGCGGGTTATCTTCATAAGGCTGTACAAATTCCTACATCTTAACAATCCAGAGAAAAGACGGGGAATACGGGAGAATGAAGGAACAAGGTGAGTGCCCTCTGCTTTCCTTTGTGGCGAGTAAAGCATACGTCGCCTTGAAGAAGACAAGTCCACTTGTCGAAACGTTGGCTCCAGCATTCACCTTGTTGACGTTTTGCTCTACATCTTAACAATATAATTTCCAATGAGCAATATGGATTTAAGCCTGCAAAGTCCATGTGGGCTGCTCTGCTCGAAATCAAAACCAGTCCGATTCATAATATTGAACATAAGGTTTTCACTATGGCAGTATTCCATGACTTCTCCAAAGCCTTGGATTGAATTAAGCACGACGTTCCACTTCATACATTACATTTATTCTATAATACTTGTCAGTCTATAATACTTGACTATACATTGCATTGTTATATATGACTTGCCGTCATCTTGCTGCACTGCCGACTTTTGGCAGTCGGGACTTCGTCAAGCTGATCCAGCTTTTTGTTCCGCACTCCTCATTTCCAAAGGAAATAAATATGAGTGATTGGAATGTTCTTGATTGATTAGCAGCAATTTATGTGACTGGCTGACTTCATCGCACAATTCGTGCTATCTACAGTTAATCAAAACAAGGTTTGTACCTACTTTCCATATTTTCGATTTGTTTTACAAGACGTAGGACGAGAGAAGCAAAGAAATCCAGGGATTTTGACGGCGAAGTCGTTTCTTAGCATCCTATCTTACGTTACAACCAACGTAAAGGAAGTGTTAGGAGACCCATGCAAGCGCTATGCGCTGAGGCAGTTGAAGATATGTCGCGACTGAACGAGTCGCGGGTCCAGGCCTACCTGTCGTAGTCGAGCACGGTGTGCAGCCGGTGAGCCACGGTGAGGAGTGTGAAGTTGGCGAAGCTGTCCCGCAGTGTCGCCTGAATCAGGCGGTCCGTGTCGCCGTCCATGTGCGAGGTAGCCTCGTCCAGCACCAGGACCATCGGTCGTCGCAGCAGGGCGCGTGCCAAGCACACTAGCTGCCGCTGCCCGGCGCTGGTGGGTCGGCAAAGGAACCAATATGTCATCTTGCGTGGACGGCAGTGTGTCGCATGCTTGTTTTCTGGCCTCCAGACATTTATATATTCCGCGGAGCAGGAGAAAGTATTGCTTTTCTTAAGTGTAATTATTCAACAGAGCAGGAGAAATGCTTTTTACTTAAGTGTGATAAATCTGGTTACGATGAGTGAAAAGATGAACAGAAGACCTTTCATATTGAATCTGAAACGACCCGCTTGCGGTGCAAAAGCGACTTCTAATGCGCATTGGATGCGAAATTACGAGTCTTCGAAATCGGCACATTAGGCGCATGGCGCTCTGGAAACACCCAATCTCAAGCAATTAAATTGTTTACTGTGGGACTCTTCATCACCTCAGATTGCCGCCACCGTCTCCGGTCTCGAGCAGCAGCTTGAGCGGCTGTCTGGACACAAATTCAGCGAGGTTGGCCTGCCGTAACACCTGCCACAACTCCTCGTCCGAGTGCTTCTGCGTGGGGTCCAAGTTGGCACGGAGCGTGCCCCGCACAAGGTTCGGATCCTGAGCAACGTCACAGAAAGAAGATAAATTGTGTTCAGAATTCAACAACACAAAAGCAGTCCTATTATTCCTTCGCATGGAGATGTGTCTGCTACCTCCTGTATTTTGCTTTGTCTAGACGATGACGTCATATTGCAGAGGGATTAACAAGTGTGAGCTGTGCTACGAGGTGACTTAGCCGGGCCGAAGTGTATCAGACGCGTGCATGACTGTGCGCCTGTTCCTGACATGCGCGCTACGGTCGGCCCGTTATCACTCGGTCGGCTATAAAAGCAACACTTCCCAATAAACCTGCGTTCTTCTTGTTCTGACTATCTTGCTGTTGTCACGTCCTTCGCGGCACGCATACATGGTGTCAGAAGTGGCTACGACGGTCTAGCTTCGGCAGCCGTGGAAGACGAAGCATGGAACGGCTGCAGGCACCGGAGCCCCTGCGTCTGGCGGGGAACGTCTCGGCATCGTGGAAGCCTTTCAAGCAAAAATTTGAGCTCTTCCTGCAAGCAACGGAAGTGAAGGACCAGCCGAAAAGTGAGGCTTCGAAAGCTGCACTTCTGCTGAGCATCGCGGGTGACGAGGCGCTCGATGTATTCAACAATTTCAAGTTCGAACCGAACGAGAGCAAGGATGACTACAAGACCTTAATGCAAAAGTTCGACGCCTACTGCTCAGAGGTGACCAACGAAGTGCATGAAAGGTACCTGTTTCGCACGAGGACCCAAGCGGAAGGAGAACCGTTCGAAAAATTTTTACGTGACTTAAAGAAACAAGCCTCGCAGTGCAACTTTGGAGCATCGCATGACTCACTGGTATGAGACCAAATTGTCTTTGGTACCAACAACGCTAAGCTACGGGAGAAGATGCTTCGGGAGAAAGAGCTGACGTTATTGAAAGCGGAAAGTATGTGCAAAATTGCAGAATCAGTCGCACAACAAAATGAGGTGTGGCGCAAAGCAGACGGCTGCGTCGATGCCATTTCGAGGCGCACAAACGAGAGTAAGCTTGGCGGGGAACAGTTGCAGTGCAGGCGTTGTAACCGCAAGCACAGGCCGAAGCAGTGCCCAGCATTTGGAAAAAAATGCTATGTGTGCCAAGGTGTCAATCACTTTTCTATGTGCTGTAGGAAGTCGACAGAAGTGAGTGAAGTCAACAAACTTCAAGAGAGCGATTTTGATGTCCTAGATGTCTGCAGTAAAGGTGGAAAAACCAATGAGTGGACGGTAAATGCTCAAGTTAATGGTCAGGGAATTTCCTTCAAGATAGACACGGGATCACAAGCCAGCCTTTTGCCATTTTCGGTCTATCGGAAACTACCATCAAATGAACTACAGCCGACAAGCACAGTGCTGCGGGCGTATAACGGCGGTGTCATAACGTGCTTTGGGACAGTGTCGAAAATTGTGCATGTTGGAAATGCACACACTCCGGTGAAATTCTTCATTGTAAAAAATGGTCGCCAGCCCATACTGGGACTAGAAGCCAGTGAGTCCTTGGGGCTGGTTCACCGTACTGTGGATGCTGTGAACGCGGCTTCTGTATATGGTCCTCTGAAGGATTTCAGACATGTCTTCGAGGGACTTGGTTGCCTGAAGCAGTCCTATCACATGGTCCTGAAACCTGGAGCAGTACCGGTTGTCCAGCCAGCTCGTCGTGTTCCTTTGGCCCTGGAGGAGCCTCTCAAAGATGAACTCGAAAGAATGGCGCGGGCTGAAATCATCGTGAAAGAACAGGAGCCTACTGACTGGGTAAGCCCCCTGGTACTTGTGAAGAAAAAAGATGGCAGTCTACGAGTTTGTTTGGATCCTAGGAATATCAATCAGCAGGTGAAAAGGCAGCATTTTCCCCTCCCTAAGCGTGAAAACTTGGAAGCTAAGTTAGCGGGCGCCACGTACTTCAGCTGCTTGGATGCTAACTCTGGCTACCACCAGATAGCTTTGGATGAGCAAACCTCGAAAATATGTACTTTCTCGTCGCCTTTTGGAAGATACCGATTTTTGCGACTACCGTTTGGAATATCGTCGGCACCAGAAGTGTTTCAACAAACAATGACTCAAGTTCTAGATGGGCTACCGGGCGTACTAGTATACATGGATGACATTTTGGTGTGGGGTTCAACGCGGCGAGAGCACGACGAGCGCCTAGTAGCTGTCCTGAAAGCAGCCGAAAAAGCTGGCTTAACTTTTAATGCACAAAAGTGCAAGTTCGGCGTCACAGAAATCAAGTTTCTTGGTGACATAATAACCTCAAATGGTATATCACCGAACCCACAGCTCGTTAAAAGCATGATTGAAATGCCGGAACCAACAAGCAAGCCCGATGTTCAACGCATGCTGGGAGTGTTAAACTACTTCGGAAAATTTGTGCCGCGTCTGTCTGAACGAACAGTGTTGTTGAGAGATCTTATCAAGTCTCGCTCAGATTTTCAGTGGACTGAAAACCACTCTAGGGAGTGGAAGAGAGTAACACAAGATTTGGCCACAGCTCCCGTGCTTGCTATTTTTGATGCTCAAAAGGAAACAAAGATTTCGTGCGACGCTTCACGGGACGGTGTAGGAGCAGCTCTGCTGCAACGTCACAGCGATGACTGGCGACCCGTAGCATATGCATCACGCGTTCTCACACAGGCAGAGCAGAGATACGCTCAGATTGAAAAGGAGGCCCTTGGCATTTGCTTCGGATGCGAAAAATTCCATCAATTCGTCTACGGGCGAAAGCTACTCATAGAAACTGACCACAAACCACTCGTGTCGATAGCGGAAAAAGTAATTGATGACATGCCGCCCCGGCTGCAAAGGTTTTTTCTGCGTCTGTTTAGGTATGATTTTGTTTTACGCTACATTCCGGGAAAGAACCTAGTTCTGGCTGATATGTTATCACGATCCACAGCTGATGACTGCAGCAGACAAGACACAAACATGAACGACGTGGAAATTCACGCAGTGCAGTCCCTAGGGTACATGGTGACGCCAACGACAGAGCGCGAATTGAGGACAGAAACTGCGCGTGACAGCTACCTGCAGGTAGTGGTGGAACGTTTGTCAAGGAACCAACCCATTGAGGGTGAACTCAAGCCTTTTGCGCAAGAACTATCTGTTGTGAATGGGGTACTTTTTAAAGGCTCCAAAGTAATCGTACCCCAGAGTATGCGGAAAAAGATTTTGTCCAGAATTCATGCGGGACATCTTGGGGTTCAAAAGTGCAAAGAGAGGGCACGTCGCCTTGTTTTTTGGCCAGGTCTTAACCGTGAAATTGTAGCGCTACATGCGAGCTGTTCAACCTGTAAGAAATATGCTTATGCGCAAGCAAAAGAACCTCTACTGATGCGATCAGTTCCCAGATGCCCGTGGTACAGGGTTGGAGTGGATATATTTTTCTTTGCTGGGGACTCGTATCTTGTGGCTTATGATGCCTTCTCGAACTTTCCAGAGGTCCAACAACTCCAGGACACTACCTCAAGGACCACGATAGCTGCACTAAGCGCTATCTTCGCAAGATATGGCGTCCCGTTAGAAGTTTGCACGGACAATGGTCCTCAGTTTTCGAGTTATGACTTCGCCATGTTTGCACGAAACTATGATTTTTCACATGTAACTTCTAGTCCTCATTACCCGCAGTCAAATGGGTTGGCAGAAAAAGGTGTGCAGATTGTCAAACGCATCTTGAAAAAAACGCAGGAGTCCGGGGACGACTTCTGGCAAGGACTACTGGCTTATCGCTCAGCTCCACTTGAGGACGGGCGATCTCCTGGTGAACTGTTGCAAGGGAGGCGCCTTCGAGCCAATCTTCCCGACTTCCATGAAGTACCCTGCACAGAGGTGAAAAAGCACTGCCAGCACGCACAAGGCAAACCATTGCCGAAGCTTTCTCGAGGGGACGTAGTACGGCTGCGAGGAACGAGAACGTGGTCCCGGAAAGCGAGGGTAAGAGGCACGCAAGCTCCAAGGTCCTACCAGCTGGTAACCGAAGATGGGCAAGTTCTGCGGCGCAACCGCAAACACCTCATACGAACGGATGAGCCGTATGATGAAACAAGCAGCGAAGACGGGGACGACACAACCGAAACGAGCACGCCTGTCGACAACCCTCAGGTACCTGCAATGCATTCTTCGGCCGGATCAACATCGCAGGCTTCGGAATCCTCCCGAACGACTGCTGGGGCGCAACAGTGCCCAGCCAACACAGAAGGAAGGCCAACACCGGATTCGGTGCTGACCCCAGCTCCGAGAAGATCGTCCCGGAACACTAGACCGCCGCACCGCCTTCGCTATGACGAGGCATTTAATCAAATTGCTTAACTAATGTCAAGAGTCTGTTTTGTTTGTTTACATGGAAGGATGTATCAGACGCGTGCATGACTGTGCGCCTGTTCCTGACATGCGCGCTACGGTCGGCCCGTTATCACTCGGTCGGCTATAAAAGCAACACTTCCCAATAAACCTGCGTTCTTCTTCTTCTGGCTATCTTGCTGTTGTCACGTCCTTCGCGGCACGCATACAGAACCAACACCACCGCCTGTAATGCGTTCAGCATGCTTTCAGCGTTTCACCCAGTTTGACTTATGTATCGAACGACTTTCACACACCCCGTGACCGAAATCGTCAACTAGCTTGGCCAACTAGGTATGTGGCGGTTGCTGTTCTGCCGAGCCGACAACATGGGGCACAGAGTATGTGCTCGACTGGACGAATTGCTGCTTGCTGCTGCCTGGTCTAGCAGACAACGTCAGTGAGTATGTGCCCGAACAGGTGACCTCGGCACGGCGTATGTGTTTTGGTGTCTGCCATTGTTGGCCAGTCGCATAGAATGGACGTGTAAGAGTGGCACAAAGGGATCCAGGGAAAACAAGGGGACGGAGTGAGATGGAGATTCAAGACGATGAGCAAAACGATAGCAAGGTAAAAGCGGGTGCCACTATTTCGACAAGTGGGCTTGTCTTTTATTCTCTGTTGCAGAGACGCCATAGTTCACTGGCCTCCAGCGTAGAAGATAATCACCTGCAACCCCTCTCTTCCCCCGCCGCCGGCGTCCAGGCCCCTTCCACGAAAACAGGAACCTAAAGTGACACATTTTACTCATCAAGGGGGGTGTAACTTTGAATATACCCTGCCGCATCGAACGAGTCCGCCATATGGACAGCCATTGCGAGGAAGATGCAACCAGAGTACTAGGTAGTTACTACTGCCTTTCATTTAGGGCGCAATGATTGCAACAAGGTCTACTCTATCATGGCACCATTGGTCAATATGGTTTACAGCGCTATTGCCACTTCGCGGGTCTCCTAATTCACCCATATGCTTTCGCAATTGACGGATAACACGGCGGCATGCAGCAGGCTACACAAGAAAGCTATCTGACTTCGACAAGCATTTTCGACCGTCTACGCAATTTTTTTTTTCTACGAAATGATTCACAGCACTCATGTTCTCAAACGACTCCAAAAGTAGGTTGATAGGGAGGAGATATTCGAAGCTTCTTGCGCAAGAAATAATTAGTGATAGGTGTGTAAGGAGCTCGTTACTGGCTCTAACCAGCCCAAAGGAGTGCATTTCCCCAGGGAGTATTTTGTGTAATGACCTGTTCGGAAGCGACGTCATCAAGAAAAGAGGGAAAGAAAGAACGCTGCCATCACTGCCACAGGGTTTTACGGATCCCATGAATTCTCCGTTTAAGCGTAGTAACGACTCTTTTGAAACATGGTGGCATGTGCTTCTAGTCCTGCGCCCTTTTAGCGCTATACTTAAATATGCCTCCCTTTTTTTCCTCGTTTCATTTAGCCATGTGCCCGAGCAGTGACAAATGTCGGCAGCATGAATAAAATAAAGTGGCTTAGAGATGACGCTTGTGGATGCACTAGATTAAAAACAGAACAGCTGGCCTGCTCCTGTACACCACAAAACCGTTGTGGTACTAGTGTTGAGTACCATCTCCACTTAGGCGCAAGTGACAGAAAAGGCACTTTTGCAAGGCTTGCTTCCTTTTTTTATGTAGCAGCGGATGAAGCAAAACGGCAGGTTTCCCATTTGACGCGTTCTTCATCAAACACAGGTAGTACCTGCGGGATGACGGTGATGGCCGTGCGCAACCTTGGCAGTGGCACGGAGGCGATGTCGACGCCATCGATCAGTATCCGCCCATTGGTGCTCTTGAGCACTCGCAGCAGGGCGAGCACCAGGGACGACTTGCCCGCGCCGGTGCGACCTACGATGCCGACCTAGTAAGACAAGCGACGCCCAGTTTGTGTTAGATTTTCTCGAGAGAACCGTCAGAACGTAAACAACGTTTTTCGCCCACAAGTCACACGTAAATAATTCCGAGTGAAGGTGAAGACTTCGATAACTTTTGAACCCTTAACTAAGGCTATGCGATCTAATGATAAACCTTCCAGTTAATTAATCATTGTTTTAACCGCTATAAACATTTATCGCGAATAAGTAAATAAAATTACGCAAGCGAAATCTGCAAAGCGTTGTTTCCGACACCTCTGTCCAACTTGCGCCAGCATGAAAACTACATCGGAAGCTAGAATTTTCCGACTGAGACTACCTGCAGGTCTTCAAGGAGAAAAGCCACCGACGCATGCTCCATTTCTAGCCGAAGGAGCAACACTCCTGCCAGTTGTGTAGCTTCTAGAACGTGCGTGTTGACCAAAAGGCTAACAAAAGTTACTTTTTTTGTGTTTATGCTAATATATTTTCTTATAAGTCAAATGGTGTAACCTACCTTAGCACCATTCCCTATTGGAATATGTGCTTGAAACAAATCCGCCCATTTGTAACCATATGTTCAATAATGAAAAAATTAAAGAAGTAGGCTGCTTTCAGGCTATCCTGATTGACCCTCCTTTCCATCACGTCTAATTACACTAAAGGGGCTCGAGTATCTAATGGTAGGACTGCTCGAGAACATCAATGTCCTGTGACTCCAGCTAAGCTGGGGTTTGTGCCGCGGCAAGCTTGGTATGGTCATCGCACACACTTTCACTGATGTTGTAGTAAAGGCAGCGGTCGTTCTTACAGTGGACAAACTACAACAGCAACAATTATGACAGGTACAAGCCGAGAAAACACAAGACTAGCGCTGCGATGAATCACATCAGCTACATAAGCAACAACGTCGCTCCGGCAGTCCATGCCTGCGCATGCAGGGAAAGCGCCGCTTAAATTGCAGTGAGATTTTGAACTACAAAGCGCGTGTGGCCATCCGTCCATCTATTGATAGCGTTTCCAAGAAAAGATATGCAGATCCAACGCACATATGGAGATGTATGTGAAGTGAAGCTTTCGTGAAGCGGCGGTTAATCAAACCGTATTACATTTCCCGATTTCACTCTTGTGCTCTTAGAGTAAAGGAGACTGGCGCGCATGCATGTGGTCTCACGCACCCGTCCTGCCTCATCGCGGCGTTCGCCTCAAAGAGCTAGTTGGCACGATAGGGGCGCACCTGGCCATGCTTAGAGCTGGGCTGCTGCGCTGGGGGACCGAGGTTTGTGCCCACACCGGGCACGAAATATTTTTTTTAAAATGCGAGCTATTGCGCATAGCTACAGCAGCACCGAAGAGCCACGACTAGGAAAGTCTGGGAAGGTTCGCATAGAATGCTTCGCTTGAAAAAAATTACCGCCCAACCACTCCATGCAGGTGGTTAACCAGCGAAGTTGAAATTTACGGCCCCGGTGTTTGTCACTTGGTTAATCCCTACGGTTAATTAAAGTCTTTCTCAATTTGTGGGTACGTCTTTGTGTTTATTTAGCGTAGTTTTGTAGTATATCATACAGACAGTGACGAAGCCATAGCAATAATTTAATGATTTCGTTGAAATACAATAACAATAAAAACAAGTCGACGCGAAAGCCGCTGCGGGCTGAATGCGAGACACGTCACATGGATGAGGCCGCATGGAGGCGCCACGGTGTGTCTCGCCTAGAATTACTGTATATGCTACCACAGGTAGCAGAGTTGCACGTAGGTCCGCCAGCTTGCCTGGGAAGCAACCAAATCTATGGGGCGAAGCCGCCCTCTGTTTTTGCAGGCGACATGCCTACCGTATCGTCGATCGACCGTGGACGCATTTGCATCGCTTGTGGACTGCTTTTCCGCCTAATCGCAAACAAAGTGCATCGAAACAGCTGACTGAATAAGATCGTCAAGAAAAAGGCGCCGAGATCGGTCCGCACCGAAGCTTATGGCAAGCGTATCCGCCGAGTCCGTCTGCACGCTCTCGGCGCGTTTAGGCTCAGGAATCAAGAAGTCTAACAAGGATAAATCACCATATTTCAGCTTTCGCATCAGTGTTCTTAAATAAACAGCAAACAACAAACTGCACAAGTAGCGATGAGCGCCGATGTGACGCGTCATGAACACAGGTACATGTGCTGTCACCGAAGGCTCACAGTGCTAGCCTGCGCTTCTCTGACGAAGATATATGAATAGACAGACGTGTCGACTGAAAGGCATCACTGAACTAAGAAAACGTTGCATATCCTTCGCGTGAAGAAGAAGAAACAGCTATCCAAATCGCTAGTAACAGCCCATACAGCGTCCCGGGTCGGCGTTTCATTTAGGACTTTTTTCGAAGTTAAAATGCCAATCGCAAGTGAAAATCGGTGTTGTGGCACTTCCGAGCAAGCTACTGAATATGGACAGCAAAATTTTCTTTGTGGTACAGGCGTGAGCTTCAGTTGCTGGGCGATAGCGCATCTACCATGACTGAGTGAGACTTATCTCTGTGAAACTAAAACTGCTTCTTGGTGCTTGACGTAGAAAATTATGTGCCGATGTTCGGCTTCTGGCGTGGCGTTGTGGTAAAGTACCGGGCTTGGGAATTTTAGGTCCGATGATCGAATCTTGGTGTGAACTTGTTTTTTAGGTTTTTTTTTTATTGCGCCAAAATGCTCTCGGTTGCTTTAAGTTCTCAAAAAATAGATATGCGGTGTCCAGGCACCGCGTATTTAACGCCCTAGAGCTGTTTTTCGCACCAGTACCCAGTGCCTCCCAGTACGCCGCGCCTACCCAGCGGCCCAGCATCCAGCGCGCGGCACTGGACCCATAACCCGGCGCTGCACTGGATACTGGGTTTTGCAATAGCCATACCTGCTTATGTGCCAAAGCTCTCAACGTGTAGGCAGTCTTAAATATTACTGGTAAATCAATGACCAACCATTCGTATTTCGACTCTGGTACCCCATTAAATTTACTGTAGAAACGTAGCTGGATATCACTGGATATCAGCCACACCTTCAAGTGCCACTTCATCATGTGCCTTTTCACTGCAGGGATTCGAAAAGTAACCTTCTGAGGGAGCGTAGTGAAAGTTTTTCTCTCACAGGATTAACATAGCTATAATATGGGTAATAATGCAAAACACAGTAAAGGCCCTTACCGTATGGTAAATAACGACATTAATTCCTCCTGCATCCTGCTACACACAAGCAGTAGATGAAATATCTTTACTTAGTTCTGTAACCTCTTTTATGTTCAGAAACAACAACCGAAGCACTGCATTATCATGAAAATGTGAGCTGGCTTTTTATGACAGTTCTGTGAAAGAAGTGTGGTGCATGGGATTGAATGAGATCGAATAAAAAGCTTTTCCGCTTTCAGAGCGATTCGTGCAGATGGGAGCAGAGCACCCGGTCATTATATCATTCCGATGGGACTGCGCGGACACTGCGATGAACCAACTGTGAGAAGCGCTGCACACGTTGGGCTGTTGCTCCGCAGCTAGCGCGCACGCGAACAGCGAACGCCAAGATCGGCCGGATTCGCATTGAATTTGACTGGCGACGACTTGTGTCAATCCAGTTCGCTGCAGCGGTGGCGTCGGGAAATGCAAAAATAGGCCCGGGTATCTGCTTCTCCGCAATGCATGGTTGCTTGACTACCACGTGATGATGTTCTGCCAATAGGGGCGCTAGTGGCGTGATAAAACAGACGCGCAACTATGCTACCTGCGGTAGCGTATACAGTAATTCTATCTCCGCCCCCAGCATGCGTAGGCAAGTGGTGCCACAAGCAAACCCGTGCTGTGTTTCGCGTCCAAGCCTCGGGTTGGCGCCACCATCATCACGACGGCAGCGCACCGCCGGCAGCGGTAATCGAGGCGCCAGCTAAGCCTTTGTTATTTAAACTTTATTTGCGACGCTTCAAAACAGTACGTGCGCAAAAACATTTCTGTCAAATTATAAACGTTTTGAAGCAAATTCAGCTTAAATGTTGGAGAGTGACATCCTGACTTCTCGAATGGGGCTCTCCCCATTCGAGAAGGAGGGAGAGAGAGAGCAAGGGAGAGAGAAGGCATTCCGGACCAGAACAGGACCAGTCGCCACAGAATTTGCCCTTGCAAAAGTTGCGTGTTTATGCTCAAATCAAGCTTCAGTTTATGAATATTGTGAACGAACTGGCATGACAACTTCAGCTACTAAAGTGGAGCAACTTTATCAACATACCTGCGTGCGACGGTTCTATGTGGTCAGATGTATTTCTTCAGTCAGCGGCGGACAGTTTGCGTTCACCAGGCATATGGGGTGGGATTATACGAACCATCTTTTTGCAGATAAACAATTATGCATGTTACGCCCCAGTATATCTTCTGAAACGCTATTCACGTGCCTTCCATTTTATGTAAACATCGAGGCTGTTACAATAAAGCTGTTTATTTGCACCAAGTGGTGTGATGAGCGTTGTGATTGTATATATCAGACGTGGTCATATACATATATCCATATATACATATATATATATATATATATATATATATATATATATATATATATATATATATATATATATATATATATATATATATATATATATATATATATATTACGTGAACGAGGTAAAATGAGGACTACCCTGGCCAAAACAAGCGCAACAGCAGAAGCAGACGGTGTCGGCTTCGGTCATCTGCTGTGGGGTACTCCTCACTAGCATCATTGCGCTTTCGATACACATTTACCTTTATAGGCAACTGGAACATATTCAGACATCGCCTGTCGTTCTAAAATTTCAATTGTAAGTGAATGATATTTAAAAGAACATATGTTATTAGTAAGTAAATATTTTTCTGGTATTGGTGCAACTACCATCAGAATCCGGGCAGCGGCACCTGCGAAAACCGGCTCCGTTGGCTCGATGGGAATGTCACGGGCTCGGCCTAGGCTACAGTGTACCTAGGCGAAACGCTCGCGGTCCGGCCACAGAAACCCTCTGGCGAAAGGTGTGGCGCGCCATTGGCTACTCTGAAGTGACGTCGTTGCTCACCGCAGAGAGCGCGCGCAGCAGTCTTTCTCCGACTTCTCAATGCAATCGCCACGCATCGTTCGTTTTCCCGAGGAGCAAGTGGGCTACGAGCAGCAGCGCCGAGAGCGTGAGAGCGAGAGATCGCGCTGGCCTCACGCCAACGCCTCGGCCGAACATTTTGGGCAGAACAAAATTTTTCCCCGAGACAGGGGGTCAATTTATTGTTGATCACGTCATGAAGTTCAACTTTCAATTTCGTATACCCTATGATCTAGTGGGACGCCTCACTGGTGAGGGACTGTTGAAATTATATCAACAAAGTGATTTACGCAGAATAAAGCCTGGGAAGTATTGATTTGTAATATTTTATCAACATTCCTTTTTATGGCATCCTCCTTGCCTTATATTATGTCATGTTTGTGTATAAAAAAAGGCAACTCGACGGTGGGAAATGCTGCCATAATAAAATGGCATTCATAAAACTTTCACAAAGTAGTATTAAAAGATCATTGTGTGAGAAAACTTCAAAAAAACCGGACTGGTGGACTTTTTTTACGCTTGAATGGTTTAAAAGAAAGGACTGTGTAAATTTACTTTTAATGCGAGGTAAACTTCTTGCGTGGCACATATTGCTAATTTTAAGTTCCAATTTATACATTTTCATTCCATATCGCTCTGTTTCCTTTCCTGTAATTTTATTTGGCTTTGCCTACAAGAACCTTCACACGAGGCCTACGAGAGAAAAATTTTGTGTGCAGCCAGTGCTCTCCTACTACAGTAAATTTCTTGGCCAGTCTGGCTTGCTATATGGCTGCGATCGCAATCATATTCAGGATATGATTGCTTTGATAAGATGAAAGCCAGATATACATTTGCTTTTGATTGTCACTCTTGTTAATTACACATTCTAGATCTTTTGTAATTTATTATGCAGTAGAGTCGTACAGGTCTACGACCCTACATCCAGTGATGATGACCAGGAAGTCGAAAGCGTCTATAAGACGTGGAATCAGCGATGGGTCAAGACAATACAAAATACACTATACTGATGGGCGACTTCAATGCTAGGGTAGGCAAGAAGCAAGCAGGAGACAAGTCAGTGGGGGAATATGGCATTGGCTCTAAGAATAGCAGGGGCGATTTATTATTAGAGTTTGCAGAACAGAATAATATGCGGTTAATGAACACCTTCTTCCACAAGCGGGATAGCCGAAATCGGACGTGGAGAAGCCCAAATGGCGAGACTAGAAATGACATAGACTTTGCACTCTTCGCTAACCCTGGCATCACACAAGATGTGGACGTGCTCAGCAAGGTGCGCTTCAGTGACCATAGGATGGTGTGAACTCGAATTAGCCTAGACTTGAGGAAGAAAGGGGAGAAACTGGCACATAAGAAGCCGATCAATGAGCTTGCGGTAAGAGGGAAAATAGAGGAATTTCGGATAAAGCTACAGAACAGGTATTCGGCTTTAACTCAGGAAGAGCACCTTAGTATTGAAGAAATGAACGACAACCTTATGGGCATCATTAAGGAGCGTGCCATAGAAGTCGGTGGTAACTCCGTTAGACAGGATGCCAGTAAGCTATCGCAGGAGAAGAAAGACCTGATCAAGAAACGCCAGTGTATGAAAGCCTCTAACCCTACAGCTAGAATAGAACCTGCAGAACCAAAGTTAATCAACAAGCGTAAGACAACTGATATAAGGAAGTATAATATGGATAGAATTGAACAGGCTCTCACAAAGGGAGGGAGCCTAAAAGTAGTCAAGAAGAAACTAGGAATCAGCAAGAATCAGATGTATGCGTTAAGAGACAAAGCCGGTAATATCATTAGTAATATGGATGAGTTAGTTCAAATGGCTGAGGAGTTCTACAGAAATTTGTACTGTATCAGTCGCACCCAAGACGATAATGGAAGATAGAATAGGCTAGAGGAATTTGAAGTCCCACAAGTAATACCGGAAAAAGTAGAGAAAGCCTTGGGTGCTATGCAAAGGTGCAAGGCAGCTGGGGAGGATCAGGTAATAGCAGATTTGTTGAAGGATGGTGGGCAGATTGTTATAGAAAAACTGGCCACCCTCTATACGCAATGTCTCATGACTTCGAGCGTACCGGAATCTCGGAAGAACGCTAACATAATGCTAACCCATAAGAAAGGAGACGCCAAAGACTTGAAAATTTTAGACCGATCAGCTTCCGTTGCCGTTGCCTACAAAGTATTTACTAAGGTAACCGCAAGGAGAATCAGGAACACCTTAGACTTTTGTCAACCAAAGGACCAGGCAGGATTCCGTAAAAGCTACTCAGCCATGGACCATATTCACACTATCAATCAGGTGATAGAGAAATGTGCGCAATATAACCAACCGTTATATACAACTTTCATTGATTACGAGAAAGGGCTTGATTCAGTCGAAACCTCAGCAGTCATGGAGGCATTACGGAATCAGGGTGTAGACAAGCCGTATGTAAAAATACTGAAATATATCTATAGCGGCCCCACAGCCACCGTCATCATCATCATCATCATCCCGGTTACGCCCACTGCAGGGCAAAGGCCTCTCCCATACTTCTCCAACTACCCCGGTCATTTACTAATTGTGGCCATGTTGTCCCTGCAAACTTCTTAATCTCACCCGCCCACCTTACTTTCTGCCGCCCTCTGCTACGCTTCCGTTCCCTTGGAACCCAGTCCGTAACTCTTAATGACCATCGGTTATCTTCCCTCCTCATTACGTGTCCTGCCCATGCCCATTTCTTTTTCATGATTTCAACTAAGATATCATTAACTGGCGTTTGTTCCCTCACCCAATCTTCTATTTTCTTATCCCTTAACGTTACACCTACCATTCTTCTTTCCATAGCTCGTTGCGTCGTTCTCAATTTCAATAGAACAAACCAGTAGAACGGTGCAGCAGTGGCGTAGAGGTAGAGCATCCGCCTCGCGCGCAAGAGGACCGTGGTTCGAATCCCGGTGCCGCACAATTTTCCACCAGAATAAAAAAAATTCCGCATGTTCATAAAATTGCTCTGCTCTTTTCTTATCCCTTAACGGTACACCTATCATTCTTCTTTCCATAGCTCGTTGCGTAATCCTTAATTTAAGTGGAACCGTTTTCGTAAGCCTCCACTTTTTTGCCCCGTACGCGAGTACTGGTAAGTCACAGCAGTTATAAACTTTTTTGTTGAGGGATAATGGCAACCTGCAGTTCATCATCTGAGAATGCCTCTCAGATCAAGCAAGAAGGCAAGAAGAAAACAAGAAAGAAAGAATGAAAATCCCAATAAGGAAAGGCGTCAGGCAGGGAGATACGATCTCTCCAATGGTATTCACAGCATGTTTACAGGAGGTATTCAGACCTGGATTGGGAAGAATTGGGGATAAAAGGTAATGGAGAATACCTTAGTAACTTGCGATTCACTGATGGTATTGTCTTGCTTAGAAACTCAGGGGATCAATTGCAATGCAGGCTCACTGGCCTGGAGAGGCAAAGGAGAAGGGTGGGTATAAAAATATTCTGCAGAAATCTAAGGTAATGTTTAACAGACTCGGAAGAGAACATCCGTTTTCAATGGGTAGCGAGACAGTGGTAGTGCTAAGGGAATACATCTATATAGGACAGGTAGTGACTGCAGATCCGGATCATGAGACTGAAATAATCTGAAGAATAAGAATGGGCTGGGGTGATTTTGGCAGGCATTCTCGCACCATGAACCGCAGGTTGCCATTATCCCTCAAGAGAAAAGTGCATGACAGCTGTGTCTTACCAGTACTCACGTATGAGCCAGAAACCTGGAGGCTTATGAAAAGGGTTCTACTTAAATTGAGAACAACGGAACGAGCTATGGAAAGAAGAAAGATACGTGTATCGTTAAGAGATAAGAAAAGATCAGATTGGGGTGAGGGAACAAACGCGAGTTAATGATATCTTAGTTGAAATCAAGAAAAAGGAATGGGGCATGGACAGGAGATGTAATGAGGAGCTGGCATTGCCAAGTTGCGATCCACTAACCCGCTGCTGTTCTTCATGCAGGTTTTGACGTCAGTTATCATGTGAATGCTGTAGCTTCTTCTTGTTAAATTAACGAGCGTCATTTAGGGACGATCGCACCCGTGCTTCGATGACGTAATAACCTGGGACCTCGAAAGCAACAAGGATTGAACCCGTCTGGCAACGCCGTTAGTTAAATAATGGATCCTCGACGAAAAGCCACTGGCCCTGCTGCCATTGTCAACAACCATCCAGCTGCCTATAAAAGAGAAGCGATTGTCCCTGCCGCACTGTGGGCTCGGTGGCATTGCCACGATGCGGTCCACTAACCTGCTGTTGTTCTTCATGTAGGTCTATGAACCAAGCTCTCTTTACGCTAAGAAAACCAATAATTATTCTCTTGTGCAGCTACCGAGCCCGCAGTGCTGTTTGTGTGTTGTCTCTGAGTACTTTTGTGTTATCAGATACCTTTTGTTATTCTCTGGGGATATTGAAAGTAATCCTGGTCCAGATTACGCCGCATTAATTGCCGAAATGAAGAAGGTATCCGCTGGCCAACATACGATTATCGCCCAGATGCAAGATCCCAAAAACAAAATACATGGCTACGACTGCAACTATAGAGGCTCTAAGCGAGAGGCTTACGCACCTGGAGGGCAATTACCGAAATGTTTTATCCATGCAAGCCGATGCGCAATCCATACGGGCAGACAGTGAACGAACAACGCAGCTGGTTCATATACTGGATGCCCATGTAGATGATGCTGAGAACCGGTCAAGGCGAAATAATTTGATTTTTCTGGCCTTTTTAGCGCTCGTCCTGTGTTCTGCTTGTCCCTGTGTAATTTTTTTGCGCTATGTATCCCATTCTCCCCAATCCATCAGCATCAGAGCCATCAAACGAATTGGAAAAAATTATCTTACGCCTCTGCTCGGATCATTTGAAAGTACCGCTTGAGCCTAAAGAAATAGAACGAGCGCATCCAATTGGTCGTTATTCCCCTAATCGCGAGCGCCCAATTATAGTTAAATTTGCATTTTTTTAAACAAAGGAAGCTGTCCTTTCTAATGGGCGTAATCTTGAAGCATTCACTTCAGCGTTGCTGAGGATTATTTGCCGGCTGTTAGGAATGCCCGTACACACCTTGTCGCCTTCGCAAAAGCTAAGTCTGTGCCATTTTCCCTACGTTTTAAAACACTTTTCGTAGGTTCCAATCACTACGTATATGATGAAGCTTCGCAGATGATTAAAGAAGTAAAGCAACCACTTCATAATCAACAAATATATCGACGCCCCCGAATAGCAGATGTATCACACACTTCTATCTCAGTAATCTTAACATACGAAGCTTCATTACAAAACGCGACGACGTGTCTAACCTTGTACTAACGTCTAAAAGCAACGTGCTGGTGCTCACGTAAACCTTGCTTAGTGACCATATTCTATACTCGTACGTGCTGGATGATTTACCGAATTTTAACGTGTTTCGGAAAGATCACACAACAACACGAGATGGAAACGTCTTTATAGCTTTCAGTCAACAATTATCGTGTTCTGTAGTTAGCATCACATCCGACTCAGAAATCCTTTTCATTCATTGTCACACGGCTCCACAATCAGTTCTTTTGGGCGTTTGCTACAGACCCCCTCACAGTAGCCCAGATTTTGCCTGTCAACTTAGCAATGTACTCTGCAAACTAACTTTTTAGTACCCCGAAGCTGACCTCCTCCTATTCGGAGACTTTCACTTTCCAGATATCGATTGGTACAATATAGCTCCGTCTTTCGTAAATCAGACAGAAGCAAGAAATTTCCTTGATGTTTGTGATAATTTTAACCTCGCTCAACTTGTATCTGTACCAACGCGCGTCACACCACACACACAGCTAACGTATTAGACCTAATAGTAACAAGTCGACGAGACAGTTTATCGTCAATCACCTATCTGAAGGAAATTAGCGACCATAGGGTTAGCCACGCTTCCTTTCACTTTGCGCCAATTCCACGCCAGAAACTTCAAAAGACAATACATCTTTATAACAAAGGCAACTACGAGGCTATACGCGATAACCTGTACGACTTCTTTATTTTATTCGAGGCATCCTTTAACAAACAGGATATCCATACCGACTGGTAAAGGTTCAAACAAAAAGTAAATGATGCAGCTGACAGGTTCATTCCCACGATGACGTTTGGAACGCAGCTTCAGAAGCCATGGTTCAACAATTCTTCGAAGAGACTTGATAATAAAAAAGCATGTTTGTACCGTGCAGCAAACGGTAGGACAAACACATGCGGATAAGTACTAAGTAGCGGAACGTGTATACTCATCAGCCATTCGGGAGGAAAAACAGCCATTCTTTCAGGAAGATCTACCAAACATGCTGGTCACTAATCCAAGAAACTTCTGGCAGGCGATCAATCCTCGAGAAATAAGCAGTATTCAGTTAGTCAACGAGAACGGTGAGATGGTCGATGATGTTTAATGTGCTAAAGTTTTTAATACGGCTTTTGTGTCAGTCTTCTTCTATGGACCTAGCTTGTCATTTACCTCTACAGTTAAGAACTCAACTAGTGTCATGCCATCAGTGACCTTCTTTGCCGATGGTACTTTGTCTCTAATTGACAGCCTTAACCTAACATCCTCAGCTGGAGTGGATAACATAAACTCAAAAGTGTTAAAAATACTAAAGACATCAGTGCTGCTTATGTGTGCTTGCTGTTCTCGCAGTCGCTCTCAACTGGCATGATACCACATGACGGGATGGTGGGGAGGGTTGTTCCCATCTACAAATCAGGTGACAAGAACCCTCCACTTAACTATCGCCCCATCTCACTAACAAGTATACCTTGCAAAATCATGGAACATGTCATTTATACAGAAATTATGAAATTTTTAGACGCACGAAACTTTTTTTCATTTTTCACAGCACGAATTTCCCAAGAAATTTTCCTGCGAAGCGGAATTGGCACTTTTCTTTCATGATCTTCACACTAATCTAGATACTAACAGCAGACAGACGCCGTATTGCTAGACTTCGCGAAAGCATTCGATAAGGTACCACATCAAGGACTATTACTAAGGTTATCTCTAGCGAACATGCACCCTGGTATATTGTGATGGATTGAAGTTTTGCATTGTATCCGCTCACAGTTTGTCCTTATTAACAACAGCCCATCTGCTTCCCTACCGGTAACGAGTGGGTTTCCACAAGGATCTGTCCTCGGGCCTCCCCTCTTAATATATATTAACGACTTACCTCTGCATGTCTCCTGGAATATTCGCATGTTTGCAGATGACTGCGTCGCTATCAAACAATTACTAACATGTCTGACCAAATCTCCCTTCAGGAGGATATTTATTTATTTTTTATTTATTTATGGTACCCTCAAGGCCCGAAGGCACTACAGAGGGGAGTGGGAAAACGGGAAGGATAACAAATAAAGTACGGAAAATAAACAATGCAGTGTGTTAGTAATTACTAATTATACAATACTATGTAATATCTTGCACAATATTTGTATGTACGAGGGACAATGTAAACAAAGTAGCAACTTCATAATTCCTGTTAGTACAATGTTAATCAGTGTCGTCCTTAGTCGCCTGTAAGTACGGCAAGTAAACGAAATTACATCGTAATAATTCCTAATTATACAATGTTAGCTAAAGCCTTACGAAACAGTTTGTTGTCAACAATAGATACAATTTCACAGGGAAGGTGGTTCCACTGTCGTGATTATCTGGGAAAGAAAGATAGACTGAAAGTGTTAGTGTTGCCTGTTTGAAGTCCGACCTTATGGCGATGATCGATGCGACTCGATAGGTAATGAGGCTGAGAAATGAAGTTACTGTGAAGGGAGGAATGGTAATAAAATTTGTGAAACAGTGTCAAACGTGCTATTGTTCTGCGAGGTGCAAGTGATGGAAGAGATAGATTAATTGTCCTTCATTGATGTTATGCTAGCGGTACGGTTATAATTTGAAAATATGAATCGGACTGAGTTATTTTGGACAAGCTCGAGTGAGGAAATAAGGTTTTCATGGTATGGGTCCCACACAGCTGCAGCGTATTCTAATTTAGGGCGCACTAATGACTGGTAAAGTAGTAATTTTAAGGATGATGGTGCTTTGGAAAACTTGTGGCGTAAGTAACCGAGCATGCTATTAGCTTTACTTATTATGTACTCAGTGTGAATGTTCCAGGTTAGTTTTGCTGTTATATGAACTCCTAAGTATTTGTATGAGTTAGTGGGTTCTAAAGGAATTTTCTTTAGATAGTAAGTAGGAAGAGTACTTGAGGTGTTCCTCTGCACGCGCATAACTTTACATTTAATAATATTAAGTTCCATAAGCCAAGTGTTACACCAATCAATCACGTAGTCCAAGTCAAACTGAAGAGCATTAGTGTCGTCGTTAGTAATTATTTCACGATATATCACGCAATCGTCAGCAAAGAAGTGAATGTGAGATGTCAATGAAGAAGGTAGGTCATTAATATAAATCAGGAACAGTAGGGGCCCTAGTACTTATCCCTGAGGCACACCAGAACGAACATCAGTCAATGATGAATCGTAATTATTCGCAGTAACAAATTGATGACGGTTAGTAAGAAAACACTCAATCCATTTCAGCAGGTTACTGTCAAGGTTTAAAAGACTCAGCTTAAATAGGAGCAGTTTGTGGCAAACCTTGTCGAATGCTTTGCTGAAGTCTAAAAATACACAGTCGGCACAGGAGGCGTGGTCTAATATACAGTGTAATCTATGAGTGAAAGATATTAGTTGGGTTTCACACGAGAATGTTTTGCGAAAACCATGTTGAGCAAAGGTGAAAAATGTGTTCGAGTCAAGAAAGTCAACGAGATTAGTAAATATAACATGTTCAAGAAGTTTGCAACATGTGATGGTAAGCGAAACCGGGCGGTAATTCAGGGGTGAGCTTTTGTTACCAGACTTATGCAACGGAACCACCTTCCCTATTTTCCATTGAGCTGGCAGAGTACAAGTGTTTATTGATTGCTGGAAAATATTAGCAAGTATTACAGAACAGTATGTGGTAGTGTTTTTCAAAAATTTGCTATTATTGGTATCATAACCGGGAGCTGAGTTTAAAGGCAAATCATGAATCAACCTAGCAATACCTGCAAAGTCGAGAGCTATGGGTTGCATAATGAGATTGTTCTAGTGTTCTGTGTGTGGTAGATCAATGTTCGATGAAGTGGAAAAATTATTTGCAAATGATTCACAGAGAATGTTTGCGCAAGCTTCACTTGAAGTAACTTCACCAGATTCATCTTTCAAGGTGACCGAGCTATCAGAAGACGGGTTAATGACGCGCCAAAACTTTCGGATATCTGTCGTAAGCATGTCAGGTAATGTATGGGATAAGTAATTGTCTTTAGCATTTTTTAGTGCAGTTAAGTACAGATTATTGGCAACGTTATAGGTTTTCCAAGTTGTTTTACTTGCAGATGATTTAGCTAAGCGATAGAGACGTTTTTTTTTCTCTTAGATAGGCGCTTTATATAAGAGTTGTACCCAGGGGATTGAGGATTAGAAGTGATGATGCGATTAGGAAGAAACTTTTCAGTTAATAGGCGTACTTGGTCTACAAATATATCCCAATTTGACTGGACCGTACGGTTCTCAAAATCAACAAAAAATGTTTGAATAAATGACGATCGTTCTTTGTTAATGGCTTCAAAGTTGGCTTTCTTGTAATCGCGTATTACTTTCTTAACTTTTATCTTTTTGGGATGGAAGGCTTTTAAACCGAATGTCAGTAAGGTATGGTCGCTAATAACAGGTAGGTATGTTATGGAGGAAGCAAGTTCTGGTCGATTAGTTAGAATTAAATCAAGCGTGTTAGCGGTTCTGATTGATGATCTGGTAGGCTGAGTCACAAGTTGGGAAAATGAAAATAAGGAACACAGTGTACAGAAATCTTTAGCCTGAACGGAAAAAGGCTTCATGGTGGGTGGATGCGTATTCCATATTAAATTTGGAAAATTAAAATCGCCGAGTAAGAATAACGGTGCTGTAGGAAAACGGGAAAAAATTAGATTAATAGCACCGTGTAGCTGTTCAGTGAAAGTAGCAGATGACGAGGGTGAGCGGTAGCAAACGCCGAGGATTATCTTTGTGTGACCGAGAGTTAGGCAAGCCCACGTGGTTTCAAGTTCAGTGTTAATATCTATATGAAATGATGGAATATCTTTAGAAATTGCGAGAAGGACGCCTCCTCCTCGACGTGCAGATCGGTCACAGCGGTAGACAGCGAAATTGCCGGCGCCACAGAAAGTATCATAATCGCGCACATGTGCAGGAAGCCAAGTTTCTGTCAAGGCACTAATTTTTGCATCGCACGTGTCGATTGCCGAAGATAAAGAATGAAATTTATTCCCAAGGCTTCTTATATTTGTAAAAAGAATAGGCAAGTAAGGTAAAGCTTTTTGTGATCTTAGACCACTACCCCTTACGCTTCCCTATTGTGACGCACGTAGTGGAACCGAATGATTCTGTAATGTGCCAGATGCACTCTGCGCTCTTTCACGGACGCTATCGGTAGACGCGTCGTAAATATAACACTTATTGTTCAGAAACAATTTATTGTAGCGGAGTTTAAAGTTGGGGGAACCGGGGTGACTGGTACCGAACTCTATTAGTTTTTTGCGAGTAACGCGGGTGGGAACCGAGAAGTCTTCGCTAATAGTAAGGTTATTTTGTTTGAATTGATCGCGCAGCGCGAACACTTTCTCCCGGATTTTCGAATGTGAAAACTTTGCAACTATGGGGCGACACTTGTTAGGATTGAAAGGGCCAAGGCGATGTGCGCGATGGAGGGTGTCATCTGGAAATGTATCGAAGAATGATTTAATCGTTGATATTAACTTGGTCTCGGTTTCTTGCCATGATTCTTTTGTGTCAGGGATACCGCGAAATATTAGGTTATCACGGCGCGATCTGTCTTCAATGTCAACGAGGCGTAAGTCAAGCGCTTCCAAGCGACAGGTCGTACTGTTTACCTTGGCATTCACTTCTGAGATTTCTTTGGCCACTTGGTCGACGTTTTTAAATTTTTCTTCAAGTAAATCTAAGCGATTTTGGAGACCAGTAATTTTTGTTTCAATACCTTTCTGGCCATTTTTGATTGACTTTACGTCAGGAGCTAGTTCGGATTGTGTTTTGGAAGTTTGAAGCGATCGAGTGTGCAGATCCTTAAGCAGTTTGAATAAAACATTCATTTGTTCAGAAGGATCAGAAGGAAGCGATTCAATATCAAGCAGAGATTCAGAACGTGTGTTAGGTTCAGGGTTAGTCTCGACATCCCCCGAACGTAATAACAGTAGGATAACAGAACAACAGTCGTACACTGTGTCAAATAACACTTGTGGACATGGGAACAGTACCAGGTAGCGGTTATCAGATTTTTTAGCATGAAGAGAGGCAATTATACGCACCTGCATAGCGAAAACAAGGCGATTAGGCGTGGTACCACAAGCGCTGTTCCCGTGTCCACTGAAGTGTAGGTCGATGGGTCGGCAGCTTAAATCAGCCTCTCCTGGTGATGGCTGTGTCGACGTGGCTGGGAGGCCGAAGGAAACGTCGAGCGAATAGGTCGGTATCGCGGCTGGCGTATCGCTGAAATAGGCTTCGGTCATGCCTGAGGCTGGCACAAGTAAATGGGATGGTGCGGGTTCACGGGATAAGCAGGACGACCATCCGAAGATGATAAAAAGCAAGACCTGCATAGCGAAAACAAGGCGATTAGGCGTGGTACCACAAGCGCTGTTCCTGTGTCCACTGAAGTGTAGGTCGATGGGTCGGCAGCTTAAATCAGCCTCTCCTGGTGATGGCTGTGTCGATGTGGCTGGGAGGCCGAAGGAAACGTCGAGCGAATAGGTCGGTATCGCGGCTGGCGTATCGCTGAAATAGGCTTCGGTCATGCCTGAGGCTGGCACAAGTAAATGGGACGGTGCGGGTTCACGGGATAAGCAGGACGACCATCCGAAGATGATAAAAAGCAAGACCTGCATAGCGAAAACAAGGCGACTAGGCGTGGTACCACAAGCGCTCTTCCCGTGTCCACTGAAGTGTAGGTCGATGGGTCGGCAGCTTAAATCAGCCTCTCCTGGTGATGGCTGTGTCGATGTGGCTGGGAGGCCGAAGGAAACGTCGAGCGAATAGGTCGGTATCGCGGCTGGCGTATCGCTGAAATAGGCTTCGGTCATGCCTGAGGCTGGCACAAGTAAATGGGATGGTGCGGGTTCACGGGATAAGCAGGACGACCATCCGAAGATGATAAAAAGCAAGACCTGCATAGCGAAAACAAGGCGATTAGGCGTGGTACCACAAGCGCTGTTCCCGTGTCCACTGAAGTGTAGGTCGATGGGTCGGCAGCTTAAATCAGCCTCTCCTGGTGATGGCTGTGTCGATGTGGCTGGGAGGCCGAAGGAAACGTCGAGCGAATAGGTCGGTAACGCGGCTGGCGTATCGCTGAAATAGGCTTCGGTCATGCCTGAGGCTGGCACAAGTAAATAGGACGGTGTGGGTTCACGGGATAAGCAGGACGACCGTCCGAAGATGACAAAAAGCAAGACCTGCATAGCGAAAACAAGGCGACTAGGCGTGGTACCACAAGCGCTCTTCCCGTGTCCACTCCGTTTATGTATTAACCGCTTCCAACAATCGTGCGATTGCTCGTTAATGACACTTAACCCAAATAAACGTAAAGTAGTGGTGTTCTTCCACCGACGTAACCCACTAGCTTGCCCATGCACAATAAGTAACGTAGAAGCTGCGCTGTCTTACAAATACCTTGGTGTTGCCGTTACTAATGACTTGGCTTGGCGCACACATATTACTAAGGTCATCTCATCTTCTAATAAATCTCTTGGTTTCATAAAACGAAACTTAAAGCAAGCACCCAAGCATGTGAAATTACTAGCCTACAAAAGCATAATCAGACCTAAACTCGAATATGCATGTGCAGTATGGAGCCCTCATCAAGCATATCTAATCAACGCACTTTATTCGGTGCAAAACCGTGCCATAAGGTTCATCCAGTAAACGTATTCATATGATGTCAGCGTGGCATCATTGAAAAAAAGAATCCGGACTGGTTACACTCGCTGATCGCCGCCGCATCTCAACTCTCTCTCTTTTTCATTGGTTTTGTCATACTTCACTTAATCAACCACCATACATTATTCCCTCTGCTCGTATATCACATTACTCTCGGCACGTGTACCAAGTTGGCCACCCTCGCACTCATAATACCACTTTTTCAGGCTCATTCTTCTTTCGCGCAGCAACAGATTGGACCAACCTGCCCCATCAAATTGCCGCCATAACCTGAATTAAATTGTGGGGTTTTACATGCCAAAAGCACTTTCTGATTATGAGGCACGCCGTAGTGGAGGACTCCGGAAATTTCGACAACCTGGGGTTTTTTAACGAGAGCCTAAATCTAAGTACACGGGTGTTTTCGCATTTCGCCCCCATCGAAATGCGACCGCGTGGCCGGGATTCGATCCCGTGACCTCGTGCTCAGCAGTCCAACACCATAGCCACTGCGCAACCACGGCAGGTTGCCGCCATAACCTGTCGACCTACATTCATGCAAAGACTAACAGACCATTTTTCAGAATAAAAAAAAGTGTATGTACGGGATATGCTACCTATGTGTGTACTAGATGGAATTATGTACGTAGTTTTCACGTGTGTTGTAACTTATGCTCTGTTATTCTTAAACTGATGTATAATAAATATATGTATGCCCACCCCTTATGTACTGCCCCTATGGGGGCTTTTAAGGTAATAAAATGAAATGAATGATGGCCATTAAGGGTTACGGACTGTATTCCAAGGGAAAGGAAGCGTAGCAGGGGATGGCAGAAATAAGGTGGGCAGACAAGATTAAGAAGTTTGCAGGGACAACATGGTCACAATTAGTACATGACCGGGGTAGTTGCAGAACTATGGGAGAGGCCTTTGCCCTGCAGTGGGCGCAACCAGGCTGATGATGATGATGATGCAGTAGAGTAGGACTATGTCATATGGTGTGAACTAGATGTGTTGCTGCATTTCAGCCTGCATTCATGCTTTGAGCACTAGACTGCATGAGGGGCCAATCAGTACAGTTGTGTAGAAAGTTATAAAAACATATTCTTATTTCTTTCACACTTTAGGTAACCTGTCATGTGCTATGGAATTCATTGAGGGTGATATGGCGAATAACTGGCTATTATTCGTGATGCTACGCAAGCATATGGCGATATTTTATGGAAATCAGCCATAAATTAAGTTATAATTCAGTTTTAAATGAGGCACGCCGTAGTGGAGGACTCCGGAAATTTCGACCACCTGGGGTTCTTTAACGTGAGCCTAAATCTAAGTACACGGGTACACGGGTGTTACACGGCATCAGAAAATAAAGTTTATAGTCGTTGACAGATTCACGTAGAGACTGTTTTTGTAGTTGTGCACCATCTATTTCTTAGGAATTCGGTTAGCGCAACAATACATTTTGTACGCAGGTTTAATGTTTATCTGCAGTCCGCAATTTTATACGAGGATGTAATTTCTGCCTGAACTGCATCATCACTGACAAAAGGTTTCCCTGCTGGACACAATATAAGTTCTCGGGAGGGAAAGCAGGGCATCATTTTGTTAACAGTGATGAATTTAATGCAGAGGTGCCATCTTTTCTCTAGTCAAACATGCATGCACATTAAATATACCTTAAAAGCACTTCCTGCTGCGCCAGTTGGTAGCTGTTCATCAAAAACTATAGAGATGCCAAATAAACGGACACACACAAGAGAAGACAACGGGACAGGGCGCCACTCGCAACTGGGGTCACAGGAGCAGCCAAAAGCCTCTTACAAAAAAAAATGAAGAGAAAGGCGATGAGAGCTGGAGTAGAGGCCTCTCGGCAAGAGGTGAGACCAGTGGGCGTGCCGTACGTGCACAAGGTGGCCCACAATCTGGAGAAGGTAGCGAGCAGACATGGCGTCCCGCTTGTGTTCTCAGCCCGAAGGAACCTCGGAAGCCTTCGCTCTCAAATCGCAAAAAGAAAAGGAAAAAGAACTCAAAAAGGCTGTGGGACCAAACATGGGTGACTTCATGAAGTGTGCCGAAGGGGTTGTCTGCAAGATTCCCCTCTCGTACGGTCGTTCCTGTATAGGTCAGACCAGGCGCTGCGTTAATGAGCGTGTCAGGGAGCATGGAAGAAATGTTGAGCAAATGAAAGAGGGCCCAAATTTCCCACTTAGCACATCGGTACCTGTCTCTCACGCTCTTGTGAACCACGTTTTTCAGATGTGTGGGTTCTCGCCCGAAGTACTGATACTAGAGCAAGAGAACTGGTTCAAGCCTATCACGTAGGCAAGACAGGCAGCCGGTGCGTTAGCGAAACTTCGTCATCATTATATAAGGCCGAGAAGAGGTTTCTTGAGCGTTGTGTGTCATAAATGTTTGAGTAGATGTGTGAAAGTTAGCTCTGTGCGCATGTGTTGACCGATGGTATATATGTAAAAAAAAAAAGAGTTGCGAGTGCCTCCCTGTCGCATTCTCTTCGCTTGTGTGTCTCCGTTTATTCGGCGTCTTTCTATTTTGTAATGCACATTAACATGGCATCGACATGCAAAACATTGTTTTTATTTAAAAATAATTAATATAGGTAGCATTCATTGATTTGTCTAAAGGAAATGCACTTGTTGAAAACTTGAGCCATGCTACATATTGCCATGCTACACCTACTTCCTAATGGAAAGGCGGTTCACATCTGGATGAAATATTTGTGCATCACTATCCAAGAATCTAAAATTTTTCCTTTGTCATTACCTTGTATAAGATTGAATTGTAACAGGGGACACCTATCGTGTTACTGTAAATGCTGCCAAATTATTTTCGGAATGTCAATCGAAGTATTCCGCTGTTTCTCTCAAGACGTCCGTTAGCGAACATTTAGCCTAAGCTTAGCAGAGCTTACTGAAGTACTCTAGACGTACATGGCTCAAAAATGCCTTGATCAAGACAGCTACTATAACTTTGAGTCAGCCGTTCAAGACATCTTTTAGACATTTATTAGATACTCCTGTGTTTCATGAGCATTAGGCAGCAGCACGCCTTCATCGTCGGCTGTGGCAATATTGAATTGAATATTGAATTGAATATATCTTTATTCCCAACAGATTGGGGGAGACAGGGAAGAAAAGCTGCAAGTGCAGCTTGAAAAAACACCCTGCCCCTATGACCACAAGACATGGGCAGCGCGGAGCTGCCGTGTGTTTTTAAAGGGCCCTTGAAACGGTTCTGACAAATTTTGTAGGCGCGTAGGGTACAGCTTAAGTAGAACATTCGCACCACAATTTAAGTGAAGCGTTACGTATTAATGGAGCTGCAAGCGATTAGAAGTTACCCTCCTCCCTAGCTATGATTTTCCTCCTCAACTCGCTCGCCGAGCGAGCGAGCGGCAACAAGCTCCGCCTTCACTGGTTCAGCGTCACGATGCGACGTCACATCGTTCACTTGCGGTTGTTTTGAAGCCCGTCCCCTCGCACGCGAGACCTCTCCGCTAGCCGCTTGGCCGTCGACCGAGAGCTATCGAAGCAGCGTGCGTTGCGAGCATTCTGTCGTAGCGCCGAACGTGTCCGGTATTCCGGTAACCACAGGCAAGCTGGTCATTTCGGCAAATGATTGGAGGCATAAACTCAAGCTGATGAAGGAACTTTAGCGTAGACGTACGTGAGCAGCCTGATCGGTCTGCACGGTCCCGACACTTGCTGACGCAGCGCTTAACCAGTGAAACAAAGCGCTAATATTGCTCTAACCAAGTGTAAAACATTTTAAACATTTATAAAAACAACGTATTGATGATTACACTCCTGCGAAAAATACACACCAGCAGCAAAGAAGAATACACTTCGTTGCTGCTACTGTGTATGGTTGAGCTCTGTGCCGCCAGGTGGCCGCACCATGCAGACCATTCACATTTGCCCTTCTGCTGATATCGTGGCTCATCCCGGCACAGTCAAGCGGCCAGACCCTGTCTCCTTGCGCTTGCGTTTGCGTTTGCCCCAATACCGGACTCGCGAAACGCTATTGCGTTAGTAAGCTTCCGGTGTAAAGTGACGGCCAAAAACGCGCAAATCCTGGCGCCGATCGGATACCGGCAGTCCGACGCGCAGCAGCCAGTTCGCTCGTTTACTGCCTTGCAGAGGGACGCGATGTCGCAGCTTGACATATTGCCAGTCGCTAGGTTTGCAGTCGACAAGGCGACAAAGTCGAAACATAGTGGTCGCGAAAAGACTGAGACCGACTCTGACCGCGGAGCTCTCGTCAAAATGGAGTACGTTGTAACACAAGCAGACGACACTTGCTGTGTGCCGGAAGTGCTGAAGTGTACTGAAAAATTGTTCTTGTGCATTCTCGTTATGTTACTTTCTTTTTACAAAAACAAATCAACTAACATTCCAACTATTACGAAGAATATTTGTTCACCATAAAGTTGGAAAAATTATCAATCACGTGGCCTGGTCAGCCAATCGGATAGCTCACCCCACTGACGTCATATGGGTGATTTCCGTCATATGGGTAGCGGCGGCTTAAAATTCCGCCGAGCAGCGTGCTGCGATCGGCAGCGATGTGCATTTTTAAAACCTTATAATAAATTACACGCTTTACGCATAGCACTTAGATATGTTAATTAATGATCAGAAGGACTTACTCTAACGACTCAGTACATTTGTAGAAAATCGTCAAAATCGTTTCAGGATCCCTTTAACAATACAAAAATACACAGTTTTGCAAGAATGCATGAGAAGCGCTAGGTGAAAAGTGAGTAGTTGCGCGTAATGAAGTTGCAAAACGTTTCACATATGACAGATGAAAAAAATATATATATACGCTATATATGTAATATAAATGTGAACAAAAAGCTGTAAAGTATCTAATCTGAACTTTTGAAATAGCTGGCCATATAAACATTAATATTAGTCACACTGAATTAGTCGAGAAAATTCTGATGGGGTAAGGGCACATATATCAATGCCAGATTTGTTGTAAGCATTTAAAAGCCTTGGTAAGTTGTTTTGTAGCATTTGTGAGCTGTAATTAGTCCTAAAATGGTGCACAGTTCAGGGTTCTGTGTTTCTTGTGAAACGTGAGGAGACACGTTCTTCTGAACATGATAATTTAACAAGGGATAGATCGTTTTTCCTGTTCATGTAATAAAACTTCTGCAAAAGTCGACGCCTATAGAATTCGTGCGCTGTGATAAATTTAAAATTGTGAAATAAATGCTCGGTGTGTGAATCGTACGGAACATTTGCTAGGATGCGTACTATCCTCTTCTGTAATAAAAATTATTTGTTTAAATTCGTATCAGTTGTAGTGCCCCATACGAGGTGACAATAATTGAGATGAGAGGTGAATAAGGCGTTGTATAAAAGTACTTTAACTGATGTAGGAAGAACGTAACGGTTACGGCTTATTATACCTGTTATCTGACTCAGTCTTTGCGCTACAAAGTTTACATTGTCATTTCATAGCAGCGATGAAGAAAAATACACGCCTAGAATTTTGATGCGTTCTACAAATTCAATCGGGGCAATATTATAGGCTATGCCATGTAGTAGAGGGGAGGTGCTTGCTTTTGGACGAAAAATCATAGCTTGAGTTTTGGTTGGGTTGACACATAAACAATTTTGCTTAGACGTTGTACTAAGTTTCAGGAGCACTTCATTTGATGTTGTGATAAGCTCGGTATAAGAACGTGATGTTAGAAATATAGTGGTGTCGTCTGCATAAATTAAAAATTTTACATTGAAATGAATATTTACAATATCGTTAACATATAGATTAAAAAGCAAAGGACCCAGAAGGCTGCCTTGAGGTACTCCAGAAAGTATAAACCTCTCTTGGGACCTGAAATTATTTATATGTACATATTGGCGTCTAATTTGTAAATACGACCTAATAAATTCTAGAGTAAGTCCGCTAACTCCATAACGATTGCGCTTATGAAAAAGAATATTGTGGCTAATATAATCGAACGCTTTACTAAAATCTACAAATAAACCGAGAGTTATGAGCCTGTTTTCGAAATTGGTAAGGATATATTCTTTATGATCCAGTAGGGCTAACTCTGTAAACTTGTCTTTTTGAAACCCATACTGAAATTCGCTAGTTAAGTTGTGCTTATTACAGAATGAGTTCAAACGTACAAATATAATTTTCTCTAAAGATTTGGAAAAGATAGGGAGAACAGATATGGGCCGGTAATTATTTATGTCTAGCTTGTTTCCCTTTTTATGGAGTACTGTTACTATCGCACTCTTCATCTATGCAGGAAAAACATCAGTTGAAATGCAAAAGTTGTAAATGTGTGCAAGTAGCTCAATGGTTTTATGTAGCACAAATTTTACGGGTGTTATTTGTATCCCATCTAGATCAATGCATAACGAGTTTTTAAAACTAGAAAATACTGTATGCACTTCATGAACATCTGTAGGCTGGAAAAAGAGAGTGTTTTGATTTGGAGGGACAGTAAGGTCAGGAAGTTTTGCAGAAGTAACATAGGTATCGCGATACACAAAATTTTTAATAAACTGTTCAACCATTTCCTGCCGTGATAACTTCTGTCCTTTGTAAGCAATTTGTTCTATAGACTCACTCCTTCTTTGTCGCCCCAATACAAAATTCAGTTTATTCCAAAGTTTATCGCTCTGAGAGCAAGAAGAAAACATCTGGAAATAATATGCATCTTTTGCTTTTCGTAACTCTTTGGTTAGTTTATTTCTATACTCTTTAAAAGCCTTCAGGTCAGCAGGGTCACTGTATTCTACAAATTTGCCACAAAGCTGGTCACGCTTCTTTATTTTCTTAAGCAGATATTTTGTTAGCCAAGGCTTTCTGAAATGTTTATGTTTACTTTTTTTGCGGACGAACTGTTTTGAATACACATCAACAAACATTGAGATAAAGTTAGTGCAAGCCGCTTCCGCAATATTTTCCTGAAGGATATTATCCCAGCTTACCTCACTTAATTCTGCCTGAAAAGCTTGCAGCGTTTGTTCAGTAATGTCCTGATAAAATATGTAAGATGCGTTGCTGCGTATCGCAATATGTGCACTTTCAGCGCGCATAAAAATTCGCATGTGATCACCGATGCAATGCGCCAAAGCACAACTGTTAATACATTAGGGAGGATAACTTGTAAAAAAGAGATCAAGCGTAGTTTCACTTGTAGCTGTAACCCTAGTCGCTGATTCTATAACATTATTGCAGCCGTTGTGGACAAATGTGTTTACAAACTCATGCGTCGTTGCGTTTTCAGAACCCATATCAATATTCATGTCTCCACCAATAACTACACATTTTCGGTTTTTACTGGCAAATGACAACAGCTATCGCACTCGCACATGAAAAAAGCATTCAAACTGCCATCAGGTGGTCGGTAACAAACAGCAAAAAACGTATAATTGGTTTCAACACATAGCACCTCAATATTTTCATTTGTACATGAAAAGTCGCCAGATAGATCACATGATATAGACTCATTCACAAACAGGGAAACACCTCCTCCAAGCCGTGATTCTCTGTTTAAATAGCAAATTTTCTTACCAGGTAACTGAAAAATACTGCTAGCGTCAGTGTACCACGTTTCAGTAAGCATAACTACATGGCACAAGTTTACTATGTCTTAAAAGAAGGTTTCCAGTTTTGATGTTTTATTATTCGCAGATTGCACATTTAGTTGTATGCAGCTTAATCCTCTTTGTGTGCGCGTAGTGTAGAGAACCATTCTGTCTTTGTTTTATAGCCTAGGTGCATAATGGTTCTATTGAGCTCAAAAATACTTCTTATTAACGAGCTAGGGCAGAAAGGTCGTCCGAACATTTTACAACCACAGGAATACGACGCAATATCTTTTTCAAAACGGTCAATTTCCAAACTCAAAAAGAAATTTGAAGCCAGAAGGGCGTATCTTAGGCAAATGCCTGTAATAACAATAATGTCCTTCTTAGCTGAAATACCATCCTTGCAGCTTCCGTATACACTAGCGCCAGAGTTCCCTGCAGTGCCATACCAAAAACCTCTATGCTTCCTTGGCTTTATGCGATCGCGGTGTGGCCTATTTGAAAGGTATATGTCACTTCGTGAATTCTGATTTTGATGTTGCGCCTTCACGCTGCAGTGTTTCCTATGTGGTGTTTTGTTGCAGACTTTATATTGGCAGGCGCGTGTTGTAGTAAGAAGCCTTGTGGCGCTGTAACCTGCTGTAATTCCCGTCATAAACTCAGTTGGCAGGTAGCACAAGCCTTGTGTTCTCTCCGCCCGTGCCAGTTGCAAGTGACGTTGTTGCAGAGTGAATCATTACTAACTTTCGCGATTTTCAATCCCCTAATAAAATTCACGAAAATCCCCCCCCCCCTTTTCCGCGCTTTTTCCAGCTAACTTAAAACACCAGACTTGATGATTACCGCTTCAATGTATTTAAATGCACTGATGCGGTTAATTTGTGAATGTTGTCGATACATAAGTCATTTAGTGTGCAAAGCAGTCGCGCTCGTTTCATTCGAAGTCACATCGCGCAATGCTGCCACAATTCACGGGCACGTTCTTCTCCGACATACGACGACAACGGCGACATGGCGACGACCCTTATTTGCGAACCTCTCATATACAGTGAAGATCTGTTGATGTGAACGAAGCCCTGAAGATTACCGTGGAGCAGCAAGTGGTGCGGTGATCTACGGCACAAAACTTGGCGAAACGGGTCAATGTCTACGTCACGTTTAGCACTGATTTACAGATCAGTAAATCCACAAGTTTACAATTTTTCAAATATTATTTTCATTTCTGAAACTTTCAATATGCCAAAACTTATCTCTGTGCATTTTTCAGCCTATGCATGATAAATCTTTATATTGCGCAGTTGGAGCTGTACACAACACCGCTACACAATGGCATTACGCTCGAACTTGGTTTGCTCATCCCCTACCTTGCGCGGCAAAAGTTATTTTCCGGTCATTCGCGAACACAAAGAATCACAAACGTTTCAATAATTATGTGATCATGCTTCTGTTTCGGAAACAGGTGGTGAAAGAAAGAACAGACGTGAACGTGGGTCACGTTGAATTGGAAAAAAATATTGTTCCTTAAGACTGCGCTCAAGACTTGTAATCCGCAAAGCACGAACACTTACCCTCCCGAACGAGGCTGTCCAGCACCACACTGACGGCAGGTCAGGCTAGTCGTTCGGTCAAGTACGCGGCAAGTATTCCTCCGAACTTTTCGGCAAATTTTAACACGTTCATGCATCCCACACTACCACACTACTTTTCTTGCTCCCAGAAAAGTTGCACCGTACGACCGCAAGAGGTACACCGTGGTCGCCACTGGCGGCCCACAGGTAAAAGGGTCCTGACAAGGGGACTCAGTACACCGACAGGGGTCGAGTGGGATTCCGACAGTGACGACATTGACTAAACGAGTTTCAGAAATAGCTTCTCTCCTCAAACCGCATTCCTTATTCCATCTTTCTCTATGCGCAGTTAGGCACGATTGTTCTAGAACACGTCTATTGCTTGGTCAGTGTTATTGTTGCGGCCAGGAGGCGGACCGATGCATTTGACTGCATTTAATACAAGTCACAAGCATCTTTTGTATTCCATTCATTCGTACGGCGAGACAGCTGGTTTTTTCATGCTTCGCTCACCTTTTGCCGTGAACACACTGTGAATGTGACGTGCTTGAGAGAATCCTCGAGCACCATAGGCCTGTAGGAAGCGGAGAAGTCTTGGAACTCAATGCGGCCTTGCGTAGGCCAAGTCAAGTCAACTTTGCCTACAGGAGTCACAGAACTACCGCCATTGGAACCTGGTTTGCCACGTTTTGCTGGCTCGACGACAACCTTCTCGACTTCCGCCTGCGTTGGAAACGACCATGAGCAGGTAAATTCGCGAGGCACTGAAACTTGCCCACAAAAAAAAAGTTTGCGCAGCTTTGTCACTGCACGAAATCTGTAAAAAATTGTTCAGGAAGACACAACACAAAGGCGCAATAAAACACGAGGACGGGCACCTAATCTCTTATTTTATACAACGGCTGCTTGATGAAACACAAGAAATGGCCAGCCAAATACCCCAGAGACGGCGTTGCACGCTTACTTTGCAGCACCATCGCTGTGGCGCAACCTGTCCTGGTTTGTTCGCAGCTGTTCGCGGTGTCACAGCACGAGCTCGCCTATTCGTGCAGTGAAATATTAACATTTTCACACTTATAATCACAACTATTGGCCTGTGACAAATGAAACTGCTGAGAGGGTGATGCTTGTACCTCAATACAACGATAGTTTATTTTACAGTGGAACTATTAGTGTGGTTAGGAGTGCTGTAAGACGCATCTATTTTCGCTGTCCTAGATGAGCTAAGCCCCACACCATGTTGATATTATGTGGGATATGTCAAACGTTATAAGCTAGCAAAGATAGACGCAGCGAATAAGATGCTTAATCAAAAGCGCTCCACACTAGTTGTTAATATGTAATAATATTTGGGGTTTTACGTGCCAAAACTACTTTCTGATTATGAGGCACGCCGTAGTGGAGGACTCCGGAAATTTAGACCACGTGGAGTTCTTTAACGTGCACCTAAATCTAAGCACACGGGTGTTTTCGCATTTCGCCCCCATCGAAATGCGGCCGCCGTGAGTTGTTAATTTGTAGCTGAGTTATACGAATATAATAGAAAATTTGCGTGGTGCACTGGGAGAATCATCTGTGCCAACAGCTTTATATTTCAAGGACATTTTACCTTCTCTGTGATTTGTAGAGAAAGTTTAACATGATGGTAGAGAGTTTGTAGATAACTGCGACGCAGTGGTTTTAGAATGCTCATACGAAACAAGTACTTTGTTTACCTTGTGTTCTGCGATTCGATTTGCACCGGAATGGGACCCGTTCTATAGGTAACGTATGATCAAATTTTATGAGGAACCTTGACACCTTGGGGACAACAATGCTTGCCCTATTATTGTCATCAGAATTCTTTGCATAATTCAGGCCTTTTGGATCTATCTATCTATCTATCTATCTATCTATCTATCTATCTATCTATCTATCTATCTATCTATCTATCTATCTATCTATCTATCTATCTATCTATCTATCTATCTATCTATCTATCTATCTATCTATCTATCTATCTATCTATCTATCTATCTATCTATCTATCTATCTATCTATCTATCTATCTATCTATCTATCTATCTATCTATCTATCTATCTATCTATCATCTTGCTCCAAACAAGTGGCCCAAGTTATCTGCTAGCTTGGGCCACTAGATATGGTTGAGATGCTGTCGTGCTCATTACATCGTCGTCATTCCAACTTCGTGATCCGACCATCGCCATGTCATCGTCGTCGCGCCTTCAAGGCCGACCAAGTTATGGGACAACTTGGGCCACTAGGTGTGTGTTCGTGGCCGTCATGCTCGTTTCATCGTCGTCATTCAAGCTCGATCATACGACTCGCATCATGCCACCATTGTCCCACATTCGTCGTCATACCATTGTCGCAATGCCCTCATCGTCGTGCTGTCGTTTTACTATTGTCATGACTTCAATAACGTCATCACATTGCCGCCATGCTGTCGTCATACGGCCTTCGTCCAAGCAAGCATCCAAGCATATATTATTATTTCTAAAAAAGTAGTTACAACATCACAAATATACAGACGAAGGCCCCAAATTGAAATAACTGTAGTAGGACTAGTAGGATCTTGATGAGGGCTAGTTGGTTTATACTTCGAACTGAGGTTAAACAGCGCGAAAAAGACGAGGACACAAGGAAACAAACCCACATCTAAGAAAACCTTGTTGCGCTACGACAACGCACATTCTAAATTGATTAAGAGAGGCATAGGTACAACGTACATTAAGGCAGCACTTAGTATGTCATGTGAGCATGAGTGCGATCAAAGGTTTTTTTTAAATCAGATAGCGTGACTACAGAACGCAGGCTTTCCCATTTCTGTGATCACTTCAGTATGCGAATCAATTTTGCAGAAAGAGAAAAGATGTTCCGAAACTTCTCAAAAAGAAAAGAAAGACAAAAGCCAACCGCACGTGGTGCCATACTTGCACAAGTTGTCACACAATCTTAAGAAAGTTTCTAATGGACAGAATAATAATTTGGTTTTCAGTGCCCCTTGTAAGCTGTCCTCAATATGTAATCGCATGAACAAGCGCGAAAGGCACTTGTGCACCACAAATCATAAAACTCATTTCACTGTGTGCAGGCGCAACATTATCTATCAGATACTGCTAAGCTGTGGAAAATCGTATATAGGTCAAAGGGGACAGTGCTTCACTGAAAGAGCTCGTCAGAACAGCAGTAACCTAAAGAATGGTTATGGAATTCATTTAGCTGCACCCTGTAACAAGTGTCACTGGACCCCCATATTTGGAAAGGCAAAATCCATAGGGAAAGGAATAGGTAACAGCGAAAGGGAAATAGTAGAGGCTTTTCGCATTAGAAAGGAAGAAGATAAATGTGTAAGCACCCCCTCTCTTGCCTTGTCGGGAAAAGAAATAACATTCTTCGATGAAAGGTTACAATGCTGCTTATTTGCAGATGTTTTTGCGACTGGTGAGCGCATGCCTATGCTGAAAAGGCATAAATGGCCGGTGAATTTCAAATAAACTTCCAGTTGGCATTGAGCGCTTGTTTGTGGTATTTGTTTCCTCGTGTCCTCGTCTTTTTCGCGCTGTTTTACCTCAGTTCTATGTAGTAGGACCCTCGGCTAATAATAACAACATTGATGGTAATATCTATAGATAGCAAACGAGCGGTATTATCAAATAACATCCACAGATGAAGTTCGTTATTATACATTTCATTTAGAATCAAACAAGCACGAAAAAGTACGTTAAAAAGCATGGATGAAACACAAGAAATTACTTGTGAGACAGGAGTCAACGAAAGAACGTCAGGTCGTAGTCAAGTTATCGAAGGAAATGATGATTAAGGTAATTTTTAAAGATTTCAAGAGAAGTACAGGGTTTTATAGTTGTGATAATTAATTTCAAAGAGAAACTGCAGCGAACACAGATGTCTTTTTTAATCGTAATTGGTGTCAACCACGCGTAACAAGATATTGCCGTTAGCGGCAAACTGGCTATACTTTTACTGTGCGAACGGTCAACTGCAATGAATGGAAACTTAAGGTTCTTATGAAGCAACGCATGGAATAAGACGAGTGTGATAAACTGGAAGAAATTATTAACAGACAAGATATTGTACGCGTGAAGTAACACAGATGCATTGGACTGCATAGGGCTAGAAGTGACAATGCGTATTCACTGATTTTTGACATGCTGATTTGATAAGTCACACGCCCACGTGTTGCCCCATGAAACAATGCCCTATTTAATGTGACTGCGAACGAAGGCATAATACAACGCTACCAGACCGTCACGAGAAAAAAGGGCTGAGGGCATTCCATCAACCTCAGTCCTTCTTCGTCATTTTATCGTAATCATGCAGTTGTCATTAAATTGTATTTATGACACTGTTTTCATGGCACCTTCGTCATTTCGTCGTAGCCAAACAGCCGCTATCGTACATCTGTAGTCATACTGCAGTCGTCATGCCGTCGTATTCGGGCCATTGACACTGCAGCTTCAGCACAATGCGTTGGCGGGCTAGTTGGTGCGAATCCATGAATACTTTATTTAGTGCAAAACGACACACAGAAGGAGACAATGAATTTCGGCTGTTACTGAGTGACAAAGAGGGCGGTTTTGTGGTAGCTCCGTCTGCTGTCTTCAACAAAAAAGCCATTGAGGCTGTCAACAAGAACTTCATTCTGGCAAATGAGAAAGCTCAGAAGGTAAAACGCAAAGCCATTTCTTTGTTGGAAAATATTGGCCTCACCAAGCTTGTGAAAGATGTAAAACAATGTAAAGTGCTTGCTCTAGAGGTTTTTTTCAGTGCAAAAACGCACAAACCGGATGTGCCTTTCCGTACAATAGTCAGTGAAAACAACTGTTGGCAGGTTTTGGTTAGCCGCTTCTTGCAAAAACAGTTGAAACATTTAACTATTGACGATCCTTATGGCATAAAGGATTCTTTCGATGTTGTTTGCTTTCTGGAAGACAACCATTCAGTAGCTGACAACTTTTCTGTTGACGTCGAAGATCTTTACTATTCAATACCGTATGATAAGCTATTTCGTAGTGTGATGACATGCATCGAAGAAAGTGGCGAAGTAGATTTTCGCAATGCGACCGGGTTTTCTTCGGAAATTTTCATGTCCCTTCTGGAATTTTATTTAAGTGCAACTTTTATCCGTTTCGAAAATAACCTTTTTATCCAGAAAAATGGTGTGTGTATTGGTTCATGTGTGGCGCCTGCTCTTTGCAATATTTTTTTTATCGTTTGTCGACCGCACTCTTAAGAGTGCCTTAAAAAATGACTCGGTTCAAATTTTTTGATATGTTGACGATTTTATTGTTGTGACAAAACAGATTAACAATGAATGCTCCGTGATGGCAGCTGATATTTTAACTCTGTTCAATGACAATGGCAAAGGTTTAACTTTCACACATGAGCTATCTAGGTACGGTAAACTCGAGTTTTTAGATTTGCAGCTATCCTTACAAACAGGCCACGCCAGTTGGATGTACTCGCCACGTGCACGTAAGGAACTTTTACCTTACGCGTCCGCGCACTCAAAGACTGTGAAACGTGCCATTGCTTTGATGTGTTTAGAATCTTCCTTAATGAAATCTTGTCATCACTCTGCGAACATGAGTTTCATTGCACAGTTAAATAGGCTGCAGGCTGCTGGTTACCCAAGTGTGGTGGTGACGTCAGTCGCGGAGGTATTGCTGCAGAAACTGAAAGGGAAGCGGCACAAAAGTAACTGCATCACACAAAAGAACAGGCCTAACGTTGTGCCGTATTGCCACAGAGTGGCTCACAATCTAAAGAATGTCGCCACTAGATACCAAATTCCGGTAGTGTTTTCCGCTCCTCAGAAACTGTCAATGTTGTGCAGCCGTATTCCTAAAACTACTAAGAAACCTGATTGTGAAAAGAACCACGTGAAGTTTGTATATTGCAGCGTCGGTGTGGTTTATAACATTCCCTTGTCATGTGGCAAAGTGTATGTAGGGCAGTCAGGCCGCTGTGTTAACGAGCGCCTTAGAGAACATGAGCGATCCATACCAACAGGCACAGGTTCCCATTTGGCTCAGCATCGTAAAACATGCAAGTGCAAACCCATGTTTCATGATACCACGATTTTGAAAAAGAGCCGTGAAACCACCGCCCGAGAGTTATCGGAAGCATTTTTTATTCAGTCATTGGGGTCACAGTGCATTACTGTGCCTTCCTTAACCTTGTACAACGCTGAATTTGGTTTTTTGGATTCTGTCGCATTAGTGCGCTTTTCGGATCGGATGTTGGTGCCTCCACCGCATGGTGCTCACTGCGCATGTTCCTCTGGTTTGAGCGGTCTATAAAGAAGTGACGCAATAAAATGATGTCAGTTGAGAGTAGCGCCTTGTCCTGTCGTCTTTCTTGTGTTTGTCGTTTTGCGCTAAACAAAGTATTCATACACTGCCGCTTCTTCATCAAGCTCTTGTCATGCCACCGTCGTCACAACGCATTGTGATACAGTCATGGTCAGACCGTCGTCAATCACTTACTGTCATCATATTGTTACGTAGGAAGACACAGATGAAAAGCTATGTACAAGTATATTTACAAGAAGATACGCTGCGTTTGGCCAAGAGGCAGCAGCCCGCGCTAGCTTCTAATCATCGTCGTCGTCTTCACACTGCTCGCGTTTTCGTGATCGCATATATTGTTCCGTAGCACTACCCCCGGCTGCAAAAGCGCCATCCCGGAGCGACTAAAGATCGGACTCGGAAGCAGTGTAGTAGGCCTTGAGCCTACTGACATGCACGACATCACTAGATCCCAGAGGAGAGGGCGAGGTTGAACCCACAGGAGCAATTTCGTAGGTCAGAGGCGTCAGCTGGCGCAGCACGCGGTAGGGCCCTGTGTATCGCGAAAGGAGCTTCTCTGAAAGTCCGACATGACGAGAGGGTGACCACAAGAGCAGGAGCGCACCAGGCGAAAACTGTACGTCACAATGGCGTTCGTTGTACTGACACTGCTGAGTGGTTTGTAAGGCCGTCAGTCGAGCACGGGCAAGCTAAAAGAAAATTAAATTATGGGGTTTTACGTGCCAAAACCACCACGGGCAAGCTGGCGTGCATGGTCGGTGAGAGCGATGGCGTCGCGCGCATACTCGCTTGTTGAGATCGCAGCAGGAGGAAGTGCCGTGTCTAAGGGCAAGGTAGGTTCGCGACCGTACAGTAGATAAAAGGGAGAAAATCCGGCGGTGTCGTGCCGGGAAGAATTGTACGCATATGTTACGTAAGGAAGGGCAATGTCCCAGTCGTGGTGGTCTTTGGAAACGTACTTGGACAGCATATCGGTAGGAGTACGGTTTAACCGCTCTGTCCGGCCATTCGTTTGAGGATGGTATGAGGTAGTCAGCTTGTGTTGAGTGGAGCAGGAACGTACAATGTCGGCGATAACTTTCGAGAGAAAGTTACGACCTCGGTCAGTGAGCAGCTGTCGCGGGGCGCCATGAAGTAAGATAATGTCACACAAGAGAAAGTCCGCGACGTCAGTGGCGCAACTAGTAGGAAGAGCCCGCGTGATAGCGTATCGGGTGGCGTAATCAGTTGCGACGGCTACTCATTTGTTCCCAGAGGCTGACGTGGGAAAGGGACTGAGCAGGTCTAATCCAACACGAAAGAACGGTTCCACAGGGACCGTGATCGGCTGCAGATGACCGGCAGGTAGCACCTGAGGTGTTTTCTGACGCTGGCAGGGAGCACAGGCAGCAACATAGCATCGAACGGAGCGAGCGACACCAGGCCAATAGAAGCGGCGGCGGATGCGGTCGTATGTGCGAGTTACCCCAAGATGTCCTGCAGTGGGTCCGTCATGCATCTCAAAGAGCACAGTCTGTCGTAGCTGTTTTGGCATGACAAGAAGAAGATCAGAGCCGTCAGGTAGGAAGTTCCTTCGATACAGAATGCCGCCCTGGAGGACATATCGGCGAACGGATGCGTCGGTAGGTGTAAGCGCACACGCTCGATAAGTGCTCGCAACGATAGGTCTCGGTACTGCTCATCGGCGATGTTAGCGAAGGCAGACACAAAGAAAATGCCGTTGGCACTACTACTGTCGGCGTCGTCAGGCTCGTCGACCGGGTAGCGAGACAGGCAGTCAGCGTCCTTGTCTAGTCGGCCAGATTTATAGGTGACAGTATACGAATATTCTTGGAGGCGTAAGGCCCAGCGAGCAAGTCTTCCTTTAGGATCTTTCAGTGAGCATAACCAGCAGAGCGCGTGATAATCTGTGACAACGGAAAAGGGTCGGCCATATCAGTATGGGCGGAATTTTGCGACCGCCCAAACTAGGGCCAGACACTCACGCTCAGTGATGGAATAGTTGCGCTGCGCGGGTGAGAGGAGCCTGCTGGCGTAAGCGATAACACGGTCGTGGCCACGCTGGCGTTGTGCCAGTACTGCGCCAATTCCGTGACCACTGGCATCAGTACGGACTTCGGTAGGCGCAGAAGGATCGAAATGGGCCAGAACGGGAGGCGTGGTGAGACTGTCGATTAGATGTGAGAATGCAGAGGCCTCGTTTTCGCCCCAATGGAAAGGGGTGTCTTTTTTCAAAAGCTCGGTTAGTGGTCGTGCTATGGCGGCGAAATTTTTCATGAACCGGCGGTAGTACGAACAAAGGCCGATGAAGCTGCGCACATCCTTGGCACACTTCGGAACAGGGAAGTGCGCAACAGCATGGATCTTGCCTGGGTCAGGTTGCACTCCGTTCGTGTCAACGAGATGTCCAAGAACGGTAATCTGGTGACGGCCAAATTGACACTTCGATGCGTTGAGTTGCAGACCGGCTCGACGAAAAACGTCCAGGACTGCTGAGAGGCGCTGGAGGTGCGTAGCGAACGTTGGGGAGTATACTATAACGTCGTCCAAGTAACACAGGCTCGTGGACCATTTAACGAAAAAACCAGTCAAAAACACAAAGGACAAGAGGAGAGGTTCACACCACAACGACTGGACTATCAACTGAGGTTTATTAGAATCGGTGTAATCCCAGCACGGCCAGCAGAGCATGCGCAACTGCATCATTGCTAATAACATAGCATGAAAAGACAAGAAACGTTTCTATCAGAGGAGAGGTTCACACCACAACGACTGGACTATCAACTGAGGTTTATTAGAATCGGTGTAGTCTCAGCACGGCCAGCAGAGCATGCGCAACTGCATCATCGCTAATCACATAGCATGAAAAGACAAGAAACGTTTCTATCACGTCCTTTGTGTTTTTGACTGGTTTTTTCGTTCAAGTATGTACCAACTGGCCCAGATTTCATCCCTTCTGCAGACCATTTGAAACCATGAAGAAGGGAGTCCATCATGCGTTCAAAAGTGGCAGGGGCGTTACATAGACCGAACGGGATACCTTTGAATTCATAAAGACCGTCGGGTGTTACAAAAGCAGTCTTCTCGCGGTCGAGATCGTCCACGGCAATCTGCCAGTAGCCGGAGCGAAGGTCAATAGAGGATAAATAGCGAGCACCGTGGAGGCAGTCAAGGGCGCCATCAATCCGAGGTAGGGGATACACGTCCTTTTTGGTAACCCTGTTAAGGTGCCGATAGTCCACGCAAAAGCGCCATGAACCATTCTTCATTTTGACCAGCACAACAGGTGACGCCCATGGACTATATGATGGTTCAATAATGTTTTTGGCAAGCATTTTGCGAACTTCTGCGCAGATAACTTGACGCTCAGCTGATGATACTCGATACGGGCGGCGATAAATAGGAGGGGCATCGCCGGTATCAATGCGATGTTGGACAGCTGTAGTTTGGGCCAAAGGACAATCGTTAAAGTAAAAAATATCGTGGTAGGAAAACAGAAGGGGGTAGAGTTCACGAGCGTGCTCGGACGGCAAGTCGGCCGCAATAATTTTCAGTAATTCAGCGATGGTACAATTTGCCGACTGCGATAATAGAGGAGTATCGGATGAAGTGTCGTCTACTGCAAGGGTTGCTACTGAGTGGTCCTCTAATGATCAAAGCTGGGCCAGAGGCATGCCGCGTGGCAGCACTTGTTTCGTCAAGCCAAAGTTGACCACTGGCAGGCAGACGCAATTCGCCGTAATAGATAAAACTGTATGAGGTACTGTGATCCCGTGTGTAAGGAGGACGTCTTGCACAGGAGCTGCGATGTAGTGACCATCAGGGACTGGTTGGGATGACGCTATGTCAACGTAGGTCAGTGGTGGCAAGCGAACGAAATCGACCAAACTGAGGCGACTGGGGTGTGGTTCAGCAGGATCCAGAACAGGCAGGTCAAGGGGGAGAGTACTGGCGGAACAATCGATGAAAGCAGAATGTGCGGCGAGGAAGTAAGCCGAGGATGATGTCGTGGGGAGAGTGGGCGATGACTGTGAATAGCACGATTGTTGAGCGATCGGCGAAGGAGACGCGGGCGGTACACTTACCAATTACGGGGGCTGTTCCACCATCGGCGAGACGGACAACAGGCATCGTGGCGGGCGTGATAATTTTCTTGAGCTGGTTACACAGGTCAGCGCTCATTACGAACAAATGCGCCCCAGTGTCTATGAGTGCGGACACAGAAACACCGTCGACTTGCACGCCAAGAAGGTTCAGATGAGTGGGCAACGTCAGTAGAAAATTTGGCGGCGTAGGTAGCAATGCCGCGTCACCTCGAGGCGCTCAATCATCTAGTTTTCCGGCTGGGAGCGGCGGCCGAAGGGAGTCGGCGAATAGGAGCGACGGGGCTGGGGAGAGCGAGATTGCCGTAGTTGGGGCGAAGGCGAACGAGAATAGGAGCGGTTCGGTACAGGAGAATCGGCGGCGGCGTTATCGGAGCGTGCGGCATAGGGACGAGAAGGGCCACCTGGGGGGCGAGAGTAGGCAGTATAAGTAGACCGGGTCGGGGAGCTCCAGCGACTGCGACAGTGCCGAGAAATGTGCCCAATTCGATGGCAGTGGAAACAAATGGGCTTGTCGTCAGCAGTGCGCCATTCAGATGGGTTGCGGAAACGTGGTGGGTAAGACGATGCGGGACGGGGCGGAATCGAAGAAGCCGGGCGTGTATGAGGACGATGGGCCGAGCAGATGGTGTGAAGACCCATGTTTTCGAACTCTTGGCGGACAACTGCCTGGATGAGTGAGACCATGACTGCAGATGTGTTGGTGGGGCTGGAGTCGAAGGCAGCCGGATAGGCGGCCTCTATCTCACGCCGGACGATCCTGGTAACATCGGCCGTGTTGTTCGGACGAGGAGAGTCGGCACAGGGAGATGTCGCTGGGGTGTTGGGCAGACGGGCAAACTGCTGGTCAATACGTCGGCTTTTAGCGAGTTCCAGGCGGCGGCACTCTTTTATAACAGCATCCACCGTCGCTACGTTGTTGCAAACGAGCAAGTTGAAGGCGTCATCGGCAATGCCTTTGAATATGTGGGCAACCTTGTCTGACTCAGTCATGCGGGGGTCAACTTTGCGGCACAGAGCCAAGACCTCCTGAATGTACGTGACATAGGGCTCTGTGGACGTCTGGACACGGCCGGAAAGCGTCTTCTGGTGAGCTCAACTGGTGAGCTCATCTCAATCCAACTGGTGAGCTCATCTTCATGCGTGCGATACCAAACTCGAAGTGTGCCACCGAGGTAAAAGAGTACGTTGGCGAGCATAATAGTAGGGTCCCACCGGTTATTGCGGCTGACGTGTTCATACAGACTGACCCAGTCATCGACGTCTTCCCCATCTTTGCCCGAGAATACGCCAGGATCACGGGGTGAGGGGAGAGTGATGTAGGTCGTCGAAGTGGCAGCACGTGGCGGAACAGCGGAGTCGGGTTGTCGTCGCCGGGAGCCATGAAGGAAGGCTCGACGTACCGTCCACTGCGAAGCTCCGTGACGAGGTACAGGGAACGTCCACGTCCACAAGACATGTTACGTAGGAAGACGCAGACGAAAAGCTATGTACTAGTATATTTACAAGAAGATACGCTGCGCTTGGCCAAGAGGCAGCAGCCCGCGCTAGCTTCTAATTGTCGTCGTCGTCTTCACACTGCTCGCCTTTTCGTGATCGCATATATTGTTCCGTAGCAATATTTTCCTCATACCGTTGTACCATTGTTGTCATTGCGTCGTCTTTATGCATTTGTTGCCATACCTGGTTGAGATGTCGCCGCGGGCATTGCGTCTTCGTCATCTTAACTTCGTCATGCGACTCTCAGCATGCTGTCGTCGTCACACAATGGTCGTCATACCAATGTCGCATGCCATCGTCACATTGCCATTTTACCATCGTGACCACTTCAGTAACATCATCACACTGCAGTCATGCCATTATCGTCATCTACCGTCTTCGTCAATCTATATACGTCATACTTTCTTGATCATCTTATGGTAATGATGCTGCTGTCATACAGTCGTCATTATAGCGCTGTTGTCATCCCATCGTCGTTATTGCGTCATAGTTAGTATGACCCGCCATGGTTGCTCAGTGGTTATGGTGTTGGGCTACTGAGCACGAGTTTGCGGGATCGAATCCCGGCCATGGCGGCTGCATTTCGATGGAGGCGAAATGCGGAAACACCCGTGTGCTTAGATTTAGGTGCATGTTACAGAACCCCAGGCAGTCGAAATTTCCGGAGTCCTCCACTACGGCGTGCCTCTTAATCAGAAAGTGGGTTTGGCACGTAAAACCCCATAATTTCTTAATAGTTAGCATGAGAACAGGATGTCTTGCATTCGTTGTCATACCTTTGTCATCATATACCATATACCACCTTCGTCGATCCATACATGCCATTCCTTCTTCGCCTTTCAATTATAATCTTGCTGTCATCATTCAATAGTGATAACACCACCGTTCTCATGCAATCGTTGTCACTGTGTCATCATCAGACAGATATACGACAGATGCGTGATATCGCTGCCATCGTTCTATATAAGATGGATGCGTTATTTCGATATCATGCATTCGTTATAATACAAGCGCGAATCAGAAAGTCTTTGCCTGTCTTTTGCCAAATTAGGGCTTTAAGTCCGAAGTCGACTTATCCATTCCTCGCGGTGGATCTTTCTTGGACCGGCCCAGTCTTATCTACAGGTAATTCCGCGGCACGGCGTTACTGTCAGTTGTTGAATATGACGGCTGTGCTTTACACGTCTATGGCATACGAGCAACGAAGTGTGATTTGTTTTCTATGGAGCAAGGGACGAACGTCAATTGAAACCCACAGGAAAATGCAGGCGAAGTATGGAGAAAGTATGAGGTGGTGGTGGACAGTGATTCATGACAGCGCTGAGGGAATAACAAGAAGGTATTTGGTGCGGACTGCTGAGAAGATGGTTACCAGTATGTTCTTTTGAGGCGATAACAAACACAATCCTCGCTTAAAGGCCCTAGGGACACCCTCGGTGTTCGACGAGTCTTTTTTGCGCCATTTCTGTTTGTTGTTGTTCAGCGAAGTCTTCTGCGTTTATTATTTCAACGAAGGCGTATCGGCACCCTCGTCGAAGTGTACGAATACCGGCGTTTACTACATGCCTCGCTTGAGTTCTCGAAATATTTCGGCCTGCGGCGTTTCCCACTTGAACTCGACGTCACATTTGGTTAGATGCGTCAGCGGCTCAGCGATGCATGAAAAGTCCTTGACAAAGCATCTGCAGTAGGCCCACATGCCAAGGAATCTAGTCATTGCCTTCTTGTAGAAGGGATTCGGGAGCTTTGCGATGGCAGCTGTCTTTTGTGGGTCTGGGCAGACTACAGAATTGCTGATGACGTGATCTATAAACATAAGCTCATCGTAAGGGAAGCGGCACTTTTCCGGCTCCAGAGTGAGTCCTGATGACTTGGTGGCCTTTAGTATTGTCGCAAGACACCTAAAGGGATCTTCCGAATTCGCCGCGAAGGCGATGAGGTCATCGAAGTAAGCAAGACATCTGCCACTTCAATCCTTTTAAAAGCGTGTCCGTCACGCGCTGGAACGTCGCAAGCGCCGAGCGCAGTCCAAGTGGCATAACGAACTCACAGTGGGCGTCTGGCGTAATGAAGGCGGTCTTTTCGCGATTAATTTCGTTGACTTCTATTTACCAGTAGCCAGACTTGAGATTCATTGACGAGAAGTATTTAGCGCTGCAGAGCCGATCCAATGCATCGTCTTCCCGTGGGAGGGAAAATATGTCCTTTTTCGTGATCTTGTTCAGTCGAGTATAATCGACAGAGGAATGTAGGCTTCCATACTTTTCCTTCACCAAGACTACAGGTGGTGCTCACGGGTTTTCGACGGTTGGATGATGTCGTCTTGCAGGATTACGTCGACTTGTTGCCTAATAGCTTCGCGCTTTAACGTCGAAACTCCATAAGGGCTCTGGCTGAGTGGTCGAGCGCACAGTTCGGTTACTATGCCATGCTTTGTAAATGGTGTTTGTCGAGTCCTTGATGACGTCGAAAAGCAGTCTTTGCATCGTCGGAGAAGACTTCTGAGCTGTTGCTGCGTAATGATGGGGAGACTTGGATCTCAGTCTGGTTCGGAACTATGGCCGTCGGTGTTGATGTGGCAGAGTCCGAGAGGACAACCGCATTGCTGGTTTCCACAATTTTCTCAATGCACGTAAGCGTCAGGCCCTCGTTGATGTGCTTGAACTCCTCGCTGAAATTTTTCAGCATCACTTGCACTTTAGCTTGGTGCAGTCGAGCGATCCCTATCGCGACGCAAATTTAACGGTTGAGAAATAGACGTTGGTCGCCATCAATAGCGCCTTCTACGTCTGCGCGTGCTCCGATGCCGAGGGAAGCAACAAGGCTGGAGCGAGGCGGCATGCTCACTTGATCTGAGAGTACACTCAATTCATGGTGATTAGGGTAGCTCCTACGTGGTATCGCTTGATTTCCCGAGAGCGTTATCGACTTCGACTTCGATAATTGCGCCATGTTGGTTCAGGTAGTCCATGCCGATCGAGAATGACGTATCGGGAGCATTTTTGAAAGATAAAAAAGGGGGCAGGGTAAGTGCGGTCATGACCGTTAATTCTGGCCGTGCAGATTCCATTCGGCTTTGTGAGGTGTGCTTGAGGGTCTTAACGTGCAGTTTCAACTTTCTTCAACTGGGTGGCGATGGGTCCGCTCATGACGGAGTTGTTTGTTGGCTTCCTTTCTTACTTCAGCTTAAGCCTTATCTCTATCGTTTTAAATTTTCCGTGGTATTGTTCTTTTGCCTCATTACGTTTTTGCATTTGTATTTGCATTTCTGTATATTTATAATTCACTGCCTTTTCGCTGTCAAGTAGTATTAGTGTTTTTCTAACTTTATAAAAGGTCCCTCTACAGTGTTTACACTATGGGACGTTTTTCTGTACTAAATATCAATATTTTTTGTATCTGCACTAGGTGTTCAATAAACTTCAACTTCAGTAGTCGGCTCATGTGTCCACAAAGGCGGTGACTGCGTGGCCATCGAGAAGTACGTCGAGGTGGTTGGTCCTTTGAATTTCGCTGGAGTTAAGCTTTGGCGTCATATCATGGCTGCGTCGCGTTGACTGGTGGCTGGTACGTGGTGTGGTCCGGTCGTCTTTCGCCGGCGTATTGTTTGCTTTTCGACTTGGTCGGGATGGCTGCGCCTCGTTGATATGTCGTCGAGACAAGATTTTCGGCGTTTTCGTTGGTGGCGGAGGACATTCGTCAGTTCGACGAACAGCAACCGCACCTCCATCGTTTGCTGCTTTTAGTTTTCCGGGTATGGGTTTGCAGACCAGCGCCGGGCTGGGCCATTCGGTATGGTTGGCGTTGGGGCTACAGGAAGTGGCCTGACGAGGCCGAACGGAACGGTCGTCGGGAACTCCACTGAGTAGCGGCGAGGTAGTCAGCCATGTCAAGGGGGCGCTTTCCAAGCTGGGGACGCGGCGCGTTGACGGCGAACCCTCTCAGTCCGAAGTCCGTGTATGGACATCGGCGGTACACATGGCCGGCTTCTCCGCAGTGAGAACAGAGCGGGTGGTGGTCGGAGGCTCACCAAATGTCCGGCTTCTTCGCGTAGCTGCGCTCGGCGACGGGTGGCCGTTCTGGTGGTGACGGCGGTGGCGGTGGACGACGGAATTGCGGTGTTACGGGGCTCTGGCATGGGCGCAGAGGGGGACCTTGACGGTGGGCGACGGCGGAGTAGATCGCTTTCGGCACGGGAGGCCGCAATTTGGGCTTGACTTCGGAAACGCCCAGTGACCATCGAAGTTCGTCGTTGACCATGTCAGTGACCGAGGACACCTGAGGTTGCGACGAAGGTAACTTTTTGCGCAGCTCTTAGTGCCAAATGGCTCTGATGGTCTCTTGGAAGTCACCGGAACGAAGTGCTTGGATGGCGCACTGCGGCGGGAGCAGTCGGTGGTTATATAGCTTAGTGCGCATTTTCGGTTTCCTTAATCGTCGTTGCCTCTGTCAAGAAGTCAGCTGCAGTCTTCGGTGAGGTGCCAATCAATCCGGCAAAAAGTTCTTGTTTTACGCCTCGCATCTAGAAGCGGATTTTTTTTCTCTTCGGACATTTCCGGGTCGGCGTGCGGGGAAAGACGGGTAATCTCTTCTGTGAAAGAGTGAAAGTGGCGATGGTCTCATTGGGTAGTTGTCGTCGGGTTTCCAGCAGAAATTCGGCCATTTCGTTTCGGACAACGCTCGTGAAGGTCCTCAAGAAGTTACTGATGAACATGTCCTACGGTGTAAGGGTGGACTCCCGGTTCTCAAACCAAGTCCTCGCGGCATATTCCAAGTAGACGTACACACTGCGTAGCTTATCTTCAGAGGTCGAGTCGCTGAAGGTCAACATCCTTTCGAAAGTTTCGAGCCAGGCTTTCGGTTCATCCGACGTAGCTCCACGGAAGGCAGGGGGGCTCTCTGGGTTGTTGAAGCACGATTCGTGACGATGGGGCTGCCATTGTGGTTGTTGAGCTGGCCACGGTCGTATCATGATCTCTGCTCCGGGGGCACTCCTTGCAGTCTGCGGCTAGCTCGCTGGTCTTAGGCGACGTTGGTGTTGTCCTCAGGCTTCCGGCTTGGATCGTGGCCTTGCAGGGGCATTCGTTACGTGAACGCACTAGCAACTCCACCAGATGTCACGTAGTAGCGAGGCTAAACGAAGGAGCAAAACTGGGAATGACGAAACTAGCATATTGTTGGGCGACCTTGTGCCCTCAAGAACAGGCACACTCAAATAAAGGTAACAGCGGCGAACACAGTCGGCGATCGTCGAAAACCTAAAGCGCGTCGGCTTTATATATCAGTCATCGAAAGTTGCAGAGTCATCGCTGGCGCCCACATGTCTTCCAGCAAGTTCTACACCATTCGCATCGCGCATGCATGAAAGCAGATTACCCAAATTTCGGGGACAACATGCAGCAAGAAGAACTATCGATAACATTTAAGATACTTCCGATACGTGTGGGCGCATCCCGCGCTGATCGATAACATTTGTTAGAAGTGAACAGCGGCCACACGAAAATGACAAACATTGGACAGCTTTCGTTTAGCGTTTGCAACGGAACGTAAAAGCATTACGTACGTAAAGAAATAACATTTTCCTCACTGCGTATACTCGGAACGTTATTGGATTTCAGCGGATTACGTGCGCTATTATTACATACGTTATTTGGCGAGTTTAACAACCGTAAAGTTTACGGACGCTAAGAAATAGCGTTGTCGAACATGGCGGCACCCATGACTCCTTCTTCAGCGCGAATTCTCGTGATGGCTGCACTCTCCCTCGCGTTGATCGCCAGTTACTATTGGAATGAGGTTTCGCTTTCTATAAACCCACCTGAAATGTTAGCTGTGAGCGCATAGCACGTTCATTTTCTAAAATCGTTTGGTGATTCTGGCACCCGTACGCCTAACGAGACGCGTCGACATAGCAACAGCAGAATGGGTGCTAATGGATCGTCTTGGCGAGGATATCTTTGGCACGAGGCACGAGACGGCGCCCTGTTTTATAACGTTTTTTTTGCCTTTGTGTTTCCGTAAGTTAAGCTAAACGATTTGAAAGGACACACGCCGCAACGTCCCTCAAAGCTACTTACGTTTAACTTTACTTTTACTTTGATGAATGAATAAATTACGATCCTCTAAGTACAGATTGAAATCCTCTGATCCTCTGAGCAATGCTTTCGCACACTAAAGCAAAAGTGGAGACCGCTTTGCGCATAATTCGGCCACTATGAAGCAAGTATGGCAGAGTGTGTTAGAAAACGTGCTAGACGCTCGCTAATGCAGTCGCGGTTGGGTGGAAGCTTTACCAGGAACCCGTGTACAACTTTTCTGAACGAGGCCTCGGTGACATCGAAAAAAAGACGCAGTTTCGCTCCAAAGCTGATTGCGATGGCAAATTAGCATGCAGCTATACGACGTAAGGATAGTAGTTCTATTGGACGTATCAGCTTGTAAACATTCGCTTATTAACTGAATGTCTGGGCTCCAGACTCCACGACTTTTGTTGCGAGAGGAGGGCAGTGGCGGCTTCAATAGCTTTCGTTCTCTGCGATTCTTTAATAGTGGTGCAATACGAACGCAATGAAGCACGATACGGATAAATATTTTCAGCCGTGGTCAAGAGTGGTAGCTCTCGCACGGTCGAAAAATCGGGTTCGAGTCGGTTGAGCTCACTCCTATATTACGGGGAGACGACAGCCCACCATCGCGAACTACTACATCCGGATCACGCAAAATCCGTGTGGAAAGTGCCCATGCAGAAGCACCTATCTGGCCTAAAGTGGACAGCGCTCCAAAATGCCAAAGTCACAGGGATATAAGCTCATCATGGGATTCGACACTTCCATGACGTCACAGTTTTTGTGCGACGCTATGGGATGCTAATATTGACACAATGATGTGGGACTCCTGCAACGCAAGACGCCGCCATGCAAGACGATGTAGCGCGTAAGGTACAGGCTCTTCTTCTGGCCCTCCATTAAAGAGAAGCGTCTATTGTGCAAGACTCCCTCTTCAATCTACGTTACATTTTTCTGGTGGAGGTGCGGCGTACATGCTACCACCCCCAGATCCAACGCCGTCTACAAGCCTAGTACGAAGTCCGGTCGAGCTGACTCCTGTTCACGTACGGACAAGCCGTCGACTTCAAGGACTGCAACCTGAGCACGAGCCTCTACCCAATCAACTCTGGAGGATGAGTTCATCGGTTCCATCTTCTTCCTCAACAACGCCTACCGACGTCGTCCTCAAGCAGCAGCGAATCCCCACATCCTTCCATGGGGACACCTTCGAGGATGTAGAGGACTGGCTCGATCACTTTGAGCGTGTAGCAGAATTCAACGGCTGGGCTCCAGAGCGCAAGCTGCACAACGCCTACTTTAGTCTCGAGGACTATGCGCGGACGTGGTTTGAGAACCATGAGGCGGCCCTATCGACATAAAATTGATTCCGACGACAGCTAATCAGCACATACGCCAGCCTTGATCGCAAGGAGCGAGCTGAATCTGCAATTCAGGCGAGAGTACAGCGACCGAACGAAAGCGTCACAATGTTTGTCGAAGATATGTGCAGACTTTCCGGACGCGTGGATCTGTCCATGCCACAAGAAAAGAAGCTCAGGAACTTGATGCGCAGTGTCAAACAACAGTTATTCGGTGCCCTAATACGCAACCCACCAAAGACTGTTGCAGAGTTTCTCGCGGAAGCCATATCATGGAAAAGGCACTGCAGCAGCGAACAAGGCAGTAGAACCGCGACGTGTTGACCCTATCACTTGACCCTCTCGCTATGCTGGCTCGAAACCTTCGAAAGGATCTTGACCTTCAGCGACTCGACCTCTGAGGATAAGCTACGCCATTTGTACTTCTGCTTGGAATATGCCGCGAGGACTTCGTTTGAGAACCGGGAGTCCTCCCTTACAACGTGGGACCTGTTCCTCGCTAACTTCTTGATGACCTTCACGAGCATTTGCCGAAAAGAAAGGGCCGAATTTCTGCTGGAAACCCGAAGGGTAACTACCCAGTGAGACCGTCGCCACCTTCATAGAAGAGATGACCCATGCTTCCCCCCCCCCCTCCGGCCCAGAAATGTCCGAAGAGAAAAAATACCGCTTCTTGACCGTGACCTACGTTGTTGTGTTCGATGTTCCGCCCCTCCCCCCTTATGTTATGTCTCTACAGGGGTGTTTAAAGGTCAATAAATGATGATGAATGATGAACAATACCGACGCCTTGTGTAAGATCAGTAGGCTTGTCGTTCGAGAACAGCTCCAAACGCTTCAGGTGGCTCCGGCATCGGTACAGCGACTCGCTCTGGCTGAGGCCGTCCAGGAGGAATTCAGGCAGACAGTCCAAGTCTCAGAGCGAAGCGAGACACCACAGCACGAGGTATGGCAGTCACAACCTCGCATATCGTATGCGAAAGCTGCGCGAAGTTCGTTGTCCCCAATTTTTCGCGATGTGAGCGACGTTCCGGACTTTCCTGGTGTGCGCGGCGTTGAACAAGCAACTGGTGACTTCAGGCCTCGCCGCACGCCATTCATGGCTGAAACACGACTACTCCGCAGAAGCAACGTATGGTGCACTGCAGACCGGAGGCCATTGTGTTTTCATTTTAGAGCGTGTCCTTACCACCGAGCTGGGCTCCGTGGATTTTCACTGAATGCGCCGTGCCCATGCAATGGTGAACTCCCCCTGGAGATTGAAGTATACCTTGTGGACGCCAGGGCCTCGTTTGCCCCACGATTCAGTGAAGGCCGGTCACTGTCGCCCGCCCGAAACAGGTATTCCAGCCCCGTCTTCACGCCGAGCGCAACACTGTGTCGCTCACCCAGCCCTGCCTCCCGGGAAAACTGAGCGACCTGGGGAGGTGAGGTCGCTGAAGTTGTGAACGCTGAAGCTCTTCCACTATGACGACCGCGATATGATATAATTGAGACGCAGAGAAAGCAGTGTAGTTCGGTGTCAATATCCTGCTACGTACCAGTTACCATAAATGACCGTGAAGTCAAAGCGTTAATCAACACGGGCGCAGACACTCCTTTTATAAGCCAGCATCCCACGCGTATACTGAACAACGTTTCGACCCAATGGACCGGAAATGAGATTCGTACTGCCGGAGGGCACCTGATTACTCCAATGGGCTGTTGCACGGCACAAGTAAACATTCGGGACTTCAAGTACATCGGCGACTTCACCATTCTTCCTGAATGTTCGAAGGACCTTATACTCGGCATGAATTTTCTTCAGGCGAACGGTGCTATCATCGACCTGCAAGATTCTTTCGGCAGATTCGCTACTACGCAAGCCATAGCGAACAGTTGTTACAACGACCATGACATAGCACTTCGCGTAGCTGACGATGAGGTCACGTTGCCACCCAAGAACAGCGTGCTTACACTTGTCCGACGCGACATGGATGACGACGCTGAACTAATTGCAGAAGCAAACAAGCCCTTGCTTCTTGAACACCGCATTTGCATAACCAGAGGGCTTCTTCAGGTGCGAAACAAACATTCAGTCGTTTTGTTAAGAAATTTTAGCAACGAGTATCGGCATGTACCACGAGGAAGGATAATCGAATTTCTTAGCGAAATGATTCGCGTTACTGACATTGGCACATTGGAAACCGCATCATCCCATCAATCTGAGTTACCCAGCCTAAAAGGCTGGGTAACTAAGATTCATGTTGACGCCGGATCCACGTTAACGCCGCTCCACCAGACCATCAGAAAGACCGTCTACTGAGTCTGATGAACGAATTTGCAGACTGTTTTTCACGTCATCTAAAGTGCGGCACACGTCCATCAGAAAGCACTGCATTATTACGGATGAGTCTGCACATCCTATTCGTCAGAGTCCTTACAGAGTGTCTCCAGTGGACAGGCAAGTGATCAAGCATCAGGTGAGAGATGCTCCAAGACGACGTGATCCAGCCGTCCACAAGCCTGTGCCCCCCCTCCCCCCCCCCCGTAGTGTTAGACAGAAAGAAAGACAACACACTACGCTTCTGTGTAGACTACAGAATGTTAAATCGTGTCACCAAGCGCGATGTTTATCCATTTCCACGCATCGACTACGCATTGGATCGTCTACAACATGCCAAGCTTTTTTCTTCGTTGGATCTTAAATCAGGGTATGGGCAAATCGAAGTGGACGAACAGGATCATAAAAAAGTCGCGTTTGTGACACCTGACGGGCTTCATGAGTTCAAAGTTCTCCCCTTTGGTCTCTTTTCCGCACCTGCCGCCTTTCAGCGGATGATGAATACCGTGCTTGCTGAACTCAAATGGCAAACTCGCCTGCTATACTTGGACGACTTGGCTTTTTTCCTTCTGTGCAATGGTGCGTGAAGACCGGCCGCAACTGCCAGCACCGCAAGAAACCGGCAGTTAAATCGGCTGGCTTTTGGCTGGCTGGCTCTGTTCTCGTCACCGACCGCGGTACAGCATATACAGCTGAACTTATGCCGGACGTTCTCCAGCTGACGCATAGCTCCCACCGCAAGAGCACTGAGTGTCATCCTCAAACAAATGGATAATTGGAACGTCTGAACAGAACGCTAGCTGATACACTCTCCATGTACGTTGACGTAGAACTCAAGACGTGAGACGAGATTTCACCCTATGAGACCTTCGCGTATAACACTGCAGCACAGGGAGACTACGCAATTTACGCCGTTCGAACTTGTATACGGGCGCCACGTCACGTGAACACTTTACACCATGTCACCTCTGGATGATAATAGCCCGACCAGCGAACACGTGCAGGAGTTCGTACAAAGAGCCGAAGAGGCGCACGAGCTCGCTCGGCATCGTATACGGAACCAACAGCATGCCGACACCCTACGATACAAGCAGGGTCGACGCGACGTCCATTATAATACCGGCGCCTGCGTGTGGTTCTGGACGCCCATTCGTCGCCGTGGACTCACGGCGACGGATGATCGACGGATAGCAAGAGACGGAAGTTGATCCGCCGTATTTTGGTCCCTACAAGGTTACACGCCGCCTAAGTGACGTGATCTACGGAGTCGTCCCCTACAGTTTTGACCCCAGCTCGCTCCGTCGTCGTTCTCACGCTGAAGTTATTCATGTAGTGCGCATACTATGCGCGTACGTGAACGCCGAGATGCACCTGAGGAACTCCATTTCTTATGCCGCTGAAATAACTTTTGGACGCGACAGAGACGGTCGCTTCTCGCATGGGGGGCAAGTGACAGAATGTCGGGCTCCCGCACAGCAGGACGGCGCGCGCTAAAGTTGGCGCCATGAAAGACGATGATGCGCGTAAACAGCATGCTCTTCTTCTGGTCAGCCTTTAAAGATAAGCGTCAATTTTGCAAGACTACGTTACAATAGCGTCTCTCTTGGAACTTGTGAGGCGGCTTTCATGGATGTTTTTTATAAGGCTTCTATTCTGCGAAGTATTCGTCTTTGCCGAATACTTTACCTCTTTCTTCGCTTTCGTATTTAACATTGAGTGGTGCCGCATCACATCACGCCACTCCACTCGCTGCACATGCGCGATACAGCGGAGGCCACGAGTCGTAGTGTCCCGTTTGATAATGAACCACAGTGACATGCGGGAGCCCCCGCCACAGACTGCTCGACACTGATAAAATGTTGTGTTAGAAAAGGCGAAATACACTGGCATACGAAAGCCAGCAAGTGCGACTTGCTTGACTCTGCCATGGTGCGCGCTTGTCTCCTCTTTTTATGGCACTACCTTCCGAGAAATATACAGAATTTCGCGGAACAGCGCCAGTGTCGTATTTTTCCGTTCATCCTCGTCTCTTTTGCGCTGTTAATTTCTGAAACATGAATCACTACCAACTCGCCCAAGTTTGTCTTCTAGTTAACAGAACAGTGTCAGCCGTCTATGTTTTTGGGCGGTGATGCACTGTGCGGCAGGCTTCTGTGGACACATGCACAGGATAGACAACCTCGCAGACCGTGCTCCGGTACACAACCACGCTACCTGCCGGCTGTTCCATTTGCTCCCGTGAGCGGCACTGCTCAGCAGCGTCCGTTAAAGCCATTAGCGTCCGTAGCATCGCCAAAGCCAGGTTGGAAAGCCCTAAGTACGCACTGGCGCCAGTTGACGCACTTGACGCCAGATAAGCAGTTGACATGCTGGTTAGGGCAAGGGCTTCGTGCTGTATGCGAAGTATGCGCTCGACGACAATATCTGGTCGTTCCTTCCGTGCTCGTGTTGTCTATAAAGTACGACGTGGCGTCTTCTGCATGGAAAGTGATTCTCTGGGACGTACTGAAGTGACTTAAGTCAGCAAAGCCGGAGTTCCTGGAGCGTTCATGGGGACGCAGCAAGCACCGCCATGGATTTGCGTGTGTTTGAGCCTGCAGTCAGCCTCGGACATAAGTATTGTACTTTTGGAAATTAATTTCCCTAATGTGACTTCACTACAGCACTCACTGTATTTCTCAGCTGTGGTTCAGCGGCAACGAGTAGTTACGAAACAAATCATAACAGCGTGGGTGCCGTTTAGCTGCGAATTAAGTTGTGCTCTTAATTATTAAGTTTTAAAGTTGTTCTCTGTAGATAAACAATACTAATAAGAAAAATAATGATGATGTTTGTTTTCTCCAGAGTAACTGGAAGGTCTCCCAGGCTAAAGGTGTCGTAGGCAGCTTGACATGGGCCCGAAAACCCTCACGTGGCAGGGTTACATTTTGTTGTTGTAAACTACCAACAGTGTCAGTGAATTTGTATATTACATAGAATGAAAATTATGTAGCATCTATTTTTGATACATCACCCTCCCCGTAATGACCCCAAGAACAGTTTTGACAGTATAGAATAAATGAAGTAAATAAAATAACAAAATAATTACATCACTCTAATAGAATAACGAGGAAGAGCCATTGCAACGTAAGTTATACAAAAGATCAGCAGAATTGAGGATGTTATTCAAGGACTATGGATGCAAAAATTAAGAATTTGTACGAATACACATAACAAGAAATTTTGATACAGATGGAAGCCGACATAAAACAATGGCAATACCAAAATAAATTCTAGTAACAGCACATCAGAACCAGTGGCGTAGCCAGAAATTTCGTTCGGAGGTGGCTCACATCGCAGCTCGGCCTCCTCCTCAAGAGGAAACATTAGGTCGGATGCTCCTATCTAATTACCTGTAGAAGGAGAATTCGTTTATCTCGGCAGCCACTGCACCAAATTTGACGAGTTTTATTGCATTTAAAAGAAAAACTTAAATTCTAGTGACTGTTCGTTTTGAATTTTCGATTTAGGTCGTCAATATTTTATTGAAAAGTGGCAAAAATAAAAAATTTCAGAAAACGAAACAAGTTTACAACTCTATAAATAAGCAATAAAATTGATATCACAATTCTGTGAATTGCACATAATAGTACATCTACAGCGGACAAAATTTATATGTTACGCATGAGTCTCAAGAAATTAGGTAATATGTAAATACGGCATTTGCAGAACCCTTGTATATAACATAAACAATTCACGTAAGATACAAATTGACATATCGAATTTGTCCGCTTTGAATGGTGTAATGGATGCCGTTTACAGAACCGCGATATCTGTCCTGGATGCAGAGCTATTAATTTATAAACTTTGTGCTTTTAAATTTTTTGAACTTTCGAATTTTCAAAATATTTTAAACAATGTTCAGGCCCTAAAATCGAAATTCTGCTTCCAACAGACACTAGAAGTTAACCCACTCTCTCAAATGCAGCAAATGTCATTAAAATCGATTCAGGAGTTATCTCAGAAAAGCGTTTCTGCGTTTTACATGTATCTGAATAGGCCGAGTCGGAGTTGGGCCGGAGCTAAAGCTTCCTCTTAAACAATTTTCCTTTAAACAATGCCATTGCCAAAGATGCTGCAAGTAAATTCTTGAACGCTACGCACTGTCAATACAAGTAAAATATGTATTTTTTGATAAACGAATATACTCGTATGTGCCAAAAATTGTGCCTGACATAACTGATGTCAGTGCTTCCATGTATTTTGTCTATTTAACAAGTAAAGAAAATATCACACGAACTTTAGAACTACATCAGTTCGAAGCCAGCAAAGCAGTGCATGGCGCTGATATGAAAAATGTTAAGGCCATGAAATGAATAAGTTGAGGACAAATATGTTAATCACACTTTGTCATTCAAGATCCTTGTTTAGATTCTTGTACATATGCAACGGCCAGTGAAAAATCTCTATGACGCTGCCATTTGCTTCAATGTATTACGCAGCAGCAGCTGTCACCAGTCGTGTATCGTGAGTAATTGCACCGAAATTATAGTCGCAACGGAGAGCAGGTATTAAAAGCAGGAGTTCTGCAGAATATACGAGGGTGAGTTAAATGAAAGTGATCCATTGCGAATATATGACAAACGGGGTACTTTAATTAAAAGTAGCCCCCATGAACTTTTAGACATTTGTCCCATTGACAAATGAGTCGCGCAATTGCCGTCTCATAAAGCTCCTTGCGCTGCTGCTTAAAAATGTCTGCAACTGACTTTCACGACATCGTCTGAGACGAATCTGGTTACCTTGAGCTGTTTTTTTTCGTTGCCCCAAAATGTGGAAGTCGGAAGGCGAGAGGTCTGAGCTGTATGGCGGATGTTGCAGCGTTTCCCGCTTGAACTTTGACAGTTTTGTATTAAACACATCAGCGATGTGGGGACGGGCATTGTCGTGGAATAAGATGACGCCATTCGTCAATTTTCCACGTAGTTTGTTCTTGATTGTGACACGCAGCCGATCCGGCGTTTCACAATATCGGAAACAATTGATGGTCTCGCAAGATTTAGCAAATTCTATCATTAATGGCCCCTGACGATAGAAAAATAAAATTTAAAAGCACCTTTCTGGAGGAAATGACGGCCTTTGCTTTCTTTGGGGGCGGTGAATTCGAATGTTTCTATTGTAAGCTTTGCCGTCGTGCTTCAGGCTCGTAGCAGTGACATGATGATTCGTTTCCGATTACAATAGCAGACAAGAAATCGTCACCCATATTGTGATACCGGATCAGATGTGTAAAGGCAGCGCCGATCTTCTCCGTATTCTGGCGGGGGTTCAAAACCTTGCGCATCCACTGCGCACGCAAGAGCCGATAAACGAGATGTTCATGAATTATGGCGTGAGCCAAACCGTGACTGATGTTCACACACTCTGTCTGTTCATCGATTCTTATCCTCCGTTCTTGTCTCATCGGCTCATCAACCTTTGCAGTTTTGTTAGGGGTGATTGCACGATGGCTTTGGCCCGGTCTGGGATCGTCTTTGCAACTTTCACGTCCTTCTTTGAACCGTTTGTTCCAACGCTTCACAGTGGCCAATGAAATGCAATGTTCCATGTACACGGCAGCCATGAGGCGACTAATTTCTTTTTGGGAAACACCTTCAGCTGCCAAAACCTGACGGCACCACGCTGCTGAACTTCTGGAACGTCCTCATGATACCTAACGTCCATTAACGTCCATTACGGCACGCAACCATGTTCAACCCAGTGTATGAGAGCATTAAAGAGCATTTATCATCACACCTGCGTGTCACTTGTAAATGAAAGATGCCTGTGTGCTACGCGCAGGCCTTACAGATAATGAACAGAGCCATAATTGCTCGAGGGTGGGTAAGCTCACTTTGATTTGACTCGCCCTCGTACATTAGAAATGCGAAGATACTACGAAATATACAATTGCGAAGACACAGCTTGATAAAGAGCAAAAAAGTGCTACTGGAAACAAAGTTCACTGCACGTACAGACAAAACCTCGCAACAAGATATTCAAACATACCTATAAGTCTGCAATAAATCTCCGCATCTAAGAAAAGGTCACGGTATATAATGCGTCAAATAAGGCAAATAGTTGAAATCAAGAAAAAGAAATGGGCATGGGCAGGGCACGTAATGAGGAGGGAAGATAACCGATTGTCATTAAGAGTTACGGAATGGATTCCAAGGGAAAGGAAGCGTAGCAGAGGGCGGCAGAAAATTATGTGGGCGGATGAGATTAAGAAGTTTGCAGGGACAACATGGCCACAATTAGTACATGACCGGGGTAGTTGGAGAAGTGCGAGAGGCCTTTGCCCTGCAGTGGGCGTAACCAGGCTGATGATGATGATGACGGCAAATAAACATGTTGCGCAATCACAGATTCACAGAATCCTACATCTTGCCCCCATTCCGTCCACTCCCCCCGATGTATCATGCATGATGGAACGCGGCGCGCTTGCTCCTCACTTTTCTCCCTTGCGCACACACGACTGAGCCAGCATCGTCGAGTCACCCATTTCCCCCCCCCTCACTCGCACATACAGCATGCGGCACGGGGTCACGATGTTATCGCACTTGAACTTTATGCGGAACATGAGGGCGACGGCGACAGCAGGAATGCGCGTAGTGTCCATATAATTGCTATCGCAATAACAGAATAAAAGTATCCGGCAACTGAAGCCTCCCATGGCCCATTACTTTCCGCAAAAGAAGTAACAAAATAGAACTTTCACCATGCGACAATTTGCTGCGCCGCAACAAAGCTTCTTTTTTCCTTTTGTGGGGCGGAGGCACCGTAATGAAAAAACAAACGCAAAGTATGTTGGTCACAATCGAATGCCTATTTTGGACAACTAATGTGGCCATTAAAGGAATATCGAAGGAAACACGAGACGCTTGGTCCACCAAGAACCATGCGCATACTGCTCGGTATCCTACACCGGCGAGAGAAGACTTTCTGGAGAGGTTGCGCTCAAGCGAACGCGCTGCAATCCGTCGAGTCCCCACAGTGATAGCGGCTAGCGACCATTCTTTCCTTTTCTCGCCTGCTAGCTGGAAAGCGTCCAAAGCTCCGCCAGCCGAAAATGAACTCGGCCACCAAACCGAATGCGCACCGAAGCGCGCCGCGCGATGGTCGGGGCAACACGAGAAAAACGCATGCGCTCTGGCTGGATCTGGCAGCGCGCGGGTAGGGGAGTGAGAACAAAAAAATTGAAGAGGCTCAAGTGTCCTCGCGATTAAAAGTCACAGTGAAAAAAATTAATAAGAGTGTAGTTACTTTGGCTGGCTTTAGTATGGTATGATGGTATGAAGAACTTTACTTAGGTCCTGAGGGATCAGTCTGGGACTGATGCGGGCCGCTCCCACGTCGGTACAGAGAGGCCGAGCCCCTCTGCCATCACACGGGCCCTCTGGACAGCCCTTAGTTGGTCCGCCAGCACTTCACTGTCTTGACTGGGTTTTTGGCGCAAGTGAAAGAAAATATTGACATTTTTTTTTTATGTGACATGACGGCACGAATGAACCACCACAACACTTCGTCTCACGGGGCCTCGCCGCGGGCTTTGTCAACTTGTCTGATAGTGTGTTGCTTTGGCTTGTTTCCTTGTATGGCCCAATGTACGACTTTGGAAAAGTCAATGCACCTTTTGCGTCAAATATTTATGGGGGCATTAAACGTATACAGTTCCGCAATTGAAAATCGAAAGCACACGTTTGGAAATGCCAATGCACCTTTCACATCAAAAGTTTACGAGAGGCTTATACCCATAAAGCTTCGGAATCGATATCCACGTGCTCCGCGAGTTGCCGCGGCGAGCCCGTTCGCCATGAAAACATAATTGAAACTTTGTGCTCGTATGGGGTTGCTTGCGTTATGTGACTCCCGGTGCATGGGCGTTGCTGCGAAATCCAGCCCGATTTCGCAATTTTCGCGGTGAAATGGCTTTTCGAGCGCGAAAGAGACCCTCTAGTCAAAATCCAGAATGATTTCCGGCGCCGGGGGTAGCTTTCGTCGGCGGTGCATGGGCAGCACGAAAAAATTTCGGAAGGGGGGGGGGGGGGTGCTGAAGTCCCATAAGCCCCCCCCCCCCCCCCTGGCTGTGCCCCTGATCAGAACGAATATGTAGCAAACTACAAGTTCATAACGTATTGCAGCAGCTGGTTTAGTGAAAAGTTCGGAAATGTGAATGACCGGAATATTAAAGCGTAGAGTCTGAAATTTATACTTTCGCAATCGTCGCGCCCAAATAACTATAAATTGCTCTGTGCTGCTTGTACGTATGTCACCATCCTTAGGTGTTAGAGATGAGAGAGAGAGAGAGAGCTGAACTTTTATTTTCTGAAACGGTAATTCGAGTAAGACCCCGATCACCCTAGGTGGGAGGATTCCTTATTCCAAGAGCCGTCTGGTTTGGGCTGCCTCCTTGGTCTGGGCGACGAGACTGAGTTGGTCGTCCAGGTCATCAGAGCAAAGCTTGGCCTCCCACGTTTCAATTGTATAGATCAGCGGTGAGTTGGGGGCGCTTTTCTTGTGCTTCTATGGGGCGGCCTTTTTTGGAGTCGTCTTGTGGAGCTTGTGAGGTAAGGTCTGCGGATGTGTCACGCAGTGGGCAATCCTGGACCATGTGTTGCGGGGTGTCTGGAACGTAGCAATGGGGGCATGTGTACGAGTACTGCGTAGGACACAGTCTGTGCATGGTTATTCCATGTACGTTGGTGTTGGTTTGTAGGCGGCGCAGGATGAGTTCTTTCTCTTTGCTGAAATTCTTGTGTGGTGAAGCGTACGTTCTTCTGCTGGTAAAGTGATGGAGCGGATGGTACTGAGCAGACTGGAATGGCTACTCGAGAGAAGTGGTGGACTTCCTGATTTCATCAATGGATTCAGAAGAGGCCGATCATCAATTGACGGTGTGATCGACCTAGTATCTTCTGTTCAACAGGAAAAGAGCCACCGTCGTCTGGTATGCGCAATATTTCTGGACATCAAAAGTGCCTACGACAACGTCTTCCACCATTCGATTCTTGAGGCGCTTGAGGATAATGGTGTTGGTGGCCGGATGTATGCATGGCTGCAGAGTTACCTCAGTGGCCGCACCATTTTCATGTCCACTTCAGATGGCGAGACTGCTAGACATGACGTTCGCAGGGGTGTTCCGCAGGGTGGTGTCCTTAGCCCAATATTGTTAAATATCATACTGGTAGGCCTTGCAGACGAGCTACCTGAAACAGCGCGTATTAGTACGTACGCGGATGATATCTGTATTTGGTCATCTGGGGTCACACGTGCACAGGTGCGTGCAAGGCTCCAACGTGCGGCTACCATAACGGCGAAGTACTTGCGCCGTAGAGGCCTGCAACTCTCAGCAACTAAGTATGCAGTCATGGCATTCACGCGCAAATCAATGTCACATTATCCAATCGTGGTCGACGGAACAGCGCTCCCTTTAGTCACCCACCAGAGATATCTCGGCGTGATAACAGACCGCAGCCTTTCCTGGACCAAGCATGTTACTGCGCTTAGGGCTAAACTGACCAACTTCGTACACGTTCTTCGTGTAATATCAGGACTGAGATGGGGCCCCTCTGAGCGAAGTTTGCTCCAAGTGTACCAGGCACTTTTTGTGGGCTACATACGCTACAGCATGCCTGTGTTATCTAACATGGGGTCATCTTGTACACGCACGCTGGAGAGCCTTCAGGCACAAGCACTACGAATATGTCTTGGCTTGCCACGCTGCACGTCAACTAAGGGCACAATAGCGGAAGCACAGGCTTGTCCTATCGACATATACAGCTCTTGTGAACCTGTGCGAACCTATCTTCGCCTGCTAACATGACACTCACACCATCCACTGTCAACACTTCCAAGCACCAACCTTGACTGTGCTTTTTCTAAAGCTACTGCATGTCAATCAAGCATTGTACCTGCAAGATTCCAGGCCACCGACATCCCCGTAACACCTTCATGGACATTGCCAAGACCACTAGTGAGGCTTCAGATACCCGGAATTCGGAAGAAATCTCACGTTTCCTCAATTGGCTTGAAGCAGCTCAATCTGTCCCATATATTTACATCATATAGTGGGACTGTACAAGCATATACCGATGGTTCGGTCACGCCATCTGCCACAACGGCCGCATTTGTCATCCCACAACTTGGAATTACTGGACGATTTCGATTAGACCACAAATCGACCTCTACGGCTGCAGAACTTGCGGGAATACGAGAGGCTGTCCGTTTTATGAGAACGCAGACACCCCATAAATGGACGATATTGTGCGATGCCAAATCAGCGCTACAGGCGCTAAAATACTTTTTAAAGAAAGGACCATACTATCTGCTCGTGCTGGAAATCGTCGAACTTTATCACAGAGCCGAGTTAACTGGCCACGCGATCACCTTTCAATGGATGCCTAGCCATTGTGGTGTCTTTGGTAATGAACTCGCTGACTGTGAGGCAAGATCGGCCTACTCTTCCTCTGATGAAGTGCGGATTGCCTACTCGCGACCTGACTCCAACTCCATGATCAAGGCACTCATGCAGGACCTTACAAAGGCTTACAGAGCCCACTCTGATAATATTCACAGACGTCTACATGCGATTGACCCAGATGGTAAATTCTGTTTGCCCCCGAAGCTTACACGGAGCAAAACATCATTGCTACACAGGATTCGGCTCGGCGTTGCTTTCACCCGTCGCTACGCACACCTCATCGGCCAATCGAACAACCCTGATTGTGTACACTGCCAGATGCCCGAAACACTGCAACACGTGCTGTGCGACTGCCCAGCATATATGCTGGAGCGAAGGACGTTAGACAGTTTCCTAGCCAGCGTTGGCAGACAACTACTGTCGGAGGAAGCTATCCTCGGCCCATGCACTGACACTGAAATTTCAGTGCGTGCAACAAAAGTATTGTTGAAGTTCCTGCAGGACACCAAGCTCGACGAGCGGCTCTAGCGAGGCAACTGTCTCATGTACATAAGCACTCACCACTTCTCTTATCATCATCATCATCCATCCCAATACTTTCACTCCCCTTCCCTCTCCCCCAGTGCAGAGTAGCAGACTAGAGCGCACTAGCTCAGGTCGACCTCTCTGTCTTTCCTATCAATAAATTCTATTCATTCTGCTGAGTCGGTGGTGTTGCAGAAGCTCCGAGTACTTTAGGGCGATGTCATGAACGTTGGTGGCCGGCGTAGAGTGGGATGGCAGGAAAGCCTGGTTGGTATGCTCGCGAGCAGCGGCGTGTGCCGCCTCATTTCCTGTCATGCCCTGATGGCCTGGAACCCAGTTCATGTGAGTGTCGGGGAGCGAGGCGTGTGCGATGTGATTTTTAAGTATTTTGAGTGCGGCTTCTGATATGCGTCCTTTTTGATACTTGCGAGCTGCTGCTTGGAAGTCTGTTAGGATTACTGCTCCTTCAGGGCACGCTGTTATTGCCACAACGATTGCCGTTTCCTCTGCAGTCTCGGGGGCTCTTGCTCGGATGGTGACAACTGCAAGTTCTATCCCTTGGTGATCCGTGACAGCTTAGTGCAAAGGCGTTGCGTTTAATATACCGGGAAGCATCGATGTACCTCGTGTCAGCGTCTCTCCCGTATTTCTTGCTGAGTGCGCGTATTTTGCTTTGCCGATGCTCCTTATGGTAAGGTGGATGCATATTGCGCGGTATACTTGCAACGCTGACACAGTCCCGGACTGCAGGTGGGATTCTTGCTTTCAGGTCTGTGTCTGCAGTGAAACTTTCACTGTAGTTGAGGTAGCGCAATACTTCACGTCCGATGTGTGTGAGCTTGATTCCCTCTAGTTGGCTGATTTTGTGATCCTCGACAAGCTCTTCCCACGCATTGTTGACGCCGAGCTTGAGGAGTTTATCCGTTTATGCCATTTTTGGGAGCGTCAAGGCTACTTTGATTGCCTTCCGAATGAGAACATTGAGTTTCTTGATTTCTGCCGGCTTGAGCGTCAAGTAGGGAGTTCCGTAGGTGATGCGGTTAGTTAGGAGAGCTTGAATTATGCTTAGTGTGTCGTGCTTCTAAAGAAACAAGGAGCACGACACGCCCACTTCTTTGGTTTGTGATCCTCTTGAAGAGGTGCGTAACTTGCGACAGTGCGCGTTGGAGACGCTGGAGAGTGGCTGCCCCGGATCCGTCCTTGTCGATGTGAAATCCGAGTACGCGTGGAGAGTCGACTGTAGGGATTTTGGTTCCGTTGAGCGAGAGGCTAGGATTGGATTCGATATAGTTAGGTAGTCATCTTCGTGTCCTTGCTCTCAGGACGAGAAGCTCCGGCTTTTCGGATGCGCATTGAAGACCACAGTCTCGGAGGTGTCTTTCGATAGTATCGATGGTTTCTTCTAGATTGCGTTCTTGTTGTCCAGTAGTAGGCGCTTTGGTCCAGAGCGTGACGTCGTCGGCGTAAAGGGCATCGCATAGGTTTGGGATGGCGTTTAGTTGTTTCGGTACCTTGATTATTGGGATATTGAAAGGTAGGGGTCAAATAACTGATCCTTGTGGGTTCCCTTTACTGGGTAGCCGAAATTTATCGCTGTGGAGGTTGCAGACGGCTACTGTTGCTGTTCGATACGTGTGTCAAAAGGCTGCTGATGTTGCTATAGATCCGGGCTCCGCAGCCTGTATCTTCGTGGTTGCGGAGAATGGCTTCGTGGCTCACGTTGTCGAATGCGCCCTTTACGTCGATTGCTAGGATTGATGATTTGCGTCTGTGATCAAGGTAGTCAAGCAAATCTTCTTTGAGGAGCAGGAGTACGTCCTGCGTGAACAGATGCTGTCGGATTCCGAACATGGTATGCGACAAGTGTACGTTGTCTTCGAGGTATGGTGCTAACCGGTCGTGCACCATGTGCTCGAGGAGTTTGCTCAGGCAAGGTGTGAGGGAAATGGGACCGATGTTTTCGATGCGAAGGGGTTTGTTGCGATCATGGTGACCTCCGGATGCTTCCAGGCTGCTGGTAGGTCCCCTTTTCCCAGCAATCGTTGTAGTACTGTAGCAGTGCTGTAGTGGCAGATTGCGGAAGGTTGCGTAGGAGCCTATTATTCTGTCCTTGCCGGGACTAATGTTTCTCGTGAGATTGGCTAAGGCTGCCTGGGTGAATGGTCGATTGAGATAGAGGTTTGGTGCACCATCGCACGTCTTTCCACTTGCTGATGAAATGGGCATGTCGCTGCTAAGTTTTTGCTGAAGCTCACGAAGATCATGCTCGGATCCAGCGTGGTTGCCGATCAGTCTGTGCAAATCTTGCCTCTGTGGCATTTTGGTGCGATCGGTAGCTAAGAGAGCGCGTAGGAGGTGCCAGGTTTTCTTGGTGCTGAGTGTCCCTTGTATGCTGTCACAAAAGCTGTGCCACTTTTACCTGCTAAGTTGCTCCGCGTAATGTTGGGCCTTTGTGGTGAGAAGGGTGATTCGTTGCTTAAGTTTTCTATTGAGCGTTTGTCTCTTTCAACTCTTCAGAAGGCTTTTTTTGGCCTCGCAGAGATGGAGATGCGGGTCGACTGCGGGGGTGCTGTTGCTTAGGTGGATGCTGTTGGTGTGGCTTTCTGCGGTGGTGAAAAGGCCCTTGAGCCAATGGTCGATGTCGTCGATTGTTGTGTTGCTGCTGAGGTTGTCTCTGAAGGACTTCCAGTCTTCCAGTCGAGCAACTCCAGTCTTGGTTGGTTTCCGGTTATGCGCGATGTCGAGTTGGATATAGTGGTGGTTGCTTCCGAGCGTCTCCGAGAGTCGACTCCACTCGGCCCAGTGGACGTTCGCTGTGAACGTAAGGTCCGGGTTTGTGTCCCTAGAGACACTGTTCCCGACTCTCGTGACATGCAGTGGGTCGTTCCAGAGGGTCAGCCTGTGTTGTTGAGCAGTGTCGTGCACTCGGGCTCCCTTCTTGGTGGTGTTTGGATAAGCCTATGCTGTATGTGGTGCGCTGAAGTCTCCCATTAAGACTACTTGATGGCCTTTTGCGCGTTTCCTGAGTTCACGGACAAAGTAGTGGAATTCTGGAAGTTGGTCACGAGGAGGGCTGTATATGCTGGTGATAAAGAGGCTTTGCTGCATTTTTCTGTCTGGTATGATCTCCACTACGGTGTGCTCGACGGGGATGCCTTCTATTTCGTGTTCCTGCGTTGTGAGAGTTTTCTTGGTAAGGATGGCTGTGTATTGTGTTTGTGTATGAGCGGTGTATCCTTGAAGTCGAACGTTGTGGATATTGGTTTCCTCTAGGGCAATTACATCAGGGTGGTCCAGTTTGACGAGTTCTTGTAGGTTAGCATACCGGGGATGGAAGGACTAACAGAAACTCTGCGTATTGACAGATACGCAGAGTTTCTTGCGGGCTCTCTGTTGTGGTCTTAGGTGTCGCCATCATGAGGCTCTTCAGCTTCACAGGCAGCTTCATGGTTGGGAGAGATCGAGCGCTAAGCATTGCGACTGTTCGTGCGAGCCTTCTTTCTACCCTGATCGGTCGTGTTGAGAAGGCTGTGGAGGTAGGACTTGCTGACATAATTGCTATTTGCGTGTGCTATGAAATTGTTGACCTGGGCTGTTAGGCTGGTAACCTGGCTTGTGAGAGTGGCGACTTGATTTGCAAGAGTGGTGACTTGGGTGTTAAGGGTCGCAATCTTCTCGATGTTAGGCTTGGTGATGTTTTCAATCAGGGCGAGGATGTTCATTGTGAAGACGTCCTCGAAAGCCTGGAGGTGCTTTTGAACGCTAGCTTAGATCGCGGAATCAACTGCCTGCGTGGTTAGCGCTGTAAATGGTTGCTTGCTTCCATGTTCGTATTCTTTGCATCTTTGGAATAGTCTGTCTATGAGGTTTTGTTGATTTTGTAGCTTGCTTTCGAGGGCTCTTACGGCTAGCGCTTCTGCCGATCCGACACTGGCACTGCCAGAGCTGCCAGTCACTTCAGCGTAATTCACGCGTTTTCGGGAACGCGATCGCGATCTTGATCGTGATCTTGACGCCAGCCTGCTACTTCTTGCGGTCTTACTGGAGGCATTACTTGAGTTGGCGGCGCATCCATTTGCCCCATCAGCGTAACTCACGCGTTTTGGGGAACGCGACCGCGATCTTGACCTGGGTCTACTACATCTTGCGGCGCAACTGGAGGGGATACTTGAGTTGGCGGCGCATCCATTAACCGCGCCTAGTTCAGGGAACTCATCGCGGTTGGAGCTTCATCGACCGTCTCGTTCTTGGATCATATTTTGCCATTGCTGTCTTACTTGGTAAGGCGGTGGGTTAGGCTGGAGCTTTTTCTTGCATTCTTTCCCAGCCGTTTCGTGTCCTTCTCCGCAAATCTTGCAAGTGGGATGGCAGTCATATTTCGGGGGTTGGTTTGTTTTGCCACATTTGTAGCAGAAATTTGGGGTTGGTTTTCGGCAAACGTCTTGACGATGTCCGAGGTTGCCACAGGTGCGGCCATATTGAACTGATTTGTGGTAGGGCTTGCATCCATCGACGCCGCTCTGATAAGCGATGCTGCAGGGGACGTGTGGGCCCTCAAAATAGATGACCGCTGCCGTGGACTGTCCGAGCATGCGGGCGTTGAGGACTGCATAGCGTGCTGGCACTCGAATTCCATCCGTTAGTTCCGCGCTGCAAGTGATACCGTAGATAACACATTTGCTGTCATCTTCGGGCAGAGGCGAATTGGCTTTTACGTTGTAAATGTGCCTCCAAGCAGTATGTTAGTGACCTTCGCTGTGTTTTGAGCGTAGTTCTTGTTTGCTGTATTTGCAATGATGAGGTTTTCTTCTTTTTGCATTTGTACTAGCACGTTGTCGTGGAATTCCTTTTGCAATATTCCGCTGGATCTTCCGATTGCATGAGTGACTGCGACGAGTGAACATTTGGCGAGTGCAAGGCCAGCTTGTGGGCGGTAGACAATCTTGATGTCATCCAAAGGTAACGTTGGCATTCTGGATTTGCGCGGCAGTGGTGGCATGGCTGGCTGTTGTGTGGATTCATTCTTTCATTCATTATTCACACCATATTTTACAAGATACGAAAGCATTACTGGACCCATAGCTATTGGCTAGTCCCGGGTCCCTACTCAACTTACGTTATAAAACGCAACACGCGAGCAGACAAAACTGACATGCACAACATAGGCAGGGATGTAAATATAAAGAAGTTACTTTTATGGGTTGGGTCGCTGCGGGGGCTTTGATGCGCGTAATTTCCTAGTTGCCTCGCATTTCCCATGTCAGCCATTGGTCGTCGAGGTCTATAGTCCTGCCGCTGTTTTCATCGTAGGTCCAAGATTGCGCGACGTCGGCTTCTTCCGCTGAGTCTGTATGCATTGCGCTTATTTCTTCTTGTCGTTCGCTTGACGTCGCGTCTGTCGCGGGTGCTTCTTGGTTCATCTCAAAGTCTGCCTGACAGCCGCAGCGCCTGCGAGGACCGAGCCTCTTCTTCGGCTCACAGTGCACGTGCAACGCATGTGTGGCCGCGAGCGCTGTCGGCCTCCTTACACGCGCGCCGTGTGCCTGTTGCACGTGCGACGACGGCTCTCCACGGTGGGCCGGTGTGGTCTCGCGCGGCGTTAGGCTTAACAAGGCGCGGGATGGTCGGTGAAGCTAAAGATCAAGCTCAAAATCTTGACGAAAACGCACTCACCTTTAAAGTAGGTGGTATCCGCAGACACAAATGAACTTAAAATGTGAAACCTGTACAAGGGGTTTACTTTGCTTATATCATATTTTTAAATCATTTTGCGTAGAAGCGAAGTACGGAATATTGGCAATATTGCGGACCATTTTCTTTTGCAACCGAAGAATTTTTATTTCATTGTTCTTATTCGTCGTACCGCACACAAGGCTACAATAGTTAACATGCGATGCAAATAAGGCGTTGTAAATACGGAGTTTGACCTGTGCGGGAAGGAAAGCCTGTTATTGCGATAATACTCCAGTTGTTCAGAATGGCGCGACTACCTCGTTCGTAGGACAGTAATTCAGTCCAGGCGTCAAATAATTTCGGTTAATATTAGCAGGCTACCCTATAGCGCGAATCACACTAGTCGAGTGGTCGAGCGACCGGCTGCGGACTGCGTGAGGGTCTAAAGCACAAGGCTGGGTTATAGATTCCGTAGAACCTTTTCGCGGAACGGTTTGCTCCTGAGGAACGAGATGGCGCTTTCGGCGACACACTTTACGTTGCCTCAGCCAAAGCGCCCCGATGCGAAACCAACTTATGTCCTGCTTCCTTGCGATCAGCTCTAGGAAATGCAATCGGTTTTCGCTAACATACTCTAATCCATTGATGCTGCAAGATATGGAGCGGTAGAATGAATACGTGCATGTAGGCCGCTAAAATAGTTACTGTCATATTAGGAAATGGAATGAATCTCTGCGACCAAACTGATGGGCTGCTGCTTCATAAGGACTGCCTGTGTTGCCGGCACTTGACAATGCACGGCTTTGGCCGGTGACAGAAAGATTCCCTTATCTGGCAGAGTTACAGTGAAATCGTCAAAAGAAAGCACTCCAACCCGTTACACAGTCGAAGAGGGAGTAGCACCGCTTCCTGACATTGCAAGTTTCTCGCAAGCTATCTACACACATGTCCCCCAACTTACATGCAAACTTACCCCAATTCTATCGCCACCACATCAAGAATAAGTGAATTGGCGCACACTTGGATCAATGCGCCGAAGCATGGGTGGCAGGAACTACACCCACAGCGAATACGAGAGTGAACAGAGATAATAAGCCTACAATACATATTTGCTATTACAAAGAACAGAACACTAACATTCCGGGCTTCAATTGCGCACGGGAAGAACAAATCTATAGCGCAATCGACCACACTCGCGTGCGATTAGGCAGAAATTCAGCAATCACAAATGTTGACTGCGCCGAGGAAATTTATTGAGCCTGAAACACAACAAGGAGCTGCTTCAAAGTGCCTGCCAAATAACGAAGAGCGAAATACAGTAATCCTGATTTAATTTATAAGCGTAATGTTTGGACTGCTCGGAAAGCTGTTCTACCACTCATTTTAGTACAAGCTTGCTGTTCGGAAAAGGCGTAATGAGCTCAGAACGCACATACACATCCTCTGAAGGTGTTGCCAAAGCTTCGTGTTGTTCACCCATTCACCGTCCACGAGCAGCAGTGGCGTCTGGCACATCCCTTGTAAGCACGAACGGAGGACGCTGAGTCAAGTAATGAACGTGATCAACCAGGGCCCACAGGATCGTCGTGAAAAGGGGCTACATAGCGCACGGCACAAGCACGCAGAGCCAGCCCGCGTTTTCTTTTTCGCGAAAGAATAGGATGAAAACAAAGTTTTTTTTCTTTTTTCGGTCTTGTTTGCCCCGTCCTCTACGACTCACTCACACGTCTTACGGAAATTGCGTGCTCACAAATAGCCGTGCAATACGTTTTATGCGATCCCCTTAGATATACCTGTTTTACATGGCAAAAAATCAATACCGAAGCACGCAGCTTATACGTGTCACGCTTGTTTGCCAGCTGCAGTGATCGCTGTGTTGAGCAACACTATTGGCCTCACAGATAATGCTTACGTAGACGTCAGAGTACATTTAAGTCTACTACAATTCAAATGAGTGAGAACAATGCCGGCGGCTGACGCAAATGTTGTATAACGTTTGGTGCTTTGATATTTAGGGGTATATTGGGTTGGCCGTGCACGAGCACTCTTGTATTTATATCCCAGGCGAAGCAGTGAGATTGTTAGGCCTTACAATTCACACTGGTACTTCATGGACGCCGGTTGTACTAGTCGTGTGCAAACCGATACACCCAAGATAGTTCACAACACGTACAGACACCGCGGTTGATGGTGGACGCCGGATGTTTACGCTGCCAAATGAAATTTGCGCGCACTGTAGTTACCGCTGCACGAAAAGCCTACACAGTGGTTTTTCGACGACCTTCTATGAACAGATATTGCGTAAATTTCAGAAAGAACGAGCCAAACTTTCTTCACATCATTCTGCAGTACACGACGCCAACACATTCAAGCAGCGCTGTTCCGGCTCTCACAAGCCACAGGGGAGGAAAGGCTCGCCACGCGTCCTTTCCGCCTCAGCTATAGTTTTAGAGAGCGAGCGCACGAGATCTAGAGTGAGCGATACAAAAAGTGAGCGAATGAATGAACAGGATTGAGAGATGGGGAACGCGTGAGCTAAAGAGCAAGCGAGCGAAATATTGAACGAACAATTAAACAAGACAAAGTCTAAGCTAGAGAGCGATGAGATAGGGTATCTTGCAGGGGAACAATTCAGTGCATAACCCAGGACAACCCACAAAGTATAGACGAGACAAGCACTGGCGCTGACTATCAAGAACGACAGAAAGTTGAGCTAGTTGGTAAGGATTCATTATGCAAAAAAAAAAGAGGGGAGGCGTGCAGACAGGACACATGAGTTGAGAAGTGGAGAACACGAACGCCGGCGTTCATGTCCACTTTTCTACTCTTGTGTGCTGTCTGCACGCCTCACCTCTTTTTTTTTTTTGCATAATGCTGACTATCAAGTGATATATCCTTCTTGCGACAAAGCATGTAAGTGCCCTTCATCACTTGACCACGCATGCGTGCGCAACAAGAGACACAGAAATTCGTGTCACACTAAAGCCAGTTAGCGAAGACGTGCGCGCAGGGAATTATGTTCGGCTTAGTATAGAGGCAAGAAGGTATAACTGATACAGTCATCTGCTTATTCATTTATGTGGAAGCCCTCCGAGGCTAGCGCCGCGTTTATTTGTGCTTGTCTCGAGAATCGACGCCTCTTCTTTGTAATCCACGCCTCATCTTTATGGGTTGTCCGGGGTATTGCGCTGAATTTTTGCCTTCCAAATACCATGCAGCAACTAGACCCAACGGAAGCTTTATTCATAAGATACGGAATCTGCGAACGAGCAAACAGGAGATAGCGAGTGAACAAGTGAACGAGAGACAGTGAGCTAAATAGTCAGTGAAGAAGCGATCGAGAAAAAAACGAGCGGCGAAAGACCGCACTAGCGCCAGAGCTAAAGGGCAAGGATAGAGATAGAGCCTGCGATAGAGAGCGAGATGGACAAACCCAGAAAGAGAGAGAGCACGAGCGCGGATGAGAAGTGGCGCTATCTAGAGTGCACAAGAGAAAGCGTTAGCGAACCAGAAAGAGCAAGCACGCGACATTGAGCGGGCGAGCGAAATAGAAAGAGAGAGAAAGCGCAAATTAACGAGCGAGCCTTTAAGAGCGCGAAAGAGAAAGTGAATGGATGAGAGAGAATGAGGAAGCACACTGGCTGAAGACCAAGAAAGAGAAAGAGGGCGAGCTTTCGAAAACTACCACTCCACGCCACTGCTTCGTCATCGTGCCTAAATCTTTTTCCCATCGATGAAGGAACGAACTGAGCAGAGGTCCCACGCAGTCCGCGCGCTACAAGAAATGTGCGGAGGATGTCACGTTGTATTTTTAATATGCACGCATTATTAGAAAACTCACCCGGAAATCGGTCCGTCAGTCTGTCTGTCTTTCCGTTTCGCGTGACACAATACAATCCAAAAAAAAAATGATAAGTGTTCATGCCTAAATTCCTGGGGGAGTTGTCTAAGTATGCGTAAGCATTGTGCTGCTTACCTGCACGCTGCTCGGTGTTGTTATGACACTTGATCCGGCCAGTAGAAACGACAGCGCTGCGGCGACACGAACTGGTGCGGACGGCGACGCAAGGTGCATTAATAGGCAGTTTGGGCGTCCGCAACCACCCACGTACGCAGCGCGCGAGGTTGTGCGGGCGTAGCGAAGCGCGCGCACACGATACGGCAATAGTTGGCCGGATGCGAAAGTTGAAGGGGATTGATGACTTGCATAAGCAGGAACCAGTAGTGTGCTACTCAGCGCCCCGATATCCTGAAACTGTGTAGCCAATATCGACCGCGACGAAGTCACACCACCAGCCGCAGTCATATCTTCGGCAAGAACGATACCGAAACACGTGCTCTCGCGGACACGCGAGAACACGCGAAGGACGTCCTGCAAAGCCGGCTGAGCCCCAGCGGACGCTCGCAGCCTTCACTGCGAGCGCTCGCAGGACACCGTGCGTGCTCCTGCGTACTGCGCATGCGCACTGATGCCTCCGCCGGTTCGCTGCGTACGCAGAGCTCCTGCGGACGCCGAACTAAAACTGTCTAGTAACGCAAGCTAAGTCACTGAGATAACGCAAGCAAAGTTGTCCGCGGCAGGTGCGCCGATGACGTTCCGATCATCATAAGTCGTGCTCACTCTTTCGGGGATCCTGGAGACCTCGAACGAGTATGAACCGCGATCAAGCGTACTCCGGCTTTGAATGCTTAGGTTGCACGGACTATAGCTTGAAAGCGATCAGCGATGCAGACAGAAAATGCCTGCTGCTAATAGTGCTGCACACTGTGTTTTCGCTGCTTCGTGTTATAAGATAGACGCGCAGGCCCATATCTTGAAAGCGATTGGCGAATTGGGCAGGGTGTGCCGTCTGTTGAGATCTTCCTGAGCGCTGTGTTTTCGCCGCTTCGCTCGCGTTGAAGCGACAGGCAGAACGAAGGTGAAGTGGTTCGCTGCTGCGGGCTCTATTTTGAAATCGATGGTATTACGTGACACACCGATAGAGGGGCGGACGAACAGGCGGTTTTTTTGTTCAATACTAACGCATTTCAAATGAAAAAAAAAAATGTTTGCGATGGTGAGCTTCCAACCTACGACCCCACGCTCAGAGGTCGAATGTCGTGCTCACTGCGCTAAACACCCACGCTTAGAAAAGGTGAACATATGTGAACCATATGAATCTCTGTCCTGGCGGTACAAAATAAATGTCCAAGGAGAACAGTTTCTACGAAGGCATTTTTGAAATATATTGTGGTGGTGAAATAAATGTAATCTCTAGGACCTCATACATCGTCTTGTATGGTCTTAGAGCCTGGTATACCTCAGAGAAATTTCGCTTTTGCCCAAATTTAATGCCCAACATGCCGCATATGCGGTAGGTTTGCGTGGTCTCATGATGCCATCCATTGGGACGTTTCTTCGCAGACCGAATGCCACCGATCTCTGAAAGCCATCACCTGAGGGCTTCGCGTCGCGCTCTCGGGTAAGCAATCAATGATTTCATAAGGAGTAATGAGCGGTTACATGGGTCGCATCACCGTTGATACGGTTCAAGTTCGTTTTTTCTGCGAAACATAGGATAGGTCCCATATACCCGTTACTTGATAATTTCGTGAAGGAAAAGAAAGTGCAGGTAAAATGCATTGTCAAACATGTGAACAGGTACATAATTTGTGCTAAGCAGGTTGTGTCTATTATCTTGTGGTAGAGAGTACGTTGGACAAACGAAGCGATGTGTGAATGTTTGGTTTCCGGAGCACGAGCTATCTCTTCAAGGCCACTTCATCTCCAGGAGCATTGCAAGTCGTGCTGTTGTCCTGAATTAAAAAAAAGTGTCATTTTTAAACACGTAAGCCGAAGCTCATAATATAAAGGTTAGGGACAAAGCATGTATCAGTGAACCGTCTATCATTCTTCATGACAAGGAACTGCGTTACCTATGTGAATTTTGATTAGGCTTCAGTTTGTCACAGTTGCGTCGACGCATATCTGTATCTTGTGCATGTCATGGTTATCAAATATGTCAGACGTATCTTCAATAAAAAAATCAGTTGAGAGTCAGCGCCATGTCGTCGTTTTATTCCTTCTGTAGTCCTTGTCTTGGGTGCGCTCTTGCAACGCTCACCATGAATATTATCCACTTCTCGTTGTATCGACGGTCAGCATGTGACATACGGTACGGCTGGCGGCGTATCACATTGGTGTCTCCGGTGTAAATATGATGGGCGAGTCTGGGACGGCCGTCAAGGCTAAAAACGCCGCGGTAAGTTTCCCACAGACGGCGAAGATGAGCAGCTTGTGCCGCAAGAAGATCAGGTGCAATCATTTTGCCAAGTTTGTCTGTGACAGTCGGTGAATCGGAGCTTCCTGTAGAAGGTGGTGGAATGTTGGCGCAGAAAGCAGATATTTCGCAATGGTTCACTGGCGAAATGTCGCCCAAAGAAACGCCTCTGGGCAGTATTTTATTCCACCAGGTAAAATTAAGGAGAGTGAGCGAAGTCCGATTGCCTGTAACAGTGAGCACGGTATGGGGAACAGGCAAATTTTTTTCAAGCAGTATGTCAGTGGTAGGACACAGTACATAGAAGCCGTGAAGAACAGATGCGCATGAGAGTAGAGTGACATACGTAGCGGCTTGATGGGACAGGTGGATGTCTTCGGGAGAGCATAACCCTGGTTGCGTGACTGGTGGATTATAGCCGCTTTGAGGCAGTTCAAGCGGAATAAGGCTAGAGGCGCAATGAAAGAGGGCTGAATGAGACGATAAAAAATTAAGCCAGGTATAACGTGGTGAGGACATTGTTCTCAAATGGCAAACAAAACATTCGCTAGGCGCCCTGCGACGCCAGTGCGAGCGGTGCACATACCAAGCACAGTAGGCATTTCTCCGTCTGCGACGCGGAGGGTACGCTATGCACAGTTTGCGAGAACTTTGTTAAGGCGTCGGCGCAATTGAGCACCTATCACGGAGACGTGCGCGCCAGTGTCAATGAGTGCTGGGACACTGACGCCACCGACTAACATGTCCATCAAGTACTGTTCGGTTGGCACAGTTATCAGAGGTTTCGTGGTCGAGTCGTCAATGCAGCGTCACATCTGGTCACAACATCGCCTAGTTTTCCGGAGACTGGCGTCGGGACTGCATCTGGGATGGTGGGCGACGAGCCTGCGGCGATATGGACGACAGGGCCGGCTATTTGGCGGCGAACGGGAACGGTGAAGTCGGAATGACGATAAGGGATTGTCCCAGGGAGCCCGATAGGCATTGTTTGGCTGTTGTGGTGCCAAAGAAGGCTGGTGACGATGCTCGCTCTGTTCAGGGCAATACTAACTAGTAAATGGCGGTCACAGAGGGGAGGAAATAGTATGGTTGCTGCAATGGCGAGAGACGTGACCTATACGCCGACAGGCAAAACAGATTGACCGATCGTCCGCGGTTCGCCACTTGGCTGGATTTCTGTAGCGCGCAGGATACCGCGGACCAGTCGATGTACCCGGATCATGAGATAGTTGTGAAGCGGCAATGGCACCTACAGAATGAACTCCAAGATTAGGCATTTTTCGTGGCCGTTTAGCCATTTATGTGGACGTCTGGGGACGTCTTGGCGCGGGTTCTAGTTCTTTCTTAGTGGTGCTCTTCTGACCGGCAAATGAATCCCTCAGCTCCTGTTTGCAAATGTCCCAGTCGTTAAGCACTTCCTGGTGGTTATCATACCACATCTTCGCCGTGCCTTTTTAGCAAGTTAGCATCTTCATTAGCATCTTCGCCGCGCCTTCTAGAAGTCCAAGTTAGCAAACATAGTCGTTGGATCATCTCACTTGTGGGCACTTATACGCTCATACGTGGCGATCCAGTCGTGCACGTTAGGTGGTTGGTGTCGCAGAACCTTTCTCGATCCCGCGGCTGAGCCAGCGCAACCGTCGGGGTTGCAGAAGTCAATATGGGCCGCGCGATGCTGAGTCCTCTTCCGTCCGTCAGTTGTCCAGGGGATGACCACTGCGGAGCTCCGTTGGTGTTTCTCGTGGGTACCCAGCACCTCTCATCAAATTGTTACCTTGCAGAAGTCACTTATAAAGATGTGCTTACTATATTTGCAAGAGAGACAACGGTGCTCAAGCGAAATGGCTGTCGAGAGCCATTCCACCTACACACGTGAAATCTTCTTCTTCTGACTGGCGCTACTCTTGGTTGCACCCTCGCAATACTTTGCTGTAGCGGCCATGTCGTAACTTTATGGCAGTATTGTTATGGTGGCGTGTGCTGTTCCGCAGATATCAAATCATGGCACAGGCATCGTGTGCGCAGTTCTTGTGCACATGTGTCAGCTAGACCGCGCTGCCCGGCAACTGTTGGGGCCGGGATGAACAGGAGTAACTGAAACGCTTTAAACGGTTCCAACGAGTGCACATGCAATGCTCTAGACCACGTACCATACCAGGTACAATGGAGTATCAGGGAGCATATTTGCCGCCTTCCGTAGATTCATGCGAGCGTACCATCACAGAATGAAACCACTGAGCTTCAGAACCTCTACGCTGGACACCTTGCAGGTCAGTGACAGTTGTCCTGTGTACCTGCTTTTGACAGCGGACGAAGCATATGCGGCACTTACAATAGCCACGTGAAAGTATAAGAAAGAAACGGCTGATTCGCGTAATTAGGGTAGTAAGCCTCCTTACACACAAATATGTTACCTGTGCGCCCGAGGAGCACAGGAAAGTGAAGTGAGGAAAGTGATTGCACGACCTGCATATATTTATTTATTTATTTATTTATATATGGTCCAGTGAAGCCTACCGTAAAAAGAGTACAGCTCAGCCCAAACCCGCAGTCATTCTATCTAAACGAGTAATGATGTTCACTTCTGCTGGCCTCATTGTCGACGCGCTGTGTCTCGGCCCATTTCCGTGGCGCGCGCGGCCGCTCAAAACTCGTCCAACAAAGAAAGATGATTAGCGACGCACAAAATATGAGTTGGTGTTCTTAAGTGCCGATAGATTAGCCATAGGCCGATGTGTCTTAATGTATTACGAGTGAGATGCCTGTAATCGCCTGTGGCTTCATGCAGTGCAGTCTAATCGCGCAGATTTATTCTCACAAAATCCGGCAAAAGCATCGGGGAGCGGTGTCATGACACAATCGAGCGGTTCATTGTGAACGCTAAAACAGCACACTCCGACGACATTACATCAGCAATGGCACCGACGTGGTATACTGTGATGACCCCTTGATCACTGCGGCACTTGTGCCGGAGGCGATGTAAGCCAGAGAAATACCTGACACTTGAAGACGGCAGAGTAGAGCTAAGTTCCTGCGTCACAGAGACTATAAAAAGAGTGGCGTAAGGGTAGTGCAGCTTTTTCATTCTTCCATACTTTGCCCAAGCTCCCGTTTCGTGGCACAAAAAAAAATTATAAAACAAAAGAAGGCGTAACCTCAACCAATTAAATTTGACGGAATTTCGCGGTTAATGGCGGCGGTGAAGCACCTATGCGGAACAAGAATAACATGTTACGTTTAAGCAAGTCTCAAGTAGACGAGAAGGCGTCGCCATGCAAAAAGGCTAGACTGGCACGCGCAGTATTATCAGAAAGAGAGTTCAGTGTCCCATACCTTATGTTAGACCTTAGGCTTAGTTTGCACTGTATATGTGCTCTTTGCACTATGTTCTTTTTCGTAACGAAATGATAGTCATAATCAACTAGTGTACATTTTTGTGCACCTCTCAATGGGTGTCACAATTCGCGATTTGCATAGCTTCTGACATCGGTGGGCCCATCCGGCTGTCGAAGTCACGACAAGGTGAATGCGTCTAACATGCAACGACGGCTTGCGTCTACTGATAATGTGATAAAAGACGCGAGCCATTTAGAGCAGTCACCGCTAAAATGGATAACGGTGCATGCCTGGAACTATACGACGCATTTACACATATGTGCACACAACATAATGAATAATCAATAGTGAGTATATAAGATGGTATTTTAAATTCAGAGCATTTAAAGGCAAATATTTCCTCTTAATACTAATGAGCTTAAGAAGTGCAAACTAAGCATAGAAAGAAAAGCAGTTATTGATGTATGTTTAACCATCATCGTCATCATCATCATCAGCCTGGTTACACCCACTGCATGACAAAAGCCTCTCCCATACTTCTCCAACTGCCCCGGTCATGTAATAACTGTGGCCACGTTGTCCTTGCAAACTTCTTTATCTCATCCACCCACCTAACTTTCTGCCGCCCTCTGCTACGCTTCTCTTCCCTTGGAATCCATTCCGTTATTCTTAATGCCCATCGGTTATCTTCCCTCCTCATTACGTGTCCTGCCCATGCTCATTTCTTTTTCTTGATTTCAACTAAGATACCATTAACTCACGTTTGTTCCCTCACCCAATCTTCTTTTTTCTTATCCCTTAACGTTACATTTATCATTCTTCTCTCCATAGCTCGTTGCGTCGTTCTTAATTTCAGTAGAACCAACCAGTAGAACTGTGCAGCAGTGGCGTAGAGGTAGAGCATCCGCGTCGCGTGCAGGAGGACCGTGGTTCGAATCCCGGTGCCGCGCCATTTTCCACCGGATTAAAAAAAGGAAATCCGCGTGTTGATAAAATTGCACGAACAGGCCTGGAGTGCGGCCTCATCCCCGGAGACTAGAACCGGTAACGCACTCCCTCACCAGAGCAGGATTGGCCACCCTGGTGCAGTAATTGGTCACAACCTCCCATATGAACACAACAGTCAAAACCCCCTGTCCTCAGTCCCCAGCAGCTGCAAAGCAACTAACCACGGCGGTGGTCAGACCTGCGACGCAGCAAGGGTTGCTAAGAATCCCTGCATCCGGACAGGCCGCCATTGGAATCTGAACCTGGCAACGTTTAACGCTGGAACGTTATCTAGTGAGGCGAGTCTAGCAGTGCCATTGGAGCAATTAGAGGGCAGTAAATTGGATATAATAGGGCTGAGTGAAGTTAGGAGGCCAAATAAAGCATATACAGTGCTAAAAGCGGGCACGTCCTGTGCTACCGGGGCTTAGCGGAGAGACGAGAACTAGGAGTCGGATTCCTGATTAATAAGAATATAGCTGCTAACGTACAGGAATTCTATAGGGGTTGGCAGGTCTTGTTGCGAACCTTAATACGAGGTACAAATTCAAGGTCGTACAGGTGTACGTCCCTACATCCAGTCATAATGACCAGGAAGTCGACAGCTTTTATGAAGACGTGGAATCGGCGAGGTATGTTTAGCTACACCAAACTACTAAAATTCGGGCGCTGTGAACAACGGTTACCTTTCTAGTGACTGACCAGGGGCTATACATATGTAGTGGTTAGGGTAATGTATGCAATTAATAGATTTATCCTAATTGGGTTTGAAGTGAGAATCTTAGATGGCGAAGTTATTCGAGAAGGAGGAAACCCGTCCTAGCTATTACCTAGCCCGCAGAAGAAATCTTAGAAAAATTAAGGGCGATATAACATAAAACTATTCCAAACATTTCTATTCCAATTCTGCCATCAGCCTTCAACGATTGGTCAAAAACTTTTTTCGACCTCTCCCACTTCACCTGTCTCTCACGCGACGTCACAAAAACCGCGATACCTCCCCATCTGACATGATGTGTACACACTGATTATGCATGATTTCACAGAAAAAATAAAACATTTATTCCTGATTCGACCCCTTTTCGCCATTAGCCCTCGGCTATTGGTAAATGTTTTCGGGCTGCACCCACTTCACCTGCTTGTCACGCAACGTCAGAGGACCGCAAGAACTCACCGCGTCAATGTGACGTGTACGCGATAAAGATGCATTAATACGCTGAACAAAACTGAATTTTCTTCGGAATAGCCGCATGCTGCCCCGTTCCGAAAGGAATAAAAGATGGCTGCCGCCGATCGCTCAGACGCTGGCTACTCGCACCTGCCGGAGAGCATAGGTGTATTTGCGTATAATATAACTTCTTGCGTGGCCGTGTAACGTTTTTGAGTACTTTCGGCACATTTACCCCCTTATTTTGCCAACTCTTCTTTGCTGAGGGTCCGTTTTAGCGTCATTCTTGAGCTTCCGTTTCAGGCCGCCGTGATCTTCGACCAGCCCCCGCAAGCTAAGTAAGGGAAAGCCGCCCAATCATAGACGCCGGCCCCACCCTCTTCATCCGGTTATCGACTTTCAGTGCAGTGGCTCGGCCCCATCGAGTCCCTCTCCACTTGAGCGTTCTCCTCGCCTCTTGTCAGCCAATTAGATACGACAAGCCGCTCAGTGTAGACAATGTTATTCGTTTGTCAAGCAAACGAGAGTGGCCTCCTATGAACGAGGAGAGCGTTTGATTGGTCTGTTCAGACAATCCTGTGGGTGATAGCTCGGTGCTTGCGTTGGTGGTTACGCAGATTTGACGCCAGGAGATTGGAATAGAAACATATTGGAATAGTTTTATGTTATAGGGCCCTAAGTTGCCATTTCACTTGTACGCAGATGACGAGGAATAGTATGGTTGCTGTAGCACACATGAAGTTATCGGCCTTAGTGCGCCTGGACTCCTACTCTGTCCGCATCGCAGATCGTAATCAAGACAGGGCTCGTGTCGCCACGCCATAGGCAGCAGCCGCCGGGGTAGAACTTCCTCTTTTAAACCTTCACTTGCTAAAAAACATGGTGACAGCGCGCTAAGGAGAACACGAACTCACCACACTCGATGACCGCGGATGCTTCTGTCAAAATGCTGGCCTGAGGAATCGCGGCAGCAGTAGCGAGCGAAGTGACGTTCGCACTGCCTATCGTTTTACTCCAACTGTCGGGCAAAAACACAGCGCACGCAACGCTATGACCCATCGGTCCACCTAAACTCTGCTGCCAAACCAGATCGCCCACGCGACCCCGCGCGACCAAAGTAAAAAGCCCCTTCGCCGCTGCCATGCGCGCGAGAAATTGGGCCGCTATCGTCCGCTCACCGCCGCACGCTTTCTCTCGCACACACATCGTATTGCCCGCGAGGATGATGTTATCAAGAGGCGAACCAGGTACGTCCGAATCGCAAACAAACCCTATGGCAACTACCAGAGTAAGTCCAGCCACCACGCCTCCACCTACCTTCCTCCTTCGGGACGCCTCGCATCTCCTTCCTTACTTGGCTCAACGTCACCTAGACTTTCCCCTAGGTGGTGTTGTCGTGAAGTCCGCTGTGCGCGCTCCTCCGTACTTTCCCAGGCGCGCAATTCTCTTCCCTCCAGGCGCCTTACTCCTCTGCTTCTTTCGCGACTTCGAACAAACATTCGCCGATCGCCCTAGCTGGCCAGTTACGCTTGCGTGTAATAACGGAGTTTTTTGGCACCTTGACGACATAGTGAAGTCTAAAGCGACTGGGGAAAGCACCGGTAGTCCACACTTTTGCGTGAACTACCGGCGACTCAATAAGAACGCCCGCAAGGACGTTTATTCACTACCCCGTATTGACGATGCGCTGGACTGCCTCCAAGGCGCCGTATTTTTCTCATCTTCAGATTTACGATCCGATTTACGAGAAAACGGCCTTCATCACACCTGACAGTTTATTTGAATTGACCATGATGTCATTTGGCCTGAGTAATGCACCTGCCACATTTGAAAGAATGATGGACAACATCTTGCGTGGCCTCAAATGGCAGATATGCTTGCGTTATCTGGACGACATCGTCATCTTTTCACTGGACTTTCCTTCCCACTTACTTCGACTTGAACGCGTCCTCAAGTGCATCGCCGATGCTGGCATCCAGCTTAAGTTCAAGAACTGTCGCTTCACTGCCCGGCACCTGGTCATCCTCGGCCATGTCGTGTCGAAAGAAGGTGCACTCCCTGATCTGGCGAAACTACAAGCTGTTGCCCAGTTTCCACCACCAACGACCTTGAAAGAACTGTGCAGCTTTATTGGGTTAGCGTCATACTTCCACCGTTTCATCCGCAATTTCGCCACCATAATAGCACCTCTAACGCAGCTTCTTCGTGGTGGCCACAACTTTTTGACCTGGTCACCGGATTGCGATGCCGCATTCACAAAGCTGCATCGTCTCTTGAAGCCACCACCAATCCTACGCCATTTCGACCCAAGCGCTCCAACTGAAATACACACGGATGGCAGTGGCGTCAGCTTTGGTGTCGTTCTCGCTCAGAGAAAGGCTGGCTTCGATGAGTACGTCGTCGCCTTCACCAGTCGTGCGCTCACTAAACCCGAATCAAACTATTCTGTAACAGAAAAACAATGCCTGGCTATATTTTGGGCTATAACCTAATTCCGTGCATATCTCTATGGACGCCCATTTGACGTGATAACTGATCACCACTCGCTGTACTGGCTGTGGTCCTTAAAAAAACCACCGGTCGTCTTGCTCGATGGGCCTTTCGACTGCAGGAGTACGACATCCGAGTTCTGTACCGTGCTGGCCGAAAACACTCGGATGCGGATGCCTTGTCTCGTTCGCCGCTAACACACGAGGTTAGCTCCCAAAGACCTCATCGTCCGACTGTTGCCTTGCTGCCACGGACATTCTTCTGGAGCAGAAGACCCATGGATCGTGTCCATGCTGAGTATCTTGCCCACCCCATCAACACCCACTACCGATCGCGCATTACGTTGCCAATCACATCACTTTTACATTCGCGACGGGCTCTTGTAACCTCGCAACTACCTCCTGGACGGCCGCGAATGGTTGCTTGTCATCCCTCGGAATCTGCGTTCGGATATTTGTACAGCGTTCTACGAAGACCCGCAGTGCGCGCATGCAGCTGTACTAAAGACATACGCACGTCTACGCCTTCGTTGCTACTGGCGAAGCATTCGATTCATCCGTCATTATGTTCGCTCCTGCCTCGTTTGGCAACGCCGCAAAGATCCCCCTCGTCATTCAAGCGCCCCATTGCAGCCGTTGCCTTGCCCAGCACGTGATTTTGATCGAGTAGGCATCGACATTTATGGACATCTGCGTCTTCCTCTCCGACATCATCGAGGCTCCCCTCAAAGAATGCCGCATCATTCATCGCACCCTTACTGCATATCATCTGCATACAAATGGCATGACCGAGCGCTTTAATCGCACTCTTGGTGACATGCTGGCCAAGAACGTTGCATCCAACCAAAGCAAATGGGACCATGTACTACCATTTCCGACCTACACTTATAATACCGCCATGCAGTATACAGCGTGATTTTTGCCCTTCTTTCTCCTGTACGGACGCGAACCTTTTTCCACAATGGATACTATCCTTCCGTACCACCCTGACGCAATGGAAACCACTACCTTATCCGAAGCTGTTGCACACGCAGAAGGGTGTCGCCAGCTATCCCGTATATTTACAGCAGAAGATCAGCAACGTCAGAAGCACATTCGACAAACTTCCCATGCCTCTGCACTATGCTCCTGCCTCGCTAGTGTGGCTTTGGTTTCCAACCCTTACCCCTGGACTGTCGCCGAAACTCGCGTCGAAGTACCAGGGCCCATACCACGTGATCAACCAAACGTCTCCAGTCAACTACATCGTGGAACCCCTCGAGCTACCTTAGGATCATCGCCGGCGAGGACGTGAAATAGTCCATGTCCAGCGTCTAAAGCCGTACTATGTGCTGTCTGTGTTGTCCTACCCGTAGGTCGCCGGGACGAATTCCTTTTCCGCGAGGGAGATAACTGCACTGTAAACGAAGGAGCAGTGGGGTTGTGGCTATGAAAGAGAGAACGATGACGAGAGAGACAAACCTTGTTTCGGTGCTCGATCGGCTGTACTACCTCTCGCTGCTCTATCGTTCTAGTCGCGAACGCCTACTGCCCAAAGTGCTTCACGACGCTACCAACAACATCGGTAACCCCAATACCGTCTTTGTCCTGCTGGCATTGTCAGCGATAAACGCTTTAGTTTGCGCCTTGCTGCTCACTTAGTTATATTGCTGCATTTAGCGGCAGCGTATCCTTGCAGAAAGAATGTATAGCATAACTCTGTGTACTCCGTTGCTATGCCGCAGGAAAAAAAAATCATTGTCTCCATTTTCCTCCAGCGACATAGACGCTGCACTCTTGCGGTCCGGAAAAACGAAAGAAGCACAAGTTGTTCAGGTGTAGGGCTCGGTCCAGAGGGATTGACAGGGTTCTGCGTTACTGACGGTGGCCACGTGTAAAAACAAGGAAGGTGGTAGCAGCGCAATATTGACGGCACAGGTGCTCTTTTTCCAAGTCAGTTTCCAATTCAGCGAGCTTCGAATCTAAAACATTTCTGCGTGTTGCACAACTAAAATCTCTTGATTACTTGCACGGATAGATAATTTCAAGGAATAGTTTTCAGCAACATGAGTGCACTGAACACCTGATATGAAAATGAAACAAAAATTGAAAACGTGCTGTTTACATGAGAATTTACTACTCATATCCATAGTGCGAATCTCAGTACTAAACTGGCGCACAAAAAGAAACCGACATTTGGATTGCTCATCTTTAAAATTGGTGAAGAACGCAGTCTGTGTACATTATGTACAAGCAGAGCATATATGGAATCACAGAAGCACAAAAATGTATTTTAAGAACTTAAATAACGAGAAAGGTGCAAGATAAAAGGAGCCCCTGATTGAATATTTTGCAATGTCGTCAGGTGATGTATATTCACACAAGGCAGAAACATATTGAAACAACGCGCGCAGGTTCATGCGCCCCCTCAAAAGGACAACGGCCTATTGGAGAAAAAGCCGACGAAATGATGGCACGTGTTTTCGCCGCACGCACTTGCATCGTAGATGGCTGTTGTCAGCGTCTGCAAGAAGAAGAGGTGAAGCGACGCTCGAAAGAGAAGAAAGCATTCTTGATCTCCTCTTCAGAACGCGGCTGTCCTTTTTATTTACCCCCACGGCACAAGTTAGCCCACAATAAATAGTTGTGTCTCGACATCCTTAATTGTTCGTTACAATTCTGCGAGGCATTCTTTTTCGGTGGCTGAATAGTTGGTTTTAGCCCTCGAAAGGGTGCGGCTGGCCTATGCAATCATTCTTTCCTCTCCGTTTTGCCATCGAACGAGGAGGGCACCGAGTCCTAAATTGCTGGCGTCCGTGTGGATGTCTGTTTCCGCTTCCTCATCAAAGTGCGCAAGAACCGGGGGGTTTTGAAGTCACCGTCGTAGCTCATTGAATGCATCTTCTTGTTCGCTATGCCAGACAAAGGGCATATCTTCTTTCGTTAATCGCGTTAATGGCTCGGCAATCTTTGAAAAAATTTTGACGAAACGCTTGTAGTAGGCACAAAGTCCTAGGAATCGCCTAACGGCCTTTTTATCAGTTGGTCTAGGAAACTTTTCCACTGCTGTGGTCTTCTCAGGGTCAAGACCGATGCCTTCGGAGCTAGTCACATGGCCGAGGAAAAAGAGCTCATGTAAGCCGAAGTGACACTTTTGTGGCTTTATCGTCAGCCCTACTAAACTAATAGCTTTGAGCACAGTGCTTAGTCGTTCCACATGCTGAACAAAGGTGGTAGAAAAAATTACGACGTCGTCAAGATAAACCAGACAGGACTGCCACTTTAACCCGGAGAGCACAGTGTCAATCATCCGCTGAAAGGTGGCAGGTGCGGAACAGAGGCCGAACGAAAGTACCCTAAATTCTTATAGTCCGTCAGGTGTGAGGAATGCTGTCTTCTCACGATCTCGTTCGTCCACTTCTATTTGCCAGTATCCGCTTTTGAGGTCCAGAGAGGAAAAGAATTTTGCATCCCGTAGTCTATCGAGGGTGTCATCGATCCTCGTAAGTGGATAGACATACCGCTTTGTGATGACGTTTAGCTTCCGATGATTAGCACAGAAGCGCAAGGCCTGATCCTTCTTCTTTACGAGCACCACACACAAAGCCCATGGGCTGGTCGATGGTTGGATTACGTCGTCTCTAATTATTTCTTCGACTTGTTTGCTGATGATCTCTCTCTCCCTCGGTGACACTCGGTAGGGATGCTGGCAAATAGGCCTCACAGCTTCGTCGACAAAGATACGGTGTTTGGCGATGGATGTTCTCTGGACTTTCGATGTCGTTGAGAAACACGAGGCGAATTCTCGTACAAGGTTCTGTATTTGCCGCTTCTGGCTCGGTGATAGTGCTGCTTCGATGCTGTCGTATGCAAGTATGGAGTCTACGTTGTCAGAGTCCAGTAGTGCAGCATCGGAAGGGCTCAAATCCGTAATTTGTTCATAATCGTTAAGGCGGGCAATGACGGTTCCCTTCCCAACATGCCGGACTTCATTTCCTAAATTAGTCAGGAAGACATTTTAACACCCGTCACACAGCCGAAAAGGCCACTTGCCATACAGATCCCTTTTTCGAGTAAGAGCCCAGTGTTAATGTTTGCTATTCCTTCATAGTCGCTGAATACGGTGCTTCTTACGGCGACAGCTATGCTGGATCTTGGGGGTATCATGACGTCATCGCCCATAATCTTAAGAGCATCGAATTGTTCTTCCCACTCGAACGTCGCAATGGCGTGCTTGGTTGAGAACGACACACAGGATTCCTGCAAGCTGATAACTGCATCGTTCACCTAAGAAAAGTCCATTCCAACATTTAAATGCCTTGAGCATTCTCATAGGACAATGAAACTGGCGACGCATGTATATCAGCGTATTCCGATTCTAGAAGTGCACCTGCCCACCGGGTTGATAAGGTGTCCTCCAGCGGTTCGAATTTGCGGTCCTCTCCAAGGAGTCAGCACTTTTTTCAGTCTTCTGGCAAGTACTTTACTCATAACAGAATGGTCTGCGCCTGTGTCTACTAAAGCAGTAATTTTCGGAGCCGTCTATAAACACACATAAATCTGAAGCAACGTCACTTTTTCCGCTACTGCTCTCTCGGCCGTCGTTCAGCGCTGGAGGCTCTGTTCTTGCGTCGGCAGCGGCCTCACCTCCACAGGTCGCCGGTATTAGTTTTCCCGATGTGGCTTTCGGGGCGTCGCGATGGGGAGCTTGAGGATGGACGCGGGCTCGGTGATCGATACCTCTGTGGCACTGTTGACCGAGGTTGATGTGGCTGTGAAGTCTGCGGGCTTTGGCGCGTTGACAAATACTCCTGGATCTCGAAAGGGCGTTCACCGTTTCTTGGGCAAGGAGCATTTATGGAAAACCCCCGAAGTCCCGCTCTGCAGTATTCGCACATCCTGTAGAGATGACCAGCTTCGCCGCAGTGGTAGCACAGTGCGATTCTATCAGGAGTGCGCCATGTGTCAGCCTTCCGGAATCCCGTCTCCGGAGGAGACGGCAAGAACCGAGGTTCGGGTACATGCGCAGTTGCCGCGATGAAACTCGTCCTGGAGATCCTCTGAGTACCTCGGCGTACGATACCACCGGCCGTACCGGTGACGACGTTTGCGGCTGTGCTGGCGGGTGCTGTTCGCGGACTGCTTGTCTAACTTCTTCGTGAACAACTTCTGCTAATGAAGAGACCGCTGTGGGGCCGTTGTTCAGCTGTTGCCTCTGGAGCTCTTCTCGAACCACAGATCTTATGAGTTCTCGTAACACCTCGATGCTGTTCCCGAACATTGCCGACATCATATCCATGGAGGCGACGTACATTATCGCGGTTGTAGAGTCTCGCACGCTGCTGAAGAGTCCTCTCCATAGTTGTCGCCTCGGAGCGGAATGCGGCGACGGTGCGTGGAGGGCTTCGAACCAAACCGGCAAAAAGCTCCTGCTTCACACCGCGCATCAGGTGCCGAAGCTTCTTGTCCTCGCTCAGGCTCGGATCGGCCCGGCGGAATAAGCGGGACATATCTTCGATATACATTGCCATGCTTTCGTTGCTTCAGCTTTTTCCCGGCGGTCTGTGCTCGGATACGTGGCCAACATCTCCCGTCCGAAGTCATCCCACGACCGGAGGACAGCTTCATGGTTTTCAAACCACGTTCGCGCACAGTCTTGCAACGCGAAGTAAACGTTGCGGAGCTTCCGGTTTTCGTCCCATCCATTGTAGTCAGCGGCGCGCTCGAAGCCTTCCAACCAGTCTTCGGCGTCTTCGAAGGTATCGCCGTGAGAAGGCTCCGGCGTCCGCGGCTGGTCGACGACGATGCGGGTTGAGGCTGTCTGGGATGTCATTTCAAGATTGTCTGTTGCTGCTATTATAGTTTGCTCCGGCAAAAGAGGAAACTCAAGCGGCTCACCACGTAGGCGACGGCTCGTGCGCTGGTGGACAGGCGTGAACTCATTGGGTCTGAGATGGCGTGGTTCCGGGCTGCTTTGTCCAACTCGAATTGGGCTGGAAATCATTACCCCGCATCTCATCAGCATTGTAACGAACAATTAAGGGAGTCCAGACACAACTATTTATTGTGGGCTAACTTGTGCCCTGATAGTAAATAAAAAGGACTGCCGCTTTCTGAAGAGGAGATGAAGAATGCCTTCTTCTTCTCTCTGGAGCGTCGCTTCACCTCTTCTTGTTCTTCTAGACGCTGACAACGGCCATCTACGATGCAAGTGCGTGCGGCAAAAGCACGAGCCATCATTTCGTCGTCTTTTTCTCCAATACGCCGTTGTCCTCTTGAGGGGGCGCATGAACCTGCGCGCGTTGTTTAAATGCGTTTCTGCCTTGTGCCAATATTTTCTCGGTGCGCAACGAAACTCTAGTATGCAAAATCGCTTCTTGATCATCACGGAAAAATATTATTTCGTGTAGAATAAACATATGATAACTGACTTGAGTAGGTGAGGCATGCAGTAGTGAACTAGCTATAAGAAAGCTGTGTTCCAGAAGTGCGCTTGCACATGTACATCAGTTCAAACTCGCGCAGCGTTAGTTTCAAGAAATACTATAAACGATTAGGCCAATAATAACAGTAAAATTGCTTGCTCTCAGCTATTACTCGAGGCTACATGACGCCAGAGCTTTCACCGTTCCATAGAACTTCCGACAGGAAACGCTGACTAGTAGTTATGAACACGCTGAATAACAGTACACTTAATAATAAACGCTGAATAATAGTATGAACAACACGAACAAAGTGTGTTGACATGTGGCATCTGGCTTACCTCCTTCGGGAGCTCTGTGAACTCTATGTCACGCTCCAAAGCGACCATTATTTGTGTCATCCCCAAGTAGGTGATGCAGAGCATGGTCATCGTTGATGGAATCTATTGAAGAAAAAAAAACAGCGATGCTTTATTTACTGTCTGCCTGCTAAGGTCAGGCGCATGCTGCATCCGCAGGTTAGAGAGGGTTAAGCATTTGGTCACATCGAACGGGATGTCCCATCGTCAAAAGCAACGGCACGGCATGGCATATTTCCTTCATCCCCCTCCCACGTCCTCGAGTACCAAAGCATGCAGTTATCATGAATGTGGAACGAACAAAGGGGTGCTATTTGCTTAACAGAGCCGAAGCTTTTCATACGTGACTTTGCGATTCAAGTACCACAGCGTGGCTAACAACCCAGTGTCAGAACAAAACTATCCCCTGTCAGAGCCAGGAATACACGGCCAGATATCATTACTTGGCTTCGTTGCCCACAACGACCTGCGTGTAACGTCGTTCCAGCAAAGCCATGGTATTTTTTCCGTGATGTGTCGCACGTGCAAAAGCTGTAAGTTGATCGTTCTTTCGTGGGTTGGAGTCTACTGTAGTCTTAATAAAGTTAGGACCAACAGAAACTTCCGTTCCGTTCGTTTAATATGCGCTATTAAAAAAAGTGACATCTGAACACGTTTTTAAGAAACTCGGTTGCAGACGAGTGGGACGTGTGTGCGAAGCAACGAATTGTGCGGCAAGCAGCTCGGCTTCCTTGCGTGATTTGGCGGTGCCCTGTCACGCTTGGCCAATGTCCCTTCGTGCAGCTGCGTTGTTAGCTATCGTGCTCTCGTCGTTCATTCCTCTGGTGCTGTTCCACAGTTATTAAAGATGAATTGTTCCTTCGCGCATCCTACATTTCACCCCGGATTGATGACCTAATAAAGGTGGGGGTGCCACCACGCCACTCCGACTCTTAACAATTATTCCTTCACCGACTGCCTACGAATGGTAGCACCTTCCCGCCTCAATCGCTGCCATCTGTGAAGTCATTAATTTGAAGAAGGTTGCCAACGACTTTATGTGTGCTCACTACTCCTTCCTGTAATGTCCTCGGTCCTTGAGAATATACGAAATAAATAAAAATAAAATAAGCAATATAGTAAGTAAAGATACATAAATATACAAACAAATAAATAAATAAATAAATATGGAAAGCGAGTTTTGTTTCTTCTGCCCTCACCAATCTGTTGACAAATTGGTGCATTCTTGACCGACTGAAAAGATTTAAGGTTACGAAACAGGGTCTCGGTTATGAAATATCCCCAGTGAGTGGCTTCAGAGTACTTTCGACAGCTCGAATAAGCCACTGCGGTAGCGCACTGGCTGTGGCTACTGGCCTCGAGTTGACAGGTTCGATCAAGACCACCCGGACGAAAATTTGATGGTGGCGAAATGCAATTGAGTCGTGTAGTACTTAAATCTCGGCGACGTTAAGGAAACCCAGGTGGTCAAAATTTATCCAAAGTCCCCCGCCGCGGCGTGCCTCAAACTCAGATGGTGCTTTAGGCACATGGTACCCCTTTAGTTTTACCCCCTGCAGTTATTTACCATGCTCTTCGTTTGCATTCCGCCTCAGTCGTCAGAAGGAGTATGCTAGGGCCAGCGATCAAAGCTACCGCTTAGAGCGATACAGTTCTCGCGTATTGCCGCCTGCAAACACTCACCAACAGAGACGAGTTGAGAGAAAGGCCGATGCTGCTCGAGCGCAACACATCGCGCGGATCCACTCCGACGACGGTGAATATCAGCGCGGAGAGCACGATAACCTGGCTGCAGGCGACGGCGAACGTCCTCGTCAACCGGCTGCACGTCACCGAGGCGAGCGAGACGCGCAGGTTCTGGTCCGCCAGGCGGCAGAAGCGCTCGTAGAAGCGCTCCGTCATGCCGAACACACGCACGATGGTGAGTGAGTCCACGGTCTCCGTCACGTGCTGGAGCACGCGCGAGAAGTGCGCGCTCCGGATGTAGCGCGTCGCATTCACTGCACGAGTCAGTACGCCCTGCGAATTCGACACTCGGGTTAACTCGCTGCGATAGCAGAAGCTTTATTCGAGTAGCATCTCCCCGACCAGGTGCCGGCCGTGCTATGGAGCCCGTGCAATGACTTACAAGAACAGACGCCCCCAGTCCTTGGTTTTCTTTCAGCAGCGGAGCTATTTAAGCTTGTAGTTTCGCCGTGAAGCGTTACCAGAAACCTCAGCCCAGCTGTGCACCAGTGTTGCCAGATCGGACGACGCGGCGTAGCCCAAAACTAGACAAGTTGTTGCCTGAATGTAGGCAAACACAAAAAAGGGCAAAAAACAAAGGTTGCAGCCAAACATAGCCATTTTTATTTGCAGTTCTATTTTGATATAAATTATCGCAATTGGCTACGGCAACCCTTTTTTGCACAACCCGTTGTTACAAAATGTCCCTGACGCCGGGACAGTCCACCCTTGACATCAACAGCTGCATGATGCTTGCACACAGAACACTTTCTGGTTAATCCCCGAAAGTCTTAAGTTCCTGCGAATCGCTGCAGAGGGCGAAAAGACATTGACCACAGCGCTGCCAAGAAAACAACTATACAGTGCCTCCTCTAGACAGGGCTGCAGTCGTGAGCGCACAATTCCCCGCTAGGGGCCCTGTAATGGGCACAAATTTCACCAATAAACTTTCTCTCAAGCCTATCACAGTGTTTTTATTATATGACAGATAGTATTCACTTATTATCTTTCTATATAGAATAATAACTACGAACTCTGCTTTTGAGCTGTCGTGAGCGCAAAATAATGTTCAACATCATGCGCCTAGGGTAGCCTAGGGTAGTTCCATGCACTCCCGCTGGTTATTGTCGAATCACGGTACCAGCTACAGTTTTCTTTGTCTGGGGTTGCACTGCATTCATTGATCGTACATGACGGCAGTGTTAAATCTGGCGAGAAAGCGGTCATCTGGTTCGAATATTTCTCAGCATCTATTCGTGCAAGGTCGTTTCTAATGTTCGTGTTGTCAGTCAATTTCTGTGATTGGCCTTAGTCATGGAGACCAGGCAGCGTTTCACCAGGCTACAGCAGCGGTCGACGGAACGCAAGCGCAAAGGAGTGTAAAAGCCGGTTTCGACAGGTTTTCAAGAGAAGCTCACCAGCAGCGTTTCCTTTTTCTCAATGGTCTGCCAAAATTCCACCATCATCGACTGCCTCCTCTGCGCGAGTGCGCGACGAAACAGTAAAACGTGAGCAGCTACGAGAGAGCGCGAAGGGAGCAGACTCGCGAGTAGGGATGTGAAAGAAGCGGATTTGCTTTCCCGCCCGTCTGATGGATGGCGCTCATTGCTGCAAGGAACTAAAGCCCCTCAAATTTTCAAAAGTAGCGCCATTCTTAGATCTTTCCGACACCCCGCTCACCCTGGCGCTTCCTCCTCCACGCCTACTGTTTCCCCAGCCTCCTCCGCTCCCCCATTGGCCAATTTTTGTCATGTGGAAGCAGGCGCCACGCTTTTGTATATTTTTTTCTTTCCAGAGCGAAGCAGGCGCCACGCGTTTGCATATTTTTTTCTTCCCAGCGCACTCCGACCTCCATTATTGTTGGGCCTGCGCGACGAAAGTACGGCAGGCGGACTGACGGAATGCGTTAGTGTAATAGAATGTGCTAGGGCCAAGAACTTTATTGTGATGCCGTGCTGCTGCGCAGTCGGTTTCCGCAACAGACACAGCGAGGGCAAAATGTTTTTTTTTTTTGCTTTGCCATCAGGCGGGCGCAACCCAAAAAGTTGGGATTCACAGAATCGGGCGGGTTGACCTCCAGGAAGTGGCAAAGAACGCACGGCTTCGTGAAGTACGTGCCACGGCTCCTCACAACCTCTTCTTTTGAGCTTAGTTGACACCTTCCGCTTCGAAAAAGTGTATGTGTTCATGCTCTGTGTGGTTTTTAGCGCGTTGAAGTTGACTTTTTTTTCGAATGTGCTCTCGTCTTGCGGTGAAAGTGCACGCTTCTGCAGCTGGCCTGTAACATAGAAGCGATTTTATTCTGGGTGTGTTTTGAGCTCAACCATAAGTTAGCACATTGTCGATGCTTTTGCAAGGCTCACTATGACTTACGGATGCAGTCTTTTAGCTGCGAATGTGCGCCCGCATGCATTGATTTGGTTTGTGGTGAAAACGTTTTTAACGTCCCGAAGCGACTAAAGCTATGATGGTGGGCGTAGTGGATGGCTCCGGATAACCTTATCTAGGTCGCCAGGGGATGTTTAACGTGCACTGTGATCGTACAGTCGTACGTGGGCCGGTAAATTCCTTGTTGGCGTTACATTATTCTCGCGCGGGCGCGCTAGCGCTGCTTTCGAAGGTGGCGCCTTGGCACGATTGTATTTCTTCAATATATTTTATTTACTAGTTGTAACAACGTGTCATTATTTCATAGTATTGACGGCGCCTCCAGGGCACCAAAGCTGCAACGGGAACAGCAAAGCTAAAACCAGGGCTGGATGGGGCTCACCGAAGCCTGCGCATGCCAAGGGAGTGTAAGATAGGCTGTCCGCTATAGCGGACAGCCAATTTTGTATGCGAAGACTCCCTGCGCCACCTGCTTTATTGTAATGCCGCGTGCTCTTCGGAGGCATCCGTTAGCCGTTACATGCGCCCTCCAGGAGAAGTACTTGTAAAAATAAAACAGTCTATCGTCACGATTACCAAAGCACCCCGGAATAAAAAAAGAAGAAAGCGGCCCTGTTGCCAGGAATTGCTGACCGCAGAAAGTCGGAATCTCTCACGCGCCGGCCGAACAAAAGTATCCTGCGGGTACGTAAATGAACCTCGATACAGTTCGAAAACTACAGGCATCACATACTAAACCGTACCTACGCCAGAGGTGGTGGTCTAGCAGCATATGTACGAAATGATCTAAACTCGGAGAAAATTGCAGATTTTTCCCTAATTAATCGCAACGTTGAATGCCTCACTATTCGTCTTCAAGCAGGAACATTTTCAGTAGTCTACAGACCACCCTGTGGGAACAAAAAAGAATTCTTTTCCTTTGTGGATAACCTGCTAGCTTATCTCAGCGGCACCGGCCAAATGTTTGCCATACTAGGTGAAACGAACATAGATATGATGGCTGAAAATACAATAACACGAGAATATAATCAGTTGCTTTACTCTTACGCATGCTCGTATATTATAACCTCGCCAACACGAGTTACAGCACACAGTCAAACCTTATTAGATGTCTGTATCACTAATATACATGATTCCACTGTGACTGCTGGTGTCATGTCCTCTGATATAAGCGATCATCTTCCCATTTTTTGTTTTCTGCCTTGTTCGCAGAAATACAAGCATAATGCGCCTGTATATTCCTACCGTGTCATAGATACAACGACGCTAGCCTATTTTCGCTCTCTTATTCGGGAAAAAAACTGGGAATCTGAACTAACTGAAAGTGACCCAAATAAGGCATACAATTCATTTTTCGATAAACTAATCACTTGCTACGACATAGCCTTCCCGCAACATAGTGCTACAAAACGACCCAAAAAAATTAGAAAGCCGTGGATAGATGTAGTGCTTTTTACAAAAATAAAAAACAAAAATAAAATGTACCATACATTCCTTAGAACTAGAGACATGAATGAATTAGCCAAATTTAAGGAGTACCGTAACCAAGTAAATTCAGAATTAAAAAAGGCAAAAGAAAAATATTATGAGAAGGTGTTCTCGCGCATATATACGAATCCAAGAAAAGTTTGGATGGAAATTAAGAAAATATCTGGAGGAAAGGCTAGCCCTCAAGACCTACAAATAGCTTCGGTTAACGGCACTCTTTCGGGTGAAGAAGCCGTCTCTATCCAAAACACTCACTTTGTTCAATGCTGCAGCACCTTTTCTGCAGCAGATCCAGAAGAGATAGGGCATACTGTGAAACCGTCTCTGCAAAATTCTTTAATGCTATTTCCGGTGACACCAACCGAAGTAGAGAGCGTGATCAAAAACTTTAAGTCAAACAGTGCTGCAGGTTTCGACGGTATCATGGCATCTCCTATAAAGTATGTGTCTGACATCATCTCTAATGTATTAGCTCATATTATTAATAAAATGTTTGAGTCCGGAATTTTTCCTAGCAAACTTAAAATAGCCAGAGTCTGCCCGGTTCATAAAGGCGGTGCTGATCATAGTGTAAACAACTTCCGACCGATATCTATACTACCTCTTTTTTCAAAACTTTTTGAAACTGTTCTAAACACTCGACTAGAAGGTTTCTTAAGGAAATATTCTATTATTAGTACGGCGCAATACGGATTTCAAAAAAATAAATAATGTGAGGATGCGCTCTTAAATATAAAACATCAAATACTGCAAAATATAGAAAACCGTTTATACACGGTAGGCTTATTCCTGGACCTACGTAAGGCTTTTGACAGCGTAAATCATGGTATACTTCTGTGCAAACTTTATGACTACGGTATACGTGGTACAGCATTAGAGTTAATGAGAAGCTACTTAACGGATCGTTATCAGTTTGTTTCATATAATCAGGCCACTTCCTCACTTCTCAAAATACAGAATGGCGTGCCACAGGGATCCATACTTGGTCCTATATTATTTATTCTATATATCAATGACCTTCCTAACATTTCTTCCTCACCTAATATCATCATGTACGCAGACGATACTAATCTTTTCTTTGCAAATTCTTCCTTGCAATGCATACAAAAAGAAATAAATGATTATTTAAATTTATTATCTGAATGGCTGTACATAAACAAACTACAATTGAATGTCAATAAAACCAAATATATAATATTTAGACCGATAAACAAGCCATTGCCTGTTAATATAACTGTTCTATTTCAATCAAAGAGGCTAGAACAAGTAACAACGCAAAAGTTTTTGGGGGTATGGTTCCAAGAAAACCTCTCCTGGGATAATCATGTCAATAAGCTCTGCAATGATCTTAGCAAAGTAGTAGGCTGTATGTATAAAATAGGTGATTTAATTCCTTTATGGCTAAAGAGATCAATATACTTCGCCCTTTTTTTCTCGAAGCTATCTTATTGTGTCTTGATCTGGGGAACAACTACAACAAAAAACTATGATAAGTTATTAGGCTTGCAAAAACGAGTAGTCCGAATTTTTGAAAACTACCATGGTAGGCCGCGTGACTTACCCACACACAATCTCTTCGACAAACATTTAATGATCCGAGCAAATCAAGTATTTTACTATAGATTACTCTTACATATAAAAAAACACAAGCTCCATGTTGTCAGCATACCCACTTCTTTTCGATACCCATTACGTTATCAAATCAAGAAAATGCCATTCACGCGTACTAACTACGGACGTCAGGATATAAGATATCAAATACCTAGGCTACTAAACATTGTTGAGCAAAAAATTGATTTCTGTGCGCCTAATTTTAAGCAATATATAAAAAACCTACTCATACACTATCAAATTAATTACACATAAATTGCTATCATACTAATTTTTTTTAATAATGCACTATATATGTATTGCTTAACCTGCGCGGTAAATGTGATTGCACAAACAAAAACTGTAGCATAAATGTCTTTTACACATAGTCATTGTATAATGTACACATTATCTTGTTTACTTGTCTTTTGTACATCGTACTTGCTTGTTTTCCTGTTATATTTGCTTTTTTGTTTGTACATCGTATCATCATGTAACCCGAACGCACTTAGGAGCAAGAGCCCCTGTCAGGCCGTATGGCCTTTAGCTCTTGTTTCCTCTTTCTTTATGTAATGAAGAAAGGAAATAAACTTCAAACTTCAAACTTCAAACTTCAAACCATACGAAACCCCGTACACATACTTTCACGCTTTCAAAACCTGAAACTTTGGTTTGTACGCGCGTGTTTCAGCACACCGCGTGCTTGCGTCGTGTTTCAACACGAACTCTCAACGAGCGCGCACTTTAGGCCTTAAATACGCCTTGAATAATAGTCCTGTTCTCTATTTTTTCCACAATTCCAACACGACATTTTAAGGAAGGAAGGAAGGAAATCAACTTTATTCAGGTCCTGCAGGCCACGAGAGCTTTGGGCTCTCATGGAGTGGGCGTCTCCCACGACGGAACCGGGAGGTTGAGTTTCCTGACGGCGTCGTGGACCTGCTGGACGGCTCAGAGTTGGGGAACGAGTTCTTCGCTCCGGATTGCTTCTTCAAACTTGCGCTTGTCCTGTTCGTAGTTTACGTGAGCTTGCGAGCATGGCCAGAGTAAATGATATACGTTAAAGTATGTATGCAATTGGTGCAATGAGACTTGTCGTAGAGCTCAGGCATGTAATGGTGTAATCTGTTTTGAGTGGGGTATGTGTCTGCTTGTAGCAATCTGAGTGTAACCCCTTGAGCCCGAGTGAGCGTGCGGTGTGGCGTGCTATACTGCCTGCGTTGTAGGTAGTAGTGTTTAGTGATGTCATTGCATGTAGTGGGCGCGTCCTGATTCTCCGAGTGGTTGGGTGAAGCCGCGCGGTCTGTAAGCGCGCGCGCAGCCTCGTGTGCCACCTCGTTAAGGTTGGGGACGTCGCCGAGCTTTGGTCCTAAGTTTGCCGGGAACCAGTATATGAAGTGGTTCTTAATCTCTTTCTTTGAAACAATTCTGAGAGCCTGTGCGCAGACCGTGCCCTTTTGGAAAGCTCTGATAGCGGCTATGGAGTCACTGTACATATGGGAAAGATTGTCGTCGGTGAGCGCAACAGCGATCGCAACCTGTTCGGCCTGTTCAGGCTTCCTTGCAATTACCGTGGCTGCATATCTTGTGGATCCGCGGCCGTCCACAACCGCCACTGCGAAAGCTTTATTTCCCGTGTATGCCGTCAGGTCCACAAAAGCTGAGCGTTCACGGTTCGCCAAGGCTTGGTTAAGAAGGAATTGTCCTCTCGCTTGTCGTCTGCCCCTGTTGTTTTCGGGGTGTACGTTTCTGGGTTTAGGGCAGACCATGATCTTGGCGCGGATGTCCCGTGGGAGGTCCGCAAAGTCTTTTTCTATGTCTCCTTGTGCAAAGCCTAGCTTCTCTAGGATCGTGCGCCCCGGAGGCGTCGTCGAAAGCCTAGCAAGCTGGGCGCGCTGCTGGGCTTCGGCAATTTCTTCCAGGGTGTTGTGCATGCCCAGGTGCCCCAGCTTCTCGTTGCTGGTGCTGGTTGGAATGCCGAGGGCTTGCTTGGTGACCTTTCTGATTTGGGCATTCAGTCTGTCTCTTTCAGATCGTGTCCAATTGAGCATTGCCGCAACGTATGCGAAGTGATAGGTGACGAACGCGTGTATGAGTTTGATGAGATTATGTTCCTTGAGGCCCCTGTGTCTATTGGCAATTCTTCTGATGAGCCCAATAGCGTTGTTGGTTTTGGTGATGAGCTTCTGAACTGAAGAGGCATTGACATCATTAGTCTCCACGATCATACCCAGGACTCTGATTTTGTCGACGCACGGTATGGCGTGTCCCGAAGTGGTTCGTACGGTAACTTCTTGATTATAATCGAAGGCTGACGAGTATGGCCTGCGGCCCTTCTGCGTGGATCTGCGTACGAGCAGCTCCGACTTGGTAGGCGAGCACGCCAGTTACCGACTGACGAAGCAAGATATCTATTGAATAAGCTGCTTTGCAGGGCCCGAACAAGCTTTTCTGCGGATTTCCTCGCGTAGCGTGTTAGCCATCGTCTGCTACGGCAGGCCCAGCACCGACAGCGCCACCGTCGAGGCCGCGCCGAGCGGAGGAGGAGGGAAGTGAATGGCGCTTCTTTGGGAGATTGAGGGAATTTACAAGCAACCGCAGTTTACTAGCCGAGGGTCACGCTTCTCCGTGGGAGGCGGCGCTGACATCGAGGCGCCCCACTGTCACTGAAGAGGCGGAGTTGCAGCGGCCGGCTTGAAGTGCATCAAAGATCAAAACCACCGGCCCAGACTGTGGCGCAGAAGGCAGTTAGCGCGCACACACACGCGCAGCTGCGCTACCGGCTCAGCCAGCTAAAGCAGGCTTCGGGATTTTAACCCCATAGCGCTAAGGCCTCTTGTTGCAGAAAATCCGTCATCGGCATCCGACATCCAGTGTCAGGCGTCGTTTGCGGAAAAATATTCTCGAACCATCCATACCCAGGCCTTCCATGTGGCGAAAAGAAGCCACTGAACTAATTGAATTTTTCAAGCTAAGATACAGAGAAAGATCGTAAAGTACAACTTACACACAACGTATAGACTTGATAGCGTCAGATTGTAATTTAAATATACGAGGAAACATAATTCTGTTGCGCGAACACTCAAAGAAAGCCCTTTTCTAGCGTTTCGACCACGCGTAGAGTGGCCACGACGTCCGCCATTTACGCGCCCCCGCACGTGAGTATATTCCAGGCCACGGAGCGGCTCTCCTGGTTCCTTGCAATACGTCCAGATGGCGCTCGCCTTCGTGCATAGCGTTCGCGGCCAGCGTTTGCCGGTAAATATTGCGGTTACGTACGGTTGACGGGAAGCGTGTGAAGCAGTCAGGGTTCCTTGAGTGCTATCGCGTAAAGGCGAAGACGAAAGGCCTCGTAAAGGCGAAGCTTACGCGTACTGCATCTATTTTTTCTACGTGAGAGGCACCTCTCGAGCGTGGATTAGGGCACCGCTTATAGCCCAAACAAAACCAAGTCACAGATTTACAGTAGCCGAAATATACCCACATAGCCAACTCGCCATAGCCGACGCCAAATGTTTCTTCTGTGGCCCAATTTGGCTATCTGTAGCTAAATCAGGGGAGGTATTCTGTAAGAGTCCACCTAGTGGACATATGCATTTCGTCTGCTACTGAAGTGCTGATTCACAGTGGCGCTGGGCATGCGCAGCCCACCCCAGCCAATCAGCACTTGAGAGGCAGGCGAAATGGACATGTACACTGGGTGGACTACAATAGAATACCTCCCCTGGCAACGCTGCTGCACGCCGCCTCGCGCGGCCTAGCAATCAACTGCGAGAGCACCGAACCACGTACCCTCCTCGCTCCCCACGCACGTGGAGCGGAGTCGTGATGTCACAGCCGAGTAAAAGCTCGCAACAGCCGGCGGGTGACACACCCGCCAGCTGTACGCCCGCTCTACTCTGTGCGTACGTGCTGCTGCCATGGGAATACCGAAGAAAGTCCGCACACCCGAAGCGGCTCACCAGGAAGAGCGCCGTACTGCCAAGCGATAATCGACTCATCGCCGCCGAGCTGATCCTGAGCCCCGCGCCGAAGCGGCGGCTGAGGCGACGCCGAGTCGAGGATCGCGAGTTTCAGTGGAAGGAACGTAAAAGTCGGCGCCTGAACGCTCGACGCCGCCGAGAATGCGATCCCGACGTGCGACTGCTCGAAAACTTCCAGTGTCAAGCTCGCCGAGACACGGGGGGTGTAAACGGCCGATTCCAGCGCAAACTTCTAGACATAGAGTTTGGGCACAGCTGTCGCCCCTGTGACCGACATTGGTTCGACGTGAACTTGTCTACCATGAACTCCGTGCGCAATTTTAAACAACGGAGTTTCGCCTTACAAGTGCTTCGCAAAACCTTCCCGGAAGCTTCGGCCTCATCCGACTGAATCGGTAGATAGGATAGGAATAACATTAACAAAGTGCCGGCAACCGATGGTTTAACGCGTCGTGACGCTGGCCAAGCGTCGACCCGGGGCTATACCCTACCCTGCACTACCCCAGTCGGGAAAATTTGTAGTGGGTCATGCTGCTTGTGCTTTTCGAGCGCACCCCGGGCCTGCTGGACGGCCCAAAGTTGTGTGTCCTTGTCTGCAGACTGCACTTCGGGCGGGTAAGTCCTGGAGGTAGCTGCTGTCGGGAACCTGGCACAGTCTCACATGATGTGCCATTGGTCCGCCGGACCCGCTGCACAAACACCGCACAGCCCACACGGATAGAGCTCTGAGTAAAGCACGTGCAGCATTGTGAGGGCGAGGAATGACGCGGTCTGTATTTCCCTTAGAATTACGGCCTCCTCCGGCTGAGTGCCGGGTGGGGAGGCAGCACTGTCCGTCGAGCTAAGCGGTAACACTTGGTTACTTGGGCATAACTGGTCAATCTGTCCTTGCTTTCGAACCACCACACGGAACGGTCACTCTTGGAGGCGCGGAAGGTAAGCGTTCGTTGTGGTTCTGTGAGGATGCACACTCGCTGGCATGCGCCGGGAAGCACTTGACTCGGATGGTGCTGCCGTGGTCTTGAAGTTGGAGCATGTCGATGATGGCGTCCACCGGCGCGCATATTGTCCCCTTGGCAAAGCTGCGCACGGCGTTCCTCGTGTCGCTGAGCACGGTGCTACACTCGGCCTCGGTGATCGCCAGAGCAATGGTAACCTCCTCAGCGTCTGTGGCGTTCGTGCACCGCACGCTCGCTGTCGTTATCTTGGTGCCGGTAGCCGCCGCAACGACCACTTCCGTGAAGCCTTGCCGCTTGTATTCCGCTGCGTCTACGTACTGGGCGTGCGGGTCTTGGCCGTTTTGTTTGGTGAGGACCTTGGCCCGCGCCTACCGCCGTTCTTGGTTGTACTCTGGGTGCATGTTCTTGGGGATGGGCTCCACGTAAATGTGGGCCCGCGGCTCCTCTGTGATCTCACTCGGTTGCCGGCTGGGAGCTTGGGCATTGTAACCCAGGGACGTCAGTATACTGCGGCCCGTCTTGGTGGCAGAGAGGTGCTCCATTTGCGCGGTGAGCTGCGCCTTGGCTTTTTCTTCTAGGGTGTTATGGACTCTGAGCTACAGGAGCCGAGCCGTACTCGTGGTCTCCATTAAGCCCAGCGCCATCTTGTAAGCCCGTCTGATCAGCGTGTTGATCTTGGTACTGTTAGTGACCTGCCAGTTGAGGTAGGCCGCTAAGTAGGCGATTTGACTGATCACGAACGACTGGACAAGGCGCACGACACTGTCTTCACGCATGCCCGCTCGTCGTGTAGAGACGCGTTGTATGAGCCGGATGGCGTCCGTTGCCTTGGTGGTAAGCTTGTTGATGGCCTCGTCATTGCGGCCGCTCTTGTTGAGCAGCAGGCCCAGGACCCTGATCTTGGGAGCTTCGGGGATGCGTTGCCCCGATGCAGTAACAATCTTGATGTGGCCACACCCCCGAAGGGGAGCGCGCTTCCGTCCCGGTCGAAGCGGTGTGAGGACGAACAGCTCGGATTTTGCGGGCGAGCACATTAGGCTTGTGCCGCCATGGTGCTGCTCTATGGCGGTAACCGCCACTTGCAGCTGTTGCTCGATGCTGGCATCGGTGCCGCCGGCCACCCACAGGGTAATATCGGCGTAGATGATTTGCCGGACGCCGGTCCCCGCTACTGCTCTCGCTACCCCGATCATGATGAGGTTAAAGAGCAACGGCGAGATGACCGAACCCTGCAGAGTACACGGACTGCCGAGCTTCTGCTCGGGGAGCTTGAGGTCTCCGGCATGCAGTTCGAACGTGTGGTTGGTCAGGAAGTCTTGAATATAATTGTAGCTGGTTACCCCCATGTTGAGTCTTGATACTTGTAATAATATGGCTGAGTATTTCTTTCACTTTGTTGAATGCATTTTGTAGATACAGCCCCTGAATTACTTGGCTATCTCGTTTCTTGTTGGCGATGATTTCTTGTTTCAGTTGTAACATGGCATTTTGTGTGCTGAGTCTGTTCCGGAAGCCGATCATCGTGTCAGGATAGAGGCCTTCCTTATCTAGGCATCCCGGCCACCGGGTGCCAACCACGTGCACCTTGCCCACGCAGGATGTGAGCGAGATGGAACGCAGGTTACCGATGTCCAGTGGTTTGCCCGGTTTCGGAATCAGGATCATTCTTGCCATTTTGCACTGTCGGGGGAGCTTGCGCGGATGCCAGCATTCATTGAAGTAATGGGTTAGGGCCTCTATCGAACCATCGTCCAGGTTGCGTAGCATCTTGTTGGTAACGAGATCGCGGCCGACTGCTGAGCGGGTCTTGGGCTCGTTCAGAGCTACCCGTAGCTCTCATATGGTAATGTGTCGGTCGAGCCACGCTTTCGGCAACCCCCGTATGGCGGGTGCGTTTCCGTCCGCGTGTCCGGCAGATACTTGGCTCCCAGGCTCTTGATAACAGCGTCTTTTCCTTGTTGTTGTGTGATGGTGTGCATGAGGGGGGCCAGGTGGTCGCGCTGCTATGACTTGGTCTTTGTTTCGTCTAGGAGGAGCCGAAATAGATTCCACGTGTAACTGCGATGCAGTTCCCTGTCAGCTCGGTTGCAGATTTCGTTCCACTGCTGACGGCATAGGAGCATGCAATAATGTTCAATGGCCCTTTTAAGTCAGCCACCTTCTTCGTCCATTTGCGATTCAACTGTTGCTGCTTCTTGCGCGCCTGTATCGAACGTTTGGCCCCGATCAGACGGGCCAGGCGGCTGTCCATGATGATGACGTCCTCGTCTGTTTCTATGGTCTTTGTGGCTGAGCGCTCTGGATCGCGGAGCTACGCCATCCAGGTTTCGATCTCTGTGATGTCTTACGCTGTGGTGAGGCGTCCCTTGCGGAATCTGTCCCAGTCCGTCCACTCATGCATAAAGGTATTGCTCGGTAATTGGTTGGGTATCGTAATTTCGAGGATGTAGTGGTCACTGCCCAGGTCGACGCCCGTGTTGTGCCATGTTACTTTGCCCGTGTGGTCATTTTTGATGAATGTAAGGTCAGGTGTGGTGTCTCGTGCTACGGAGTTGTCGATGTGGGTGGGATGCGCGGGGTCCATTATTAGGACACAATAGCGGTCCAGGGTATCCTGCAATAAGTTCCATCCCTTGGCCGTGTCCTTCACGTAACGCCACGCTCAATGGGCGGCGCTGAAGTCTCCTCCGATCAGCAACGTGTTGTATCTGGCTTGGGTGCTGGCTGTGTGTAGTAGGGTCTTGAATTTCTGTGCTTGGTGCTTGGGGTTAACGTAGATGCTGGCGATTGAACAGGCTGCCTTGCCCTTGTTTGCTTAGGATGATTTCGGTGAAGGCATATTTCCCCTTGCTGCGGCCGTATTGGAGTTGGGGGTCGATGTACGTGAGCCGTTTGCGGACGACGTGCAGACGCCCCTGCAGATTTGCCCAGTCCTGCTTGCCCCGTCCCTCCGCTGGGCTAACGTGAGCGCGATACCCAGGCAGGGCGGGAGTCACCATCGCCGTTTCTTGCAGCAGGATAATGTCAGGTTTCTTGTTTACAGTGGTGATATGTTGCTGCAGCACTGCTTTCTTGTTGTTGTAACTGCCGCAGTTCTGCCAGACCGTAAGGCCCGGTAGCGATCCTATTGTGGATCAGGGCTGGGACATAGTTGTGGCCAAGGTGGGGCTTGCGTCTGTTCTTGGAGGTATCCGTGGTTGACGAATTGCGCTGAAAAGATGGGGCTGCGTACTATGGGCTTGAGGGTGTGTTCAATGAAGTCTATATGCTCTTGTATGGTGCGGAAGGACGTGCTGATCAGTTCCTGCAGCCGCGCCAGTAGGTCATGGCAGCCGTGCTGGCGTAGGTGTTGGCGAACGCTTCAATTTTGGCTTCGAGCTGAGTTTCCAATTGGGTCAGGTCCTTGCAATGTCGTGATGAAGTGCGTGTTCGGTTCTTGGTGGTTTGGTCAGGGGTCTTCTCCTCCTGGGGCTCTTCTTGAGTTTTGTCCTTTGATTCTGTGCCTTGGTGCGATTGCGTGTCGGTGTTCTGCTCGGGGACAGCGATGGGTGTAGGTTCGGTGCGTGCTCGCTTCTTGGGGGTTGGATCAGTGGTCTCCTCCTCCTGGGGCTCGTCTTGGGTTGTGTCCATTGACTGTATGCCTTAGTGTGATGGCGTGTCGGTTTTCTGCTCAGGGATAAGGGCGGGTGTAGGTGTCTCGGGTGACTGAGCTGGGTCTGTCCTTGGATAGGCTTGCTGTGCTTGAAATTCTTTCTTGACCTCGGCTAGCTCTTCGGCTAGCCGGCGCGTGGTTTCTACCAGCGTCGCATTGGTTGTGCGGAGTTGTTCGAGTTCCTTGTAGTAGCGGCTGGTAATGCACGCCAGCCAGCGGCTCGGAGTGGTTCGGCCACTAGTTGCGTTGTTGGAACTGACGCTGCTGCTTTAACTTCGCCCTTGGCTACGTCGGCCCAGCTGACTCTGTCACGGGAGCGCGATCGCTTTGCGCCTCTGCTGTCCGTGTCCGACGAGTCACGGTCGCGGGATGCGCTGAGCGAGGCATGACGGGAAGCGTAAAGTGATGCGTGGCGCGAGGCATGGCTGCAACGCGCTGCGAGATCCACTACTGGAAGCGCTGCGCGAGCGGGGGCGTCCTAAGCGTGGAAAGGAGCTTGATTCGAATGCTTGCTTTCGCTGTTCTTCGGCGTTACGGCGTACCCATCGCCATCGCAGCTCAAGGTATAGAATCTTGTATTTGGCTCTGCAGAGGCGGTCCCCACTGGGGTGTTCGCCACAGAGCTTGCACTTGGGGACACACTTGTGGCCCTCTCTAGGATTAGAAACACCGCATGAAAAACAAACACGTACGTTCGGTGTGGGGCAAACGTCGCGCCTGTGGCCGATCTTGCCGCATACTTTGTAAACTTCTATTAGCTTCCTGTAGAGACTCTGCGGATAGAGCGTGGATCCATACCGCACATACTTGGGAGCCTTGATACCGTTGAACACTACGATTACTGTCGTCGTGTTCCCGATACCCTTCGCCCCCGCGGCGAGGGGTTTGTACTTTGTAACGATCTGCTGCGTTATTTCGGCTTCGCTGTCCTCGAGCGCTATGCCCCTTATCACGCCCTTGACTGGGTTGTGGGCGGTCGTTTTTAAGCGCTCACTTCGTATATTTTGCCTTGGACGTTGATAGCTTGTATTCGAGCATACTTCTTCGCTCACTTTTCTCACGGAGTGCTCAGCACCATAATGTTCTGATGCGTATTGGGACACACCATATCCTCAGCTCGATCTGCCTTCTCAACTCCCGCTGCCGCCATGATGGCAGTAGCCACGTATGCAGCTCCCACCTTGGAAATATCTAGCCCTTCGCGGGTCCACACAACGATCTTAATTTCTTCCGCAGGCATTGCGGGCATGCGAGCCGCCCGAATAATTGCGGTCCCAACGTTCTTGTTGAATTTAGCCTTCTGCTGAGAGCTCGGAGTATCGGTACGAGAATTCGACTCACCCTGCGTTGCTTGCAGGCGTGTTCGGCTCGTGTGCCCACCGTTGTGCAGCCATCCTGGCGTGCGATAATATTCCTCGGGCATAATTTCTTCTCCTTCTTCTTGCACGCACATTTGGAAAACCTGGGAACCGTGTGTCAAAGCGGCGGGGAAAAACTCCATATTTTCCTAGCAGTAGTACAGCTGGCTAGGCTTGGCTTCGCTTAGGCCTAGCAATGCCTATTGGCGGTGAACCAGGAAACGTCCGATAAATCGATGAAAAATGCACCTTTGATGGAAAGTCGGGTATCGGATGATAGCGGATACCTTCATGATCACAGTGGTAATAAAATCTTCGGGATCCAAACTAATTAGCACTGCGAAAGCGGGCAGTAACGACGGAGCCAATATGAGCACTTCTTTTTCAGCAGTGGTTCATCTGGTTCGGTAGATATTGTCCTCCCATATCGTAACTGTTGCGACGTGTGGGGTACCAACCGGAACGCAAATGGGACTTATCACAGCCAGGCATAACTAAGGCAAGCCTAAATACAACTTTGCGAAACCTACGACAACGTCACAAACCTAGAAATGACTTAGGCAAGAAGAGTTCACTATTGGGCTAGTTGGTCGTCCATATTTGTAGTAGTAGCTTAGCGCGAATAAAACCACGGACACAAGCTATCTAAGCTGTGTTTTCGAGTTTGCTGTAAGAACAGGCGGGGCTACCGCACGAGCCATGAGAAGCCCTTTGTTGAGTGCTCCAGAAGGGTTGTTTATGCAGTTGCCTTGCACCCTTGTGGGCAGCTCTACATTGGCGAAACTGAGTGTTGTGTGAATGACCATTTAAGAGGACATGCGCAAAAACTAAAGGAAAATGAGGATAAGGGCGCACATTTGGTGGCTCATGTTACCGCGTGTGGTTGCGACACTCGATTTTCTGCGACAACTATTCCTGGCAAGAGTGGCAACGCCTATTCTAGGCTCCCTCTTGAGCCCTTCTTTATCAAGAAGAATAGAGATGGATGTGTGATTGAGCCTTCTATGCCATCTGGATGCCGAATTCAACTTCTTGCGCAACCGCCTTTAATGAGCTTGTACCGGCTACTCTTCTGCTTGGTAGGCGCATTCGTGACAAGAGGATATGTATATATGCACTATCCTTCCTTCCATTAAACAGTTGTGAGTAGCGCTTGTCCTTCTCTGTCTTCCTTGTGTCCATGGTTTTATTCGCGCTAAGCTACTACTTCAACTAAAGACTTAGGGAAGCCTAGCATAACCTCGGAAAACCTAGAAACGACTTAGCAAAGCCAAGCATAACTTCGCAAAACCTAGAAACAACTTAGCTAAGCCTACGATAACCTCGCGAGACCTAGAAACAACTTCGCCAAGCCTCCCGACATGTTAGCAAAACCTAGCATAACTTCGTAAAACTCGTAAACAACTTAGGCAAGCCACATAAATGCTAGGTGTTCACAAGCTCCGCTGTTGACTCCAGCCTTGCACCACTCGTGCAAGCTGCGCAGATTTTGTTGTCTTTATTTTCTGGTTAGCGAAGCATGCTTACCAACCATAGCCCAGGTGCCAGTGGTTGCCACACAGAAATGCAACAACGCACGGTAACGTGTACACAGTGTACGAAAAGTAACATGGCAGTGAAAACGATAGTCTTAAAATGTGAAGTTTTACAAATCACCTTAAACAGCACGAAAGGAGGAGAACCAGAAAACAACCCCTACAGGACGATTCATACAGAACCAATTCACCCGAATCAGGTTTTGCTACTAATGAAGTTTCAGTTACGCCGGTGCAGTGAGCGCTACAGCTGATGCTGAAATGTCCAACACCGCTCTGAAGACATGTCAGTCCACGACGCTGCATATTATTTATCATACGGTGAATGATTGTTGGAGCTAACTGTGCAATGTGGTGGGTAGGGGCTCTGTGCAGCCGCTGCAGTGTGTGATGGTTCTTCCCGTGCACCCGCCCTTTGAATGAACCCCACAGACGCACTACCAATATAGCGCTATTATGTCGCACGTGAAACTGCGATGTCATTGACAGTTATTATCATATCGTTGCTTATTTCCTAAGAGCACAGTTACTTTTCAGACACCCAGTATAATCAGTATTAGGCCCGTATTTGTTGTCGCATTTAAATGAGCCAAGCAAGCAGCTTGTTCACGAGCATGACTCAAGTGGCCAACAGCTAAGCCTCCTGAAGTACAAGCTGTCTATTTGTATACGTGCATTCCGTCTATTGTTACGTGTCATTGAGATGCACATATAACGTAATGAGCTGTCAGGCATTAACACGCCCTCTGTTTTTCTAGGAAAGTTGTCGGGATAAAAATAAAACTATATTTTATGTCAGGCTGATAGATTCATTACGAAGTTCCTCTTGTAATGAGGGGGTTACTGCGCTACAAACACACGTACAACAGAAGTAGAAATGGACAAGACCCACGCAGGCTTGCAAGTAAATTTTATTGGGCTTATTTTTCTTTTGATCATACTATACACATGAGATCCTTCGCCTAATAAAATTATTTTGTGAGTCTGCGCGCGTCCTGTCCATTTCCACTTTTGTGCGTGTGTTTAAAGCGCAGTGACCCCAACATTACAACATAAACTTCCACCAACGAGCCCAACTTGCCGCTCTACTTCATTACGAAGGTTAACGTCATCCTGCTTGAGCTATGTGTTTGTGAGGCCGATGATATGCACTAAATAAGATACCATGCAGAAAAGACAGTGTGGTGTCTCCAGTGTTCGTGAGCTTATTCATGCAAAATGAGAGGGTTTCCGGTATACCTCAATATATATATATATATATATATATATATATATATATATATATATATATATATATATATATATATGTGTGTGTGTGTGTGTGTGTGTGTGTGTGTGTGTGTGTGTGTGTGTGTGTGTGTGTGTGTGTGTGTGTGTGTGTGTATTACTAAACGACGTGACATCAATTTCTACGGACATCATGGTAAGACGCCCGTAGAAACGAATGCTGTCGGAAAGCAGTGATATTACGTAGATATAAAGAAAATAATTGCAACTTCTATTAATGAAATAATCACATCTATAATAAACCATTTTATACTGTAGCATGCGCCTGCGTTGGTTGCCTGAATCATCTTTTTACTGTCAAAAGGGAACATATGAAAAAAAGTTTTAATAAAAGAAATAACTGCGTCTAGGAGGGATGTTGGAAATTCCCTCATGGCTAGACACAATTTCCGTGCCAGCAACATGGACGCGAAACATTGCAGGCATTATTAAAAGACGCAGGTGCTTTAATGAACACATCCATGACGGAAACTAGAGAAAGCATCCGAGTATGTCAACGGGCGGTAGCCAATATTTCACGGGTTTTGACATTTGTCAAGGGGTACCAAATTATACATGTTACTTTCATTTCACGTTTCTTCCCAGTTGGATTTGGTGGTGCCTCCAGCGCCAGTGAAAGTGCCGTGTATATTTTTTTTTCTTCAAAAATGAGTTTGCGCGCCCATTCCTGCGTCAGGCATCAAAAATTTTCTCCAGGGGATGTAACGCTGAGGCACGTCATTTATGGAGCTTGTTTTTATTGGTTGGCAGGCAGTTTATATCGCCCCTAGCTATGCAATACATACAATGGTCAGGTTATAAATAAGGCCATGTTTTAAGCTTTTTAATGCTACGAAGAGGGCAAACACATCACCAATACAAATTAAGTTTGTTTGCAACTAACACCAATTACGCTGTTCAACTGTTTACAGTCGAAATATAATGCAAAAATAAGCATTTGCACTCAGCGCTTGCCTAAGAACGGTGCGCAAAGATCCCTGTACATGCTTCAGAAACATCAGCAGCAGCAGCAGCCTGGTTACGCCCACCGCAGGGCAAAGGCCTCTCCCATACTTCTCCAACTACCCCGGTCATGTATTAATTGTGGCCATGTTGTCCCTGCAAACTTCTTGATCTCATCCACCCACCTAACTTTCTGCCGCCCTCTGCTACGCTTCTCTTCCCTTGGAATCCATTCCGTTATTCTTAATGCCCATCGGTTATCTTCCCTCCTCATTACGTGTCCTGTCCATGCCCATTTCTTTTTCTTGATTTCAACAAAGATATTACCTGGCGTTTGTCCCCTCACCCAATCTGCTCTTTTCTTATCCCTTAATGTTACACCTATCATTCTTCTTTCCATAGCCCGTTGCGTCGGCCTAAATTTAAGTAGAACCCTTTCGTAAGCCTCCAGGTTTCTGCTCCGTAAGTGAGTACTGGTAAGGCACAGCTGTTACAAACTTTTCTCTTGAAAGATAATGGCAACCTGCTCTTCATGATCTGAGAATGCCTGCCAAACGCACCCCAGCCCATTCTTATTCTTCTGATAATTTAAGTCTCATGATCCGGATCCGCAGTAATTACCTGTCCTAAGTAGATGTATTCCCTTACCACTTCCAGTGCCTCACTACCGATCGTAAACTGCTGTTCTCTCCGAGACTGTTAGACATTACTTTAGTTTTCTGCAGATTAATTTTTAGACCCACCCTTCGGCTTTGCCTCTCCAGATCAATGAGCATGCATTGCAGTTGGTACCCTAGGTTACTAAGCAAGGCAATATCACCAGCGAATCGCAAGTTACTAAGGTATTCTCCATTAACTCTTATCCCCAATACTTCCCAATCCAGGTCTCTGAATACCTCCTGTAAACACGCTGTGAATAGCATTGGAGCGATCGTGTCTCCCTGCCTGACACCTTTCGTTATTGGGATTTTGTTGCTTTCTTTACGAAGGACTATGGTGGTTGTGGAGCCGCTATAGATATATTTCAGTATTTTTACATACGGCTCGTCTACACCCTGATTCCGCAATGCCTCCATGACTGCTGAGCTTTCGACTGAATCAAACGCTTTCTCGTAATCAATGAAAGCTATGTATGGAGGTGGGTTATATTCCGCACATTTCTCTATCACCTGATTGATAGTGTGAATATGATCGATTGTTGAGTAGCCTTTACGGAATCCTGCCTGGTCCTTTGCTTGACAGAAGTCTAAGGTGTTCCTGATTCTATTTACGATTATCTTAGTAAATAGTTTGTAGGCAACGGACAGTAAGCTGATCGGTCTATAATTTTTCATGTCTTTGGCGTCCCCTTTCTTATGGATTAGGATTATGTTAGCGTTCTTCCAAGATTCCGGTACGCTCGAGGTCATGAGGGATTGCGTATACAGGGTGGCCAGTTTCTCTAGAACAATCTGCCCACCATCTTTTAAGAAATCTGCTGTTACCTGATCCTCCCCAGCTGCCTTCCCCCTTTGCATAGCTTCCAAGGCTTTCATTACTTCTCCCGGCGTTACCTGTGGGATTTTGAATTCCTCTAGATTATTCTCGTTTCCATTATCGTCGTGAGTGCCACTGGTACTGTATAAAACTCTATAGAACTCCTCAGCCACTTGAACTATCTCATCCATATTAGTAATAATATTGCGGGCTTTGTCTCTAAGCGCGCACATTTGATTCTTGCCAATTCCTAGTTTCTTCTTCATTGCTTTTAGGCTTCCTCCGTTCCTGAGAGCATGTTCAATTCTATCCATATTATACTTTGTTATGTCAGCTGTCTTACGCTTGTTGATTAACTTTGTAAGTTCTGCCAGTTCTATTCTAGCTGTAGGGTTAGAGGCTTTCATACATTGGCGTTTCTTGATAAGATATTTCGTCTCCTGCGATAGCTTACTGGTATCCTGTCTAACGGAGTTACCAGCGCCTTCTATTGCACACTCCTTAATGATGCCCAGAAGATTGTCGTTCATTGCTTCCACACTAACTTCCTCTTCCTGAGTTAAAGCCGAATACCTGTTCTGTATCTTGATCTGGAATTCCTCTATTTTCCTTCTTACCGCTAACTCATCGATCGGCTTCTTATGTACCAGTTTCTTCCGTTCTCTCCTCAGGTCTAGGCAAATTCGAGTTCTTACCATCCTTGGTCACTGCAGCGCACCTTGCTGAGCTAGTCCACATCTTGTATGATGCCAGGGTTAGCTTAGAGTATAAAGTCTATTTCATTTCTAGTCTCGCCGTTCGGGCTCCTCCATGTCCACTTTCGGCTATCCCGCTTGCGGAAGAAGGTATTCATCGTCCGCATATTATTCTGTTCCGCAAACTCTGCTAATAACGCTCCCCTGCTATTCCTCTTGCCTATGCCTTATTCCCCCACTGCCTTGTCTCCAGCCTGCTTCTTGCCTACCTTCGCATTGAAGTCGCCCTTCAGTCTAGTGTATTTTGTTTTGACTTTACCCATCGCCGATTCCACGTCTTCATAGAAGCTTTCGACTTCGTGGTCATCATGACTGCATGTGGGGGCCTAGACCTGTACAACCTTCATTTTGTACCTCTTAATAAGTTTCACAACAAGACCTGCCATCCTCTCGTTAATGCGATGAAATGCCTGTATGTTACCAGCTATATTCTTATTATTCAGGAATCCCACACCTAGTTCTCGTCTCTCCGCTAAGCCCCGGTAGCACAGGACGTGCCCACTTTTTAGCACTGTATATGCTTCTTTTGGCCTCCTAACTTCACTGAACCATATTATATCCCATTTACTGCCCTCTAATTCCTCCAATAGCACTGCAAGACTCGCCTCACTAGATAACGTTCTAGCGTTAAACGTTGCCAGGTTCATATTCCTATGGCTGCCTGTCCGGAGCCAGGGATTCTTAGCACCCTCTGCTGCGTCGCAGGTCTGACCGCCGCCGTGGTCAGTTGCTTCGCAGCTGCTGGGGACTGAGGGCCGGGGTTCGATTGTTGTATTCATATAGGGTGTTGTGGCCAAGTACTGCACCAGGGTGGCCGATCCTGCGCCTGTGAGGGAGTGCGTTACTGATTCTGGTCACCGGGATCAGGCCACACTCCAGGCCTGTTTATGCAATTTTATCAACACGCGGATTTTTTTTTTAATCCGATGGAAAATTGCGCGGCACCGGGATTGGAACCATAAGCCTCTTGCACGTGAGGTGGGTGTTCTACCTCTACGCCACCGCTGCACCTCCTTCAGAAACACGCCATATCTATTTTCAAAATTCACTGTGCATGAGAAGCTGCATTGCAGGTACCATACCGAGATGGTGCCACCATATAAAGCGTGACTTCGAAGGGACAGTCACAACGGGAATGTCTAGTACTGCGGGCGGCGTTCTTATTGCAAGCAGCACAAATACTCGCTGCCTGAGCGAAATTCTAAAGGGCGTGCCTCTTTTTGGCGTCTCCTTGTATTTTGAAGTTGTGAGTTGAGTAACATTTATTTGGCTGCATCAGCCTTTGTCAATTTTTTCGCATTCACCTCGGCATAGCACAAGGAATGCGTTGTGATGCAGAACTTGGCCGACATAAATTTGCCGCAGGGCTCGTTGCAATGCGTACCGCAGTGGACGCTGCCGATTATGACGTCCTGTTGTGGTTTAAAGGGATGCTAATGGGGGAAAATAGCAAATCGAGCTAAAGTGACAGATTAGTCGGCGAGAACGTCCAAGGCATTATTATTATCGAGAACAGAGCTGCAGTAATCGTGAAACTTAAGGAGCAAGAATCGAGGAAAATACAGAACACGATTTGAGACTCTGTCGGGACATTCAAGCACTAGCCCAACGACGCAGCGACTCATTATAACTCTGTCACTTGCAATCAGCCACTCATAATAAAGATATGTCTGCATTGCTTTATATGACGGAAGAAAACGCTACCTGTCTGCTTCTATACTGCCCTTAGAATAACTAATTCTTTGGCGTTACCCTTGACAGTGACGCCGGCGGTCGCCAGTTTTCGTATGCGCTCGAATCGCCACAGCCCTCGTTTTCGCGTTCTGTTTTCGTGTTCTCGCGTAGTGCTGCGCTGGTTTTGCTGGCTCACTAAACTCGCACAACAAGCAAGTAGCACAGAACGAAGTCCATGGCGGCGAGCGTCGAAGATCATGTTCATGACTCGGCGCGCGCTTTCCCTTCCCCTTCTGTACTGTCGGCTCTCTCTTGGTTTTTTTTTTTTGTCGCCAAGCTTGATCATTTCGCGCCCCAAAAATCCTAGCTCCGTCTTTCTGGCGCCGTTTAAGCCACCGACAGCTGTAAAGAACGACGGCGGTGCATGCAACGTCACGATTCCGCGCTTGCAGGCGGGTGATTTGAAATGCGCTAGATCTATGCGGCCCCTTCAGATGCAATTTTCTCCGAAACTAAGCCTTGTCTTGGTGCGAAACTGGTGATGGGAGGTTTTTGGCATATTTTAACAGTACACGTTTCCTTAACATTTGCCTTTAGGGCCCCCTCAACTCAAGAACCAAAAAAGCTACTAGAAGAGGTTTCCAAGAAGTTGAAAAATTGTCGCTGGCAGAACTTACTAAGCCGACTATGAAAACGACTAACACGACGATGCCAACAGCGATGACGGCCAGGCTCTCGGTGCCTACGACTGCTAGCCGCGAAAGGGCCAGCAGGCTGTTCTGGATCGTCTGGCGGCCCAGCACGGCCATGCGAGTGTCCACGTCGTTGAGGTCGGCGGTGAACCGGTTCAGGATCCTGCCCCGCGGAGTCGCGTCGAAGAACGACACCGGACTGAGCAACACGTGTTCGAGCATGTCGTGGTGCAGCACCCGCGAGAGCCGGTTCATGGCAAATGACAGCAGCACATTGCCAGCCAGGCGGGTGGCCACTGCGCAGACACGCCAAGCGAAGGGGTCAGCGATCAGGCACGTGTGTCAAAAAGTGAGAGGCAACAGCTATTACTTAAACGTTTTTATAACTTTAGCAGGGAAGAAGTTTGGGCGTGTTGGTGGGATGCATTCAGACTGGGATACATAGCGCAAAAAAATTACACAGGGACAAGCAGAACACAGGACGAACGCTAACTTTCAACAATTGATTTATTGCAGCTGGTGAGTATATATATACTCACTGGGACGCCACTACAATAGAACACGCTGAAGGGAAGGGGGAAAAGACAGTCATGTTACTATTATGCCCAAAAATTCAAGCTCTTTCCTTGATAAAAATATAGACGGCGTGCTAACGCACTCGTCACCTGCTCTGGCTATCTCAGCTGCTTCCACAATTTCCCTCGTAATCTTATTCTTGTGGCGATAGACAACAACAGTTCGTTCTAATAGTGGGAAGCATGGAGCCTTCGCGTCACATTTTCTACAATGGGCAGCCAGATGCCCATCTATTGCGATGCTCTCCACTTTATTACTATGCTCCGCCAGACGCACGTTTAAACATCTGCCCGTCTGGCCCACGTAGAACTTCCCACACGAGAGTGGGATCTTATACACAACATTGCGAGTGCATGCAACAAAAGGAACTTTGTGCGCGGTAGTGCAACCAGGCTTTGGTTTCCTCATGGGACAGCTCATCACACTCAACCTCAAGAGTTTGTTAGGTGCTGTAAACACAACGTTTACACCAGAACGTTGCCCGACCTTTTTTAGGTTGTGGGAAACCTTAGGTGGCTTGTCTGGAAGCAGCGGACTATCCGAGACATATCATTATCTCGGTTGCTGAAGGCCTGCATCGTCAAAAGAAACTTACTTCATGCATGAGCGATGAGCAGAGAGCGGACCACGTAATAGAAAGGAAAGAAGAAAGGGAAAAACGAAAAGTGGCGGCAATTCCCTACTTTCATAAGGTTTCCCACAACCTAAAAAAGGTCGGGCAACGTTCTGGTGTAAACGTTGTGTTTACAGCACCTAACAAACTCTTGAGGTTGAGTGTGATGAGCTGTCCCATGAGGAAACCAAAGCCTGGTTGCACTACCACGCACAAAGTTCCTTTTGTTGCATGCACTCGCAATGTTGTGTATAAGATCCCACTCTCGTGTGGGTGTGGGAAGTACTACGTGGGCCAGACGGGCAGATGTTTAAACGTGCGTCTGGCGGAGCATAGTAACAAAGTGGAGAGCATCGCAATAGATGGGCATCTGGCTGCCCATTGTAGAAAATGTGACGCGAAGGCTCCATGCTTCCCGCTATTAGAACGAACTGTTGTTGTCTATCGCCACAAGAATAAGATTACGAGGGAAATTGTGGAAGCAGCTGAGATAGCCAGAGCAGGTGACGAGTGCGTTAGCACGCCGTCTATATTTTTATCAAGGAAAGAGCTTGAATTTTTGGGCATAATAGTCACATGACTGTCTTTTCCCCCTTCCCTTCAGTGTGTTCTATTGTAGTGGCGTCCCAGTGAGTATATATATACTCACCAGCTGCAATAAATCAATTGTTGAAAGTTAGCGCTCGGCCTGTGTTCTGCTTGTCCTTGTGTAATTTTTTGCGCTATGTATCCCAGTTTTTATAACATTTTTATCAAACAACTCCGCCTAACAGTTTTTTCTCAGAGTGTATTAATATCGAAGCGGTAATTCAGCGCAGTCTGCAAGCCCACTTTTTGCTGCATATTAAAGGCATTCTCAGCCTCTATTCACATTGAATAGAACGAATTTTAGATAGTTGTTCTGACATGACAATTTAACCACCGTTTATGAGACAAAGGACCAACGCAGAAACTAGATACGCAAAGCGCTCACATCCAATTTATTTAGAGAATCATGAACGCCAGCTCTCCATAAAACACCGAGGAGGAAAATTAGTCAGCCTACGACGCACAACGCAAAAATCAGCTCTCAGTTCGCACACTCCTGTATTAGCTAACAAAGTGACGCCAATTACGCCAAAAATGAAGCTCTACTTACTTACTGGACAGCCTTACTGATGCCCTTAAGCCCCAGTACAGCTGCCAAAATTCTTAAAGCAAATAGACCAAAATCAGTACGGTTTGCTAAAGAATACAAACCGCGGCTTGATTCTTGCTAAGACATAGTTGTTTATAGATTGCGTTTATCCTAAAGAAATGTACGTGTGTAGTGCGCTTGGCCAAACCACGACAGCCCGCGCTAGTCGCGAATCGTCACCGTCGTCTTCGCATCACTGGCCTCTTCCGTCACTGGACATCATTGAATACTGGTCGGGAACCCTACCCCCGGCGGCAAAAGCGCCGTCCCGGAGCAACTAGGGGCCGGGCTCCGAAGCAGTATAGTAGGCGTTGAGCCTACTGACGTGCACATCACGGGATGCTAGAGTAGAGGGCGAGGTAGAATTGACCTGAGTAATTTTATAGGCCACTGGCGTCACATGGCGCAGCACACTGTAGGGGCCCGTGTACCGGGAAAGGAGCTTGTCTGTAAGTCCCACATGACGATAGGGCGACGACAGCACGAGCACGAGCGGACCAACCGAAAGCTGTACGTCATGGTGGCGGGCGTTGTACAGACGCTGCTGACTAGTTTGCGAGCCCGCCAGTCGAATACGTGCAAGCTGGCGTGCATGGTCCGCCAGGGTGATGGCGTCACGCGCATACTCGCTTGTTGGGGTCGCAGGAGGAGGAAGTGCAGCAGCAAGGGCCAAGGTCGGGTCGCGATCGTACAATAGATTGCGGTGTCGTGGCGAGAACAGTTGTAGGCAAATGTGATGTACGGAATGGCAAAGTCCCCGTCATAGTGGTTCTTCGAAACGTACATGGATAGCATTTCTATAAGGTTCGGTTCAACCGCTCCGCCAGCCATTGGTTTGAGGATGGTACGAGGTGATCAGCTTGTGTTCAGTAGAGTAGGAACGTACATGTCTGCGATACCTTTCGACAAAAAGTGATGACTATGGTCAGTAGATAGCTGTCGCGGCGGGTCATGACGCGAAATGATGTTGGGCAAGACAAAGTCTGCGACTTCAGTTGCGCAACTGGCCGGGAGAGCTCATGTAATGGCCTATCGGGTGGCGTAACCAGTTACAATGGCTACCCATTTGTTGTCAAATGATGACGTGGGAAAAGGGCCGATGAGATGTAATCCGACACAGGAGAAGGGTTACACACGGACGGTAATCGGCTGGAGATGGCCGGCAGGCAACAATTGAAGCATTTTCCGACGCTGTCAGGAATCACAGGCAGCAACATAGCGCCGGACGAAGGGAGCTAGACCGGGCCAATAGAAGCGGTGGCGAATGCGGTTGGAGGTGCGGATACCCCGAGGTGTCCTGCCATGGGTGCGTCACGGAGCTCGAACACCGTAGTCAGTCGTAGATGTTTGGGCACAACTAGGAGATCGGATTCGTCAGGCAGGAAATTCATTCGGTGCAGAGTGCCGCCCTGGAGGACATATCGGTGAACAGAGGCGACGGCCGGTGAAGAGCGTAGACGCTCGATGAGTGCTAGCAGCGATGGGTCCCGATACTGCTAATCGGCGATGTTATCGAAGGGGAAAACATAGAAAGTGTCGTTGGCGGTGCTACTGTCGGCGGGGTTAGGCTGGCCTACCAGGTAGCGGGACAGGTAATAAGCATCCTCGTTGAGACGGCCATATGGTAGATTACGAATATTCTTGTAGGCGTAATGCCCAGCGACCTGGTCGACCTCTAGGTTCTTTCAGCGAGCACAAGCAGCAAAGCGCGTGCTAGTCTGTAATGACCGAAAAGAGTCGGCCATGTAAGTATGGACGGAACTTCACAACCCCCGACACTAGGGCCAGACAATCACGCTCAGTGATGGAATAGCTAGTCTCGGAGGTTGAGAGGAGCCTACTGGCGTAGCGATAACACGGTCGTCACCGCGCGGACGTTGTGCTAGCACTGCGCTAATTCCGTGGCCGCTGGCATCGGTACGGACTTCGGTAGGGGCAGAAGGATCAAAATGGGCCAGAACGGGAGGAATTGTGAGGAAGTCGATCAGATTCGAGGATTCAGAGGCCTCGTTGTCGCCCCGCTTTAAAGGGGCGTCTTAGCTCAAAAGCTCGGTAAGAGGTCATGAGAGCCGAGAAATTTTTCACGAAGCGTCGGAAGTACGAGTATAGGCTGATAAAGCTGCGGATATCCTTTACACCCTTCGGAAGAGGGAAGTGGGTAACTGCACGGATTTCGCCTGCGTGTGGCTGAACTGCGTTCGGATGAGCGAGGAGTCCAAGCACGGTCATCTGGCGACGGCCAAAGCGGCACTTTGATGCATTTAGCTGCAGACCGGTAATATGAAACGCGTTTAGGACTGCTGAGATGCGCTCGAGGTGCGTGGCGGGTATGGGGAAGGATATTATAATGTCGTTTTAGCAGCACGGACATGTGGAAAAGTTGAAACCCTGAAGAAGGCAGTCTATTATGGGCTCAAATGTGGCTGTAGCGTTATACAGACGGAAGGGCATCACTTTGAATACTATTATGTCGGGTGTTACAAAGGTGGTGTCATCGCGATCTAGATCTTCCACGGCAATCTTACAGTATCCGGTGTGAAGGCCCGTAGAAGAGAAGTAGCGAGCACTGTGGAGTCAATCAGGTAGGGATACACGTCCTTCTTTGTAACTCCGTTAAGGTGCCGATAATCCACACAAAATCACCATGAGCCATCTTTCTTTTCCACCAGAACAACAATGACACCGAAGGACCACACGATAATTCAATAATGTCATTGGCAAGCATTTTGCGAATTTCTTCGTGGATAACTTGACGCTCAGAAGGTGACGAGTACGAGGGGCGGCGAATACAAATACGGGCGGCGATTAATACGAGGAGTATCGCCAGTGTTTATGCGATGTCTAACAGCTGTTTTTTGGGCGAAATGACGCCCTGTAACGTAAAAAAAAATTCGCAGTATAAAAACATAACGCGGTAGAGCTCATCAGCGTGCTCGGATGGCAAGTCGGGCGCAATCGTTCTCTGTAAGACGGCGATTGTACAAGTTGCGGACTGCGATGGTAGAGTAGGGTCGGCTGAATTGTCGTCTAATAAAATACAAACTAATGTGTGATCCTTGAAGTTGCAAAGCTGAGACCAGAGACATGCCGCATGGCTGCACTTGTGTCATCCCGCCAAACTTGACCACTCGCAGGCCGACGCGCTTCGCTGTAATAGAAAAAACTGTATGCGGTACCATGATACTGTGTACAAGGACAACGCCTTGCATGGGAGTCGCGATGTAGGGACTGTCGGGCACAGGTGGGAGGAGGGGGGGCACAGGTGGGGACACGAGGTCAACGTAAGTCAGTGTCGAACGTGGCAAGCGAAAGAAGTCTGGGGAACTGAACCGACTGGCAAAGGGGGGGGGGGTACAGCGGGGTCTAGAACAGGCAGGCCGAGGCGGAGAGGGCGGGCTGCACAGTTAGAGCGGAATGCGCGGAGAGGAAGTCCAGGCCGACAATAATGTCGTGGGGACAGTGGGCGATGACGGTGAAGAAAAGGATAGTAGACCGAGCGGCGAAGGAGACTCGGGTGGCACACATACCAATTACGAAAGTTGTTCCACCCTCGGCGAGACGGACAACAGGCGTCAGGGTGGGTGTGATTATTTTATTCAGGCGGTTACTAAGGTCAGCGCTCCTGACCTATAAGTGCGCCCCAGAGTCCATAAGAGCATATACAGGAGCACCGTATTCTTGCACGTCAAGTAGGTTCATATGAGTGGGCAACTTCAGCAGAAAATTTGGTGGCGTAGGGCGCAACGCAGTGTCACCTTGAGGCGCTGTATCATCTAGTTTTCCCTTAGCGAGCGCCCGTAGGGAAGTGGGGAAGTTGAACGACGGGGCTGGAGCGAGCGAGGCTGTCGGCGTCGGGGCGAAGGCGACCGTGAATAGGGGCGGTTCTGTGCAGCACGTTCAGTGGTGGCATTGTCGGACCGTGCAGCATAGGGACGAAAAGAGCTGCTTAGGCGAATTGAACCTATATAGGTGGCCTGGGCCAGGGAACTCCAGCAACTTCGACAGTGGTGAGAAATGTGCCCGAATCGACGGCAGTGAAAACAAATGGGCTTGTTGTGAGCAGTGTGCCGATCGCATGGGTTGCAGAAACATGGTCAATAATAAGATGTAGGACGTGGCGGAATCGAAAAACCCGAGCGGGCTTCATGGTAAAGGCAATGAACCTTATCGTATTATTGCGCAGGTACTGGTGATCATTGGCATGACAAGCGTATGGTATTAAGTGCTGGGCAGAGGAGCAGCTTGCAAGCAAATTTTATTTACTGAGTAGGAGAGCATTGTGTGAGCCCTTTTTCTATCTCCTTATTGCGTAAAGAACTTTTTTCTCGCCATGTCTTTAGTGCTTTGGTGTGTGCTTTTTGTTCATATTTCTCTTATTTTCTCGCGTGCAACATGTGCCTGTATACAGTCTGTTCCCCCAAACTTGGACCAAGTAATAAAAAGAACGAACATTGACGCTACGCGTGTTTAATTGGCGCCGTATTGTTCTGAGCCATATGAAGCACGTTATCATAACCTTTCCTATCCCCCAAGCTGGGTAATTAACAAACATTGGTTAATTACCTTTCTCAATAATCACTCAATACAAAAACCTTCAGTCTTCTTCAATACAACTTTCAATACACTTTCAATACAAGAAAATCTTTAATACAAAAGTTTTAGCGCTCGTTCAGAAACATCGTATTATCTAGTCTGTGCTAACATAACTGCCCTGTTTATTATTTTGCAGCCTTTCTTTAAAGTACGCGAAATTTAATAATTATGACGTGACTGCTGGCTAACGCGCCGCACTTTTAGTGCCCTCAAACGTAAGTTAAACGAATCGGCAAGGCGGCTCCATGCACAGAGATCGATTATACAGGATCTCAGTGACAGATCCGTGATCTCGACGCAAAAGACCGTGTGTTGAGCCACCAATGACGAATCCAAATGCTTAATTTATTAAATGAAAGAATTGCACTAATTAGATTTTTATATATTTACTCCACGGCACATATTTGGATCTAGCGTGTTTGCAAAGCATAGCGACTTCGAACGAATTCTTACGGTTGCCCCGGTATCTACACTGTAAAAAAATGCGTTTTTTTTACGGCAGATATGCCGTAAAATATGCCAAATCTATACCGTAAATTAGAAAGCAGTGCCACCACTGTTAAAAAGCTTCGAGAGCCTGGAGAGGGACGAAGAGAAAGGAGTTTAGAGAGAAGAAGGACAAGCTGCGCGGATGCTCATTGGCGCGCCGGCCGTTCGCGGCGCGCGAAACGCGCATGCGCAAAGGCATTAACGCGCGCTGTAGAAGGCAAGACGCACGCTACAGCAACTTCGGCCGTCCCGACGCCGCGGCTTTGGAGCCAAGTGGAAATCGTACAAGTGCACACAAAGAAGAACGGTTGGTCGCCTTGTAAGTGCAGGTAGGTCGAGTCATTATGCACGGGTCAGTGGTGTTCTGCGAAGCGTATGTGATCTTGTTTGAGTGTTGAGCTAGCGGTTGAGCTTGCCAAGTCTGCGGTGTCGCCTGCGGAACGCTTCCGCACCACTCTTCGGCTTCGCCATGTTTGCTTTCTCCCGCTTTTGATTTAAACGGGTTTGGCACATTCATTGACTTGCGCACGTGGTTGTGCTGTTGCAAATTGTTCGCTATCCAGTCTGAGCCCTACACGTGATGCAGTGCTCTTCGTCACTTTTGCATGCTTTCGTGAGCCCGCTGCCGCCTTTGTTGTGAGCGTTGTGGCCTTGTTCGCAGATCGCGGCGCGGCGGCGGAAGCGGGCGTTGCAGCGCCATTGGGGAAGTCGAGGTGGTTCACGTTGCGGCTTCCTCAACTATGTTTCTCTTCTCCGCCCGTCACCGCAGGAACTCTGGACGTTCTCTCTTTGGTGTGCTCGCATGCCACGGACTGTGTGCGACGCATTTGCAGCGATGTCTCATTGTAAGACAGGTTGATTTGATTTGAGGACACACCGCTTTCTCCCTGCATAATCGCAGCAGGTACGTGCATTCAACGTATATTTGGCATTTCGTTGGCTATAAATGGTGCCAAAAAGCTTCAATTTTTATTGGATAAAGAAGTTATAATGTAGCAGCCGTATAGCCCCGAGTGTTTTGATGATTTACCTTAACGAATTACATGAGGCACTTGCAGTTATGGGCTGAGCTATTACACTGCCATGCTACAGAAAGCAGGCCCTAGTGATGATTTCACCGTTGTACAGGCCTCTTTTATTTACGGAACGGCAGACCAATAAAATTTGGTGTTCACAGTCTAGTTATTGAGAAAAGAAGTCAATATAATGCGAAATGAACGTTAAGACGGTGTAATAAACTAAAGTATGTAACTCTTGTTCTCTGTTTTATACCAAGTATAGCGATCGGAAAATTAGGGCTAGTTATTGTTTTAGACTGGCGCATTTTTGGAAATATCTAACGCAAGCACCTAGTTCGAAATATTAGGCTGGAAATGTTGGTGCCAAGTACATCAGCACTGCATATGGTTCTACAACTGAGACCTCCATATACAAGGGTTTACAAACCAATATGGAATGTTGGTATACTTGAAGCTGATATTTCAAGGCAAGTGTTTTAAACCGCATGCTCTCTCTCTTGAATTTTACAAATATTGACTTACAATAAATATTCACTGGGACCATTTCTATAATTTCCACATAAGCCGTGAAACCTGTGATGAAAAAATATAACTAATGCCTTCCTGTGAATATCCTATGCTGACAGTATGTTAGTGTCTCATTATGTTAACGACAGAGCTTACTACACAACAGCGAAAATTAATATTTAGTACTCGGTTTTCTCAGGACAGTTCAGCAACAAAATGCAGCCAATATGTGTTATCATTCCCTTTAAACAGTGATCTTCGTGTGCACCATGTAGGGAAGTATGAGCATGCTATATAGTTAATTTGACTGAAAACAAGTGAAAGAGCATACATTTGATCACTGAGCCTGTTTTTTTTTTGCTCTATGCAAAATTTTTGTTGCTGAATTGCAGTTTTAATGTTCTTCCACATATTTTACATAGCAGTTCCATGGGTTACGCAGTCTGCCAACTACATGGACATATCCTTAATATTCAGTTCATTTTCGGGTTGCTTTCTGTTATTCAGGATGCTGCCAGAGAGCCAGTATCTGCATTTTTTTTATGTGCCAGCAGTCTTCACAAGTAACTGTATAGCAATGGCTTGTAAACCGCTAACTGTATGCAAATGAGTCATAGTCAAGTATTAAAAAAATTGGGTCAAATTTGTCGCAAATTTATGTCTTTGAATGGGTATGCATATGGTTGACGCTCTTTTTGTTCGAGGATGCCTCTCTTTATTTAAATACTCTTGATAACTTTGCCCAAAATAGTTTTCAAAAGCCATTTATAGTTTATTTCCTGCAACACTATTTTGTGGTTTAAAGAAAACTAAAGACCTGCTGGTTTAGGAACAAGTGGCACACAACACTCAGTGAAAATTAGAAAGTGCCCTAGAACGTAACTTTTGGAATGCATATACTTTGCATACGACTGGTAAAGAACAGTTGATGCAGCACTCAGCCCTATCATGTAAAAGTGACAAGTACTCTTTTCATTTTGTTTAGGTGATGACATCTGGATGCCTGAAGAGTACCTATTGCTTGTTGATGGCCATGTTATGGCAGCAGCAAAGATGTTCAAGCAAGCATTCCGCATGCTGTTTGCAGCTTACTGCTGCTTCCACATTTGTTATGCAGAGAAGGCGTCATGCACACTTGAATTCATACAAAGGTATATTTGATTTTCTGTTTATGCTTGTATTTGTTTTACATCATGCGCATTAATAGCATATATTATACTGGCCTTAAAAGAACGAAACTGTATACAAGCACCTTTAACAGTGCTGTGGAGACTGTAAATTCAGTGTCCTAGCTTGATAAAAGAAATTGACGGTAGTTGGCAGCAGGAACCAGCAGACATTGCTTCTGTGTAATCAAAAATAACACTGGACGATTTGAAGCTTAGTCCACTTTTTTCAGCTTCATAGTACACGTCTGTAAAGCTGAAAAATGTTGAGGCCTAAGTTTCAAATTACACAAAAGTAATGCGTTCCGGTTCCTGCTGCGAGCTACCATCAATTATTGGAGTTATTTGGAAGGTCAAGCTGCTCCCATATTTATAGCAGCGAGATTTATATTCAGTTTGCAAGCCCCCAAGGTAATAAGCAGGTCTAAAATATCCGTAGGTAAAATGTGTTCACATTAAAGAATAAAAGCACTTTAGAGATTTGTTGCATCTAAAAGCAAAACCCGTCTGTGGCTTTTTTCTATGATGAAAGTCATTCAGACCTCCCACGTGCACCTTACACCAGATGCACCTGTATGATAAAAGTCAAAAGTCACATCTCCTGGGTGTTAGGTGGAGAAACAGTGCACGAAAATCGGGGACAAGACGAGAAGTATACAGCAGGCGTTGTCGGTTACTAGATTTTTTTTTGCGCTGTTTCCTATTCAACTTTCTCATAAAACAACTTGTCCAACTTTGAATACTTTCGTAGGCTGGTGTGCTTTAAAACAACAAAAAAAATGTACTATTTGTATGTCATGCTTGAAATCAGCGTGAGCTGTGGCATTAAAAATATTCCAGATTATCCGAATCATTTCTTTATTGCCGTTATATATAGGCTTTATTGCAATTTTCCCTGCCTTCTCTTTAATGGGGGGGGGGCGGCATTTAGGGCATTTTCGGCATAAACCCAGACCGTGGACGGAAGAGCAAAAAAGGAAATGTGGCGGTCAGCAAAAAAGTTCTTGCCTTGGTGCAGCGCATTACTGAGTGTGAATGGAATGTCCAGGTAAGTCTGCCCCATATACCTGCCTTCTCTGTTTTGTGCTTTGAAAATATGTTATGTCATTCTACCTTTCATAACATGCAAACCACTCTTTTCAAGAGCACTCGCATTCTGTGTAAGCACCTCTTTATAGCATTTGGAAGCCCACTGACTCATTTTTTTTTACTTTGCCCCACAGCATGGACTAGTTGACCACACGCAGGGATACTTTTTCGTCTGCCAAGCAGCCGAGAGCCTTACAATGCGAACTACAGAAATGGTTCCCTTTCACCAAGTCATCTACACAAGAAATAATTTTGAAGCTACGTGAAGTGCAATAAAGTGTTTTGAAATATTTGTTGTTCATTATAAAACATCACTGGATGTTTCCCAGTGCAAAGTATTCATTCTGTATCAGCGGTGCTTCAAAACGTGAGCTGGCCATTACAATAAGTTAAGCTCCTCGCTTACTTTATTTGTATTTGATCCGTTGACAGGGCTGATATTTTGTAGCGATGCCTTTTCTGATTCTGTACTTTTTCGTGTTTGGCCATTGGTCAGAGCGACGGTGTACGCTCATTATCAATAGGATCAGACAGCCATTTGTGGTGGATTATAAGAATAGCAAAGAATAAGGCATCGCTACAAAATAGTGGCCAGGAGTATGGTGCCCCTAATTACCTGCATATTACTGGCAGCTGTCTCAGTATATTGCATATTTTCTCTGATGCGGTATTTGCACTGCATTGGTGCTTAGTTGTGTTGCAGCCTATTTCAGCTTCAGTCAGTAAGTGCGAAATATCTTGTTGCAGGAAGGGGAGAGTTCCGCATCCCGACTACCCTGACTAGAACATTCGGATTTGGAACAGTCAGACCGCGTGAAACAAGCGATTAAAAGTACAGCATGCGAATATATTGTTTTTAAGGGACAGTATGTTCAATATTGAAATTAAAGATGCAGTTGTGCAGCGTCTAGCTTCATTTTCGCCGGCGGAATTGATGCCGTAACGGTGGTATTTAATAGCAAAGTAAAACAACTGACGAGTGATTTTCAGCAGGAACTGTAAAATTTACTGGCGGTACCCGTAAAAAAAAATTACGGGTCTGCGTTATTTTTACTGGAAAGGTGTGAATTTCACGAGCAAGGCCCGTGACTAAGAATAACTGAGATCCGTAATTTTTACGGGAACAAGTTGGCAGCCAAAACTGACGGTCGAATTCCCGTAAAAACAACGGACAATTTTTTACAGTGTAGCCATCCGCCGTCAAACATACGGTGAAGATGCAGTTGTGTTCCACTTTTTAAGCAAACACTCTTTTATGCGCTAAAGGACATAAGTGGACCACCATTTCTTCGGACGCATTGAGGGTGTGGCATCTAGAAAGTGGTTACGCATGTGCGGATGATATAACCCCTGGCTCGGACAGCAAGTCAATCATTGACAATCATGTTGTTGGAAGCCCAGAGCTCCTGATCTTGCACTGCCGCCTTTTCAAGTTGTTCCAAGTGCATACGCCTTGAGAACTCGCAAGTTACAATTCATAAATTGAAACATGTGCCGCAAATTACTTCCTCAGAATGTTACTAACTGTAACTAACATAATCATTATATCAAGCATTTTAATCTCACAGAAGTAGGAGCTGCCTCATGGAGTTCAAGAGGTAATTATAGGGCACATATAACTTTTAAAAATGTGGTGCCGCTAAAAAAAAAACACCTTGTGTGTGACAACAGTTCAGTTGGGAGTCAGCACGCCATGTGTGTTACTTCTGCGTTCTTGCCCTCCTTTCCGAAACGTAGGCAGATGTTGTGCACCTTCCGGTGGCACTTGCAAAGCACGTTTTTAGATTGCCCTTTCTTGTCTTTCAAGTATGTTGTGTTATCACATCAAATGCTAATAATAACGTCTCTCGCACTGTGGTGGACCGATTTACCTTTGATATAGCGACGCGGTCAGTTTGCTCCATGTGGCGATGAATGTGAGGACACAAAACTCATTGCAAAGCGCCGGTGCATAAAATAATCCTTCGCAAATGTACGCCAATCAGGAAAATTATTTCAGCAAAGCTGCATAAGCAAGCCATTCATTCGAGCTGGTTAGTCTGACACACTGGGAACCTGAGTAGAGCTAAAGAGACAATAGCGCTATCTGTTATCGTTTCAGCTTGTCCCCATTTTTCTAGCGCTATTGAAGTTCTCAGTGTGCGTGAGAAATTTTTCACAGCGTTCGGAAGTCCCACAGTTCTTTTCAAATAATGGCAGATGTCGCAGAAATGAGATGAGACAGCTGCGTTTGATGCGAACGAAATCAAGATTCTTCTTTTTTTATTGCGTTTTGTAACGCTCACGCCTTTGGAGCCCAGCATCGTCTTTTTTCTCGCCTTCTCCGCTCCCATGAATTTCAACAGCTTCTGGCCGCGAAAAGTTTTCTTCTTATCACTGGAAGCAGCCTTCGAGTGTGTAAAGATGTCGTACAGGTCTCCGAACGACTCTTCCTTTTGTTTTTAAGACACAGGATCGCTGCTTCGCATAGACTCCAGAATATGCTTCAATGACCTTAGCCAGGTTCCAGATGGATATAGGAGTGCGTGCGCTGATAAAAACGACATCTCCTTGGTTCACTGTCATTTGTTGCCTTCTTGCGTTACACCGTTCTCTCAGTTCTTTCAGATATTCCCTGTTCCATCTTTTCCACCAATCTTTCGTGATTTTTTGCTCATTTCTGCACATTTATTCTATGCTGACCTTTTTTTTCACCTTCGGTAATGTCTTTAATCCTATGCTTTCCGCCTATTAAGGATAGCTTAAACTTGAGTTGTTGTTTGCACCTCTTCTCTAGATAACAGTCTTTTTCGAATAACTTTCCTCACCACTAATTTCATGCTTCGTACCATCCTTTCATAAAAGCCTCCCCACCAAGCCACTTGTTCTGCGATGTACTTCCATTTGATTTGATTTCCTTTCTACTGACAATTCCTCTCTGTACTCTACCTGATCTTCTGTGTATTTCATCAAACGCCTAAAAATATCTTCTTGACGTAAAGCCACGTTCTGGTCTTGTGCTAAAGATGTACTGATACCTTCTCTTTGTTTTAACAGGAATCCAATGTACAGATCCACTGGCAAAGCTCTTTTCAGTATCGGAAGCAACATCGATGCATAGGGCTCGCTTTTCAATCCTAAGGATTCCAATCCACGTATGTGCACTTCCACCTTTTGTGACAACTTTCCTAAACCATCATGGTCATTGCAGCTTGTCACTGTTTTCAAGTTAGTTAGTTCTTTCATATGCATTTCTACCAGCACGTCATCTTTTCGGTACTTCTGCTTGAGTAGATCAATGGCATTCCCATAGTTACTGTCGAAAATCTGTAGTCTCTCCACGGCAGCTGCCGCGTTTCGGGTTAGTGATGACAGAAGGTACGTAAATTTCTGATTTTCGTTCAATTCGGTTCTTTTGTGCACAGTTCTTTCAAATTGCCGCCAAAATCTCTGCATTTCATTTTATCGCCATCAAACTTCATGATTTCTAGCTTTGGTAGCTTCCCTATTGTTGCTTTCTGCGATTGTCTAGCTTCGCAATTAAAGTGGGGTTGCTCCCTCGCTGTTTTCCGTATTTTTTTGTCGAGAAAGGTGCGTGTTGATGCTGTGCAGAGCACTTATTATCTTCAATTCGTACTCAGTAGTTTTCGCGAACTCCGAGTGAGCTGTTTCGGGTGTTATGAACTGCTTTATCTTCTCGTCTGCTTTCTTTAGCGAGTTTCCAATACCTTTGATTTGGCTGGCTATCAGCGACATCGCTGCATGATCCTGATTTTTCTCCAGTTTCTTTTCAGCATCGCTCACTAATTGGTTATTTGGGTCTTCAGCGTTTTTCGCTTTTTCAAGATCACTTCTCTGTTCATCTTGACTAACTGAAGAAACTGCTGGTCGCTTACAGATTCTAGCGGCGAGACGTCACCTGAGTCTTGGTCGCCCTCTAGGTCCATGCCGCTCCTTGCTGTCGATGTCTCGCCTCACTGCCGTTGCTTCGCCTACGGCCCTCCTCTTCCTCCACCTTCTGTGGCCAGTCTGTCGTTCTGGTAGTCCGTGGCCAGTCGGAAGAGGAGTAGCCGCAATCCTGGTCACGGCACCATGTCGCAGAAACGAGATGAGACAGCTGCGTTCGATGTGAACGAAATCAAGATGCTTCTCTTTCTTTATTGCTTTTTGTAGCTCGCGCGCTTTTGGAGCCCGGCGCCTTCTTCTTTCTCGTCTTGTCCGCTCCTATAAGTTTCAACATCAGAAGCACCAATAATCTGTTTGATAGCGACTCTCACGCAGGCGGTGTTGCGATATCAGGGCGTCTGCCTTCACTGATATGCGTATTTGCAGCCGATTTCTCCAACGTGGATGCGGTATAAAGTGGCTTGAGAAACAAACATAACGGAAAAGTGGTGAAAGAACCGAAGTTGCGTGTTCGAATGAGGTACAAGCGATGTAACTTTAATATAAATAATTGTGTTTCAAATCGACATCGGGGCTGTGACACACGTGGCGTTGCATTTACATGCAATATCGAGCACGCCGCCGCACGCCGTCCTTCGCTTCCACTCGAGAGCCGTTGCAGAACTTATTAACTTCGCTGTGAAAGCAAGTTACAGCTGGAACGGACTCCATGTTCCGAAACAACGAACACTGGCTCCCGGGGTAAGCGTCATTTACGGGCGAGGAGGTTTACGACAAGACCATGTGGGGATGCCTTAAGTGCCTATCCTGCAACAGGTCGCCACGAGTTATGCATGCCGGTACAAGTTCCCTTTGCTATTGCCCAGGAGCTGTGAGTTCTTGCCGCGGGCATTACTCCATTCGAGTGCCTTTACACTGGCGTGCCCCGAAAATATCTCGCGAAAAGTGCGAGCAGCTGATTCTGGTGAGGCTTTCAGGTGTGTCTGGACGATTCGGCCATTCACCCTGGTGTCCTGCGTCCGATTCGCACATCATCGAACATTCATGGTCCTGCAACAGGAAAAAGCCGCAGCCAAGAATAACAGCACTAACACGAGCGCAGTCCTTCGACCAATGACAATGTTCGTTGTGTGTGTGTTCAGGTGATTGTATCGTGTGGAAGACAGAACTTCTGTTCATCGACATATTCTCAGTGTAAGTTTACGGACATATTTGTTTGCGACGTCTTTCTGAAGGGAGCCCCTGCCCAAGCGGCAAGCTACTCCTTGCCATTGCTTCATTTTCTCTCGATAAGCTATAGAAGCCACGGCCCCTTCTCTACCTCAGAGCTACTGCGTCATTCCGTCTCCGTGCCACAGTGGTGTTTCACTATACGTTCCCTTAAGGACCATATAGAAAATTCACATATGTACAGAATGCACGCTATTCATCAGGAACAAACACTGCCGTTCTTAGAGCATGAAGAAGCCACTCGTTTTCGCCACCACAGCAGCATGTGCACGCGCATTCCCGAGCTCAGCTCTGGCCCTATATCGTCACTGCCTCGAATATACTGCTTTCTTTGCCGCCACTGCTGCTCTCGGTCGCTGGCTATGAAATGTCGAATATTCTCTATGAAATGTATGCGTCGCTGAAAGTAACGTCAATTTCCTCATTTTTTAAAACTCATTTAGGCATACTTTGGCCAGCCTCCTCATACAGGAATCAAGATTAGTTTATATCTCTAAATAATATTTCTGGAATATCTGTTAGAAACTACGTTGTCTAAGTAAAATCTTATAAATTTTTGTTGTCGTATAGGTCATTACTGACGCTTTTCACGCATGAATTTTTGCTACCGGCTGAAATTCTGAATGGTGCAATAGCAAATATGGAAGCTCGTTCGTACTTAGTCAGCCTTACGTTTACTTCTATTCCTACGGTCACTGCAGTTACGAGTTTTCCATTCTGTGTAATATCCTAACATGTTGCTATCGCATTCATTGCTTCGCCGTTATGGCGAAACTGTCATTCTTTAGATAATGAGCCTAAGGCTAGCCGACCGACTAAGAAAACAGTAGAGGCTGTGGACCAGACCCATCATCAGAAATTCCAGAGGTCGGTTGATGACACCAATCGGAACATACACGGCCAGAATAGTAATCGCCGGTTAAGCGTTCCTCGTCACCTTTGTCATTTTCTCTGAGCACTGTAGTGATCTTATACTAGACACGGATTTCTAGAGAGAATAGGTGCAGTGATTAATGTCCACGAGCGCAACGTTACATTTCCTACAAGCTCAGACGACATCGACCCCGCGCAACACAAGCTACAGCGCCTGCGAATCGCCGATGATGACGTGACGCTTTCGCCGCGAAGCTGTTTCCTCTTATCTGTAATTTGTGACAACTTACACAGCGGGACTGGAGTCGCCGAGCACATTTCGTTTATTTTCTCTGAGGCACGAGGCATTACAGAAAGGAGTGGGTGTTAGCAAAACAAAAAGAAATAATTGACATTTTAGCAGCATAGTAGGGTTACAACAAGTTAACAAGGACTTTTTGAATTCTTTGGGATTGACGATTCAAACAATGGAGGAAGCGGGAAGGTGGTTGCAGTCGCCGCTTGTTGTGGGAATGAAGGAATTGAAATCAAGGTTAGTGCGGCCACATGCCACGTCGACCTTGAACTGATGATTTTTTCTGGAAGAAATGTACAATGGTGGTAATAAAAAGGAAAGACGCTTAAAGTGGGATTATAATGCTACATTTTATTAAATAGACAGAGATGGGGAAATTTTTCGACGAAGTTAGAGTTTAAGCGAATCAAGATTGAATTTCATTGGTGTTGCACTTACTGTGCGCGATCAGTCAAAATAAAACGTGTTGCACGGTCTTGAATGGTTTCTATACGGAAGTTTAGTGAACAGACATGAGGATCCCAAATGGAAGATGCTTATTCAAGCTTGGGCCTAACAAGTGTTTTATAAAGCAAGAGTTTTAAGCCGGCAGGGGCTAGACTAAAATTACGTTTCACATAACCAAGCGTACGACTAGAATTACTAGGTTTGTGTTCAACATGAGTTTGCCATGTAAGGATGTGAGAAATATAAACGCTATGGTATACATGACTGGAAACCAGACTTATGGGAAGGCTATTAAGAGAATAGGTACATGGTGTGTCGTGAGAAGTACCGCGAGTAATTCTCATTGCCTTACATTTATTATTATTCAGTTTCCTTAACCAAGTCTCACACCATGCATTTATATTGCTTAGGCCCGATTGAAGTGTCAGATCGTCATTAGCACTTTACATTTCAGGATGATTAACGCAATCATCCGCGAACAGCTTTATGGGTGAACAAATTTTGTCAGGCAGGTAATTAATGTAAGCAAGAAAGAGCAAGCGCCCTAGAACTGACCCCTGTGGTACTCCGGATGTCATAGGACAAGGAGCAGAGTTGTGGTCCTCATCTGTGACTAACTGCGTGCACCGAAACAAAAAGTGCTCTATCCATTTTAGTACCTCACGGTCTAAATTACGCACGCGTAGTTTAACGAGTAGTAATTCATGACATACCGAATCAAATCGCAAAATCTATGAGAATGCAGTCTATGAAGGAAGAACGACCTAAAGCGGTAAATAAGCCGTTAGTGATAGACAAGCTCTGTATCGCAGAAATAATTTTTTCTGAAACCATGTTATTGCGTACTGACAATCATCGATATCGATATGACAATAAACGATATTCTCCATGAGTTTGCAAGGTGTACTAGTCAGTGAAATGGGTCTACAGTTGTAAGGGGTATGTTTACTACCGTTTCTGTGCAAGGGAACCACCTTCCCAATATTTCAGTCGTCCGGAAGTACACCATGTTCTAGGGAATGCAAAAAAATCACAGAAAGTATAATCATCGCACTGGCACGTAGTCACACCATTTCCATCGCCAGGGCCGTAATTAATGCGCTCGACGGACATGCTGAACAACTGTTGACCACTTTGAGCAGGGAACGCCGACACATTGTTAAAGGCGCTGCCGTTGGTTACTTCGACTAATTTGCCCCAATGCAAGGCTTCCTCTCACTGCAGCACGCGGAATCTACCGTGCCTGTGCCTGTACCTGTGGTTTTTATCGTCCAATTTTAACTTTATAGTCCTTCGTACACAACAGCCTTCTTGAGCTAATCGGTCAAGTTTGCAGCTCCTTCTCATCTGCATCAAGATTTAGCCAGACGCCACTCACCAAGCACCAAGCACACTAAAGCCGACGCAACACTCATTTGGCAGAATCCTTACCATGTAGCACCGAAAGAGAGCAAGGCCATGCAAAAACAAGTTAAGACGACGCTTCAGAAGGGCTTCATTCGGCCATCTGAGGTTCTTGGGCATCGCCTGTCGAATTGGTTAAAAAGAAGAACGGTAGCCTGCGTTTCTGCGTCGGCTACCGAAAACTCAACCACATCGCAAAGAAAGACGTTTATCCGATACCGCGTATTGATGATTCACTGGACAAGCTACGAAACGCACATTACTTTTCGATGATTGACTTCAAATGTGGCTACTGGCAAATCTAAGTTGATGAAAGAGACCATGAGATGACTGTTTTTGTGACGCCTGACGTGTTTTGTGAATTTCAGGTGCTTCCCTTCGATTTGTATTCTGCGCCAGCAACATTTCAACGACCAATGGGCACGATACTCTCAGGCCTCAAATGGCAAACCTGCTTCGAGGACATGATTCTGTTCTCCGCCACGTCCTGAGGCTGAAAACGGTCTATGAAGCAATACTTTCAGTCGGCCTAACTTTGAAACCTAAAAAGTGCCATTTTACTTTTGAGGAAATTCCTTTCCTCGGTCATGTTGTTAGTCATCCAGGTGTCAGACCTGACTCAGATAAAATCACGGCCGCCCCTAATTTACCAATGCCATTCGGTAAAAACGCAGTGCGACGTTTTCTTGGCCTTTGCGTCTACTACAGGTGGTTTACTGCAGAACTTTCGGGCACCGCATGACCATTACTGATATAACCAGAGGTGTCCCCTTCGTGTGCGGCGAAGCCCAGCACCGGTGATTTCACGAGCTTTGACAGCAGCGGCAGACGCCTCCTGTGTCGCACATTTTGACGAAGACGCTCGGATGATTCTTCATACCAATGCTAGTAATTTCGGTCTTTGCGCAGTACTTGTTGAGCGGCAGGACGGCACCAATAGCGTGATTGTTTACGCCTGCGGGACGCTATCAAGAATTGAGGCTAACTGCTCCATTACAGAAAAAGAATGCCTCGGAATGGTATGGGCACCCCTGAAGTTTCACGCATATTTGTATGACCACTGTTTCACCGCAGTCAGTGATCCCCGTGCATTCTGCTGGCAAATGTATTTAAAAGATCCAACTCGTGGGCTTGCGCGCTAGAGTCTTCACCTCCAGGAGTTCGACTTCACTCATCTGTCCAAATCGGGGAAGTGGCACGCCGACTGCCTTTTTCGGTCTCCTGCTGAGCCTGCAGTGCACAATGATGACTACGCGGCTTTTCCAGACATGGTAGATAATGTCTCCGTTTCACGCCAGAAACGAGATGACACAGAATAGTTCCTCTTACTGCTTACTTAAGAGGAAAGAACAAGCAGCGCGCCGAAGGTATTCGCGAGAGGGCTGCCTTAGTATTGCTTGCCCCACGAAGGTCTCTATAAAGATAACTTTTCTCCCAGTGGCAGCAGCCACCTACTCGTCATTACAAGTCTTCGAGACGAAGTCCCATCTGTCACAATGGCTGTCACAACGAACCGACCGCTGATCACTTCGGCTACATCTGAACATTGGCAAGAATTAAGCTAAAGTACTACCGGCGGAGACTAGCGCCGGTCGTGAAACGTTACGACAGGACATGCCTGGATTACCAGCACCGCAAAGCTACGCCAGTCAAGCCAGCTGTACTGCTGCATCCTATTCAAATACCGGAAGCGACATTCACGCAAATTGGCATGGACCTTTAGGTCCATTCCCAATGTCTGCTGCTGACAATAGGTAGATAATCCTCGCCACAGATTATCTCGCTTGATGCGCCGAAACAGATGCTCTCCAACAAGGAACACCAACCGAAGCAGCACAATTTTGTATCCAAGCAGTCATCCTAAGCCATGGCGCTCTCGCAGCGGTTGTCACAGACTGAGGTACTGCGTCCACAGCTGTGCTTGTGGATATAATTTGGTGACTAAATAGTACCGCTCACCGAAGAACAACAGCTTATCAGCCCCAAACCAATCGGCTGACAGAACGTTTGACTAAGTCTTCAGGTTGTGCATGCGCTTCCTATGAAGTTATAGTTTTCCTACTGAAATCAACTTTGCACCTTCTATGCACAGCCTTCAGTGCTTGGTGCATACCGACGATGCATTATTTTTTTATTTTATTTTTTTGAGGAGGACGGGAAAATGCCACCTCCTATATCGTACCCGCGGGTGCGTTCCAGGCCATGAAAACGACGCTGAAGTAGCGCGTGGGTAGATAAACAGAGCCGGAAATGATGTCACATTGATTGTTCTTATAAAGTACGGTTATACGTCCTGCACACCGGCTTTCCCGTATCCTACTATGCGATGGCAATATCGATATAAAAGACAAGGTCAAGCATACTTATTTGTTATAGCAGTCCCTATATCCTTGTTCAATTCGCTAATCTCGCAAGCATTTGTAGTTATTTGCAGCCGGCTAAACTTTGCGCAAGTCACGCACTTTGAATTTGGTATACGCGCTATAGGGATCGAAAGGAGGCCTTATAGCACATGGGATGTGTCGTGGCCTAGGCCGACAGGTAACGACCATACAGAATAGAAACTCAGAAGGAACTAGTATTTCGTTCTCCCGGACGCGTGCCTCGAGGAGCCTGAGCATGGGTCAGAAGTGTGTCTGCGACCAAGGAAGCCAAAGCCACCGCTATAGGGTGGGCCCCGGTAGAGCCAAAGGCGATGAAAAAACTCAAACAGAAAGGCACCACTCATGAGACCGGACGGGTGCCCAGCTAACCCATTTTCGAGAGGAGTGTCCTGGCGCCACAGTCAAAGTACTATTGGCATCAAATGAAACGCGAACAGCGGAGCTCGCGGTACAGTTTGCGCAGTCGTCATGCCTAGCCGTCATTGTGGTGTCGCGGCCTACGGGCCGACGAAGAAGAGAGCCAACCAGCCAGAACCCGAGCAATGATCCCGCTTTATTTTCTGGCCCCCAATTATATATATGAAGACAATAGCGCCACAGGCATTCACAGGGTTCTCAGACGGGGTATAGAAACTAAAATTACCTGCACAACACATTCCCCCGCTTAAATCTTTCAGTGGTTTTTATGCTGTTAGTGGGTTAGTACTACTAGATGCTTTGTACATTAATCACTGGGGCTAACAAGGGAAATATAGGCCAATGAAAAGCGGTGACCAGTCAACAACAAAGGAATATAATTTAACAGAAGTGCACCCAGCTGCAACTACAAGTTCTATATACTATTAAAACTCATGTAACGCCTTTCTCTGCCTACAAAAAATTTCTATCTACAAAATGCTCAAAACAACATAGACTATACGAGAAAAAGAAAAAAAACTAACAGAGTTGTCACAAGTTGTCCCGTAACGTTTCGGAGGTTTTCCCCGTGGTGGTTGGACGCGAACACGAACTGGACCCGGTTGCGGTTCAGGGGTGTCTGTGTCGGCTGCAGCCCGGTCGGCCACAAGAGAAGGAAGAGGCGCACCTGCTTGTGGCTCATGCGTGTCTGGGTCGAGAGCAGCACGGGTGGCCACAGGAGCAGGCAGAGGCGCAGCCGCCCATTGAGATGCCTCACGAGCAGCGTGTAGCCCAGGGCGGCCGGTGACGGCATCCTCGATGTGCTAGGCTCATGCGCGTTCCAGAAGTCCTCTGGACGCAGAGCACGGGGACCAGGAGGGACTTTGGCAAGCTTGGATGCATTCCACGTCATGCCATCATTGAGGCGGAAAGAGGACTGTCGGCGCTTCTCCAGTACTTTGCGGGGACTGCGAAACGGGGAGTCTCCCTTGAAGAGGACGGAGTGTTACCTCAGCCAGACGAAGTGACCAAGTGCAATGTGAGCCTTCTTCGCGGCTCGACAAAAAACTGTCTGCTTCTTGCTGACCTCTTGTTTGTGATCCACCCGACGACGCAGCTGACAAAGCTCGGTAGCTGGGTGCTTGCAGAAGGAAGGCGACGGGTGCCTGACGACGTGTAGGTGTGTTCTCGGCAGCCGAGGCGACTTCCGTGACCACGCGTGGTGTGCGCCGGTAGATTGCAAGGTATTCGGTGACCGCTGGGCGGAGAGGTCAATGTTCCAGCAAAGCTGTCTGCATGAAGTTCTTGAAAAAGCGGTTGAATCGTTCTACTAGTCCATTCGCCGGGGGTTAGTACACAGAAGAGTGTGAGAGGTGAATAGCAAGATCCCTCAGGAAGTGATTGAATTCTCGGGAACAAAACTGAGACCCGTCGTCACACACAATCTCGTCGGGGTATCCCTCTTGAGAAAATACAGAGAGCAGAAAGATTGTCACTGTGCGTGTCGACACCTCACTGCAAAACTGTACTTCAGGCCAATTGAGAATGTAGTTTACGAGGGTGATAGCGAACCTGCAATCGCGCTGCGCTCTTTCCATGGGAATGGCGATGTCGATTGCAACCTTCTGCCAATGACGCTCTGGCAGGGGCACAGCTTGTAGCGCAGTTACTGCAGTCTCGGCACTCTTGCCTTCGGCCTGGCAGACTATGCTTTTGTGGATGGCAATTTCCATTTGGTCGTCCATGCCATGCCGCCAAAACCGCTCTCGTTGTCGCGCCGTGTCGTGTGAAATATTCCAGGGTGGGCTTCGTGCGCGGCGGAACTGATCTGCGGCGTAAGGAGCAACTACGAGCCGCTCTTCACGCAAAAGTAGGTCGTAGACTACAGAAAGTTCTTCGCGCATGGCGAAGAATGGCTGAAGTTCACCCGGGATGGACTTGTGGAGAAGCGAAGATTATGTGACGTATGCCTTGACTTGCTCGAAGGTAGCAACTTCACACAGGGACTGCTGGAACTGTTCTTCGGTGAGGCGCAGAGTGGAACACGACCTCTTCGTTAAGCGAAGCAGCTTCCTGCGAACCAGACACTGGAAGGCGGGACAGTGCATCCGCAACTTGATTCTCTGGCCCCTTGCGTTATTCCATCATATAGCTGTAGATCAGAAGACGCTCTGACCAGCGTGCGACGGGAAGGAGATGTCGTCATCATCATCATCATTATCATCATCATCATCGTCATCATCATTTATTGGCTCTTAAAGACCCTTGGTAGGGGCATTCCATAAGGGGGTCGGGGGCGGAACACCGAACACAACAACCTAGGTCACTGTCAAACACTGTCACAATCAGTGATCAGCAGGATATATGCAGCAGGATAATGTTCATACACATACTCTGTTCATCAAAGCAGATATAATTCTTGTCTCTAAATTATACAGCTATAGACTAACCGTTGCCTTTACGCGCGAATTTAAAGAAAATCGCAATTTTTTTCGCCACCTAGCGAAGCATGAAATAAAGCCCACAACCTATACAATACGGCCGTCTGAATACTGGAATGTGCTCACTCCCCGTGCTAACTATTTGCGGGTACACTATCGTATATTTTGTCTAAACTTCTTAATGATCTGAATAAATGTGGAATTGATTTAGGTCGTACTACAGCTGGCGAACTGCGCCACTTGATATGTTATGTTATTGAAAAAATTTAGTATTGGTTTCCTTGGAAGCATTAAATCTAATAAATTTTGCATTTGTCTTTGTTACATTCCTGTATGTTTCATGTATGCTCCTGTACTGCCTTGTAGAGGGGACCGTGGTCTCTAGTCAAGCTATTCAGGAGCTTTTACCTACGGCCCCTCCATTGTTTGATGGTAATAAAGCTCATCATCATTATCATCATCATCATAACTATTATTATTATTATTATTATTATTATTATTATTATTATTATTATTATTATTATTATTATTATTATTATTATTATTATTATTATTATTATTATTATTATTATTATACTCAGAAGAAAAAAGGACAAGAAACCTTTAAATAAGCATTAGCAAGTATAAAAACAGCAACAGTAAAGTCAACAGAGGCAAATAGAAGCAGGCAAGAATTCTCCACATCATGTTTTTAAATAGGATGTCAGCAACTGCCGAAACTTATATGGATCGCGTTCTATTACATTATGGTCTCATAAAGAATTCCATTCTTCAATCGCAAGAGGCAGGAATGACTTGTTAAATGCGCTAAAGGAGCCGTGCAGACGTAGAATGCTCATAGAGTTGAAGAGACGGCGTGATCTTCGGAGAGGTGGAAGCAGAAGACAGTCTTGAAGCGAAGGAAAACAGAAGTAAAGCTTATGAAACAATGACAAACCGGCGATTTTTCGTCTGTGCGTCAAAGGCTCGATGTCAGGCGATAATTTTATACTGGTAACACTGGAGCGTGTGTCGTAGTTGGATGAAATATATCGGGCTGCACCGTTTTGAATGGCTTCTAGGATATCGATTAGGTAAGCCTGATGTGGATTCCAAATTGGGGATACAAATTCTAGTTTGGTTCGGACAAAAGTTTTGTAAGCTAGACTGCGAATAGAAGGAGGGGAGAAGCTGAGGTGCTGTCTCATGAACCCAAGTGATTTCGATGCATCAGCTGCATCTTCGTGATGTGCTCGGACCAAATGAGTTTGCTGGTGATGTGAATTCCAAGGTAACGGTGAGATTCAACTTGGGAAAGGGTCATTGAGTACAACAAATTTGCGTAGCTGAGGTTAGTACACTTGCGTGTTACCTGCATGTATTTGCACTTAGATACATTCCGCTTCATTAGCCATGTCGAACACTAGTCTTCAATTCTGTCTAAGTCATTTTGAAGCAACAACTGATCATTGTATGTGGAAGCACATACATACGTGGAAGCACTTATGTGGTGGTACAAGACGCAGCCATCTGCGAAAAGACGAATTCAGGATGAAATGCTGGAAGGAAAGTCATTTATGAAGATTAAAAATATAAGTGGACCGAGCACCGACCCTTGCGGGACGCCAGAAAGAACTTTAGTTGTGGGCGAACGATTATTATCGAAAACAGTGAATTGACAACGACCGGTTAGAAAACAACAAATCCATGTTAATATCAGCGGAACAAGAGTTAGGCATGAAAATTTGGCTAAAAGGCGCTGATTGGGTACACGATCGAAAGCTTTCAAGAAGTCGAGAACCTATGACGTCCGTCTGGAATTAGGAATATAAATTTAGGTGAAGGTCGGTTGTGAAATGGAAAAGTTGGGTTTCCCATGAGTAACCAAATCTGAAGCCGTGCTGGTTGGGAAAAAGAAGCAGTTGGAGTCAAGGTGAGATGCAACTTGTGAACATATTATATGCTCTAGTAGTTTGCAAGCAATGCATGTTAGTGAAATCGGTCGGTAGTTAGAAGGATCAGAATGGTCACCTGCTTTAAAAGCCGGTACCACCTTGCTCAGCTTCCAGTCATCTGGAATGGAGCCGGTAGCAATCGATTGCACGTATATTATTTGCAGAAACTGGCTTGATATGTCCTTGGCGCATTTAAGTATCTTAGATTATATATTCTCTGGTCCCGGGGCGCTTGAAACATTAAGCCTTTCAATAAGATTTATGATACCATGTGTAGTGATGATAACGAGCCACATCTGTGAAAACGGAAACATAGATAGAGGAAGGATATCTAAGGTTGGTTTATTAGTAAAAAGCTTAGGAAAAGTAAGAATTCATTACATCACTGCGTTTGTCTGGTGGAACTTCAGAACCGGTATCGCTAACCAATGAGATATTATGTGATGACCTAATGCCGGGAGTTAAAAGTTTCCAAAATTTTTTTTGCATTGGAGCGAATATTGTCCTGTAGATCCCGATGATAAAATTTTCTTTTTCAGCATCGCAAAAATTTTGTGTAATCGCGAAGACAAGAGAAATACCTTTCCCAACGCAAAGCGCTAGCCGAATGTATTGCTGCCCGGAAGAGTCGTTTCTTTTTATTTGAAAGTTTTCTGAGGGCATTAGAACACCAGGCTCTGCTGGCGTTGCCTCGAATGCAAGCAAGGGGTACATATCGGTCAACGAGTGATTACAATTTTTGTTTGAAAAGCAGCCAATTTTAATTTACTGTTCTGGAAGTGGAGCACATGCGGAAATATTGAAGAAACTTGTCCAGCTTGGTGATAATATTCTTAATGTCAGCCTTCTTATAGTCTCGGATATATTTGACAGATGGTTGACGAGAATATAGGGCAGCGGATTGGGCGAGTTGGTGTTGCATGGTAGCAATAAAAATTCAAACAGCGCATAAACGACGGGACCAGAATGAGGAGGAGACAAACACGGCGCTGATGTCAGCGCCGTGTTTGTCTCCTCCTCATTCTGGTCCCGTCGTTTATGCGCTGTTTGAATTTTTATTGAGAATATAGGGATTAGTACCGACAGTTTGAACAATAAAGAGTAATGATTGGTGCAACCGGGAATGCATGATAACGACTGAATAGATTCAGGGTTCGAAGCAAGAACAAGGTCAAGAGTATTTATTGTTTTGGCGGGTTGGTATGTCAACTGTTTGTGGAAGATTGAAGGTAAGAACTAAATTATTAAACTACTTAGACTGGTAACTGTGCGCCGATAAGACAAGCCAGTTAATGTCAGGGAAGCTGGGATCGCCACAAAGTAAGCACCTCGCGCCGGGATAGCGGGCCTGAAGATCCAGTAGCATTGAAAACAGTTGATTAACAAATGTAATGTTGGCGTTCGGGGCACGATAGGATGCAATTAAAATGATTGACTGGAAGGAAGCGTCAATTTCAGAGCAACAATCTCATGAGAACTGATTGGTAAGACACAGGAAGAGGGCACACTCGACCTCACAAAAACAAGTAAATCGCCACCCCTCCGCCCCACTCTGTCGCGACTGTACACCGTGCACGATCGCACATCGTGTAGCAACTCATCATCCGAGATCAGTAGTTAGCCAGGATTGAGTAAATATAGCTATGTTGGTACTTCTATCATGTAGGAAGGCTTCAAGCGTCTTTCTTCGGCAGATAGATGCGAATATTGGCTGGAAGAAGCGGCAAAATATGATAAGTCGGTGCGAAGTATCTCACGCAGGGTGACGGCGGCCGGGGCGTGGCGGCGACCTGTAAGCGGGTGGCGACTGCTACAATTGCAAGAAGACGAGTCCTTCGGTTGATTATTCTCGACAACGTTTTCCAGTGTGTCGACACGCGAAGACAGGCGGCCGACCAGACCTTCTATATTTGTTTGGGCAGCGCGGACTAGCGAAAGTTCTGCGAGAATAGCCGTTTGGGACTGTTCCAAGCGAGACAGCGTGTGTGAAATAGATACAAGCCATGTAGGTTCGTCACTGCTCGAAGGTCCGGGATTCAGTTCCACATCCCCCGACATGACAAGCAAGAGAGATACCAAGTGGACATTGAGGCAAACATAGCATGAAAAACACAACAATCTACGGTAACAATTAAGTAGGTCAGAGGGGCACGACACTGCGACCAAAAAGGACTACTGGTTCTGAGGCAACTAGCGAGAGGGAGGTAACTCACCTGCGCGAAAAGGAGTGGTTGCATGACCGCGTTCGCCGCAACGGCGTGCCCCGAATGGCCGTAGAAAGGAAGCGGTATTTCTAGGCAAGCCAAAGCTGCTGAGGTGGCAGAACTGCGTGTTTGCCAGGCTCATCGTTGAGAGGACAAAAGGGTGACCAAGGCTTAGTGGTCCGTACGAAGTGTAAAGCGCCATCCCCAGAGCTATGTGTGCCGATGCTCGCAGGTCCAGACCTACGCGAGTGCTTCTCGTTCACCAACTGCATACTTCCTCTCTGCTGGCGCCTATCCATTTGTTGGAGAATGATGCGAAAGGCCCCAGTCAGAAGCATGCAATGGGTATTAGCAACACATTTGAAGAACTCGTGGCTGCAACACTGATTGCACAACGAGAAAGGCTCAATTCCACGGAGCAAGGTCGAACACTTCTCCGTCGATTAGGGTATCCACTCAGACCGGCACATTGTAACGACCAAGGAGAACTCCTTCCACTGAACATACGAGCTCAGATCTCTGTCTCCCCAATCCCTAAAAACATGAGCGAGAAATACCACAGACAACGGCGCCTTGCACGGGCCAGGACACTCGAACGCAGTTTCGGTAGAAATCCGGAGGTTTATTAAAGGGACACGTGCAAACAGGATAGCAAAACTTTCACTGTGGGAGCAACAAACGCACAAACTACTATTTCCACAACAGTTAGAACAGGGTCGGTGGCCACAGCAGAGGCTACTGCGGTGGCTCTGGCTATACGTGACGCTGAAAATAGAGCACGTTCTGCGTTAATACTAACCGACTCGCAGTCGGCATGTCGCCTTTTCACGGCAGGCACCCTGCCCAAACTCACCATCAAAATCCTAGGAAGAAATCTCACGGAACACCATGCCATTACGTGGTGTCCGGCGCACGCCGGAGTGAGGGGTAACGAGAAGGCGGACCACCTCGCTCGAGAATATAGCATCCGAGCGACGGAACGCACTCTCGTAGAATCTCCGATCACAGCAAAAGATATCTTGGCGGCACAGAGACGAGGAAGGCAACGGTATAGCTTTCCAGACACATCCTTGAACTCAGCGCAAATGCGGGACTGGCGCCGACTACAAACCCGTACATACCCACACCTACTCCTACTACACCACATACACCCCCCACCCGGTATCCCAACACTTGCCCTTGGTGCGGAGGGCGGCCATCTCTTGACCATATCACATGGTCGTACAAGAGTCGGCCACAAGAAATCCAATCACCCCTTATGGGGCAAAACTCCAACAGTAGGCAGTGGGAGGTGTGGCTAGCCAGCACGATGCGGGAGGACCAATTGGCCCTTCTCGACCAAGCCCGGCGTGCCGCGATCGCCAGTGGGGCCCAGGAGTGAGGGACCCACCCACTGGACCTCAATGTGATTTTTTTTAATAAAAGTTTTATAGTACTACTACTATCCCTGAGACAACCACCGGAAGAGTGGGATCAAACATCTGAAGCACTTTGGTGGACAACAGGAATCCGACCTTCCCAAAAGTAGCGTCGATGGCATCACTCCCGAGGAAGGGCTGATTCTTGCGTAGCAGAGCGTGCATCGGATGCACTACACCAGCAAGACAGGGAACAAACTTGGCGTAGTAGTCGACTAGGGCGAGAAACGAACGCAAACCAGTGGCGTTAGTAGGATTGGGAATGTTCAGGGTAGAACCGTAGAACCCACATTCTCTGGCAGCGGTGAGATGCCTTGGGCAGTGACCGTGTGGCCCAAGAAAGACAATTCTTTGACGCAAAAGGTATACTTGTGATTGAGCTTCAGTCCAACTGCATTGATGCCGCGCAGAACAGCGGCCAAGTTCGTTAATTCCTTTCATTCGGTCTTGCCGAACACAATGATATCGTCAATGTAGAACAAAACGCCGGAGCACCCTTTGATAATTTGCGACATCAACTGCTAGAAGGCTGCGGGGACAGACGCTAGCCCAAAGCAAACCCGTTTGAAACGGAACAGACTGTCGTGAGTAATGAATGCAGTCCAGTCTCGGCTCTCGGGATGCAACAGAACCTGGTGGTAAGCGGATACAAGATCCAACCTGGAAAAGGTAGTGGCACCAACGAGGCTGTCCTGGAGCTCTTCAGTGTAAGAAAACAAGAAAGCTTCGACGATGACTGCTCTGTTAGGTTCCCGGAGTTAAACGCAGAGTCCAATGCCGCCGTCCTTCTTCCTTACCACGATGATGGGAGACACAAATTCCGAGGCGTCAACGCGCTCGATGACATCCAGTTCTTCCAACCGACGGAGCCCTTCCAAAACTTGAGGTCGGGCCGTCAGCGGGATGCGTCAAAGTTTCCATGCCACAGGAGGCACCGCGAGGGGGATGTTGATCCGATGGACGAAACCCTTGGCGAGACCAAAGCCTGAGGCGCACAGGGAGCCGAACTCACTGGGCAGGGTCTTATGAAAAGGGTGGTGAGAGTTGGCGCGGGCTTGAGAGCAGGGTCACGTCGAATGTCGCTGGTATGGTCGATGTCTCGAAGCGATGCAGAGACGACCCTTCAATGTGCAGGTCCAAAGCCTTGATCTTGTGAATTCCGAGGATGCATCTGCCTTGCGGCACAGCGTAGAACAGGAGGTAGGTCGTGCGTCCCTTGAACGTTACTTCCGTTAAGAAGCAACCACGTATGGGAATGGAGCGCTTGGAGTAATCGAGGAGCTTCACTCGCGGAGCAACAAAATACAAAATACTGCGGGGAAAGGTTCGCTTCCAGGATGGAAACAGATGATTCAGGGTCAGCAACGACATTCACGGACTTGCTGGCAACCGAACCGGCAACTAAACTGCTGGTTCGAGCAGGAACGACCACGCTAACAACGCTTAAACATTCAGCACCATCAAGCGAGTCCTGCCAGTCGTTTTCATGGCCGGCAACGGTGGAATGATGCTGTGGCTTGTTAAGCAGCGTTGACCTTGCGCTGAACAGGATGCTGGCGGGAACCGCAAGGAAAACAGTGCGGTGACGCCTCTTCGTAGTCGCGAGAGAGTTCAGGGGAAGTAAACCGACGGGGAGACGAGCGCGACCGCGTTGTATCCCCTGAACGTTGAACGCCTCGTGAAGTTGCCTGCTGAACATGCCCGGGTGAAAGCTAGCGAACTTGCTGAGCGGCCTGCTCCAGTTGCTGTGCCAGAAGCATGGCGCGTGATAAAGAGGGCAATGAGCCTTCTAGAAACAACCGTTCACGCATGTGTTGTTACCTGATGGCTTCTAAGAACTGGTCGCGGAGGGAGTCGTCAAGGGCGACGTGAGAAAACGAAGCAGCAAGCTCTCGTAAAGCGGCGACCTACTATTGTATCTTTTTGCCTGGTTGTTGGGTACGGTGGCGGAAGCGATGGCGTTCCACGACGACATTGCTTGCCGAAGAAAAATCCTGCGTTAACGCAATGACAGCTTGGTCGGATAGTGAAGGGGCAGTGGACGACTTTTTGGGCTCATCAGAAGCTGTCGCGGTGGAAGCCAGCAGGACAGTTTAAGAGACATAGGATGGCAGAGCGAAGAAAATACTTTAGGTTTGTAGCGCTCAAAAAGGGACTAGAGACAGAGGTACGACGCGGACACAGTGCTGTTTCCGCGTCGTACCTCTGTCTCTCTCCCTTTCTGTCCGCTAAAAACCTAAAAGGTATGGAATACCAACATGCCCAAACCTACGCTGTTTGAAGAAAATACGCTGACCCATCCTCGTCCAATCTTACGTCCCATCTCCCATCCCATTACTTTCCCATTCTCGTCGCAAATGTGGTGTCGCAGCCTACGTCCGACAAAGAAGAGAACCAACCAGCCAAAATCCTACGAATGATCCCCGCTTATTTTAGGACAGCCGACTTTATACAAGGGACCAACAGCGCCATTCGTTCATAAGGTTTCCAGATGGGGTATCGAAACCAAAACTAGCGACACAATAGTCATCTTTTCTCGCTTTCAAATAATAGACAACAAGAACACAATACATCGCATGGCGAACACAGTCGCTTAGTGCATGCTGTCAAACCGGATGTGCGCTCCTATCAGTCGTGATGACTGATACCTTTACCTTCAATGAGGTGCTCCGCTGCTCGCGTTTCATTCGATAGCGATGGGACAGACAGAGGCCTCATGTGGCTCTGATGTGAGCGCTGCGTTTGATGCAAACGCTGACTGGACGCAATCGACTGTCACAACCTTCTTCACACGGCCATTACCACGAATGGTCAGCGTCTTCTTACCTCACCGGAGAACAAGAAATGGGCCGTATAACGCGGTGCTAGAAACGGTCAAATGTGTTTCCGGTGGACGAAAACGTGGGTCGTCCTGGCGAGGTCCTTGTCTAACGGACAAAAAAAACTGGCTGCGGCTTAGCTAAGGTCAAGCCCAGGATGCGAAGCATACTCGCCTTTATTTTAACGCGACAGCGTTAAGGAGCTCGTGTCGCAGAAAAGCCGGTGTCGTCGGCGTCGGCTCAGGCGCGCGGCGCTTGCTCAGGCGCACATATCGTTGTCATGCCGAACGCTGCGTTGCTCGACGCTCACCGCGTCCGATGCGGGGCGCGTAGTCGCTGCGCCGTAGCTAATCCACCTAGAAACAGTCTCTGCAGCACGCCGCAACCTTCGCTTCTCATTCCAACGAGCAGCTCTGTCTCCAGGAGGCATCTCACCTCGTGAGTGTCTAGCAGAGGCAAGCGCAGCTGCTTATATACCGCCGCGACGCCGCGAGCGACGGCGCGAGTTGGAGCCCCGTTTCTCCTCTGTCGTGACGTCACGGTGTCACGTGGTATTGAAGGCGACACCGCCGCACCTGAGTAGCTGGGTTGAGCTCTAGTAATATGCTTCGCATAAAAGGGTTACCACCTCGCATAACTGGTCGCATCTAAATTGACGCCAATGGTCGGTCGCGACGGCTTGGGCCATCAAAGTGGGAAGCAAAGCCTCTGACAAATGGCTGCTGCCGCAGTGACTGGCCGCACTCAGTACGGGCTCCACATTTCGAACCATCAACGAGTGGTTCCCCTGCCTTCTCACCGCTGCAAATATCTTCAGACGACGCAGCTCGGCGGGCGGCATCGATCGAGCTCAATTTCTCCAAGATCTGGTGAGATACTCACATTTTATTGGCTTTTGAAGTTCTGGACCACCGACGCCGCCGCGCTGAGCCTTACCTGCGTTCACCTCGCCAGCCTAGACGCGAGCGCGCGTCCTTTCCAACGCCAATTTACTCCGCTGAGATGGAGACCGACAACACCCGCTACCCTGACACGATGGACGCCGACGCTTCGTCCGGTCAGGCCGAGGATGACACCAACTGGTTTCTCGTCGCTCGGAAAAAGAAACGCTTAGCAGAAGCTACTGCAAACCTGCCACCTCCTCCGACACGCGAAGCACCGCGCAAGAGGAACGCGCGACTCCCGCCACTGCCTGTCGACGACTACAAGATTGTTTCGCCCGAGAGACGGCCTGAACCTCGGTGCGTGGCCTCATACTTCTGCTGCCCGAGCCATCGGCACAGCGGCGGGGCTGGACAGCGCTGTGCTCAACGAGTTCATCATTCGCATCCGCACTGAACAAAATCTTGAGGTGCTCAGCACACCGGACGAGAACCTCGCGACATGGCTGCAGAAAGTTCGATTCATCTCCATGGGCCTCACCCAATACCCCATCCAAGCGTACGTAGCCGCCCCAGACAACTCCTGCAAGGGTGTAGTTTAAGGCCTTGAGCCCAACACCACTACGACGACGTTGCTAGGAAACCTCCGCTGCTCAGAAGCCGCTGTCTTACACGCTCGCATGATGGGACCTACGCATACGGCCCTGATCCCATTTTCCGGCACCCACGTACCCCGCTACGTCCGTATGTACGGAGCAGAACTCCGCTGCCATGTATACCGACCACGCCAACATGTGTGTAGCTTGTGCTTGTCGATGGGCCATCGGGCGGACGTCTGTCCCACGCCGGACAAACCCCGTTGCCCGGCGTGTGGCATCTCAAACCCACCGAAGGAGCATCAGTGCACACCTAAATGTATTCACTGCAATGGCGCTCATCCCGCTACTGACCCTCACTGCCCATCGCGTCAACTGCTGCCGCACAACAAATCGCGCGTGCTTCGTGAAAAAACAAACATAAGGACGAGCGCCCCCCGCCTGGATCAGCGCAAAGCCAGCCTGGGACGATGACTCAGCAGAGCGCTCAGCAAAATGTGACCCAAGGGGCAACGACACCGGGGAGATCCGCGGAGAACCCGTCGACTAGAGGACGAAGTCGCAGTCGCGGATCAACCGCGGATCGTCACCAAACTGACCGGAGTCACTCCAAGAGCCACTCCAAGGACCGGACTCCCAGTACCAGCCGTTCGAGGGACCATGGCCATAAAGGAAATGGATCTGCCAAGAAGGAGCAAGCGGTAAGCTGGGCAGCGCAGTTCCTACCTCTATCCCCCTCTCCACATCTTCACACCCCTTCACCTTCAGTCACACAACACTTTAAGCCCAAAGCCACGCCGCAACCCATGATGACCGGCAATGAGCCGCATCTTAATAACTCTGCACAAACCTCTCGCTCCGACTACTGTACACAACAGGCACTGAACGAAATGGCCGCCTCTCTAAAGACAGAATTCGTTGCCATACGGCAGGCGGAAACGAAAAAATTGAAGGTGCTCATTATGGCTGAAGTCACAGTGCCACTTCAACAGCTAATACAACAGGCCCTGCAACCTGCTGTCCAGCAGATAGTGGACCATATTAAACGAGAAATAGCGGCTGCACTTGGCCAACTTTCGATCACTCCGCCTTCATCCAAACGCTCCCTGTCCCCTTCACGTGAAACACAAAGATCACATCCTTACCTTCGTCCTGCCCGATTACCGTCACCGGACCGAACACCCGCCTCACTGGGCCCGGAACACTCACTTCCCAGCACCTCCCAGGCCAATGAGCCGCCACCCGGACAGTTCCCGGGTATAAAACAAACACAAATATTACTTGATCATGGCCAGAAACCATAAAGGGACACGCGCTACCCCCCAACTCCTAAGCTTGTGACAATGGAATTGCATGGGCTACCACCGGAAAAGCGGATCCCTTAAGCCGTTTATTGCCACACAGCCACTTCCCTCCAATGTAATAGCGTTGCAGGAAGTGCATTGTACTCCTATACTTCGCGGCTACAACACATACGCAGACACAATAAATAGCAACACACCAGACCTCACAGCCACATTAGTGTACAAACATTTGACCGTTATCAAACACACCCTCGAAACCTCACCCATACCGCACGTACTTCCCGAATTGGTCCCGTGCTCTCGCTCCCATAGGAGCCTGTTTGTGCTTAATATCTACAGTGCACCTAATGCGATGAAGCATGAATTCGGACATGTTTTTGCATATCTATGCAAGGTGGCTAAACAGATGGTCATTGTAGGCGACTTCAATGCCCCGCACCCGGCCTGGGGTTACCAAACAGAAACACCGAAAGGACGCCGGCTTGCTCAAGTTCTTGCGTTCCATCGCATGACTCTGCTGACAAAACCAGATAAACCAACACGATTATGCAACAGCGTAAGCAGAGACACGTGCCCTGACCTCGCGATGGTCAGAGGGGTAGGTCTACACTCTTGGAGCAATCTCGTGGAAAACTTGGGCAGCGATCATTACATTCTAGCTACTGAACTGCAGGTACACCCAACACGCACTCCTGTACGTACTGTTAAGCTAATAAAGTGGGATAAATTTAGGCGTAAACGGTCCTCCCTAGCTCCTCAGGACACCCTCTCCCTTCAGGAGTGGATCAAACAACTTCAAACTGATCTAAAAAGTGCAACTCAGCACATCACTGCGACAACAGAGACACGCTATGTGGATCTCCATTTGCTCCATCTCTTCGTCTGCGTATCGCCCACCTAACTACGGAGGCAGATGACTACGTGAGCACCCTCACTAATAGACAGTTTTAGTTACACGTACGTAGATGCTTCACGTACGCAAACGTGAAAAGTCTACGTACCTTACGTGCACGCCATCTTAAACGCTTTTAGCTACACGTACGCGACGCACGCCAAGAGGGTCCCCGTAGCCCCATCTATCGGGAAATGTGAACACGGCGGTAGCCAATTCAATCCTGTCGCCGTGTTTCGATGCGAGCCATCTGCGCGCGCGCGGACCGCTATCGCTTGTTCGTGATCTTGCGGAACTCCAGCGCTAAGCTGTCTACGTGCGCAAGAAACGCACGCAAAGAATTGAATCTCACGTACGTCCGTGAGACGCGCGCGCGCCCGCTACGTTATACGCATGCGCACTGCTCACACGTAGACGCTCTACGTACGCAAAGCCTCTACGTACGTGTAACTAAAACTGTCTAATAACAATTGGCATAGCCTTTGCGATCGCCTCAGCGGCACGCTAAGCACACCTCGGACCTGGTCGCTACTCCGCGCATTATTAAACCCTAAGCAAACCAAAATACACACTAGCAACAGAGTCCGCACCATCCTCCACAAATCAGGCCTCGATGACACTACTCTACTTCACACTCTACAGAAACGCTAGATTGCTATAGGAACCCGCCCCACCTACATAGACTACCCACACAGAGACGCCACCTCCCTAGACGCCGATATTACAGAAGCCGAGGTTAGGGCGGCCTTACAGGGCATTAGGCGCAACACTGCACCCGCGGCTGATGAGATTCAATACACAGTCCTACGCAACCTAGATGATGGGACCATTAAAGACTTAACTGCATTCTACAATGACCACTGGAGGAATGGCATGCTTCCACAGGAATGGCGCCATGCGGACATCATACTAACTCCTAAGCAAGGCAAGCCACTGTCCCTCCAGAACCCCCGACCTATATCCTTAACTTCGTGTGTAGGAAAACTCTTCGAGCGCGTTGTACTTTCGCGGCTACAACCATTCCTCGAAGACAGCCAATTCTTCCCGGATACACTCTTCGGCTACCACCCTAACCTCTGTACTCAGGACATTTTGCTGCAGCTTAAGGAGGACGCTGTAGATGGCCCCACTGCGGCACAAGCCAGAGCTATTCTGGCCCTGGACCTCAAGGGGTTTTCGACAACGTCTCTCACGACCTAATTCTCGACAATCTGGCTTCTTCCCAATGCGGCAAACGTACCTATAACCACGTCAGAGCTTTCCTGTCGGACCGCACAGCCACTATTGGCATAAGAGAGCTCGGGTCGGACGTCATCGCACTCACAGGTAGAGGAACACCACAGGACTTGATCCTATCGCCCACCCTCTTCAACGTGGCTATGGCTAATCTGCCACCCTTACTAGACCAGATACCCACCATCCGGCACGCTCTCTATGCCGACGGCGTAACGATCTGGGCAACCCAAGGATCCGACGGGGCCATCCAGGATGCTCCCCAGGAAGATGTACGTGTCGTGCAAAACTATGCAGCCATGGGAGGCCTTTCCTGTGCAGCCGAAAAGTCCGAATTGCCCCTCGTGCACAGGCGGCGCCGCAGAACCGATGAATCCCCTAGTATCTCCCTGCTTTCACACGGCAGCCCCATCCCTCAGGTAGCTAGACTCCGTATCTTGGGCCTCCACATTCAGTCTGATGGCAAAGCCTCGCACACTACGCACCTTTTGGGTCAGCAGACAGCACAAGTCACACATATGATATGATTTTTGGAGACCGCACCACAATTGCACCAGTTTTGTACACTGACGCGGCCCGCTACCCACAGAAACGGGCCATGTGTTTAGCTGTAACTGACAATACAGACGCACTTAGGGTGTGTGCCACAGTTCTAACAATGCACAGCTGCTCAGCAGAGGAAGGGGCAATAGCCCTGGCCATTGTCCATGCCTCGACCCTTTCCGCAGAAGACACCCCCATCACCATAGTGACAGACTCGCAGGATGCCTGCCGGGCCCACGCGCAAGGACTCGTGACTGCACACACACATCGAATTCCCTCCTCTGTCCCCCCTCCCACGTTACACAGGGTGCGTATCGTCTGGACTCCTGGACACGCCTCTCTCCATGGTAATGAACGCGTTAATGCGGTAGCCCGAGGTCTGACTGGCCCTGCACCATCGGAAGAGCTGTCCAACCCAGACAACGCACCGCCAGAGCCCCAACAGTGCACCGAGACACTCTAGTTCTACCGACAAAGTCGCCATAACTATCCCCCTCCTCATCCTTCGCTTAATAGGGCAGATGCCGCTGTCTGGCGGCAACTGCAGACCAATTGCTTTCCTTGTCTTCACATGCTACATATCTTTCATCCCACCCTGTACCCTTCCTATTGTCCACACTGTGGGGCCAAACCCACGGTGTATCACTCCATATGGGAATGCCCTAACCCTTCAGGTGTTCGTCCTATACCCAACCCTACCCTTTCCTCTTGGGAGTTTGCGCTGCTCAGCACAAGCCAGCAGGAACAGCAACGGCTGATCCAGCAGGCTCGTGAAGTCGCGCATGGCAATGGATCCCTGGACTGAGGGCCCCACTCATCAAGGAAATTTTCTACTTGCTTTGCGAAATAAATGTTTATTCTCTCTCTCTCTCTATCTCTCTCTCTCTCTGACAAATGTTGATGCCACGGTAATTGAGGTGATGTCTTCTAGCGGGGATGCTTCTGACCAGTGTATGTACTAGTCCACAAAAGTGAGGGTATATAGGGCACTACGGCACGAAGGAAAAGGACCAATGATGTCGATGTGCATGTGGCCGAAACGCGTGTTCGGCAGGGAGAAAATGTTCTATCGGTGGCTTTGTGTGTCGGGTAATCTTCGCCGGGCTGTCATTGGACACAATCACGTGCGCTCTGGTGGACGTCAGAGTTCGTGCTCGGCCACAAGAAGTGCAAGGCTACGAGGTGCTGTGTAGCAAAAACTCCGGGGTGGCTGGCGCTGTGCAGCATCTTAAAGATTCTTCGACGAATATGAGATTGGTCAGTCGACCAATCGCATACAGTGGCGCCCAAGAGGGCGAGCGATGTAGACATAGAGCGTAGCTCAGCCAGTTCACTGTGATACTGTTGCGCTGCCGCGATCACCTCGAAGTCCAACATACTTGTCGAAATGGCGTCGATACGTGAAAAGGCTCTGTAGTAGTCTTGACGGGCCCTACAATGTAGCGTAAGTCAACCGTGCACACCGAGGTAAAATTCAGAGGGTGAATCCTTTTTGATGTGTAGATCGTATGATTCCCGTGAAAAGCATATGTGAGGGGTTATGATCTGTTAAGAAGAGAACATCGTGCCCCCTAGGTTGTGTCTGAAGTGCTGCACAGCCAGATAAACAACAAGAAGATCATGGCTGAATGTGCTGTACCGCTTCTCGGGGCGTTTCAGGTTTTTTTAGAAAATTCTGAGTAGACACCAAAAGCCGCATTGGTACTGCTGGAGAATAGCGCCTTTCAGAAAATAGCGCCCGCTGCAGTGGAGGAAGCGTCCGTGACAGGACGGGTCGGTGCTTGAGGCATAGGATGCTGGAGGATAACTGCGTCAGCCAAAGCGTTCTTAGCCGCTGTGAATACATCGTCGGCGGCAGGCGTCCACTCCGGTGAAGTAGATGGAGGCGGTGCACAGTTGAAAATTAAGGTCTGCAAGGGGAAGAATGATCTGCACAATCTTGGGCAGGGAACGATGGTGGAAGTTCGAGAGACCAAGAAACTCTGGTAGCTTTCGTATAGACGTCGGGTGTGGGAACGCTCGTAGAGCCTGTGCTTTTCTTTCCAATGATCCAGTGCCCTCAGGTGTTAAACAGTGTCTAAGCCGCTCGACATCATCAACATCGAAGACGCATTTGTCTGTATTAACGATGACACCATGTTTCTGAAGCCGTGCAAACATCGTGCACAGATGGGAAGCTTGCTGTTCAGAAGCCGAACTTGCAACCACTTAGTCCTCGATATTGGCTTAGGGAAAATCTAATCTTCATTGATAAATTGCTGAAACGTTTGTGCGGCGTTTCGGAGCCCGAGCGGCATGTGTATATACTCAAAGAGGACAAACTGCGTGACGGTGGCTGTCTACGGAACCTCAGCAGGCTCTACCGGGATCTGAGGGCAGGTGTTAACCAAATGAATTTTGCTGTAGATGGTGGTGTCAGCAACGGAGGCCGCGAAGTCGTGTCCGTGTGGTAGCGAACAGCGATCAGGAACGGTGAGTGTATTGAGGGTGCGCTAGTCGCCGCATGGACGCCAGTCACTCGGGTCGCTCTTGGGAACCAGGTAGAGAGAGATGGCCAGCTTCTGAAGGACAGACGAATGGCCCCTAATTGAAACATGTGCCCAAGCGCTCTACACGAGATGGCAAGTTGGTCTCCAACAAGTCGCTGCAGTCGACAAAAAAATACGCTGGAGGTTGTGTGGCGCTGACGATGTGATGCGTCACAATGTGGCGAACAGGGAGCTCCAGGTTATTTGGCCGAGTGATGGCTGGAAAATCAGTGATAATCTAGGCGAAATTCCTTGAAGGCCCATCCGGGTTGGGCACGTCCGGGTTGGGGAAGCGCAACCACTGTGGAAGTGACTTACGTAAGAAGTGCGTGAGCAGACACGCGTGTCGTCGTGTATAACAGGCGACGCGAGCGCATGGTCGATGCTGAAGCCGAAAGCACTAAGGAAGTCTGCTCCCAAAATGGCGAAGTGCACGTCGGCGGCTCTAAACACCCACCGAAAACTGCGCTTTAGGCCATGGTCATGTTGGAGGGAATGTTCTTGGTAAGTGCACATTTTGGAGTGTAGCGCTTCAAGCGGCAAGGAGACAGCAGACCATTGACTGTCAGTACGTGTAACTGGGATGAAACATACCTCAGCACCCATGCAGAAAAAGAAACTGTGTCAGACGAGTTTGTCGGTCACGTAAAACAGGCGCCTTGTAGATGTTCAGGAGTAATGGGCCGCCATCAGTGACTCGCTGTTGAGTTTCCTTGCCAGAAGTAAGGACTGCGACACCGGCGTGCGCTGGCGCGAAAGTTGCGATGGTATTGGCAGTAACCATCGTCATGGCCTTGAATGCAATATGAAGCAATTTTTACTAATCACCCAACATACTTTACAGGTAAAGGTTTATAGAAGGAGGTCCCATAGTAGAAACTGAATTGGGACCTCCTGTTCTTGGTTAACATAACAGTTACAATGACAAGAAACAACAGATGAATCATTGCTAGTGCAGAAATGATAAATAAGTACGCATATAATTAAAGAAAATATTAATAGAGAGTAGTGTATCGGAAGTAAGTAATACTGGGAAATAGATAAAGCTAACACAGAAGAGGGGGGAATGCACGAGAAATAAAGAAATTTGAGAAAAGGATTTCTGCACAAATGTTGAATTACCTAAGAATGGAAGGTCTAAAACGGAAATCGCATTCAATCGTTCATATGCCGTTATATCATTACACAGTTATACAGTTATATTGGCTTAAACCTTGAGGGTGACAACGATGTCGTTCACGAGGTGAAAATTGTACCGCAGTGATCTGCTCAGCCAGCTCACCAATTTTCGCCTCCAACCGCGTCTGACGGGCCTCGGGGTATGAATATATAACTGCAGTTGTCGCACGGGGCTCGTGCTGGCGTAATATACAACGCGGTCAGTGAACTCCGCATGCTTTTCCGGAGGCACATCCAGTGCTGTGGCGAATGCCACGCCGACATCTTGCGGCAAGCCCTGCGGAAACAGCTCGCTAAGAATCGGGCAGCACCTATCCGGCCCGCAGCCATTCAGGAGTTGTCGCATGTCACGAAGGGACTGGAAAGGCTGGCTGTTGCAGAGTTCATACATAGTGAGCAGCCGCTGAAGGCGCCTGTGCCAGGAAGGAGGCTGGCGTGTGAGCGCAAATGCCTTGAAATGGTTGTGTGGTGTTTCAGGATGGACAGCGGTGACAACGTCGCTGAACTCGTTAGCAACCAGGCAAAAGGACCGAGTGCGCAGTCAAGTACTCGTCTTAAAGCAGTGATGCGTCGAAAGTAGAAAGCTACTTCAATCTGGCTAAAGCACAAGGCGGGGTCATGCGGCCAGAATCGCGGCGCTTGTAGCTGGACCACCGAGACACTTTCCGAGGCCACAGTTGTCTCGTTCGTCGTTGGAGGCACGATAGCTGCGGTGATCACATCGACTGCCATGCCGGACAATGGGTGCCGCGCCGATTGCAAGGGGTAGCGTGCTTGGATCATGTCCTTGTCACAGGACTGAAAGGTGGCCTAGTTGGTTTGACTTCGTTGTGGAAAGTTTTGCGCACACTAAAGGAAGACAACATGAAAATGACCCAAAGACCAGCGCACACTGACAACTGAACTTCCATAGCTAAAAACAGCACATATATAACACTCGAGAACCATCTCATCATCACACCGCATGGACAACAGGGCGTCTGTTACACATAACAACATTCAGAATTGCAGCATGATAGACATACTATAGTCTAATATTGAGCAAGTCTTTTCACTATCATTCAAAGAGATATATGCATCGCTAGCACATGCTCTCGGCAGTCTAGATATGTGCCAAGCTTTCACAATTTCTCTCGTTGTGACGTAGTAGTACTGCGGAAACCAGCAAGGCGGAGAGAAGTAATGAGAAATCCATCCACCCGTTCGTAGCAATTCCTACAATCAAAACCCATACGGATTCCCCGAAAGAAAAGCCTCATAGTTGCCTCACGAGGCTTTTTCCAGAGCAGGACGAATTTTTTTTCAACTATGAGGCTTTTCTTTCGTAGAACCCGTATGGGTTTCCTTTGTAGCAATAGCTACGAATGGGTGGATGTCTGATTTTCCCCTTTATTCATTACTTCTCTCCACCTTGCGGGTTTCCGCAGAGCTACTACGTTACCCGCCGTGGTTGCTCAGTGGCTATGGTGTTGGGCTGCTGAGCACGAGGTCGCGGGATCGAATCCCGGCCACGGCGGCCGCATTTCGATGGGGGCGAAATGCAAAAACACCCGTGTGCTTAGATTTAGGTGCACGTTAAAGAACCCCAGGTGGTCAAAATTTCCGGAGTCCTCCACTACGGCGTGCCTCATAATCAGAAAGTGGTTTTGGCACGTAAAACCCCAAATATTATTAGAGCTACTACGTCAAACTCTTACCTTTGCTTCGTGTGGTCGACAAATTCGACTTCGCCCTGCCATCTGCTAGCCGAATGGTTAGCTCAGATGGTAGAGCGGCTGCCCCGGAAAGGCGGTTGGCCCCGGGTTCGAGTCCCGGATCAGGACGACTTTTTCTTCAACTATGAGGTTTTTCTTTTGAGGAACCCGTATGGGTTTCCTTTGTATCGATTGCTACGAACGGGTGGATGTCTGATTTTCCCTTTATTCCTTTCTCTCGTTGTTTGGTTAGGACTAACACACATAATAGCAGTTTGGTCTCACAGTAGTTTACACAGGCTCATTGAACCTTGCGCACAGTGCATTGCCAAATGCGTGAAGGGCCTTCCCCTCAGGCTGTCCAGGTGCTCTCTTAACCATACATTTATGCATAGGCCAGTCTGACGGGCATTGTACTACCAGCACTTGAAAGGATTTTTGTGCACTACGTTTGTTTTAGAATGTAAAAACTGGTGCCATACACTGGGCACTCATGAGTAAGACTGTTAACCTTCTTATCATTCATACTCTTTGTCGCAGGGCAAACATCCCCTCCCCCTTTTTGTCTCTTGCCGGGAAAACTACAGTCACGTCATAATTTGGTGGTAACCATATTGAGCTTATGCGTTAAGCCATGCAAATAAGGGATTACCGAAATTTTTTTCTTGGCTTCTTTCCTTACCCTTGTCCTCCGATTTTATTCTCCTCACTAGCCTTTCGCTGGATAATAGGAGTATGAAAGTACGGCATCGAGTCTTTTAGAGATGACTGCTACTCAAGGAACGCTTCCCTGAACTTGTGCTTGAATGTTTTTATTACAGCCGAATGAAAATAACCCTTGACGATTCCGTTTCGTACTATCCTTGAATGGGCGCAAGTGTATTGTAACAGGGGTTTCTCAGTCGTCAGGAAATATTTCCAGCACAACTGGCCATCTTTGAAAGTGAGCATCACACTGTTACATCTAGAGGAAAAACGCCATCGCTATCTCCCAGATATTGGACTTAGCCGTTGAGTGCAGGAGTTGGCCGACGTTGAGGAGGACTTTGAGATGAAAACTGGAGGTTTATCTAAATTATTTACATTAAAAACATCAAGTCATTAACAGTCAAAATCATTGATGGCCGGCCGCTAATCAGACTCTGCGGCCCGTGGCAAGAAGCCCGAAAGAGATGAGAGAAGGAATGCTTGGTTGCTGCTCCCTGTCTCTGGCTTTCAACCCCATCAGTGTCCCGAGGTCACGTGTTGTTCGGCCAATCGTTGAGCCCGCTCAGGTGTCGACATTTTTGGCCAATGGTAGGCAACCGTGTGAGTATAGTCACATTAGGCTCAGGCGATCGCTTCAAGGGCTCCACGGTCCGAGGGATCACTTGCCTCCGGTAATGCCCTTCTGGTCTGCAACTGCCGTCACAATAGGCGGATGGAGGGTTGCTCCCAGGCTTCACGGTGACTCACAGCCGTCGTTCCCTCCGTGTTCCCAAGCGCTCAGCGGGGGGGAGACGGTTGTTTTCGAGCGACCTTTCAGAGCAACAAAGCAGCTTCACTCGGGACCCAGATTGCCTGGAACCATGCGAGGCTCCCGTTTCACTTTCAGAAAGAGTCAAACAGTGCGACTACAACTCCACGTGCGGCGCACGAGGTGGGTGAGGGTCGCCGACTTGTCTGGTCGTGCTGCGCCTCAGGAACGTGGTAGATGTGCTTCTGCGCTCCTTAATTAGGTGTGTCGGAGATTCGATGTGGTTTGGTAATTTCGAAGGAGGCTCAGAAAAAGGTCTCGTATCTAACAGCTCCTCCTCGCCCCGGAAGTTCGTAATGGTCGGTGAAATCAATTCGCTGCCCATGAGGAGCACTGAAAGACCATGTAGGGTACTGGTGACGAGCCTCGTGTGATGAACTTCGGAATCCCGCACCCTGGAGAGCTTACGTAAAACAACAAACGAAACAACATAACGCTGCACCACGCGCAAGCGCAGGATTTTCACCCCTGACTCACCAAGCTATTACAAGGTCAAAATGAACTCAGATTTTTTCTTTCCCCAATTTTGATAAAGCACTTCCAACCACCTTTCTAAACTGCTTTCCAAATCTCCCCGAATGCCGACAAGGCCGGAGTGATATTGTCGTTGCAAAACAAAGGGGGCAAAGAATTAATGAAAACAGCTTGTATCACTATACATAAGCAAAGTGTATAATGACCACATCAAACCATCCACATTCCCATTTCACTTGCCCTTTTTGTAACGGACGGTGAAGTTGTAATCCTGGAGAAGTCGACTCCATCTGAGCAAGCGTCCGTTCTTAGGGGACGTGTCTGGGCCAGGTTAGAGTACAGTGGTCGGTCTCGAAAGTGAATTTAGCTTCGTACGCATATCAAGACAATTTCTGGACTGCCTAAACTAGGCAGGCGCATTCTTTTCGCCGAATACCTGTTCTGTAGCGTGATCTGGAATTCCTCTATTTTGCCTCTTACCGCTAACTCATTGATCGGCTTCGTATGTACCAGTTTCTTCCGTTCTCTCCTCAGGTCTAGGCCAATTCGAGTTCTTACTATCCTATGGTCAGTGCAGCGCACCTTGCTGAGTACGTCATCATCTTGTATGATGCCAAGGTTAGCGCAGAGTATGAAGTCTATGTCATTTCTAGTCTCGCCGTTCGGGCTCCTCGACGTCTACTTTCGACTATCCCGCTCGCGGAAGAAGGTATTCATTATCCGCATATTATTCTGTTTCGAAAACTCTACTAATAATTCTCCCCTGCTATTCCTAGTGCCTATGCCATATTCCCCCACTGCCTTGTCTCCAGCCTGCTTCTTGCCTACCTTGGCATACCAGTCGCCTATCAGTATAGTATTTTTGTTTTCACTCTACCCATCGCCGATTCCACGTCTTCGTATAAGCTATCGACTTCCTGGTCATCATGACTGGATGTAGGGGCGTAGACCTGTACAATCTTGATTTTGTACCTCTTATTAAGTTTCACAACAAGAACTGCCACCCTCTCGTTAATGCTACAGAATTCCTGTATGTTACCAGCTATATTCTTATTAATTAGGAATCCGATTCCTAGTTCTCGTCTCACTGCTAAACCCCGGTAGCACAGGACGTGCCCACTTTTTAGCACTGTATATGCTTCTTTTGGCCTCCTAACTTCACTGAGCCCTATTATATCCCATTTACTGCCCTCTAATTTTTTCCAATAGCACTGCTAGACTCGCCTCGCTAGATAACGTTCTAGCGTTAAACGTTGCCAGGTTCATATTCCTATGGCGGCCTGTCCGGAAGCTAAGTAGGGGATCGCATAATCTTGGAGGTCTTTCAAAACAATATCCATCCGCTTGTAAAAGCTAAACGGTGCGTTTTTAAGCCCAAACTTAACATTAGTGGTCCGAATGGGCCAAGCGGGGAAGTGAATGCTGCGCATCGACGTGAGCTTGCAGACATGGGCACCTACAAGTACCCCCTAACTAACTCGATTGTTGAAATGTAATGGGCTCCACCCCCCCCCTCCCCCCGTTCAACTCGTTCTTCAATGTTAGGTGTAGGGTAAAGCTGGTCTTTCGTAATCGCATACAATTTTCTATGTTCCACGCATGGACGCGGCTCCTTCTCGCTCGCCTCTACGAGAATCATCGGTGAAGTGTAATCGCTGTCTGCTGGCTCAATGATTCCCAACTCAAGCATTCGTTCGCTCTCTACTTTCATTATTTCTCGCTGACGTGGTGAGACCTGGTACGGTTCGGATTGGACGGGCTCGTCCAATGTCAACTCAATCTCATGAGTAATGAACGTCGTTCTCCCCGGCCGGCTACTGAAGCATTGGCGAAATTCCTCAAAGGGTTTCCGGAGGTCGCTTACTTGATAGGCGTCGAGAGCCATTCAGTTTACAGAAAGATTCAGGTTGTCCTCTATGGAGCGTTCCGCATCTGTCACTGTAACTTTACTGGTCCATCCCACTGTACCTCAAGTTAGTTTTTTCGTGAAGGCCTTAGGATTATGACCCTGTCGCCTACCTTAAATGTTCGCCTACGCGCATTTCTGGCAAAGTACGCCGTCATGGTTTCCTGGGATTCTTTTGGTTTTTTTCAACCAGTTATCTCGAGACACTTAAGCGATCCAGCAATTCTCAAATGTAACTCACCACCGTCTGGCTTTCTCGTGTTCCATTCCACATTTCTCTTAACATTATGAGGGGGGAACAGATCGTCCGACCATACACCAGCTCGTTAGGAGTGAAGCCCGTTGCCTTATGTGGGACCGTTCTCAACGCGAACAGGGTTGCAGGTAAACAGACCTCCAAGTCTGCTTTGTGTTCATGGCACAGTGCACGTAACACCCTCTTAAGCACCGAGTGCATCTTCTCAACGCTGTTTGATTGTGGATGGTACACGGAGCTGTGTATGAGCCGCACCTCACACCTTTCTAGGAACGTCGTGGTTAAAGCACTTGTAAATACTGTCCTCTGGTCAGCCTGTATCTCTGCAGGAAACCCGATAAAACACCACAAACGAGCAGCTGCACGACTGCAATCTATAGCTTAAAACAGGTTCTTTGGCTGCCAATTGAGCTCGACTCAAAGTTGCAACTACAGAGGGCGAGATTCATGCGTATCTTTTTGTTGTGGACGACGAAGCTTAATAATGTGGCGAATTGGGCGTGTAGGGGAGGAGGGGAGGGGGAGCCACATATTTGAAAAGGCAGCTGCGCAAAACGATATGGATGGAGACGAGACGTCAAAATGGAGCGGTCTACGTCCATGCCTTTTTGCGCTGCCACCTTTTCATACGACGAAGTTCCCGTGACGCTCAGGGGAAGAGCTAAGCTTGCTGCAAAGAATCGCTTCTGCATTGCAAATATAACTTTATGAGGCTGGCAAACCATACAAAGACGCGTTCAGCGACCTAGGCCAATTGAAAAGTATTGCCCACGGCCTTAAACTCAAGCCTTCTTCCCAGGGACCAATCAAGCCAGTACGGCTGGTTCCATTCGCAGTGGAAAGTAAGGTGACAGCAGAACTGGATTGCGTAGAGACAGAAGGCGAGATCGTGCAAGTGACGGAGTCAAGTGCCTGAGCAAGCAACATGGCTGTCGTCATTAAAGGAAAGAAGGCACCAATTTGTCTAAATTTCTCAGACCATGCACAATTTCGTGAGCACTATAAAGTACGAAGATTGGAAGACATAGCACCTTCTGTCGGTTGTGCATAGTAATTTACTATTTTAGATGCAGCCTCGGGTTTCCGACAAATAACGCTAGAGAAGAAAGCACCAAAATATGCACAATGAGCACGCGGTATGACGGTTAAAGATTTTTACTTATGCCGTTTGGTACCATGTCCGCGCCATAAGTATCCCAATGTACCATGCAATGAGTACTAGAAGGTCTCAAAGGCACAGGGGTTGTCATAAACCGGTGTGGGGCCGAACGAAAAGCGAGCTTGATGTCAACCTCGTAAAGGTTCTGCGAAGATTTCAAAAGCACAGCCTGAAACTGAATGACAGGAAACGCCGTTTTCTACAGAAGCCTGTGCGGTGCGTAGGACACGTTTTGACACGTGACAGACTGAGCATGGATCCACAGAAGCCGAGCAGCATAGCCGGCTTGGCGAAACGGGAATGGGCAACAACTCTAACACCAGACGCTCTCGCCAGTCGTCGTGAGTTTGAAGATTATCCATATTTAAGAAGAGAGGCCTGGATGTCGCCCACACGCTGTGTGGAAAGCTGAGCGAGTTGGTTGCTGGTACCATGAACCATGCTCACAATTCTAGGAAAGAACACACGAACATCATCTGCTCAGGACAGGTCCTGTGCCCATTCTGAGCAGCTGGTGTCTTCCCTGGCATTACCCCAATTTTACACGAGTCCACATCTTGAGCGAAGAATATTCGGAATTTTAAAAAAGAACCATATAAGGAACAGTTTTCTACCAGACCTTTGGTCACGTATGTGCGTAATTGGCTGCGCTAAACACATTGGCTATAGCTGCCAAGCAAAGCGCGTGAACGTCCCGGGAATCTAAAGCATTGACACCGTATTACGAGGAAGACAATTTAAAGACTCGGCTGATAAGTATTTTCGCATGTTCAGTCGAGCTGCTTTTATTTACGAATTTAGCCGATTGGAGATAAATGACAAGGGTGCGCACGTAAAAT